>NC_051271.1:29232707-29832707 GCF_015220745.1 Sebastes umbrosus | reverse complement strand
AGGGACTTTCACTTTGGAAAATATCTAAATTAATGCATTAAAATGTTTGATTTTCAGCATGTATGTAGTCAGAGATGTCCTATAGTCAAATATATCAGTCATTGTCAGGAATTATTTATTAAACTTTTCCAGCAAACCAAAAATCAAAGAATAAAGACATTTTCTTAACAAATTAGTGGTATTTTCTTTTTAATTTATAAGGGACATGTAATGCTTTATACTTCTGGTGAATATAATCCAATCAATCTTATTTCCATATATATGTATTTTGTATATACAGTTCCCTTTGTTAACACCTTATTTTGAAAACCGGACGTAGTCACACGTGTAGACTTCCTCTAACTTCTCCAAGTCCGTCCCTAGCTCTCCCCGTCAGCTCCGTTCCCTTTATACATCCATGGTCAGCTCCTTTTGAAAGCATTTAACATAAATGTCAGTATATGGGTGTTCTACAGTTGTAGCGTCAGCCCATTTGACCACGGAGATGAGAGTGACGCCGGCTGATCGGATAGGAAACGTTACCGCAATATGGTAATGTTTCCTGTCCATGACAGAGTTACCATGCAGCTTTAGCCGTGATGTCTAGCTCTGCTTTTCATGGCAATGTGTGAAACCCAAAGTGTTTCCATACTTTACTGTATGTGTAGTGTTTACCACGTTGGATTTAAAATGTGAGGGTGAAGGTCGTATCCACGCCGACCCTTCGCTGTTTTGTACGTCCTCGTTGCGGCCAGCTACGGTTTGTTTTGGTTGACGGATACGGAACGGATTCGATGTCACGTTAATCAGACTACAACAATAAAAGCGGTAACTTCCTTCTAGCTCCGCATAGACTCAAATGAAGCAAATATATTGATTCTGGCATAAAAAAAATCAATGTCAAAATCGTCTTAAAAGATTGCGATACATTGCTGAATCATTTTTTTTCCCACCCCTAGAAAGCAGAGGATAAACTGGGGGAACCAGCAGTGAGCGACACAGGCCGGGTCTGGAGAAACAATCGCCCCACTGTGGGCTGAATGTCCCATGGGCGTCTGTCGTAGCTCAGCCAGTCTCCTCCACACTGCTTCATGTGAACGCTGCCAGTCGGCACCTCATGCCTGGGCCATAAGTTGGGGGGAGGGGGTCTCTGGAGTAGTTGGGTACTTTCCCTACTGATGGAAGAGAGGGAGCATGAAATTAGGGGAATGGGGCGAGGAGTTGGTGAGACGGGGGTGTTGATTGAAAAGGTTTAGTCTAAAAAGCCGAACATTTTGCTTCTCAGTCTGTCTGGCTGGGTCGCAAACACTCTCCTCTCCTCTCCTCTCCTCTCTTCTCCAGAACATTCTGTCCATTTTTCCAGCTGCTGCTGCCTGGGTCGTCTGGTGTCCAGCTGGCAAGTGAAGGGCAGCTGTGTGCAGCGGTTTAACACACTCACTCACAGACCAACGCACAGACATACACGCACACACACACACCCTTACATGCTGTCAATGAATGCAGGAAAAACAAAACTCCTGTAACACTGGCTCGCGCTCATTGCTCACTCTTTTTCTGGTAAACGAAACTGCGTGAGTCCTACATATCTTGAAGTCATAAACTGTGGGTTTAAACCAAAAATGGGTCACGGGCCTGCAGTGTTTCTGGGGTGTGACTACAAAAAGGGAAAAAAACAACGTTATTATATATATAGTTATTTCAGCATCATTTCAATTTAAAAAAAATGTAAATTGTAGACTATATTGAGAAGGGCTGTCAAAGATAACACGAAAATAACACGTTAACCCAAATCCGCTTTAACGCCACTAATGTCTTTGTCGCATTAACGCAATTGATCTTTCGGTGGTTGTAGTGGGCTCATTTTTAAAGCTAGATTGAAGATACTGGTATCATATGAAACTAGAGCACAGTGAAGACCTGAACACAAGTTATATTCCCAGAGTCTTCCTTCTCTGCTAAACAGTATATTTTGAACAGATAAAAAATGTGTGATTTATTGGCGATTAACTATGGACAATCATGCGATTAATCGCGATTAACTATTTTAATCGATTGGCAGCCCTACTATTGACATTAAACTGCAAAAAGTCAAAATCTTATTTATACAAAAGTGCAGTTTGAATTTTCTTCCCTACTTGTTTTTATGAATTTGCACCAAAAAAAACTGAATGGCAATGCCAGGCATTAGAAAACTCTACTTGTTTTATTTCCGACAGCGTAGACCAATCTTTCGCACACTGCTGCAATCTACCGTTCAGTCAAAAGTGTGTACCAAAATAAATGCAAGCACCTGTCATCAGCAGCGATTTCTCTATCATTAATATCACAATATCAACCAACTTATTGAGACAGTAGTCACAATAAAGCAACAAATAAACAAATGATGTCCAACGCAAAACACCAAAAGCTGACTAAAATAAATAGTAAAATTGAGCACACAAAAGTAATCCATATAAATGTGCCTTTGCTTTTGCATTTTGTAAACAGCTGTCGACTTCAGCTGTGCTTCTTTTTGCCATCCTCCGCTTCACTCTAAATATTCATGGGTACACATGGTCTGTGTGTTGTATGAGCCGCACTCATTCTCACCCTACGTACTGTTTTCATAAATACCGTTTTGTGTGTTTGCATTGTTTATGCATCTGGCTCCTTGTCTTTTGAATTCTAAATATTTAAATGTAAAGGAGGGCTTACATTTGCATTTCAACTGCAGGATTATAGATGTAAGACAACCAGTTGAAACCTGCTAATTAAATGTTAATTTTTGAACTCAATTATCATTTCTTTTATGTCAAATATTGTGGAAATACATTTAAAAAATGCTCACTATAGCTCATTAATAATAAAAAAGGTGTTTTTTACAGTATGTCCTTAACTTATGACAGGATGCTGTCAATGTAAGAACATTAAACGTTAAGCAGACTTTGCCTTTGCTTTGTAGTATTGGCAGAAAATAGATTCCACCCAAATGTTGCGCACATTCATGAGAACATTTCCATAAAGGGAGCAAATTAAAATATGAATCAATGTGTTTCAGTGTTTCCATCAACTATTACTGTGTTAATATTTTCAAGAAGTAGTGACAAGATTACATGATTAAGACAACATTTATGGTATTTGGAATAATGCATTTGTCCACACAAGCTTTTCATTCTATGTTTTTTGAGCTCTCTGGTGAAGTGGAGGGATACAGCGCATTCAAACTCAACAGGAACAGGAAGTACATACCATAAAACAAGACTAGCGCGGTATCCGAAACCGCATACTATACTAGCAGTATGTACTGATTTGGCCAAAATGTACTATGTAGTATGCAGTATGCAAGCAAAAGCAAAATCTCCAGTCTACAGCCATGCTAGCTCTGTGTGGGTGACAGCCTTGCTTTGAGCTAACGTCAGCATGCTAACAGGCTCACAATGACAATGCTAAGCAGGAATAATGTTTTACCACGTCTGTGTCTGAAATGACCTCCTTGTTCCCTCATTCACTACTCTTTATAAAATAGACACTCAATTTACCCTATAGTGATAAGTTAAAGGGGACCTATTATGCTTTTTTCCTTTCCTTTAGTGTGTTACAGACAGTATATATATTTTTGTGCTGCAAAGTTACAAAACCCAAAGTCCACGCCAAAGGGAGTTACTCTCCCCCACAGAAACACTGCTCCTGAACTGCCTGAAACCCCTTGCTTGAAGTCCTGCCTTTTCTTCTGTAACGGGGTGATGTCACCAAGTAAAACATTTGCATAATATCTGCCTAGTTGCTAGTTTTCCACTCCCTCAAACAAAGCTAGTTAGAGCGGAGCTGGAGTGGAGTCCATAGAGTTTGGTTCAGTTGACCAATCACAACAGAGTTGGCCAGCTGACCAATCAGAGCAGACTGGGCCTTTTGGGAGAGGGGGTGCTGCAGCACAGCAAGTATGCGAAAAATAAAGCATTTTTTTAACACTAAAGTATGCAAACATGTTCTAGTAGAAACCCAAAATACAAAAGTATGTATGTACTGTATGTATGTAGTGAAGTATGCACTTGAAATTAAGCATTCCCCTTATGAATCATCACAACTTTGCGTCAACATTGCATTGTGGGATTGTTAGCAGAAGGTTTTTTGTTCCGTTGTGAATTTTTTAGGGCACTATCGTATCTAATGCACAAATGTACTCAGAATTCAGTCACTTTGGATGTAAAATAACAGAGGGTAAATGTAGTAACATAGCCGATCTTCACCATCTTAGTTGAGTGTGGTAGCACGCTATGTTTTTCTTATTAGCACTAAACAGAAGTACAGCTGAGAGTTTACTTTGTGTACAAGTATTCAGTGATAAACTTAAGCCTTGGAGAAACTGAAATTTTGACGTGATGATGAAGCTAGATGAAAACGTAAGGGATCACCAAAGTACTGAGGAGAACATGAACATCTGTATCAAATCTCATGACAATCCATCTAATAATTGTTGAGATATTTTAGTTTGGGCAAAAAAAATGGACTGACCGACCGACCAACATTGGAATTCACAGAGCCATGTCGCTATGCTAGCATGGATAAAAAAAACTGAAAATGTATCTAAAAAATGTAACTAAAACCTACAACTGCCTTTTAGTATGTTTGTACAAATGGCTGATCTGGCGTCTTTTGATGACCTTGACAATGCCACACAGACATGGTGATGATGGCACTCTTTCTTTTCATTGACAGGTCTAAAGACTGGGGGAGCCGGGGGGGATTACATGCAAACAGCAGATTAAGGACTTGTCTGCATTTTGTGTACATGCTGGGTGGAAATCAGGCTTTTGCACACGGGCAGGCGCAGATAAACAATGTTTCAGATACATAAAACATAATCATGTAAACACTGCTCTGTGTCTCTGAGAGTATATGCATATTTCGAGCCTCGAATCTACACAAGGTTTTGTGTGCAATTGGCCCCAGGCAATCAGGCTGTGTATGCAGCACTGTAGTATAACTAATTTCATGTTTGTAAAAGCGGGAAGCTCCGCATAAACTGATGCAACGAGCGAAACAGAAAGAGTAGAGAGCACGACAATGAAGTATGTCAGCATTTCAATGAGCCTCCAACACCAGCGAGACAAGCAAAGCTGCAGCTGCCCTGACAGCACAGAGGTCGGCTGCATGCTGGCACAAAAAAATGCAGGCTAAAATGACTAATTCAACTCGGTCCTCCACACCGTGAGCTAGGTGACAGTCTGCGCCACTTCATCTTCTGCTCCCTATTCTGCTCTCTGCTCTTCGGGCTTGCTTTTCTAGTTGCATCAGTTTCATGTGTCACTTTCAGGTTCACTGGCATGAAATAAATAAGAGTAAAATGCCCCTTGTTTCACTTCCCGCCCACACAGATACACACATATGGATCCTCTGTGGACTTAACAAATCGGAGGATGCAGAGCCGAGCTGGAGCCAGCCATCTCTGAGCAGCTGTCAATCACTCGCGAACTCCGATCAAACGATCAAACTAGGCAGCATTGATCAAATATGAATCAATATTTTGTTACTGTTATGACATCAGTTGAGGAAATACCAAGCACCGCCCACCAGCTGGAGCAAACTTTCTCATTTTACAGCTAAACAGTACACTACAAGATATTTCTGAAAACATTTGAGGAGCGAAATAGGCATTACAGTAACGGAATGTTGATTCATATTTGATCAGCGCTGCCTAGTTTGACTGTTTGATTTGAGTTTGCGAGTGATTGACAGCTGTCTCCGTTGAATGAACAGTCAATAGGAACGCTCTCTCTCTGAAATGACCTCTGATTGGTCAAAGTCTCCCGTCACGGGCTAGATTTTTTAAAATTCTGAAAACAGAGCCATGAGGAGGTGCAGAAGTCTAGTTTTCTCTAAGAACACTTGAATTACAATATGCTGAAAGGTTATTATGGAATTTTTTTCCAAATGATGCCAAAAATATTCTGCCTACTGCAGGTTTAAGTGTGACAAGGTTACATCAGAAAACGGCATGGGACATTTCCCGTTTAGTAACGTTCCTTCACCTGAAGATGAAAATGCAAAACAAACTTTTTGTTATGAATTATGTCATGACATTGAAGACTATAAACAGGGTGTGTTCACAGGCACAGTTTACGTCGGTTCAGGGGGCTCACTGAACCCCCTAGAAATGCATCTTATATTTTTTATAGTAACGCAGAACTAATAATTTATTGTAATGATGAATAATATCGACCTTGTTGCGTCTTCTTATTGACAGAATAAGAAACCAACAAGGTCAGAAGATAGATTTGTGGTCTTTTTATGAATAAGAACATCAGACACTCTCTGTCCACACTGAATCAGTTAAATATGCACTTTCTGTTACGTCATGTAAACAAACCACGTATCCATCAACTGTGCGCTCGAGATCAGACTGGAGACGTAACCGCTTTAAAGATGGGTGAGTAGTACCATCTCTCTTCCGACGTTTGTGTTTTTTAAACAGAAAACACAGGTTTTATACTGCGATATTTACTGAAAATGACAAACAATACAGTCAACAGTAGCCATATGTAAACTTTCAGGCGATCTCTTAGTGATCTCACTCCAGCCAGCTGTCATCTTATTTAGGTGTTTGTAGTGAAATGAGGAGGTATCAAATTGATAAACTAATCAGTCGTTCCTCGTCCGTTGCGGCGCTTTCACCGCGAGCGACAGGAATAAATAGAAACAAGGCGTCACACAAAAGTTCAGCTCAAACACGCACGCTGCACAGCGCTTTGTTGCTCATGGCCAGTTAGGACGTCCCAATAGAAAACAATGCAATCAAACTGATTTTGTCACTGACGCTTGCTTGCGTCACATTCCGTTTGGAGGGTGTAATATTTAGGCTACACACATCCCAATACACTAGACCTCTCTGCGTTGTACAGATCACATTCCCTCTAGATTGTTTTTTGTGAACCCCCAACCTTTAAATTCAAACTGCGCCTACGGGTGTTTTTCTGCCATGCACACACTACACACACACACACACACACACACTACACACACACACACACACAAACACACTCTTGTCATGGCTGTTTATATCTAAATCCAGTTATCACTCCACTCCTTTCTGCGGGTAAAGTAACAACAGGGAGACAACAGGTTAAGTTGTTTTCTCGAGCTGGAGCAAAAGTCCAATGTTCCCTGTGCGGTGAACACCCTCTCACTGCCGAGCACAACCCAGTCCAAAGGGTAACATTTTAAATTGGCTGCATGAAAAACATATCATGATCTATAGGGCATTCATTATGAAGAGATGTAAAAAAAATGCTTGAGTTTATATAAGCAATATCTATACTCCAGGTTAATCCTCCAATGTTACCAATGGACCAGTATCTTCACTCTAGCCTTAAAACTGAGCCCGCTGCAAGGTAAAAATGCACGTTGCTATAAAGGCATGGCTGTTTGGAACATACTGAGCATTAGGATGAACTGCAGAGCAGAGTGGTGGATTATGCTGCAAAAGTGATTTTATGGATATTCTTACTGTCACTATTTGAATCCACTGAAACAGGATGAATTCTAGCTTCTAGGCACAGCTGCTGTTCTCTGGCGATGATCAAGTCTACATTGCATGTTTTACAATGCAATGTTTTTGCATTATCACTTTAAAAAAACATTAGTGTCAGTCAGTTTTTATATTTTTAGCTCAGGTATTTCTGTCAAACCTTCTCTGCATAATGCAGTGGATGAACAAGGTGATTGATGTGGCTGATCATTTCACGTACTTCTTTTAGGGCAATTTAATAGCATCCATTTTTCACTGTCAACCAATAAAGACAAGACGCTTTTAAAGAGGACCTATTATGCTTATTTTCAAGTGCATACTTGTATTTTGGGTTTCTGCTAGAACATGTTTACATGCTTTAATGTTAAAAAAACACTTTATTTTTCTCATACCGGCTGTGCTGCAGCACCTCTTTTCACCCTCTGTCTGAAACACTCTGTTTGAGCTCCTGCCCCGCCCCCCCTCCTAAACAAATCCAGTCTGCTCTGATTGGTCAGCTGGCCCACTGTTGTCATTGGGCAATTGAACCAAATTCTTCAGACTCCACCTCAGCTCTGCTTGAACCAGCTTTGTTTGAGGGCGTGCCAAATTAGCCGCTAGGCAAAGTGTGTTACTTGGTGACATCACAACGTTACAGAAGAAAAGGCGGGACTTCAAGCAGGGCGTTTCAGGCAGTTCAGGAGCAGTGTTTCTGTGGGGGAGAGTAACTCTCTTTAGCCTGGACTTTATAACTTTATATAACACACTAAAGGAAAGGGAAAAAAAACACAAAAGCATAATAGGTCCACTAAAAGCAATGCTTTATGGGTCAGTGTGATCAAATATCTAGCTAAGGCAATTTTCTGGCACAAAACAACCACATTTTATCCTCTGCGTTACCCTGTTAGCCTCCAGTCTGTATATCTGTTTCTTTTTCAGGCGTTTCTGTCTGTGAACACACAACACATTTGGCAGAGCTTCGGCAGGAAGAATTGCTGCCAACTATGCGAATGATGCCCTCATGTGCACAAGAACGTCTGTGACAGAGCACAGTGTATTTTGAGTCAGCCGTCGGTTGTATTGGGGTTGGTTAGTGAGAAGAAAGAAGGGTTGCAGTGCTACAAACTTACAAAAGTTTTAGAAACATTCAAAGGCAAAGGACCAACACACACACACACACACACACACACACACACACACACACACACACACAGAGGCCTTCTTGTGAAAATGAGTTCCTTCTTCAGTCTGCCGTGTAACCACCACCCCCACCACTTAAATTAGTTAATAATGAACCAAGACATTTCTGTTACCAGCAGTTAAAAATTACTAAGCACATGGACACACACACACGCACACACACACACACACACACACAGAGAGAGAGGAGGAGAGCATGGGAGCTGTCTCGTCTTCTTCTTCTCTCCCTGTTTCTTCCCTCTGGAATGTCTGTGCTTCTGACAGTGATGTCATTAGTTACTATTGCCATGGTAACACAACAAATTCTCCCTCGCATACGGCCGGTAGATTCAATCTTTCCTTTCCCAGTCCATTAAAGCCAGTGTGTGTGTGTGTGTGTGTGTGTATGTATGTATCGGTGGTTCTGGATGACCACCTCTGGAGGAGGAGAGGAGCAGAGATAGAAAAGAGAATTTGATATTGAGTCTCGTCCATCTGACAGCTGTGAAGCCTCATTCAGGACCGAGTGCAAATCCAGATAGGCTCCCTGTAAATAGACTTGTCTCAAAAGCTCATCGCCATGCCTGCAGTGTGTCTGTGTGTGTGAACAGTATGCATCTCGCTGTCGTGGTAACACCACACAATTCTCCTGAGCAGGGCAGATAGGAGCATCGTTGCGTCCAAAGTTCCACACTAACATGCCTTTTAGTACGCTAAAACAGTATGTGAGATTTTTTAACCTTAGTATTAAACCCATAGTTCATACTATTTCTGGTGAAAAATTACAGTATGCAACACTGGACACTACGGCGGCATAAATATCCCACAATGCAATGCGGTTCGACGACAACGTTCATAACAGACGTCAGCGGACAGCTGTGTCATCATTAACGCTCCAATTTAACTGTACTAAAGTATAAGATTTCACTCTGCTAGGTGTAATATATATTTTAAATTAATTCAGACTTTGATTCTCACAAACCGTCATTTTTGGTCACATGATGTTGGCACAGGTTACCATGGTTACACGTCTCCAACCGGCAAAGAGGCTCAGGAAGTGACAAAACGTAAATTACTGCTAAGTGCTTTCGAAAAGATACCTACGACTGTTTAGTAGTATGTATGACAACGAGGGTGCTGTCATTTTATCAGTACAATGTTCACGTCCTTTTTGTAAAATAATTATTGAACTGTTCGTCATAACTTTTTTTTATTTGTGAAGAAATATAATGAATGAAACATTATTTAAACGTTTTCTGAATCTGCTCTTCTGATTTATAGAATATGATTTTACAGGACAAACATTTCGAGAGGAATTACTTGTTCAGACGAAGGCTGTGATAAATAATAAAAATAATAATTTAACTAATAATAATAATGGTCCAAAATTATGTAAAATGTCGAGTTTTAAGTCAAAAACCTTCAAATTTTCTTGGGGGAGGACGAGGAGTATGATAGAGGTCTACTATAGAAGATGCATAGCCCAAAAATTACAGCTGATTATGACAGACACAGTTTAACATGCTTAAAGAAATAATGAATAAATAGGAATAAGTCGCAAGAGATTGCTGATACCGGCCGATACACACAACAACATGTGAATAAGGGGAGTACCGGCAGTTATTTTATTCCACTTCAAGCACTGACCGTAACCTTTCCTCTGTACATGCGTTATTATTATGCACTTGATGTTTTGTTTTTTATATCGATAGTTTTATGTTTCTCAGTTTTTTGTTTGTGCTCTGGCCCTCATTAAACAATATTTTAGCTTAGCTGTGAGTTGATATTAACATTGTACAGTAACTTAGCAAAAAGAATATACTGAACACAGTGTGCTAACCTGTTCGTGTTACCGTGGTAACATTATTAACATGCTGAAATGCTGGTATGTTATCATGCTGTGCAGGGAGTGAGAAGTGAACTGTGGGGGTGTCTTTTTTATTGTTTCTTTTTGAAATGCAATACATTAAAAAGGTCTTGTTGATTTTTATGTAGGTGATGATTTTTTTTTTTTTTTTTTCAAATAACACATCATCAGAGCTTTTAGAAAGGCACCGAATAAAGTATGGCTTTTCCAGAAAAACAATTATTATGATTGTGAATTAATCTTTTTAAAAATGTTGGCGGGTTCAAAATGAATGTTTTGTTTATCTCTGTTTAAAATATCTGACGTTTGTTTCCCACTTCTAACAAGGCTTGTGAGCCAATAGTATAACAGCGTTGGTATCACATGGTATCTCTGGGTCGTCAGTTAGTGTGGAAAAAACGGATAAATGGCTGAGATTGACGGTAAGTGTCCGGCAACAACTTGTTTTGAAGTGAATGCAATGGAACGGGGGAGGGAGAATGTGACATCTAGTGGTTGAATGTTATCAATGTTATCAATAGCACCTTGAAATGATGTGTTGCCAAATAAATTGATATATTACACCAACCCCTTGGCTTCCACTCTGGACTAAATAGGTTTTCTAAACTCTGTACTTTCAGACAAATGTTGACTGAATTTCTCATTCACATTCTTTGTCTAACTGTTCCAAGACAGACACAGCTCCATGATAAATTGTGTCACAGCAATCTGCATACTAAACGAAGGCTATAGGGACTTTAAAAACCTGAGTGCAATCCACAAGAATGTCCCTGAAGTGACTCCAGAGTTGCATAAACCGGCTCCATGAAGTGCTAAGAGATTTTTATTATGTGTGTGGGTTGGAACAGATGGACTGGTGTGTATCGGGATTGTTTTTCTCCAACTGCACTCTGCCGTTTGTATCTAAAACATTTTAATTTGAGGCCAGGCAGGGGCACAGAGGAGAGGAGAAGATACAGCATTGCCTCCACTTCTTATCAGCATCTAACCTTTAAATTAATCAGATGGAAATTTGTTGCTTTTCACTGAAAGGAAAACTGTGTAACAGTACAGTTTTGTGGTTGCCAACAGCTTTGTGACATTAAACAGAAAACATGCTTGAAATTCAGTCCAGACTCACAGAGCGTGTGTGCATATTTAAGACTACATACAGCATCATTTAGAGTAAAATAGTAACATCTCAATACTTCTAAGCTTTTATGAAATAGCCTTTTACAATCTAGATTTTCTTATTGGAAAAATGTAGTCTTTAGCCTATGACAAAATGCCATAACATTACACAGACCAGCGAAAACGTTGTCTTTGAACATTATTAAGAATGAATAGAACACATTACACAAGCACAAATTTCCAAATTTGGCTTTCATGATTTTACCACAGAAAATTCCTCTGAAATTTCCTGTGATGAAATCAAACACTCAACATGCGCCTGCCTCTGCTGAAACTGTTTCCGGCTTCCTAATATAGAAGACATCGACCTGTCATGTGATCAATATATCACCATAGATACCATATATACAAAACCTAAACTCCATATAAAAAGTGTCTCAAGATAACTTCTGTTATGATTTGACGCTATATAAAAATAAATTGAATTGAATTGAATTGAAAAGCAGTGTATCATACTGGCTTCTTTTCATCTATTTATAGTAAAAAGTAAAAGACTAAATAATTGTGCATAAAAAAACACTGCTATCACTGCAATATTGACAACAATTCCAGGGTTTCCTGCAGTGTTTTATAGCAAAGGCACCTTGCTGCCTCATTTGAAATAAGAAGCGCCACACCACAGTTATAATGGTTTATTAAGCTTCAGGAAAAATGAGCATGATACACAGCAAGCGTTCAGTTAGTGAGGCGTCATCTAGTAACTATGTTGGTAATGAGGTGAGATGTGTCAGGATCTGAATGCCTTAATTGTGTAACTGCAATAGAGATGAAACAATTAGTCAATTTATCAATTAATCAATTAACAGAAAGTCCATCAGCAACTATTTAATCAATTAATCATTTGAGGTCATTTTTCAAGAAAAAATGCCCAACCTTGTTTTGGTAATCGCTTATCAAATGATGTGATTACTTTATTTGTCTCACTTGATAGTAGGGCTGTGTATTGGCAAGAATCTGGCAATACGATGCGTATCATGATACAGGGGTAACGATTCAATGTATTGCAATAATGTAAGCAAGGAGATATATTACGATTTTTTTCAAATCTAATTTTAAGAAAACTGTCATAGTATAAGACACAACACCACATGTATAAAATAGGAGTAAAAAAGTCACTGTGAAATGGCTGCTATGGGAACTACAACATCATTACACATGAATACAATTGCACTCATTGGAACCACAAGAGTCTCAGCTTTCCAGTCATACGTAATTTATGTAATTCTAAGACTGATTAGGGACCTCATTCCAGTTTTTCCTCGCCAAAATTTAGCGTAACTTTGGAGTGATATTTAGCCTCCTTTGTGACAAGCTGGTATGACATGGTTGGTACCAATGGATTCTTTAGGTTTTTCTAGTTTCATATGACACCAGTATCTTCACTCTACATTTAAAACTGGGGTTGCTACAACCTCTTAAAGACAGAAAAGCGGCCGGGTGGCCCGTCAGATTTTTAAGAGGTTAATTAAAAATCAATACGGCGCTTTCGAGAATTGCTACAGTATCGCCAAACATAATATTGTGATACTCATGTGTAGCGGTATTTTCTTAAACCCCTACTTGATAGTAAATGGAATATCTTTGGGTTCAGACAAAACAAGCTATTTAAATATGTCTCTTTGGGCACAGTGATGGGCATTTTCCGCTGCTTTTGGAAATGTTCATAAACGATTAACGGAGAGAATAATGAACAGATTAATTGTTGCTGAAATATCAATAATATACAGTGTAAGTATGTGCTTCATCTCCCACCCCTTCAATGGTATCATGTAGGTACTGATATTGTGAATGAAAGCAGGAATAGCTGAGTCTGTGTGGAGCTTCAGAGTCGCAGTGGCACGCAGTGTAAACTTCAGGCTGACGCAGCATTGAGTGAGTCAGTGAGTGAGTAAACCAAACGGCAACTGTGTGATAATAGCATTCACACCAATATGGTGTCATACACTCTTGTGCATAGGCACACACTATCTTTCTCTCACCCCCTTCATAAACACACACACACACAAACACACACATACATACACTGCTACCACCAGCACCGCTGTTAGCCTATTATTCATTTACAGCGTCCCTCCCAGTTGATGTGTGAAGGACAGACTTGACAACGAACCAAGTGCAGATCCACGGTTTGTTTACTTCTCCAAGGTCTCAAATTCACACACACATCAGTGACAATAACAAACTGGACTGACACCACCGAGAGAGAAAACAGACCAATCTGTCATATTCATATTTGCGAAAATGAAACCTAAAAAGTAAGGGCTTAAAGCTGCAGTCGGTAACGTTGAGCAAATATGATAAAAAGTTAGAAAACTCTCACTATATCCTGACAGTAGTGGCATTTGGAAGATTTCACAGCGCTGAAGGATAACAACCAATCAGAGCCGAGCAGTCTCTACTGTTTAGCTGTAAAATGAGAAAGTTTGCTGCAGACTCCTCGCCTCTGATTGGTTGTTTAGGTTAGGGCGAAATCTTGCAAATGCCATCAGGAGCACTGGGAGGAGGCAGATTATCTGTCTCATGCACTACTGTCAGGATATACAGTAGTGACAGTTTTATAAAAAATAACTTTTTTATCATATTTGCTCAATGTTACCGAATGCAGCTCTAAATGCCCTTTCTTTTCAAGTTCTATGCCTTGTTTTTTATCCTATTCTCATACCTAAAGCATCAGTTTGACACTATTTACTGGAAGGCACGCTGTGAATGCACTGTTTAAAGATTCATGGTAGCCTTAATGAGACGGTGAGAAAGCTTACTATCTAATACATTACATCTCTCTGCCTCAGACAGTCTGGTCATTACCCTGACAACTACCTCTGAGTAAATAACCTTTTTTTGTATTCTTTAAATCAGACCTGGGCATTGTATGGCCCGCATGCAAGAACCAGCCCTCGTGATGGTTCTGCCTGGCCCGGGAGGTCTCAGACAAAATTAAATTGACGTGAGAGATGTTTGAAGTAGCGTCACCTACTACACGTCTATAATAAGTCATGGACTGCTAACGTTAAGTATTTTTTCACGGAGGTTGGCGGTAAAGCTGTGTTCTTAGTTTGCAACGAACATGTGGCTATATTCAAAGATTACAACTTGAGCTGCCACTTCGAGACAAAACATGCATAAAAATACAGGAACCTATCTGGAGACGAGAAGGTGAGAACAGCTGAGGGATTGCTAGCTAAGCTTCAAAAGTTTTTTTACAAAAGCTGCATGCAACGAAAGAAGGAAATGTAAATGTTAAGTTTTGTTAATGGAAACATTACTACCGAAAACAGTCAGTTCTGTACGGTTAAGACTTGTGCATATAATTTTCTTAATAATATGCTTTTTGGAGTGATTTTCAGTATAATAAATGATGAAAAATAAGTGCACAGTCTGTTTTCTATAATTTAATGCAGTGATAAAATAGAGGTTATGTCTGAAAGAATGTTTGGCCCCCGGCAACAATCTGGTATTCTCATGTGGTCCCCCAGGAAAAATAATTGCCCACCCCTGCTTTAAATAATGAACGGAGAGGTAGCATAGACCAAGCACTGCCTGCAGCATTATAAAACGAATATCCTTCACAGTTCTCCATTGGATCTTGGCTGGATGTTTCTTTCCTGCCACGGTCGAGTTAATTAAAATATCTGATTTGAATTGATGCCTATAGGGTTGGAGCAGCAGACAAGAGGCCAAATTAGCGAGGACAGTATAATGTTCACAGTTAGTCACCCCCACATATGGCTTCTGCTGGTACAGTCGGACGCAAGGAAGTTTATCTAGACTGATGCAATTAGTGCACCAATAGAGTCTGACATGATTAGAGACAGATCCTGCAGCAGGGTCTGCCTCTAATTAACGTGGCACCTAACAGAGCGCTCTTCCTCTCTTATGCAAATACTATCACTAAATCTCAAGAGCTATTTTTGGAAGCCCGTTGAGATGAGGGGAAAGGTTTAAATCCATTCAAAAATAATAACAAATATGCACGCTGCCTTTAGCTGTAAAGAATTCCAGTTGAAACACACAGTTTTACTTGCTTCCAAAAATGTAAACAATATTCATATGCTTATTATTCAAGCCTCTGTTCCAAAATAATGTGCATTATTAGCCCTGATATATTGGGTAAATCTCTAACATAAATAAAAGAAGGTAGTGTGAGGGGAAATTGATAACATATGTCGTCCGTCGGCGCAGAACAGAATGTTCTCGCTGCAGCAGCACCAGAGGCTGAAGACTGCACCACCAACACCAGGCTCACTCCTCTGGTGACAGACTACATTTAACCAAACTGAGAGACACACACACACACACACACACACACACACACACGCACACACAAACACACACACACACATACACACACACAGCCTGGCCTTTAATAGAAGTCTGCGCCACACAAAAAAAGTAACCTTTAAACTCTTTTTAAAGTTATTATCCTTCTGTGTATTCAAATGTTACATGTTTTTCTTGAAATATAACTTTTATTTTTTTCTGTCTTTTGTTTTTAACAGCCTACTGTACACTGGTGCACAGTGCAGGTTCAATGCAAGTTTGTCAAGGCCACATTAGTCCAATCGCCACATCCGTCAGAGTGCATACGCCTGGCTCCGGCAGCAACAAATGATTCTTTTCATCATTGTCTAATCTGCTAATTATTTTCTTTGAGGGAAAATGCAGTCCAAAACACAAAGATGACCAATTTCCAATGATAGAAAAATTCATAAAAGCAGTAAATACGCAAATTTAAGAAGCTGGAATCAAAAACATGTTTGGCCTTTTTGCTTCATTTCCAGTGAATCGTTATCAAAATGGCTGCTGATTAATTTTTTATCTGATCCATTGATCCACCAATTATTTTGGCTCCACATGACAACAACAAAAGCACAAATAAAACAAACTTAGATAACTATTATTCTATCAATTTTGGATGATGCAAAAAAAAAAGAGTGATGTGGTGTGAATAATAAAAACATGGTAAACCAGCCTGTGACTCCCAGTTAATGGGCACCAAATGGCAAACAACCATCAGTATACACAAAAAATCGATTAATATGTCAGAAAATAACCCCAAAAAATATAGTGGAAAATAACAAATGGTATCTTATTGCTTGCTTGCCATGTTATCATACTTAATTGAATGTATGTATGAATGTTTTTTTTAATTTTCCATAAGAGAAGGTCTAAATTAGGGCTTGTAGTTTTGGTCTTTGACTTTCTTTAGTCGATTAGTCGTTTTTTATGCTTTTTTTCATTCTCAATTACTTAGTTCCAAGATAATTATGAGCACATCGCTGCTGAACAAGATCTAAAGTATAGTGCTTTTGTGTGATTATTTGTGGAGAAACTCAGTTTCACAGATTAAACCGATTAGTTGACAAAAATCCCTATGAGCGTTAGTTTAAACTATTCAAACCTGGTTAAATTGAGTTAATGTACTATATCATCCACTGTACTGTTAAATTAGGGCTTTGGTCTTTGACTTAGATTTCTTAAGTCGTTTTTTATGCTTTTTCTTCATTCTGAATGACTTATTTCCAAGATAATTATGAGCACATCTCTGGTAAACAAGATCTAAAGTATAGTGCTTTTTGTGTGATTATTTGTGGAGAAACTCAGTTTCACAGATGAAATCGATTAAATCAGCTAATCGATTAGTCGACAAAATCCTATGAGAGTGAGTCGACTTTGGTCGAGGACAGCCCTATAGTTTAAACTGTTAAAACCTGGTTAAATTGATGTGTTAATGTGCTCCATCATCCACTGTGCCATCCCTGATCCCTGCCCTCCTCCTGTACTCACAGCACGCCGGTGGCCTGCGGTAGGTCTGCCGCTGCCGGGGCCCTCTCCAGCCCGAGGTTGGAGCAGTTGACGACGCAGGCCGGTGGTGTCTCCGCCGGCGCGCAGCTGCAGTTGACCGGACACGGGCTGCAGCTCCTGCCGCCGTCCTCCTGCGGCCCGGAGCACCACGCCTCCAGGCAGCACAGCGCCACAAGCAGACTGGAGAAGAAGCTGAACCTCGGGACGCAGACGCCATGTTTTCGCTTGGATAAAGTCTGTCCATTTCCACAAGGCATAGCTCAGTCACATCTCATCGCCTCTGATGGTGTAAGTCCTCTCAGTCTCTGGGAAGGAGCAGAATAACTCAAACACACAACACGCGTCCTTTAGTCCAGGCTCTCATGTGAGGAGAGGAACAGATGAACTCTTGGACACCGTTATCTCCTCTGCTGTTTTCTGCTTTTTCTTCTGGTCGGATCCACTTCTTCTGAAACTCTAACGGAACTTCTTCCACAATCCTTTCAGGGGAAAAAAAAGTTTTGGAAAACTTCCTCTCTCCTCCTCTTTCCACTTGATGCACTTCACTGAGCCGCCGCTGAGCGCTCACACACACTGCGCACAGTCCTCAGAGTAATAATATCATACTCTCTGTCTGCTATTGAACACAACTTACAAACAAAAACAAACAAAAATATATAAATAAATATAAATAAATAAATAAAATCAAATAAATATATTATTAGTCATTAGATGAATGACTAATAATATATTTATTATAATAATAATAATAATAGTAATAATAATAATAATAAAATGAATATATTATTAGTCATTAGATGAATGACTAATAATATATATTTATTATAATAATAATACAAAATAATAATAAAAATATATATATTATTAGTCATTAGATGAATGACTAATAATATATTTATTATAATGATAATAAAATAATAATAATAAAATAAAATACATATATTATTAGTCATTAGATGAATGACTAATAATATATTTATTACTATAATAATAATAAATAAAAAATATATATATATTATTAGTCATTAGATGAATGACTAATAGTATATTTATAATAATAATAATAATAATAATAATAATAATAATAATAATAATAATAAATAATAATAAAATGAAATAAAATAAATATATTTTTAGACATTAAATGAATGACTAATAATATATTTATTATCATAATAAAAATAATAATAATAATAAAGTAAATATATTATTAGTCATTAGATGAATGACTAATAATATATTTATTTTTTTATTATTTTTGTAATCTTTTTTTTTTTTTGTAAGTTGTGTTCAATACCAGACAGAGAGTAGGATATTAGGCCGTGTATAAAGCCGTAGTGTTCATATTTATTCATCAAGTACTACTTATACCTGCAGTAGGCAGAATGTTTTTGGCATCATTGGGCAAAAATTCCATAATAACCTTTGAGCATATTGTAATTCAAGTGTTCTCAGAGAAAACTAGACCCCTGCAGCTCCTCATGGCTCTGTTTTCAGGCTTAAAAATATCTAGCCCGTGATGGGAAACTTTGACCAATCAACGGAGGCAGCTCTCAATCACTGGCAAACTCTGATCAAACGGTGAAACTAGGCAGCGCTGATCATATATGAATCAATATTCTGTTACTGTAATGCCTATTTTTCGCTTCAGATGTTTTCAGAAACATCTTGTAGTGTACTGTTTAGCTGTAAAATGAGACAGTTTGCTCCGGCTGGTGGGCGGTGCTTGGTATTTCCTCAACTGATCTCAACATGGCTGCCGGGTCACAAACTTCCTCATTTTAAAGCTAAACAGTGCACTACAAGATGTTTCTGAAAACACTTGAGGACATTACAGTAACAGAATATTGATTCATATTTGATCAGCGCTGCTTAGTTTGACTGTTTGATCGGAGTTCACAAGCGATTGACAGCCGGCTCAGAGACGGCAAGACTCCAGCTCGACTCTGATTGGTTGTCTTCCTCCGGTCTGTGAAATCTTGCAGATGCCATTAGGAGCACCGGACGACACCGGATGAACATGATATAGTGACCGTTTTATAAAAATAACTATTTTTAATCATATACGCTCCATTCCTACCTATCCACTGCTGCTTTAATATTATTTGTTCCTTCTATTATCATGGTCATTACTGGATTAACCTGCCAGTGGGCCTCAAGCCTTATGGGCCCCTATTTACCCCCTGATTAATCACATACAGGGATTTATTGAGGAATACGTAGCATGTATATTTGACACAAGCCTGGGGAGACAGGTAATAATTCAAAGGTCCTTTGACATTTCAACCAAAAATTCTCCACAGTAGTGGTAGCCACATGTCCCCGACCAAATTTGCACTTAATTCCAAACCAATTTAGTTGGCAAAACCAATTGACATCCAATGAATAACATTAATATAATTCATGTGTCCTTTGTGAACCCTGAGGGTCTGGGGCCCCGGGGTACTTGCCTGCTTTGCCCAGTTGATAATCCAGCCTTGCTCAAGATGTAAAGTTCAATATGTTCATTTATAAAATCGTTTCAATAACAATGCTCCTATCCTAACCAACCAACGCTGATGACAGAGCATGGGAAATAAACACCCGTGAAATAATATGTTGTTTACTATGATTTTTGTCCTCTTAAACCTGCTGCTAATATTTTCAAGTTGGTGCAGACCAGGGGGGATTCTAGGACCAGACCTTGAGGAGGGTATGTATTCCTGTATTCTGGTGAAATTCTATGCACACATTTCGGCCTTTTCTGCATCACATTGTGGTGGAAATGTTTTTATTTAAGTAAAGGAAAACACAAAATTCAGGTGCCAGGTGACAATTGAACAATTGAACCTTGTAACATTCAAGGTAACAGCTCTCCTGCTTGAAATACAGTCCCTCTACTCTGGGCTTCAACTCCTTATAAAGGCGGCCTGGAGGCTGTACACTGTCAATGTAAGTTTTTTCCTTTACAATAACCAGATATCATACCTGACAATATTCACTATTCAATTAACAATAGCACTTTGTGTCATACATTTGAACAATTTTCTGTTTTGGAGGAGGTGATGGAGGTTTTTCAGCTGGCAGGTCTCTCATGATGTTTCTCAGAAAGTCTGTCTCTGGGCATGTATCGGTACTTAGCATGACGCTGAGCCAAGCAACGATGGAATCTTTCTAATTTCAGTTTTGGCCAAATCAATTCAATTTCAGTTGAATTTATAGATGTGTTATAGTGGCACGATAACACCCAATTCACAATTTTTGCGAGAGCAGCATGAGCTATGTGCACGTGTGTCTGTGTTTCATTATCTCTGCAGAAGAAGAGCTACATGTCGGTTGATGAAAGCTCTACCCCCTAACCACAACCTCCACTAGATGGGTTCTGACATTATTTAAAAGATTTATTTTTTTTAAAGTACAAAAATGGATGAATTTTCCAGGTGAACAGTAAGAGAGCACTATGAAGCAGCCACTCTGCATTCCTTCATCTTGAGGCAGTGATAGGCTGATTACGGCCTCCTTCACCCGCTGAGATGTGACATTTTTCATCTCGCAGAAATGTGGAAATGTCACCGCTCTGCTGTGATTTGATTGTGAAATGACAGTTGTAAAACTTATTTCACATTTCAGAAACACGTCTGACTTCCACCCTCCCTCCTCTCTCTCTCTGCAGTATTTCCAGAAACAGTGCAGGGCACGTGTTAGAGGTGTCTCCTGGGTATTTGACTTGGCCGGGGCCCAGCCATCCTCCCTGCAGGCATCTGGTGCTCTGTGCAAAAAAAAGGAGTCCTGCAATAACTCGTGCGCTCTCTTATCCCCATTGGCAGCAGTTCATTGCAGAGTTCATACTTGAGAAGCAAAACATGAGTGAATGGAAGAGCGGGTGGTCCAAATGTTTCAGGCCAAATAACTCAAATGATTACTTTTCACAGTGAGTGACTGACAGTGTATAATGAATTTGTACTATTTCAATACTCACAGTATAATCCAACAGTAATTAAGATGTTTTGATTGTTAAAACCATCTTATATCAGACATCATCATCGTCATATATTCTGTATTAGTATGTTCCAGCTCTTAATTGTAGCTGTATAATGTTTAGACTGAGTGAAATAGTCCAGCCAAAAACTCCATATTATTTATGGCTGCACCATTCAATGAAATGGAAATATTCCTGATGTCGTCATTTATACACATTTCTCCCAGCTTAACCCTCTGAGACCCACGATCCTGACCGACTTTACTGTCTTTCAGAGGCTGTAGCAGGCTCAGTCTTAGAGCTAGAAGTGAAGGTAATCCAAGGAATCCATTAGTACCAACCATGTCATGCTCCAAAGTTAGGCTAAATTTTGGTGAGGAAAAACTGACGACCATTTTCAAAGGGCCCCCTTGACCTCTGACCTCAAGATATGTTAATGAAAATGGGTTCTAGGGGTAATAACGAGTCTCCCCTTTACAGACATGCCCACTTTATGATAATCACATGCAGTTTTTTGAATGAAGTATAAATGTGTTATTTTTGCTTATTCTAAAATGGTTAATTTGATTATTTCTGCATACTGGGGTCCCTACACAGTCTTGAATTACATAAATTGGATATCACTGTAAAGCTGAGACTCTTGTGGATCCAATGAGCCCAGCTGTATTCATGTGTGATGATGTTAGTCCCCATAGTAGACATTTCATTGTAGTGAGACCATTTTTTGAAATGTGACCTCACTGTATAAAATGAGCTGTGGTGACCTCTAGGATAATCACAGCCTCATGAAACTTTACAGCCACAAACTAGAGACCTAGAGAATTGGGAGGATGGATGGCTTTCCTAGGTATACTGACAATAAGGGGGTTTCTGTGCAGTTTACACAACAGAAGTGCTCGCCATCCAATCGCCGAAAAATGCAATTCTTGCAGAAATTTCCGAATGTCAAAAATGTTTGATACCAAATCACAGCATGGCTTTTTCTGTGGTGTTCCTCAAGGTCTTGGTGTTTTACTGTGGTATTTTGGAGGGATTATTGATAATTTTTATCAATTTTTGAGTGGTAAAAAATGGTTAAATTTAACACCAAAGTGAAACTTTCCCGACAAGCTACTCGGCACAACAGCGCCGCAGCACATGCAGACCAGCGCCCGTTTCCTCCATGCTGCTGGGTGAGAGAACGAGGAGCCCCGGCAAAGGGGCGCCGTTCATCTGCATGCACGCTTGCACTGCATACCGGCCAAAAACAGCAATGGGAAAAGGCAGAAGAATTGGCAGTGGACCAGTAAATAGCGAAGCGTTCTGTTTCATAACTTTGCATTCATGTAATAAATACACACATGTCAATTAGATGGTAATCTGCATTAGAAATGATGCACAACAACAAAGATTCGGTTATAATAATCATCCGTTTATAGTTATCAATTTGACCTGGAGAGACGTCAAATTGGTTTGTCCGTTCTGGGCTACTGTAGAAACATGGCGAAGCAACACGGCGGACTCCGCGAAGAGGACCCGATCCCTATGTAGATATGAAGGGCTCATTCTAAGTTAACGAAAACACAACGATTCTTAGTTTCTGGTGATTATACACTAATGGAAACATAGTTATTAATATTATATTCCATTTGTGCTAATAGATCCCCTGAAATGTTACACTGTTCCTTTATGGAAAGTAAAAAGTTCAACATTGCCAATGAGTTTTGATGCCAGTCATGTCTTTATCTAAGGTGGACATTTCATTTTGGGATGTAACTTGTTTGAGAATGAAGCTTTAGACACTTTCTCATCAGAGGATCTTATCTCGATCCGTAATAAGCTGCTGTAGTTGAAGTGCAGCCTCTCTGAAAGATACAGAGCCAGTTTAAATAGGGAGCTTTGTTGTGCTTTTACAAGGAAAGGACAAGGAGGGATTCAAATGACACAAAGGACGAAACAATCCATGTCAAGTTTAATTGCATGACCCATAATTACAGTTGGTGTCTCAAAGTGCTTCACAAGCCCACATTATATAAAGACACAAAATGACAGTGACGCACAGAGAAAATCTGAAGGTGTTAAACCGTAGACCACTGGGTCTCCTGAGCGCTCCCTGAAGAGGAGACATTGATTTATATTAGGCTCAGGATGGTTAGTTTTTTTTTTTATTTAATAAGATAATCTGATGTTCTGCAAATCATCTATCATTTTACAAAATGCTGCTGTTCAAATGATGAAGTCTGAACAAATTACAACAAACAATAGGACTATGCAGCCATGTTGGCGGCTCTCTGAGGCTGTAGGCTAACATGCTGATGTTGGGTAAATGACGAGGATGCAAGTAGGCCTATGATATTAATAGTGCATGTTTGGACCAATATGTAATATATTTACTGTAATAAATCATAAAATTACTGTGATATGTCATCAGAGATTAAGGAAACATGCTGAATTGAAATACTAAATACTTCAGAGACCAGTTCTAAAGCACACTGGAGCACACCGATTTAAAGCAGCAGTGGGTAGAAATGGAGAAAATATGATTAAAAAAAGTTATTTTTATAAAACGGTCACTATATCCTGACTAGTGCATGAGACAGGTAATCTGAAAAAAGATTTTACAGACCGGAGGAAGACAACCAATCAGAGCCGAGCTGGAGCTTGCCGTCTCTGAGCAGCTGTTAATCACTCGCAAACTCCGATCAAACAGTCAAACTAGGCAGCGCTGAACAAATATGAATCAATATTCTGTTACTGTAATGCCTATTGCTCTCCTCAAATGTTTTCAGAAATATCTTATAGTGTACTGTTTAGCTGTAAAATGAGAAAGTTTGGGTTGCCATGTTGAGATCAGTTGAGGAAATACCAAGCACCGCCCACCAGCCGGAGCAAACTGTCTCATTTTACAGCTAAACAGTACACTACAAGATGTTTCTGAAAACATTTCATGCAAGAAATAGACATTACAGTTACAGAATATTGATTCATATTTGATCAGCGCTGCCTAGTTTGACCGTTTGATCGGAGTTCGCGAGTGATTGACAGCTGCCTCCGTTGAATGAACAGCCAATAGGAACGCTCTCTCTCTGAATTGACCTGTGATTGGCCAAAGTCTCCCGTCACTGGCTAGATTTTTTAAAGCCTGAAAACAGAGCCATGAGGAG
The DNA here is from genome assembly GCF_015220745.1 of Sebastes umbrosus. NCBI lineage: Eukaryota > Metazoa > Chordata > Actinopteri > Perciformes > Sebastidae > Sebastes > Sebastes umbrosus. The sequence goes on along the minus strand of NC_051271.1, from coordinate 29,808,126 downwards.
GTGCAGAAGTCTAGTTTTCTCTCAGAACACTTGAATTACAATATGCTGAAAGGTTATTATGGAATTTTTGCCAAATGATGCCAAAAATATTCTGCCTACTGCAGCTTTAAGGTAATCAACTTTATTAGAAGACTAACGTTTTGACGTCATGTGCGTCTTGATCAGACTCTGATGAAGAACTGGTAAATGATGACTAAGTGGACTAGTGGAGCTGCCCTGCTGAACCACTTCATCCAAAAAAATGAAAAGTAGTATTTTGTATTTGTCTGGCCAGGACTGGTCCAGTCTGGGCCGGGTGAAGGTAAAATGAGCTTGGCTCCTGTTTGGTTATGGGGAGGGTCCTCCAGCCCGGCCAGGAAAACAGCACTTACTGAGGCCTCTGTCTGTGTTATTGTAGGGCTACAGGAAGAGAGGGGGAGAGGGGAGGAGAGGGACTGGATGAGGAGAGAATGCAGGAGTGGGGAGAGTCTGGAGAGGGTGAGGGAGATGGAGGCCCGTCGTAGAGAGGAATTGAGGATGTCGCAATAAAGAGATGATGATAGTGATAGAAACCAGGAGAGCGTAGGAAGAAGAAGACATGTCAAATGGAGGTGATTGAGACTGTAATGGAACTTTTCCAGCAAGCAGTCCGGTTCAGTTCAGTTCGTTACACATTAGAACTTTTTTTTTTGTGTGTGTGAAGTTGTGGATAGTACCAATAGAACCACTCCAGAGGTTTGCTTTCACCATCTTTTCCTCCTCAGCAGTGATTCCACCAAGCACAAGACATCCTGAACAGAGGTGGAAGAAGTACTCAAATCTTTTACTTAAGTAAAAGTAGAAATGCTACTGTGTAGAAATACTCTGTTACAAGTACAAGTCTTGCATTCAAAATTAGAATTTTCAGTAAAAGTACAAAAGTATTATTAAAGTAAGATATACTTAAAGTAACAAAAAGTACTCATTATGCATGATGGCCATTTAAGAATAATGTATATTATATTATTGAATTGCAATCACTGATGCATTGATGTATATATCACTATAATGTTGCAGCTGGTAGACATGGATGGGTAGGTGAATTTCACCAAGGGATCAATGAAGTCTTATCTTTATCCATAATAATACATCATGATTTATTTGTTTATTATATTTTGTAACTAAAGTTATCAAATAAATGTAGTGGAGTAAAAAGTACAATATATCCTGAAATGTAGAGGTGTAGAAGTATAGAAGTACAGGAATGAGTCCTAAAACCCAGAAATGAGTTAGTATTTTAGCACTTCCGGTTTCCTCGTCTGGAAGTCAATGGGTTTTTTGAATGGGTTTTTAGTTAGATGTCTGAAATAAGGTCTGCGGTTAACACAAGCTGAAGAGATTTAACGTTTTGTTCTACAACATAAAATACGTCCGAACACTAGTCCGCCTTTAGTTTAGTGGTGGTGACGTGAAGTCATGCGACCGTGGTGTAGTTCATTCATAGCCTAACGTTCTCTTTTTACTTCCAGCGATTGCACTCACGCTTAATAAATCATAACAGTGGTGTTCATTTGTGAAGATTAGCTTGCTGAACAAAATGTGTAAATATCATAAAAATGTGTTTGCCACAAAGCTTATTTTTTTTGCAATAATCCAAAAGCCAATGGAAAAATCCCATTGGCTTTTTTGAACCAGTGTGATGTGAACTTCCGAATTGGCCTGAAAAAATCCGTCATCCCTGCAGCACCCTATAAAGTAGCAGAAAATAGAAATAATCAAGTGAAATACAAGTACCTTAAGTGCAGTGCTTGAGTAAATGTACCACTTTCCACCACTGGCGCTGAATGTATTGTATTCTATGCCTTTATTATAAGCCAACAATAGACATATGTTTACCTATTAATAGCAACAAGTGGAGTTAATAGCTCCAATTGTATTTAATGAGCGCCACCTCAGCATCCACCTGTAAGAATATGTTATTATAGCTTCCCCCTGGGTGAAAAATATAAATTCATTATCCATGAATATATGTATACATTATGTACTGTGTGGGTTTTTTGGAGTTTTTCCTTTTCTGCTTTTTCTGTCGCTTCTGTGGGCGTGTAAATCCCACTGAGACATCAGACACCGAGTGTCCACACATGTAGAAAAACCCATATGATGCAATGCAAAGGAACACAACAGCTAATACTAATACTTAAGTCATTTGTCTGTTGATTCAATTAGCATATTTGATGACTTTGTGGTGTTGTTGTGCTGAACTGCATTATATTAAAATGTGTTTCAAATATTACAAAATATCTTAAATATAATCCAGATTCCGATTTTAATGACATATATTCACATTTCTTGGTATGGAGTGTAAACAACATGTAAAACTCAGTAATGACAAAACAATCACACCTGGCAAGAAAACTACTGTATGTGTTGTTTGTCAGCAAATGTGAAACTCTAAAGGATGTTTTCTTATAAGTTGGCAGCGAGAGTATTGCCAGTCACTGCTACACAATAGTGAACATACAGAAAAGAACAGAAAGCAGTTCTAACTTCACCTTTGCAAACACTTGCAGTTATTAATATCCAGCGAATGCACCAAGGCCAAACAGCAGTACTTCAGATTCAGATTCAAACAACTTTATTCATCCCTAGAAGGGCTATTCATTTGCAGTGTTCTCCACCAGAGGTCATGACCACAGGTTAGTGCGTTATCTGCCATCTGAGGCTACAAACCCACTTTGGACCCAATAAAGAGCACAAGCCACTCAAGTCCAGCCATGCGAAATATTTGAACTCAAATAAAAAAAAGAGAGCACTCATAGAGGGCCAAGGCTGCACAGTCACCTAAATGTGTTAATTTGATGATAGAACACGACCATGATGAGTGGTTGATAACCGAGGTAAAACTTGAATATACAAAGGGGAAAATCTTTTCTCTTTTCTGATCAAGGCTGGGTTTGGTGAGGTGTAAGAGAGGTCAATTATATCACAAGCTTTTTTTTCTTTTTGGTTTTGATTTTTATGAAAGAGGGAAAGAGAGAGCAAGCAAGAGAAACACAAGAGAGTGTTTTTTTTTTAAAGGGGACATATTAGGCTTATTTCCAGGTTCATACTATTTGGGGTTTCTACTATAACATGTTTACATGCTTTAATGTAAAAAAAACACATTTGTTTTCTCATACTGTCTGTCTGAATGTACCTCTATTCACCCTCTGTCTGAAACGCTCCGTTTTAGTGCCCGTCTTTTTAAGCCACCCTCTCGAAAAAGCCCAGTCTGCTCTGATTGGCTAGTGAGAAAAATATGGCACTCCTTTGCAAAGGTAGTTCTCAAGCCATGGGTGGAGATACTCAGAAGGGGGGGCAGTGTATTCTAATGAGCCTGCATGTGACATAGGAAGGGGAGCCAAATCTGATTGGCTTGTTGAATCACATGTTTTCTGATCGAAACAGCCCACAAAAAACTCACTGGGTTGTCTTATTTCACACTTTGTAGGTTGGTAGGCACTCCAGATACCCAAATGTATGTGAACAAGCACTGAAAAAGTGTGTCCCCTTTAAGTTTCATGTGGCCTCTCTGCCACAGTAATTAACACCAAGGGACTTCTGCACTACTCTATACATTGTGGTGTCCTTTAAATGTCTTATTGATTGAACATTGAACATTTTTATGGAGACAAATATATATATATATTAAAAAAAATAAAAATACATCCACAGAGCTTTATAAAGGTGCAGAATAAAAGTATGAATTTGTGAATTAATAATTTTAAAAAATTTGGCGGGTCCAAATTGAATGTTTTGTTCATCTCTGTGGAAGATATCCGACGTCTGGCTCCCACTTCTAACAAGGCTTGTGAGCCAATAGTGTAACAATATTGGTATCACGTGGTATCTCTGTCATTAGTTAGTGTGGAAAAAAAAAAAAAAATGGCTGAGATTGACGCTAAGTGCCTGGCAACCACTTGTTGTGAAGTAAATGCAATGGAACCGGGGAGGGAGATCAGCATCTAGTGGCTGAATGTTATCAATGTACCTTTAATTAGGACATAATTGTTTGTCTGTCAAGGAATCTGCATCTACAGTTCTCTCAACTTGGTTTTGCCGCCAATTCAGCATGTTGAATCAGCGGCGGAGCCTGTCAGTGACAGAAATCACTCTGATTGGATGTTCATCTTAAGCGAATCAGTGCACGTGAAAGGCTCTTCTCATTTTTCATCTTCATCTCATCTGATCATTCCAACACACGGATATTTTCACAATGACATGGCCATCTGGAATGAGGCTTAGTGGTGAGTGAGAGTGGTGTGAAAATGGTTGGCAAACGCCGCTTTGTTTCATGTACATATCATAACAACGGCTTGTATATCCACCGTCCTCGGTCTTCCGGTTTCCCCTTTTTGAATGACAAATACAGACTACCGCCACCTGCTGGTGTGGAGAGTTATTTCCTCTCACGCAGGCGCAGAACGTACGTGCTAACTGGCCGTCGGTTGTAGTCTTTACGATGTGTTCGAGTGCAGCTTTTTGGCCAAGACAAAGGCAACATGAGGCGACGCAACAGGCTGCCTTCATCGCCGTTAGTTCTTTGATGTCAGTTTGGTGTGTTTGGGCCTTCGTGCGCAGTGACTTCGTCGAGCCTCGTCGTCATTGTGAGGTTGCCAGGCAACTCCAAAATGTCAAGTTTAAGACATTTCCGGAAGGATTGACACATCCCTCTGCATGCACAGCACAGAAGAAAATGGGAATCACACAATGTTCTTTCCTCTTATACACATATTACTGGTTATAATTACTTAATACAATTCCCACCAAGAATGTTTTAAATCTGGCCGTGGCCAATTTAATCATTGCTTTCCTTAACTGCCTTTGGCCAAGCCTTAAGCTCTCTCAAAACTACGCTGTGACTGCCTAATTTTAATTAACTTTTCTCTTACAGGTTTACATTTGGAGCAGGAGAATGTAAAGTTGCTCGCCTTCTGTGTTTTACCTGACAATATTTTCATTCTCTTTTTGACCCTGGGCAATCATGTATTTTATCCCTCTCGCATACACACTGCCCACAGGACAATAATGTCATTTGACAGACTGGTAAGGTCAACCCTCGGGCTGTGTGATAGCTTCACTCCAGGGGATTGTTGTGGAGAGACCCACCTGACACTCAGATATTAACTAAAGATTGCGTGCGTATCTAAGTGTGTTTATGTCCGTGTGTGTGTGTGTGTGTGTGTGTGTGTTTGTGTGGGATAGTGGGGGGTAAGACCATGCAACCATGTTCCCTGCAGAGAAGGAAGAAAAAAAGAGGGAACATGGCAGGCTACAAGGCAGTGGAAGTCAAGGATAAATGCAATGATCATAGAAGCGTATGATGCACTGTCTGCTGCTCTGCTGTTCTAGTGTGTGTGTGTGTGTGTGTGTGTGTGTGCAGAAAGAAAGAGTCGCAGGTAGAAATAGTCTGCTGTAAGTAACACATTTAAAGATGACTGACATTTAGAGATGCACATAATGAAACACAACGCTTCCATAATGAACCTTTTAAAATAATTTACTGAATGCAACGCCTTTGTGACATGACGTTAAATTATATACATTACATTATATTAACTGGAAACATTAAATAAGCTGGGCAAGGCAATCTGAAGAGGTGGGTTTTGAGGGCCCTTTTCAAAGACAACAATGTGGGGGCACAAGACACCCTTTTGTGCCGGTATGAAATGCACCGGACGTTCCATAAACTGTAATGTAAACCCATCCGCGGCAACAGTAAACGCTCATAGAAAGTGTGCTGGGGGTGTGGTGATGTAGTTTAAAGAGCGAAAAGAGACACACCGGGAGCGAGCGGAAGGGCGGGGTGGATGGGTTCAACAAACACAAGGCTTTCATCCAGGAGACTGCTGTTCATGTCCCATGTGTCACGTTACAATCAGCTGTTCGTTCTTATACCATGTTCACAACGTTCAGTGTCATTTTCACTGCACAAACGTAGTAGTTTGAAGCCCAACCATGTATTTCTTTCCTAAACCTAACTATAGTGGTTTTGTTGCCTATTCTAAAGGGACGCTTAGGGGAACTATAGTGGTTTTGATGCCAAAAATAAAGTGACGGCAAGTGACACCAAGGGGCGTGACGCCAGGGGGCGGTATGTTATGAGTTGGGATGAGAACATGTTGGGTCAGTAGGCTACGTACTGGAGTTTATTAAGAACTTTGTCTGTGGTACCATAGAGGATACTGTTGCAGTAGTAAAGCCTGGATGTTGCAAATGCGTGAATGAGTGTTTCTGCAACAGTAAGTGACAGTGAGGGTCGGAGGCGGGCAATGTTACGGAGGTGGAAGAAGGCTGTTTTGGTGCAACGTATCCTTATACAACGGTTTGTGTGATATCTTGTGAAAAAATGTATTCCCTCCTTTTTCATTCGTTTTCCTACGAATGTCCAGCAAAACGTGTCAATATACTTGTTTAGGATTAGACAACAAAACTACTTATTTAGGGGTTAGGAAAATATTGTGGTTTGGGTTAAAATAACTCCAGAAGAGGCGTTACTGAAGTACTTAACTTAGTGACAAATAAATCAACTTGGACTTCTGGTTTCACATGGGGCACAAACGCCGGTCTCCTGGGCAACAGTCCGGTAATTTTACGCAGCGTTTGCCGCTATTTATATTTCGATTATGTTAATTACACATATATTAATTTGTGTGATATATACACGAACAGTGCATTACTTTTAGTAAGTATAGCTACGAACAGTGTATGGGACCAGCCTGTTGGTCGGTGATGTGGTTGATATGGGGCAGGAACGAGAGGATGGGGTCAAGGATGACTCCAAGGTCACGGATTTGGGTGGAGGGGGTGATGATCAATATTGAGTTGAATCCTGATTGGGGCAGGTAAGGGAGTCTGGGCCAATGATTAGGATTTCAAACGTATTGCACTTGAGTTTCAGAAAGTCTAGGATGAGGATGCTGATGAAACCAGACTCCGAGGATAACAGTAGGTAATTTGTGACCATGATCAGAGCACTCTCAGTGCTATGTTTTGTGCAGAAACCAGACTGAAAAGGCTCAGAGAGGTTATTGGAGTCAAGGTGGGATGGCGGAAGAAATGTAAGAATACATTGCATTTGTCAATGAAGGAGTGAGAGAAGTTGTTCATGGGTTTGAGGAGTTTGTTGACAGTGGAGAATAGTGTCCTTGGATTATCACAGCATGCAGAGCGGGTAGTGTTGAGGGTGTTTTTGTAAAGGTGTTCTTTATATGCGTCTGCGTGAACAGTGAGACCTGTTCTTCTGTCGAGCCGCTCAAGCTGACGTCCTTCGTATTTCAAGTGGCGCAGTACGTATGTTTGAATGGGTGCAAACTGGTCCAGACAGAAGGAGAGCATGGTGTTATAAAAGTTGAAAAGGTTGGTGAGAGAGACGTTCGGCCTGCGGGTGAAGTCTGAGATGTTTTCAGATAGATAAGTGGAGAGAGAAGATGAATTGATGGACTTCAGAAAGTTTTGGTGCGTTTCTGCTTTTCAAGGGGGGTTGGGGATGTCTGTGTGGAGGATGATGGCAAGGTGCTCGGACATGGTGAGGTCAATGCTAGACAGTTGGTTGATGCTGGTGCTGGTGGAACAGACAAGGTCTAGGGTGTGGCCTCTACTGTGGGTGGGGGAATCTATGTGTTGAGTGATGTTGGAAAAGGACAGAATTTCCAGAAGTTCAGTTGCTGTTTTGCAATCTGTGGAGTCAGCGTGGATGTTACAGTAAAGTTGCCCAGGCAGGAGTAATAGACGGGTTTCTTTACAACGTCATCACAGAGATCCGCGCGCAACCAGGGGGCAGAAAGCATGCAATGTAGCAGAGCCAAGCGAGAGAGACGACAAGGAGTTGTTGTGTAGTAAACTTCACCAACTGCAGAAAATATGGATTGAAAATGTGTTCCCCCGCCCGACATACAAAGAGCTGCTGTGTGACTGGTTGTACTAATAACAAGACCAAAATCCAAGTCTCCAGTTTTATATTAACGTTATACCTGTTGAGGAATCGCTAAGGAAAAAGTATCTTTCGGCGGCGATCAAGAGGGGCTCACGTAACTTGAACTCGGACCGGAGTGTCAACTAGACCTTGTCAACTTGTGACTGGACAGTCTAAATGCAAGGGATTCAAATGAGGGGGAAGACGGATAGCAATGGATAGCAGACTGGTTTCGATTTTCAATTCACCACAACCATCCGGTTGGGGTTTGTCCATGTATGAATATCCACCAGGTGTGGATTGATTGGATTTTTGCTGAGTTTTGGTGAGACAGAGGATGTTTGAGTTCTTTACCTTGCAGAAAGTGCAAATGATATTATATGAACTAGGAAAAAAAAGTTCGGAAACTACGTCTCCATACTTTGACCATGTCATCCAACTTTCACAGACAGAACCTGGACTCATCACTGAACATGACATTCCCCCACATGTTCAGGTTCCATTGTCTGTGTTGTCGACACCAGCACAAACGGGCCTGACAGTGAAGGGCAGTCATTGCAGGCTTCCTGGTAGCCTTATGAGAATACACTGGTTACCATTGGCAGAGCATTTTGGCAAATCTTTCTTGGGCGCTACCCACATAATCAGCTGTGCTGCTCATCCCACAAATGCATGATCCTTACAAGTTGGACATCATTGTGAAGGTAAATAAACAGGCTTTCCAACAATGTAAAATACAATGCCAATTAGCATTGTAACAACAGAGAAATAATCCACCAAACACAAGTTTCCGAACTTTTCTTTCCCAGTTTATATTGATATATATTGAGGATTGAACACATCCACCTGTTTCTGTGCTTGGCAAGCTATATGTTTCCAAGGCTGACAGCATTCTAAGTTTTATGTAGTGTTCGTGAGTCATCATTCAAAGCAATTCAAAGTCACACCAGCAGGTCACTTAACTTTAACTTAACTCTTAAATGCAACAGCATTCTCAAAGGGCTTCACATGCCCACATTAGAAAGGGAAAATACAAAGGTGACTGTTAACAACCTGCTGTGCTCTTCTCTATCCTTCTGGGCAGGTTTATATTTTTAGAATATGTCAGTGGAAGTCTTATGCCGCCCACACATGATCCGCCATAAAATCTCTCTGCGCAGGCTGTGTCATTGTTTCCATATGGGGAAAGCGATGGCGCCCAACTAGGCGTGAGCGCTACCCTTTGCGTGGTGCACCGCTCAATTTTGCCACCAAAATTGCCACCGCTGACCTGACCTGAACAGCTGCAACTGTTGTTGCCTCAAAACAGCAAATGGCGTTCCTTACACACTTTTTGATGGCATATCATACCTGCGCTGAGCTTTGCCACTGCAAGGCTCTGTGCCCTACCTCGCAGTGAGTGGGGCATTTCAACACACCATAATGGTTGTGTCAAGGAGAGAAAGCATGCTCTAAGTAAGGTCCGAGCACTTACAGTAAGCCTGCTGCTGGATTGCTTTTGCTCTCGAGGGTCAGAACACATTAAACGCATACTGGGCGACTGCAATGTCCCCGGTTTGACTCCAGCCAATAACCATTGTTGCATTTCATTTCCTGAATTTCTGTTGTGCTGTCTCATAAAGGTAAAATCCCCAAAATATATCCTATCTAACACACATATCTAAACACACTGAGACACTCTGAGTTTCACTACTGATACATGCTTTTAATATAACAACAGTTAAATCATTAAAGCCAATATAATTTTCTAAATTATAGTGGGCCGATACTGACTCAAATAGCTGGATGGGGTATTTTGACAATGTCGCTGTATTAAAAATGTGTACACGTGAATTGTAATTCCTGTTCAATTTGAAGATTTTTTTGTCAAGTTGCTAGTGTACGATTCATTATTTTAATAATAAATAAAAATTCAGTAAATTTATATCCATTTATTTATTTGTTATATTTTGTTTTACGTTAAGAACGGCTTAAGTTAGGAAAGCAAAGTTTAAGTCAAGCCTGATGTTGCCTTAATCAATAAAAAAATGATCCCAGTCACTTCCACACAGTGAGCTATACAGCTTATTAATTAAAGACCGGTATCGGATCGGTACTCAATGGGGGGTGTAAGAAAATATGTATGAGGTACTTATTACTTGATATTGCGGTTTTAGCTGACGTGTGTCGCCTCACTGTTTTGAGCGATGCTCGTTCATGTCTATTTAGAGCGAGCAAGCGCGAGCCGGACGCTGACTTTCATTGACTTAACGGCCACAGGTGTCGCTGTTAACAAGCAATTTCTGATTCTTACAAACAGTCCCTTTAACTCAATTTTGGCTGAGCTTGTAACCACTTTACAGACTGTTTAGTGGCTTAATCTAAAGCAACGCATCTGAATTTATACTAGGATGAAAATAACTGCTGTCAGATAATTGTAGTGGAATAAAAAGTACAATATTCCCCTCTAAAATGTAGTGGAGTAGTATAAAACAGCAGAAAATGGAAATACTGGAGTAAATTGCAAGTATCTATAATTGTATGAAGCTGTATGTAGCCTACTTAGTTACATTCCACCAGTGGTGCTCAAGCAGAAAACCAAACCACCTCTATGTCCACTGAGCAGAGCTGCTCCTCTTCTCCTGATGACATTTTGACGGGTGACAGCTCGAAGCACACCTCTTCTTCATGATCAGACTGGAGAGACCCACTCTCTCTCTCTCTCTCTCTCTCTCTCCTTCTCTCTCTCACTCTCTTAACAAATCGTTAACGAAACAGCAGAGCTGCGTGGAAAGAAAGTTGAAGGGCGAAGGAGAAGCGGAGACACATTGTGTCTCAGCACCACGGACAGCGACCGATCAGGAGCTCGGACACAAGCTGTCCATCGATATATTGGAGGATTATTGGAGGATCTGATTGAAGACTGGACTGATAATGAGGAGTTTGGTTAGGAGGAGGGGGCTGCTAATTTTAATGTGATCAAAGATGTGGACTTTTTTCGCTGCTCGCCAAAGTAAGCCTGCATGTTCTCGTCTTGATCTCTGAGTGGATGCGTGATTTAATAGAATAGAATAGAAAGCTTTATTGTCGTCGTATTAAATACAACGAGATTCACAGTTGCCACTTCTGGTCAGTGCTTTAAAAACAAATACTTGACAAGACTAAACGAGGCAGTTTAAACATATAAAAGGTAAAACACACACAGTTATAAAGCAATATAAAACAGGTAAAGTAGATGTAATAAATAAATATAAACAGAAGTGTTACACCAGAGGTATACAATATAAAAATAGATGTAATGTAAACAGAGGTAATTGCACTTGAGGTGTATATTTCATCAAGGATATATTGCACAGACAAATGTATTCACATTCAGTGTATTAATATTGCACAGATTTATTGTTTAAATCTTAAAACATATAGCTTTGCATTGGGAGTACAACAAGTCATTGAGCAAAGAGTTGAGATACCAAAAAGCTTAGGCGTGACCTATACAGTGTCGCCCATATTCATAACGCAGGCTTTATTATTATAGAGCTGGTATTCGAGCAGCCAGTGCGTAAAAGCCTCCGCGCTGTTCCTCCACGCTTGACGCGCGACACAGCGGATGAATATTGTGTTTGCGGTGTCAGTTAGGATGGGACTTTAATAATCAGTGCAATTAAAAACGCACCGGAAAGGTGACTACAATTATACACCTTCCGGTGCGTAATAACGGATACGACTCCTCGTTAGAAACCTGGTTTGAACGTTGGATACATGGCAACACATCTGTCTCTTTGGAGTTGGCTCATGAGGCACGAGTACCGGTTCTCAGCTGTGATCAGAGCTCACGCTTACATGCTATGAGTCACTATCTCTCTCTCTCTTGGGCTCACACTTAGATTAGAGACACCCTTATAGATATAGATCAGATAGGTTGAAGCACTCTGTCTCCTCCTGTTTCTGTTCCAAAGTTAGCATGGAAACTAACATGGCAGAAGTACAGGCTTTCTTCTAAATCAGGGAAAACATCTGGACTCTGTGGCACCATCTTCCTCTCTGGAACTCACAATGGAACCCCTAGACCAGACCTACTGGTTCCCCCTTGCATCAGACCTCAACTCCTCCTCCTCCTCCTCCTCCTCTGCAGCCACGCCCTTCCACTTTTCCTACCCCCGCCTCTTCAACATCTCCTCCAACATGTCCACTCAAAGTGTCCCCTTTCAGGGCAGCAGCACTCTGATGACGGCGGTCATCTCCCTCACGGTCTTCATGGTGGGTCTGACCGGCAACAGTCTGGCCATCTATGTGGTGCTTCGCTACGCCAAAATGAAGACAGTCACCAACATCTACATCCTGAACCTGGCTGTGGCCGACGAGCTCTACATCATCGGCCTCCCCTTCCTCACCACGCAGAACGTGCTCTCCTATTGGCCGTTTGGCTCCTTCTTGTGCCGCGTGGTCATGACGGCGGACTCCATGAACCAGTTCACGTCTATTTTCTGCCTGACGGTCATGTCCATCGACCGTTACCTGGCTGTGGTTCATCCGATCCGCAGCACCAGGTGGAGACACCCCCGCGTGGCCAAGGTGGTGAGCGCAGCCGTGTGGGCCGTGTCCTTTGTGGTGGTCCTGCCTGTGGTCATCTTCTCTGATGTTCAGGTATAAAACCGCAGTCCTGGTCACCACCCTTTATTTTAAAGTACAAATTAGCTTTAATTAATAGCTGCCCCTGAACAAAATGTTCTACTCAATCCAGTCAAAAGCTCATATAGGATCACCAAACAATGAGTTCATCCCTGTAGTTCCTTCTCGAATTGACATTAATAAGGCCATTATTTAAATAGCCATAGCTTTGTAGTTCTACGGTATATTTGAGTTCATCAAAGGAGCAATTTGTGGGACTTAGTGACATCTAGTGGTGAGGTTGCAGATTGCAACCAATTTAAACCTCTCCCGTATAGGTCTTTTGGAGAATAGCAGAGCCAGAGTGTAGAGAGTGTGTATAAGTGAGTGATGAAGCAAGAGAGAGAGAGAGTGGTGGCGAATGTGTGTGATGTTGTGAGCGAACAAGTGAGCGAATGAAGCAGAAGACAGAGTTAGTTTAGCTCTGAGAATATCAAGTGAATGTACAGTGGAAGTTGCAGTTTGTGCAGAAATAACTGCTGCAGCTCCTCAAGACCAACACTGTGTCGTGTTTCCTGGCGGCTGAGTGAAGCGACAGCGAGGGGTTAACTCTGGAGTGAGTAACGTTATTGACTCCGGCCCAAGCAGGAAAAGTTAACACGGTGGCTTGGTTTGTCAGTTCTGGGCCACTGTAGAAACATGGTGTCTAGAATGTAACCCAACAATGTAACATGTCTAGAAGATAACCCGCAAATTGTGAAGACTTGCAAAAATTCTTGCAAGACTCGTTACCTGACGACATTATAACCGTAACCATTCAAAGTCAATGCATAACCTTAACTATCTCGCAAGAGTTTTCGCAAATTGTGTGTTACCTTCTAGACATGACCACTCTGCGAAGAGGATCAACTCTCTATGTAGATATAAATGGCTCATTCAAAGGCAGAGAAAACACAACAATTCTTAATATGAGGTGATTATACACTAAAGAAAACATACTTATTAATATTATATTCCATTTCTGCAAATAGATCCCTCTAATGTAACACAATGTTCCTTTAAGTACAAATGTAGGCCTATTACTTTCCCTCCGGACAATTATTACAAGTTTTAAATTGATCATTTCTAAAGTTTAGAATGTTTTTTTGTTTGTTTGTTTGTTTTACATGCTAGGCTGTATTGAGATTAAAAATATCTTTCATAATAACAACTAACAATAAAAGTGATAACAAAATATATGTCACAAGATCAGAATTAAAGGAATAGTTTGACATTTTGCAAAATAGACTAAATTCACTTTCTTGCCGAGAGAGATGAGAAGATTGATAGCCTACCACTCTGGTAAATAAGAAGCTAAAGCCAGCACAGTTTGCTTGGCTTAGCATAAAAACTGGAAACATTTGTGTTCATGTAATTACAGTAAATAAATCAACTAGGCTGACTGAGACACACATGTTCATATTTATTTATGTTTTGTCAAAGCTGCGTTTGTGGTTGCAAGATGAAACTGCTTCATTCAAAGAAACTGACATTTGTGATTTATAGAGTAACCTGCCTGCCAATAGCAAACTACTGATGAAGGCACATGACCAAAACATGTCAGAACTCTTTATAACACTTCATTTTAAGTTAAAGTTGCCATTAACAATATTTTTCTCCTCAGCTCTACGGAGTGTTTTAGCGTCTTTCAGCTCATTGTTTTGGTTTTATAGCTCAGAACTTTACTGTTTTTGGTTCATTTTCGCTGCTCTACAACCTGATGGCAAAAGTTAAAGTGAAAAAGCCCTAAAGAACCCACAAAACGCACTGTACGCTACCTGTCCAGCACCAAACGGCAGTTAGTGACTAACAGTTAGCTAGCTAGTCAGTTAAGTGTCTTCCACAGTTAGCCACTAGTTGATGAACATATAGTCGAGCATTTAGCGGTTAGAGAGACAGATATTTGCCTCAGGAGTTGGTGGAGACCAAAACTAGAACTAAAAGGAGAGCACATATTAGACTTAAACCCTTTCTTTCACAACAATGACCCGCTAGCTGTACATTATCCCGCTTATTACACGGCTACTTAGTTAAGAAATCAATATTTTAACACAAAAACGGTCCGCCAGAGTCCGACATCAGAACTGCGCATATAGCAACGGTCTGCTATACATAGCAACGGTCTGCTATACATAGCAACAGTCTGTTATACATAGCAACGGTCTGTTATAAAGAAATTACAGACCGCAGAATTCCGTGATTGACCAATCAGAATCGAGTATTCGACACAGCCGTGTAATAAGAGGTATTTAACTACTTAGAAAGAATGCCTTTGTCTTCTTGTACCGTTTAGTATTTATGGTTAGACATGAAGGACTGTGATGGAAAGAATATGAAGGTTGTTGAAATTCTGAACACGCAACCTAAAGTAAAACACACTGAACTCTTTTGAAGTCTTAGAAGTTCAGCAGAAGCTATTAGTCTATATATCGGCTACTTGCTCAGAAAGAAGCATTGCAGCAAGATCTCTAACACAAAAGCTTATTATGAAAGAAAGGTATGTGGAGAATGCAAATTGCTTTGATATATACTGTGCTGAAGGCCACTGGGTTGATAACAACAGAAAAGTTAATTTATATGTTGACAGTTTCCTGTTACCACACAAAGCAAACCCTGTCATGTCTGGAAATGTATTCCACAATGCAAAATGTGCTTCTTCAAACTCAACGAAAGCAGATAATGTAATAAGCATTTCTCCAAACATCCCTTCCTGCATAATTTAAGAGCTTGGTAGTTTTACATTTATCCTGTGGGCCTCAAAGTCCAAAGTTTATTTACTCAATTGGGAGTAACCTCTGGGTCTGAGAAGTGAAGTCAATGAGGAAGTGTCTTAAACTTGCATTCTTTCTAATAGCCAGCAGGGGGCGACTCCTCTGGTTGCAAAAAGAAGTCTGGTTGTATAGAAGTCTATGAGAAAATGAGCCTACTTCTCACTTGATTTATTACCTTAGTAAACATTGTAAACATGAGTTGATGGTCTCAATCGCTAGTTTCAAGACTTCTTCAATACAGCATGATGCTCATTTAGTAAATTATGGTCCCATTTAGAGTCAAACAGACCATAAAGCAGGGGATGCTTTAGGGCGTGGCTACCTTGTGATTGACAGGTTGCTATCCAGCGTTGTCCGGTCTGGGAGTTGTTCACTTTTTCATCTTGGAACTTTAACCCTTTCACAGTGTGTTTTCAGTTCATGAAAGTTAATTGTAACATTTTGGTTGCCTAAAAATGTCTTATTCAGTCTTCGGTTCTACTTAGCTCCACCATCTCGTGTCACTTCTGGTTGCAAAAAAACAAGATGGTGACAGCCAAAATGCCAAACTAAAGGCTTCAAAACAGCAGTCCACAAACCAATGGGTGACGTGACAGTGACTACATTCCACTTATTCTATACAGTCTATGATTTATTCACTGTCTGTCTGAGCAGATAATGGCTGAATTTTAAATTTATTTTACTCATTTCACTTCCCTTTAGGACACATTTAACTCCTGCAACATGAACTGGCCAGAGCCAAAGAATGTGTGGTCAACAGCCTTCATTCTCTACACTGCCACGGTGGGCTTCTTTGGACCGCTGCTCATCATTTGTCTCTGCTACCTACTTATCGTTATCAAGGTGTGTATATATTATGTGTGTGTGTGTGTAAGGCTAATTGCTCATGTATAAATTCATACTGTAATCTGCATCCACATAATGATTACTTCCATCATTCCTCAACATCCTCCTCCTCATTTCCATCATTATCCTTCTCACATTCATCCTTTTCACCATCATCATAATGGCGCAGATGAAGTCGTCAGGGGCGCGAGCGGGCTTCACCAAGCGTCGGCGTTCGGAGCGCAAGGTGACGCGGATGGTGGTGGTGATAGTGGTGGTGTTTGTGCTCTGCTGGCTGCCGTTCTTCATCATCAATATGGTCAATCTGGTGGTCATCATCCCAGAGTCCAGCGCCACTGCCGGCATCTACTTCTTTGCTGTCATCCTGTCCTACGCCAACTCCTGTGCCAACCCGGTGCTCTACGGCTTTCTGTCGGACAACTTCAGACAGAGCTTCAGAAAAGTAGGTTGAATATCCTATAAATAACATACATATATATAATATAAAACTGTGGTTAAAGAAGTAGCTTGACATTAAGGGAAATACACTTATTTGCTTTCTTGCCGAGAGCTGGATGAGAGAATCAATACGACTGTCATGTCTCTTCGTTCAACATGAAGCTACAGCCGGCAGCCATTTAGCTTAGCTTAGCCTGGTTCCCGACAAAAAGATCCAACTACCTTTAAAGCGTGTTAAATAGCATTTTATGTCTCAGTTTGTTTAATCCCTGCAAAAACTGAAGTGTAAAAAGTGTTTCTGTCTCTGTTCTGAGTGATAATTTGATCAACAATACATCTGACAGTGATTGGTAGTGCGTAAATATTAACTAACTGCCCAGCAAAGAAATTATACAAAACATATTTAAGTTAAAAGGAAGTTTGGTATTGGGATAGATTAGTTTACTTTTATTTTTTAACAGTATTCACCCAGGGAGCAACAAATCCATGGAGTATTAACCAAATGAATCAAGATTACAAAGGTGACAAGTACTTCATTTAACTTACAGGATGATATTTTGTTGAGCACTCACTCATGGTTGGAAAAATGGTGTAAAGGGTGGGTATAAAAAACTCAAACCATCTGTGTAGCTTAGCTTACTTGCTTAAAGATACAGTGTGTAGGATTTGGAGGCAACTAGTTGTGTGGTTGCAGATTGCAACCGACTAAATACCTCTGCTCAATCCTCCCTTTCCAAGACTGTAACGTGAGCCGCAGAGTGCAAAACCGTGATACCGCTGTACCATGGTTTTGCACTCTGCGGCTCACATTACCGCCGTTTCACAAGCCCATCGGAGAACTACGGTGGCCTTCAGGTAACGTAAAAACGTGAAAGGCTCTCTCTAGAACCAGTGTTTGGTTTGTCCGTTCTGGGCTACTGTAGAAACATGGCGGAGCAACATGGCGGACTCGGTGAAGAGGACCCGCTTCCTATGTAGATATGAAGGGCTCCCTCTAAGCTAACGAAAACACAACAGTTCTTATTTTCAGGTGATTATACACTAATGAAAACATAGTTATGAATATTATATTCCATTTCTGCTAATAGATCCCCCAAAATGTTACACACTGTTCCTTTAATCATCTGGCTGTGTTGTTTATTTGCTGACAACACAGCTAGCCACAAACTTTTTTTTTGTGTTACCTTACAGTCTTTATGTAGTTGGCTATTTATGGAATCTCTACAGTACTTTGGTGCTGTCCGTTGGTAGTGTCAAGATTGACAGCAATGCACGACACTTTACCCCCACAGATCTGACCTGACTGAGATGAATGGGCTGAAAGCAAATCATAGACTGCTCAGATTTTCACTAAAAACCAAAACTTATGTCATCAGAACAATATGAAAGCTGCTAAATGATCTGCATATAGTGACTTTAACTATCATTTAATGGTTGTCAAATGCTATTGTCTTATCTTATCATGTACGTCTGGTCAATGGACCTTCAGCACAATGGCTGTTGTCGTTTCTGGGAATTTCCGATGTAGTCTCTACAGGTCAATTGTTGTTGTGGCCCCACAGGTGCTCTGTGTGAGGAGTGTGAGGTGCAAGGCCAATGGTGTGGATGATGGCGACCCCAGTGCTCCACGTACTGAGAAAACCACGGCACACGACTGCGTCCTTCTCTCCCCTCGTAACGAGGCCTACCACGATCCCCAGAGTAGCCAGGTACTGTATGTGTGTTTGTGTTTGTGTGTGTATGTTATGTAGGCGCTGGGGTTTTGGGGCAAAAAATAGGAATTCAAGTGACAAGGAATGTATGTTTAGAGCGTCTCTGACTCTACTCTGACTACTTTCGTAGAGATGCATGACTAAACCAAGCTGCCAAACACTGCAGCTCTCTGCATCACCAATGAGCGTGATGCATCAGGTTTGGCAGTTCTACTAAAGAGTCCAACAACTAAATTAATCCACAGGCAGGTGTGTGTGCGTGTGTGTGTGTGTGTGTGTGTGTGGGCAGCTAATTGAAGAAGGATGGTAAATGAATGCTGCTGCGGAGGCAAGGAAAAAAATCTGTAGGTGGGAGTGAAAGATTATGGGATTAGGTTTATGTGCGTGTCAGAAATGAGGAGGGCTGGTTCACGTTCATAAATCATGTATGTTTTGTCTCTGTTTCTCCTCCCAGCCAACAAATAAAGAGAGTGAGAAAGAAAAGAGAGGATTAAAAGGAAAAACAGGAACGTAAAGTTAAAGTTGTAATCCATAAGATTTTAGTCCAGTTTCAAAATTACATTTGAGTGCTGTGACTTTGCATACAAAGGGCTGATTTGGTCAAACCTATATTACCGTGGTAACAGCAAGTACATTTTACAGTAATATCACAGGTCGGAGAATTCTGCTTCGCATTAGCAGTACCTTAATACAGCTCTGATACGCTGTAAAGCGAGTGAACAGTAAACAGTGAGATTGTTATCACTGAGATAAAATCAAGCTGGATTACATGCTGCATCGTTTCCTGTGAAGGCAATTTAAATCCACTGCGGGGATGAACACTTAAATTATACTTAAATTATCATGAATGGGGTTTTATTCCATGAAAATCTAACCCGATCTCATGGGAAGGCGTATAAGTACCAAGACGTTACACGGACATTCCGCGTGTCATGGGTATGCATTTTAGCCTTTTTTGCGTGTCATTTGTACGCCACACAAACGTCCGCAGTTAGGTTTAGGTAAGAAAAGCACTTTGTCAGGGAAAGGGAAAACGTCATAGTTTGGCTTAAAATAAGTGCTTAAACTAAGTAAAACACATACTGAAACAACATAACACAACTACAGAAAACACGTTACAAATGAAAAAGAACACATGACAAACGTCATGTGAGAAACGTCTCTAACGTAACTTACAAAACAATACGGCGGTCAACAATGATCTCGAAAGCGGGTCTCCTGGTTAAAATTCTGGTGTTTTTTGAGCCCATTCACCTCCCCATTCATTCACCGAAAAATTATCTTTCTCACTTTTTATAGTATGTCACTAACTCTTAACGTAACATTTATATGCGGATGCGTTGACATGGTAGCCAGTACAGGATACATGGGGTACAAATGGCACGCGGAAATCAAGAAAGGCGTGCTTATTGCATGCTAAACGCCTTGCGCATTATCAAGGCATTTATACGCCTTTTTGTGCAAACGGGCTGGAAAATCTCAAGGATTCTAACTTGAACTTTATTTCCCGGTATTTCATTGTGGTTGTTTTTTAAATTAAGAAATCTAGATAAACCTCTCAGTAACACTTATGTTACTGTATGTCGCACACATATAAATTAAAAACAGTATATATTTGTTGGGAGAATGACAGGGAGTAGTGAGGGAAAATGCAGCAAAGGCTGATCAAATTTTAAATAGCGTATAATAGGCTTGTTATTATTTACCTTTTTTTTGCAGAATCATATTGTTTCCTCGCAGCCTGGTAGCAAATATTTTCCGGCCTGATACAGTTGGAAACTGCTTTAAACATAATGTAGACTCATCCAGGTAACCCAGTGATGAATTAACTTCTCTTTCTGTTTCCACCTCCCTCTTGCCTTCACCAACATACCACCCCTCATTTGTTTTATCTTCCCGCTGCTTTTGCTGCCTTCTTCCTTTATTTCCCTTCCTCCATGACCCTCTTCTTCCTCCCTCTAAAGATCTCTCCTCACCCTCCAGGCTCGCCTATCTCACACACAGCAGCAGACCTGCACGGCTCCACCCCGACGTGTCAACCCCTCTCCACTTGCCCAGGAATCGGACTCACCACTACCACGGCAACCTCCGTGATGGCTGAACTTCCGATAGCCACTGCCCTGACTGCGCCCTCCTCCCCTGCATCCACAGCTGTGCAGGAACAGTAGCCAGCGAACGCTGGGCATCAGGTGTTTTAAGAAGTGAAAAGAGAAGCTGAAGAGGAAAAACATGATATAAGACTACAGAAGCGGAGGCAGGGGGGTTGGATTAGCTGATCGAAATAGCAAAAACTGATGCTTTTATGCAGTGGCAATGAAAATAATCCGTTTCTAGGACTATTTTCACATGAACACTCACTCTGAATGCATTGCAACATTTATGATCCATTTCTTTGAAACAACATCATGAATATTTTCTGTGTTCTGTACTTGTATGATTCACCCAGCTGTTCAACAAGCCCCATTTTTCTTTCCATCCAGCTATCTGACATAAGTGCCTTTTCAGCCACTCTGAGCAATTACCACATCTCCTCAACAGACACAGTAACATTCACACCTTCCCTCTCTCGCTTTCTGTTCATCTGTTACACAACATGTAAGAATGTATTTACTGTTCCTGCAAGTATATCAGACGTTTATTTGGGTAAACCGGGCATTACAGGGTTCTCCTTTGCAACCACACGCTGTGATTTAGGCTGAAAAGATGAAGGGTATTTTCAGAAAAAAATCTTGCCTAATGCGGCTTTAGTTAAACAGCTAAACAGCAAAATGCACTAATTCAGTGTGTTTTTTTTTCTGTATTATAGTGCAAATTTCAAGCTCCCACTCACTTTTATTCTCTTCACTTAATTTAAATTGTGATGAATGAAGTTGACATCTGTACAGCTTTGTGGAAAAAGTCTGCTGTAATCCTTTTTGTATAATGTTTGCATCTACAGAAAAAGGCTTGCTTGCTGTTTATCAGCTTCTCAGTGACTGTCCCTGCTCAGTGTTTTCCTGTAAACATGTAGCCAGCATTGAACGCTCTGACCTCTTTGTATATATGCCTCTTAATTTACGTGTGTCCATTTGTGGCTGATTTGTTCATGTACTGTATATACATGCTTTCCCTCTGTAGAATATGTAAGGCTGGTAAATCCAGGGTTTATAGCAGCATATATTGTTGCTAGTGTTATTGCTTTGCTCAGCACCTTGTTTATTGTACAATGATAGAATACATATACATATACAGTGGCTATTTCTGATCAGACTAGCAGCACAGTACCTCAGCCTCCATTAGCCTTTGAAATGCTTGTATTGCAAAACATGTCCGGCCATAAGCTTTTATCATGAAAGGTCCTGTGTTGTTTTTGGGACAGATGGGAGAGGATAGAGTGCTACAGGAATGAGTCCTAAAACCCGGAAATGAGTTAGCATTTTAGCACTTCCAGTTCCCTCGTCTGGAAGTCAGTCGGTTTTTTGAATGGGTTTTTGGTTATATGTCTGAAATAAAGTCTGTGGTTAACACAAGTTTAAGAGATTTTAATGTTTACGACATAAAATACATCAGTAAATATCCCACTCCTGAATTTTGAAGCCTTTATGTGTCTTAAAAAAGGCGGTTGCTAACGAGCGGCTAAATGAGACTACTAAACGTCTTCATGCCGACTCGTCCCCCTGTAAAGCCTCGTTGTGTATACTCACGTTCATGCGACTGTTGTGTAGTTCGTTTATAGCCTAACGTTAGCTTTCTATTTCTAGCGATTGCATTCATGCTTCATAAATCATAAAAGTTGTGTTCATTTGTGAAGATTATCCTGCTGAACAAAACGTATAAGTATCATAAATGTGTGTTTGCCACAGAGCTTATTTTCTGCAATAATCCAAAACCCAATGGAAAAATCCCATTGGCTTTTTCTCGAGGGAACCAGGACGATTCTAACTTCCTGGTTGGCCTACAAAAATACGTCAATACGCGAGTGACCATCACCTGCTGAGGCGATATTGGTGATGAATGTGGGCAGTGCCGAGTTGGGTCAACCACACACACGTCTTTGCTATTGATTGAGGCTGCGACTTTACCGGTCAAAGTTCAACAAAAGTTGAACTCCACCAGAAGCGAATGTTATATTCGCCCCCTCCCTCACATAGAATAGAAGTGAACGGGAGGCAAATATTCGCCTATGTGAATTCCACGCAGTTGTGTGACCATGCCCTTATACCATGGCAACAGAAAGTGCTAGTTTCTAATTGGCTGGTAGGTGCCCTTTAAAATTATACAACAGCACAACACAGGTAACCATAGCAACAATGTTTCTGCTTTGTGCCACGCTTTTATTTAGCGCTGGCTGGTGAAACAGACCTTATCATGAGATAATTCGACTATAAACAAACTTTTAAAAACGGGTAACAGTTTGAATATAGCTTATCTTTTTGCCAGTGCCAAGAGGCCATTGTACAAGCACAAACACACGCTCTGGTATTACTGTATGTAAGGACACCTGACGTATTGCTTTATTGTGTAGACTGTAAACAGTTTCTATATCATATCCCCACACAACCAATCCCTTTATAAAAGCAGTCATTGTTTTATTCAATGAAAAAGATGAGATTAAAATAATGTTCACATCAATGGAATGAGTTTATTGCACAAGGACATAGGAGTGAGAATGAGTTTATAAAATCAAAATGATGGATGTTCATCAGCTTAGTTTCCTCTGTGTAATGAAGAAAATGAATCGGTGGCACGCAGTGAAAAGAAGCTGAGCAGGGGAATATAATGAGGAGAGGCAATGACAGAGAAACTGATGGAAGCTGTCCCTGAAACTGAAAACAAATTAAAATCATGGATGAACGAAGGCTTTCCCATGCAAATACAGAGAACATATTGTATATTTTACCAGATAATATATAGTTGTTAAGTTGCTTCAGTGCTGTATGTTTGTTGGGTTTCTTTGGAATAAAATGCTGTGATCAAAAACCAGACATTTCTGAACTTCTGTACCTAGTCTGCACACACACACATCTGTGTGGTGTGTGTGTGTGTGTATACTGTATATATATAAGATCTCGCTATATGAGGTGATTTATATGCAAATTATTCATAGCAACCAGTCGCAAGGTGTGACGGATTGAGTCGAGTTAATGTGTTTGACACGAACAGTGAGAATTGAATCGCACATGCATACTTACACACACACATAGACACTGACAAACACACCAGACTCAATCTAAAGCTTTGTTTAAAGGTCATAAAATGTTTTGTTCTCAATCAGTTTCTTACTATGATCAATGGGGTCCTACATGAACACTGAATTTTCTGCAGGAGTTACAACAGTTTTGTTTATTTTAGCAGAGCGATTTTAGTATTTCTCTATATATTCTTTTTTTTCTCTGTGCTCTTCTCACTGGTTTTGAAGTGGACGGGACTCAGTCAGAAAGAGGTGATGTCATGTACTTCCGAGCACCAGTCAGGATTTAGCAACATTTGATTTAAAATGGGATGACTGTTGGTGGGTTGTTTCATTTTGTCAGTCAAATCTGATCACACCATCACTCTGCCAAAAGTAGCACTTCCGCGGTTACTTGTCATGAGGTAGCGTTGTTGAGTTGAGGTCTTCTCTCCGCTCTGTGTCTGTGAAGTAGTTACGATGCGGCGGTGCTTGTACATGTGTGTGGGGGGCGTTGCCTTGGAAGGAGCCCCGACGGGAGGGGTTGGGTTTAGACGGAGCTCCTGAGGCGTGCTACTTTCAAATTATGCTAGCTTTCCAACATCGTCGACCCTCTTTAAGTATGAATTTCAGCGACTTGGACCAATCAGAGCATTGACTGGCGAGGAACACAGGCTGGTCTCGTACACTACATTGTAGCTATACCTACGAAACGAAAAAATACTGGACTTTCGCCAAGGAGACCGGTGTTTGTGTCCCGTGTGAAACCACAAGTCAACGTTGATGTTTTTGTCACGTAACTTTCATACTTAATAGGGATGCTCATTTTGAAAAATTTTCAAAACCGATAACCGACCCTCGTTATCCGATTATTAACCGTTAACCGACAAGATTTGTGCCTCGCATGCAGCAGTGTACCAGCTGCAGAGCATAACAGATATTCGTTGACGGGAGTCCCCAGATCACCCGTCCGGGAGCGTTAACTTAGCAGCTACGATGCTGCGTGTAGTGTCGAGGAAATACAGCCACTTTCCCAGTAAAAGTCTCCACCGCATATTTAGTTTAGTTTAGCAGGTTGTCAGCTGTGTGTCTGCCCGGCATAACTTTAGCGAGTGTCCAACAGTGTGTGTATTTATCATAGCTGTGAACGTAGGTGTAGCAGTGTGTGTACAGTTTATTTTTCGGTGAATAAATGCTACGAAACTACAACTCCTCCGCTCCGCTCAAGCGAACCAGAGACCGGAGCCGACTTCCTGTATCCTGCAACTCCGGCTCCGCCTCTTAAGGTGGGCTGTTAAGGTGGACCAGCTTTTCTCCTTAAAGAGACGAGCCGCTCCTCTGAGCCGCTCAGCTTTTGAGTTAATTATTAACATTTCTTTTAACCGTTTAAACCGATAGCGTTAATCGGTTAAAATGCTTAATGTCGGTTAACGGTTAAACAGTTAATTATGGACATTCCTAATACTTAAGTAACATCACTTCTGGTGTTATTTTAAGCCAAACCACAACCTTTTCCTGAAACTAACAAAGTAGTTTTGTTGCCTAAACCTAACAAAGTCGATCTTTTCCTCAGCCTAACTATAACGTTTTATTGCCTAAACCTAAGGAAGGTGTTTCCTATGAAGACGGAAGTATATTTTGAAAAGGCTGTATTTATGTAAAAACAAACGAAAACGGAGGAATAACTTTTTGTAAGATATCATACAAACTGTGGATCAAGGAGATAATATATATTTGATGCTATGTATCTGAAGAGTCTTTGGCCTTGGGATATGGTCTAAAGCTCCAGGACATGTTAGTAATTGAACCTTGAAGCTAAGAATATTTTATCACATTTATATATTCCCACGGTAAATAATGAATCTTCATGCTCAAGTTTTAGTGCTGTGTCGATTGGTATTTGTTGCACCATCATCTTAACTAATCAATAATTAACTTCAGAGAAGGAGAGAAGTCAGAAATCACATCCTTATACTGTATCATTATCTGACTGTGTGTGTGTGTGTGTGTGTGTGTGTGTGTGTGTGTGTGTGTTTCGTCTTTCCCAGAAAGGTCTTTGGAGACGGCCAATCTTTGTAATGACCACATACTGAATGTCAGGTTGACTCCCCTTCATTACTTATGTAGCCTCTGCACACAGAAACACACGCTCTTAATAGCATTAAGTAATAAATTATACATCATGGCATGACATGATTTATATTATTCAGTCCTCTGAGACTGACATCACAGACGTGTGTGTGCATTTGTGTACTTTCAGAGCAGAACATTGATAAATTATATAAAAAATGTTCCCATGTTTTTAAAAAGCTGTATTTTCCCCTTGATGGCATATCCGCCAGTTTTTTTTGACTAAACAGTTGGAAAGACTTTTAAACCAATGTCCAACTGTAGGTGTCTCAGTGCTTTTCCAGGCAGTTGCGATACAGTGTTTAGCCTGAAGTGAGCATAAAGTGAAAAATAATTAGAAAGTAGTAAGCTAATCTTTTTATTTGCACCTGACAGTCTTAATTCAGTTAGAAGCAGTCCAAGGATAAATGCAAAGGACAAAGGGTTAAACAGGCAATCTAATAGAGATAATATCAGATATAATTTGTATAACCTTGCCCCAGAATTTATTTTAGCAGCTCCAAAGCCAGTGGAATAATGTGTCTTCTTCTATGCCACATTTAATACATAAATCTGGATTATTATTATCATAGCGATGTAACAGGGATGGATTTACAGTGCAGTATGTATGTACGCATGTCCTAGGGGAACCTGGGCCGGCAGCAAACACGCTGTGATAAAGAATAGAAGAGACACACACGTTGAGCTGGTGTCATAAATCATACTTCAGGTGTCAAACATATTTGTTGTAAAGTAATGGTCCTCGCTTCACTACCTGTTTTGTATAACATGACCATTTAACAGCACTGAGCTAGAACAGTGACAGTTTCTTCACATCTTCACTTGCTTTACAAAAATTATACTCCGTAAGGCTACTTAGATCCATTAAACACATTCACTCAAAAATTAAATATACCTAAATTTATAGTCTATTGTTCTCTAATCAAGTACATTTTCCATTATCCATGAAACATAATAAATGCAATTGTTTTTACTGTCTCAACATGAACTGTCCATGCAGGGCTATTCTTCACCAGATTGTATCAGTTTAAATCTGGTGTTGATAATCAGGTTTTGTCCCCTTTGGCAAACTCTCTTCCAGTCATCTTCAGAGATTTCTGCATCTACGAGCCAATCTATTGATGTTTGAGGATTCTATAGATTTATTTACACAAATTTTATAAAAAAGCAAAACCTGGCCACGGCCTTGAAGATAATCTGGTATGCCCTTTTTCTAGGTTAGACAGGGGAGGTCTGCAAGGGGACTATTTAAAGGGACTGTATGTAAATATTCACAGATATAAATGTTTTTTTTATTACCAATATGTGAACAGGTTGTAACCTAACCTAAAAGATGAGACCTTACCGTGACTTTCTGGGTTTCTTCCATCAGCCGCTTTTAATGTGAACAACCCGTTTTTCCGGGAAAATCCAACGGATGTGACGGCACACGAGCTCGCAAGTGCTTTAGCCGTAGCTAACGTTCGATTAGAAATGGAGTCCGCTAACGCCAACAAACGACGAGCCTTCACCACAACTCAGACTCCAACACAAACTCCACGGAAGCACAAAAAAACAGTTATATCTAGTTTTCTATGTCGTGGGTGAATAGCAGAGCCAGTGCGAACAGTGTGTGTGCACGTGGGGAGTGAGTGGTGAAGCAAGAGAGAGAGAGAGCGGCGGTGAGTGTGTGAGAAAACGAGCGAGCAGCGGAGCAGAAGAGAGTTAGTTTAGCTCTGAGGACATCAAGTGAATGTGCAGTGGAAGTTGCAGTTTGTGCAAAATTACCTCACGGCCACAGGTGTCACTGTTAACCAGCAAGTCCTGATTCTTACAGAGAGTCCCGTAAAAGTACTGTTGAAATGTTACTTTTAATTTGTCGGAATTTGAAGATTGGTCTTGAAGGGATATTGTAAATTATTTGAAAATCAACAAAACTATAAAGTATATCATTGTCATTATACTGTACCCATCATAACTTTGCCAATCACTGTCCCTGTTTAGAATCTAAAGCCAGGGCCTGTAGAAAATCTACAGTTTCCCTTTATTGGTGTTATGCCGGATATATCTGAAGCTGTGTTTAAGTTTGCTTGTATTTTGTACCAGACTCTCGTATCCATTGACAAGGGTTATTATAGAAAGGTCTGCATGGCTGCTCTAATCTGGGCTGTCCAATAATACCCGAGAAAGCTTGGAACTTGGTTTATTAGTTTGTCTATCAACAGGATTTTTTGGTAGATAGACATGCTGCCGGCCAAGGAATAATTGGCCAGAGTTAGATGGTGGAGCTGGGTCCAGAGGGAGAGAAGGACATGTAAGAGATACCAGTAATTCAACTTGTACAAGACTCTCTTGTAATACCATAATCATTACTGTGGTTCATTATAAAATGCTGGCTCCTAACATTTCTATTTGAGAAATATGAAATGTCGATCTGCCTTCTAAATCGTCAAATTATCTGTCGTCTGAACAAAATCATCATGTAATGACCGTATTATGTTTTGTCTGGAGAGTGACAGTAAGTTTAGGCATTGATCCATGTGGGCGGATGTCTTTTGTGTACCTTCCAGGCTGCAATACAATGAAAAAACGTGTCTAATTATAACCCCCAGCTGATGATTATAAACACAATTAACACTTGAGAGAAGAATTCATTCAATTTTTTGTTGTTGTAGAGACTATTGTTACCCACAACAATTAGATGCTGGATCCCCACCTGAACAAATCCACAGCAAATCAATTTTAATCACATCTTCATGAAGTCACATCTCAATCAGTCAAGTACCGGCGATGAATCATACTCATCACATGGACTGTAAACTTTCCGCTCAAATGAATCTCATTGTGTTGATTGCTGTAACTCACTCATACACACTGTTCCATTTTGCACATGGCTTTCAGTTCAACGCTCTTTATAGAGTATGATTGACATAAAAGACATGCCAGTCAAGTGGCCATCAAAGCTTGATACACAGTAGGCTCCCCGCAGAATGCTTTCTTCATGTTAATCACCTGGGGTTTGACTGTCACTAAGTATATCTGTCTACAGACTCAAAGGCTGACTGACTGGTTGACTGTTCGCTCCACTGAAAGGGAGAACGAGACGAATATATAGAAAGCAGGACATGTATAAATGAATTTAGAATTGTATATTTAAGCTTAAAGCCCCTATGTGTAGGAAGGGATCTTAGTGTGGCACTACCACTGGGGGGGCTTTATTGTAAAAGCTAAGGTCAACAACATTTCATTATAAAAACACTTGTCTTAGAAAAGTAGACCTTCAAAAATACTTTCCCATTTTCAACAACAAACAATCTCACTATGAGGTCCATTTAGTAGCTAATATCACATCAGCTTCATTAGAAGATGGATTACAGAGGACGGAACCTGCCAAAAATAAATGAATAAATGACTCGATAAATGTCATCAAATGTAGCAAAAATAGTATTACAAATAAATGTAGCCATTATTAAGTGATAAAATGTGACAAATTTATATTTTTGTTTTAATTTACTTCTTTATTTAGTTATCTATCTATCTTTGTATTAATTCCCTTATTTATTTACTCTTCTGTTTAATTTTCACTTTTATTTATTTATTTATTTTTTATACATTTTTACACGTCTTAATAGATTTTTGCATTTATGCATTTATTTATACATTTATTTATTTTTTATTCAAATTTATTTTTAAATGTATGTATCTATTTATGTATCTATTTATTTCTGCAGTGGAGTAGCCCTGTTGTTGTGGAACTGCAGCTGTTCATATATCCAGTTTTCAGAGCACTTTAAGGAGTCCTCATCCAACAAGTAATTGGAAAAAATATCTTCAAAATGCTCAAGAAAACAAAAACTCAAGAACAGCTATTAAATGGACCTTGCTGTGATTTTGTGTTTTTGTTTTCCAGGTCAATGATGAACTTAACTTAGCTCTTGTATAATTTTATTTAATGCCATCAACATGCCAGGAACTGCAGATAAAATATTTGTTAATGTGCATTGTCCCTTCTTAAATAAAATAAATGTAAACTTCAATCTGAACTCTGAAGCCAACATGGACTAAACGTCCATAAAGAGCTCCGAAAAAATGGGAATTTGAACACTTACGATTCTGGGCAAACTCCATCTGCTGGTGAAGATTGTGTGATCCGATTGAAGAGCTACTAAATGGACCTCCTGGCGAGATTATTTTGCCAATTGCCCATAAATAGCTAAATGATCTTTCAAAATTAAAAAATCAAGTGCTTTCAGTTTTACAGTATTTAAAAGCACCTGAGAAAAAAACAGGAACGATGACGTCCACAGAGACGTTTTAACACACAGCATCGTGTGCACATATGGCATCACTCAAATAACAATATTCATGTAGGGGAGGATCCACCTGGGCCTCTTTGTAATGTAAATGGTAAATGGACTTGCATTTATGCTGCGCCTTTATAGTCTTCCGACTACTCAAAGCGCTTTGCACTGCATGTCAACATTCACCCATTCTAGGAATGTGCATTCCAGGCAAAAATACTATTCGAAAATCACTGGGAATTAGTTGATTATTTTTCGAAAATTGCCACATAACTGAACCGTCAAACTGAACGCGCCATACACGTTTTACCGGTAGTGCCTGCGATGGTTAAAACATGGGAAAATATATATTTTTTTAAGACTGGACGATAGTCGAATAAACTAGTAGATTTTTTATAATATAACAACTATTCGAAAAAATCCAATCCCTAACCCATACACACACACACACACACGCATTCATAGACATGTCGACTGAAGGACACTTACGAATTCCCATAATGACATACTCCTACAATCCACCGTTGCCACCTTCACTCACCAATGTCAGTTCTGTTTCATCTCCCATCTCATCAATATTGTATGTCAAGCAGCATCTTAACAATTTGTAAAGCTGCAGGTTGCATGTCCACACACGGCTGTGTTCACAATACATTCAGAAGCTGCATATAGCTTGAAAATGTATTTTCTTCCAAGTCAAATCAAAATGAAAATAACAGTTTTTTTCAGTTCCTGATATTTGCAACACGGGCAAGATCAGAGCAAAAGGACTGTTAAAAAAGGACCTTTAGCTCTGCTTATCAAGATTGAAACACCAACACATGCATGCGGGCACGCAAATAAAGCCACACAATACAATGAATAGCTCCTCTCTACATAAGGACTCGCGGATGCTTTTACAACTGCTATTGTGTTTCGTGAGGCTGCGTGATGACGGGCGGTGACGGATGGAGCGAAAGAGAATGGAAAATGTGTAAATGTGTATGAGAATTATAAAACATAAAAAGGCTGAACATCTGACTTTCAAAATACAAAAGTGGAGGAGATGCCTGGAGGAGACATGCTGGGTTAAACAACAGACTGAGACAAAGAGCTGAGCACCATTTTGTCCCCGGCTGTCTGATAAGCCATTGATTGGAACATTATCAGGAGGTAAACATTATGCAAACACACAAGGAAAGATAAACACAAGCAGGCAGGTGCAAGCTCGCACCTGCGTCTGTATCTATCCAATATTCACGATCCTTGCAGCCTCTGAGTCCATTTACTAATCCTTTTAGGTTTTCAGTTGTGTCATGCTATCTGGGAGGTTTTGCTCCGTCATCTCTTGCAATTGCATCTGTTTCTATTAGGGCTGTCAATCGATTAAAATATTTAATCACGATTAATTGCAATTTTTTTTTATCTTTTCAAAATTAATCGTAAAGAGAGATTTGTCAAGTTTTGAATACTCTTATCAACATGGGAGTGGGCAAATATGCCGCTTTATTCAAATGTATGTATATATTTATTATTGGAAATCAATTAACAACATAAAACAATCATAAATATTGTCCATATGGTATCATAACATGGCAAACTGCAGCCCAACAGGCAACAACAGCTGTCAGTGTATCAGTGTGCTGACTTGACTATGACTTGCCTCAAACGGCATGTGATTATCATAAAGTGGGTATGTTTGTAAAGGGGAGACTCGTGGGTACCCATAGAACCCATTTTCATTCACATATCTTGAGGTCAGAGGTCAAGGGACCCCTTTGAAAATGGCCATGCCACTTTTTCCTTGCCAAATTCATCTGGAGCGTTATTTAGCCTCCTTCACGACATGCTAGTATGACATTCGATCAATGGATTCCTTAGGTTTTTCTTGTTTCAGATGATACTAGTACCATCACTCTCGCTCTTAAACTGCGAGCGCTACAACTTCTGAAAGATTAACTGCGTTAATGCTTTAAAGAAATTAGTGGCGTTAAAACAAATTTGTGTTAACGCGTTATTATCGCGTTAACTTTGACAGCCCTAGTTTCCATCTCTGCCTTTCTTCTCTCAGTTCAAATTTTCCAACCTGCATTGATCAGCTTTTCATACCCTATGTGCATTTTCTTTCTCCATTTCCTGTGCTATCCCCCTCTTCGCCTGGCCGTCTTATTCATGCGGGGCAGTTCTCCTGCCACTGAAAGAATAATCATGAAAACGTGAAGAGATACTGTTTGTAGTGAGAGGCACAAGGGAACCAAGAGAGTGTGCAGTTGTCAGAGAGGAGACAAAAGTTGAAAAATATGTTCCAGTCATCTCCAGTGGCCTCATTTCCCTTCTTTTCATGGCAGTAAACATCCTCCACAGTCAATCAATAACAGGTCAATAACTTTCTTTCTGACCTATAATGGTAGAGATTCTGTTCAGCCAATCAGTGTCAGAGTGAAACTGCTCGGCTGCACTGATGAGATGTATAATTTCGCCAAGATCAGTGATTGCAGACATATTGATTGGTTCTCGTGGTCAAATAAAAAAAAACAACAATCAGTAAGGCAGCACCTGGATCAATCAGTAAAATGTGGAAACAACAAAGAAGAAGGATGAATCATTGATTTCTCCAGATATATCACATGTGATTGACAGACAAAGTCGTCACTGTCATTAAATCTTTTGATAAAGGTGTTCAATTTGAGATTGGGAGCATTTCTATTGCCTCCACACGGCTCTCAACATGGCGACAGCTGAGCCAGCAGCTAGCTGAATCAGTGCTGACCCTAGTGTTGGCTTTTCCTGCCTCAGCCTCCCAACCGCGGTCAAAAGGAACAGGGGAGACACCAGAGTTTTGGTCGGGGACGATAACGTTTCTCGCTGCGGAGCCCTGTTACATCACAAGACACGGAAAACCTCTGTTGGTCTGGAGGAGCTGCAGCAGTTATTTCTGCACAAACGTCCACTGTACATTCACTAGATATTCTCAGAGCTAAACTAACTCTTCTGCAGTGTGGAGTGTGCGCGCATTAACGTGAGAGTGGAGCAAAATAGCAAGAACGAGCGCGGTGTGTGAGTGAAGGCAAGCAGGCAGGCAGGCAGAGAAGCAGAGTACAGCAGAGACTCCGGCCCTGGAGACCAAAGCTACGGTCTCCCCCGCGTCCTCCGTCCACGGCTTCCGAACGCGGCCAACACTATTTTGCAAGACGGGCTTCACGAGATATAACTTTGCGGTTTTGGTGCTTCTGTGTAGTTTGTGTTGGAGTCTGAGTCTGAACAGCGTAGCTACACGCGACTGCGCATGGGACACCGACCCGGATTGATTTATACGTGTAAGAAGTTACAAACAGTCCCTTTAAGAATCAATGGTATAAATACGGCTTTGAATAAAGTTTGTAAACTATGCTGTTAGCTACCTGTCAGCAAGCTTGTTAGCTCTGACAACTTTCTTTATCCCACTTCTGCAACTCTTTTTTTTTAATGAAATTTTGTAAAACAGTGTGAGAATAAAATGCCAGGGGGAGTAAACAGCACATTAAAGAGAAAATGGAAAACCTTTAGAGCCTTCTTGAGAGAGAATGAGAGATTAAAGTGAAGGAGAGGATCTCCAAAGCAGAGCTGGAGGAGAGTGAGAAGCAAAGAAGTAGGTAGGTAATGAGAGGAGTATGACAGTGACACCGAATATCATTACACAGGGATTTCTGATCTGCTCTGATCACGGAGACAGTTGTGACCACTGAGCAGTCTTTGCTGTCTGGAGGAAAGTTGACCATGGATGTATAAAGGAGTCAACCTGAAGCCTCTGTATAAATCCTGTGTGTGTGTGTGTGTGTGTGTGTGTGTGTTCAGGCAGAATCATGTTGAAGACCTCCCGGCGAGATTATGAGACTTTTTGCCAGACAGCGAGGTCTGCCGGGGAACAAAATGAGGAGCAAGGGTGTTGAAATATGAAAGGCCACGCTGTCGGCGGTCTGCATTTTTCGCAGCTCCACAGCACCGGCTTCTCTCTCTACACTCTGCTGGTAATCTCTCATCTCTTCCAAGCCCTCTGGACTGCACTCAGCATCAGGCTGTTGCTCCTTTTCTCCTCCTCCTCCTCCTCTTTCTTCCCTAAAAAGCCAGGGAGGTTAATGTGTCCTGCCCTCATTTCAGGCTTGTAAAAATGATCCAATCATAATATATATAAATATAACATATAGTATCACACAAGACATCAAATATAAAAAGAATATGCTTATTAAAGAGACACTTCTGCCTCTATCTTTCCTCTACATACACAGCTGCAGCAGGGACTTACACATCCGTCACTATGTTTCACACCCAGTTTTCACACTACAATGAGCTACAAATGAACACGGCGTTGAATTACTCATCTGTCTCAGGCATCTGTCAGTGTTACTCCTACAGGGCCGCCAGGTTTTCTCTGCCTGGTATCTAATTGCGTTAACTCAAAATCAAACCCTGATTAGAGAGATGGACTATAATATAAAGACTGGACTCTGCCTGTTGGACTGTGTGAAGCACTGCCTCATGGGAATGCACGGAGTACTGTCTCAGAATAATATGGCTGGGACGATACCTCTCCCAATTCGATACTATCATGATACTTGGGTGCCGATGTATTGCGATTTTTAAGTATTGCGATTCTACAAGTAATGCAATTAGATATTACAATTTATTGTACTCCTTTAACATTAGGCCATGAGAAAAAGTTGACTCATACACCTCTAGGGACTTTTACTTTGGAAAATATCTAAATTGAGATATCCTCAGATATCCTGAAGTCAAATACTGTATGTCAGTCATTGTCAAGCATTATGTATAAATACATTTTTCTCACAAATTAGTGGTATTTTCTTTTAATTTATAAAGAAGGACATGTTTTAAACTACTGGTGAATATAATCCATCAATCTTATTTCCATATATGTCTTTTGTATACAATTCCTTTTGTTAACATCCTATTTTGAACAACGGACTGTCCACCGGACTCTCCGTAGCTCAGCTCCGTTCTCTTTATACATCCATGGTCAGCTCCATCGTGCGGGCTGTTTGAATGTATTTAACATAAATGTCAGTATATGGGTGCTCTACAGTTGTAGCGTCGGCTGATTTGACCACGGAGATGAGAGTGACGGCCGGCTTGACCGCACTTTATCGCAATACTATAACGTTTCCTGTCAATGACAGAGTTAGCATGCAGCTTTACTGAGCAATAATTTAATCAGAAAGTTTGCTCCGGCTGGTGGGCGGTGCTTGGTATTTCCTCAACTGATCTCAACATGGCGGCCAGGTCTCAAACTTTCTCATTTTAAAGCTAAACAGTACACTACAAGATGTTTCTGAAAACATTTGAGGCGAGAAATAGTCATTACTGTAACAAAATATTGATTCATATTTGATCAGCGCTGCCTAGTTTGACCGTTTGATCGGAGTTTGTGAGTGATTGACAGCTGCTCAGAGACGGCAAGGCTCCAGCTTGGCTGTGATTGGTTATTTTGCTCCAGTCTGAGAAATCTTGCAGATGCCATTAGGAGCACCGGAGGACACAAAGGCACATGATCTTTTTCAGATTACCTGTCTCATGCAGTACTGTCAGGATATAGTAACGGTTTTATAAAAATAACTTTTTTTAATCATATTTGCTCCAATTCTACCCACTGCTGCTTTAATATTATTATCATACAGATTGTCCTGCTGTTTCAGATTTCATAGAGAATGTACTACATCTCTCAGTTTATTCTAAATATTAATACACATGTGCATGTAAAATGTCACACGCATGCATGTATCCAGGACATGTTATTGCAGGTTTACCTATTCTTTTCACTGATGTTTTAGTTTTTTCCCTCATAATTATGAGATAAAAATAAATAAGATACTATGGATTACTTATCAGAATTTTTTTTTGTAATTATGACATTATGACTTGCATGAATGGTAGACCTACTGAACCACCCTTGAAAAAAGAACAATAAAAAAACCCCAGCTAGGTCTATTGCTTCTGTCCACCCAAAGGTACTTAATAAACTCTAGTCTAAAAGGGTCTAAAATGGTTACAGTGCAGGAACTGGCCTTCTATACACAACCCCCCCGATTCTAGGACGATGGAACAGGCCTTTTCATCTGAAACATACAGACAAGGCAACCTATGAGTCCAAATTTATGTTCAAACAGTAATCCAAATAAAGACATGTGTTTCACTTAATAAAGACCAGACTAGAGACAAAACGACCCCAAACAAACAGGACATGGCTGCAGTACGGACATCAGTGTTTGTCGAAATAACAGACATCAGCAATATGAGCATATTTTACATATTTTACCTTCTGTCCTCTAAAATTGAGGGTCTTTGTATCTGTAGAGCTACAGACACTGTTTGACGTAATTTGACGTCAATGACCTTGAACATAAGCTGTCATAGTCGTTGCGTCAGCTCGCACATCTTTTGTACAGGGTCATTGTGTGGCCTTAAGAATGTTTTTCTATTTATTGATTTTATTGTCTGTGAATTTAGATGTAAAAAAAAATCCTTCTTCTTTGTTACTTGTACCTTTTCCTAGAGCTGCTCTTTGTTCGTCGTACCCAGAAAACATTGTGGTGATGAAAAGCTCCTGATCTGCTGCTTCTGCAGCAGTGATTCACACCTTCTCCTCAAGTGTCACGAGCTGCAAATGACATGGATTAGAATATAGCCTTCTTTCTCATCTCTGACACAAATAGATCCTCGTAACAGAGGTCCTCAATCCTGCTACTCCAGGTTCACAGTGCTGCTTGTTTTTCTATCCTAGTAGTAGCATTCACACTGCACCTCAAATGTGACACTCGCTGACTACATGACTAACAGCCAGCAGGTTTTCTAAGGACTGTGGCTGCATGTATAAGCATCTCGTCTTCACTTGCTGTCACTTTTCCTTTTTTTAGTTGCCAATGATGCAACCTGCGTACAAGATGCGAGTCCTTCTGGCCCACAGTAGGGGTGCAAAGATGAGGGATCAAGCCAAGTTTGAATTCGAATGACAGTCACAGCCAGTAAAACAAAGTGTTGCCATAACAATCTTCCATCAGCTTGAGTGGATGAAAGCATGGACCCTGAGAAAGTGCCATTGTGGAGACAACCATGACATTCAATTTAATTAAGAAATTAGAAAAAAAACAACTTTCTTTGAGCTCTTTAATTTGATAATTAATTAGTGCTGATGTTCCTTCATCTGTCCCTAATTAAGATAATAAAGAGTGAAAAACAGGATTAAAAAAGCAGCTCAGTCTTTTGCCTACAGTCTGTCCACAGTGCAGCAATGAAAGCACTCGGTTAAGGTTAGCATTTCATACTGTTGCCTAAAGGGGGAAGGGAGGATGGCTGAACATGTCCCCTCACTTTCAAACTTATGTTTTGAAGTTTTTCCCCTCACTGTCCAGCCACCATAGTCTTGATAAGGGAAGAGACAAGTTGACAAAAATGTTTCGTATGGAATAATACAATATAATTGGATAATGAGAACGTACATCACCCCTGTGATGTTAAACAAATATTTGATCCTAATACCCCTGACCAATGCTATAAGTGTAATAGTCAACAAGGTACTTTATATCATTGCTTTTGGGAATGTGAAGAGGTTAAACTATGTTGGACTTCTGGGATACGGTATATCTCTCAAATTACCTCTTCTCCCATACCTTTAAATCCTAAGCTACGTATATCAAAGCTGCAGTGGGTAGAAATGGAGCAAATGTGATTAAAAAAGTTATTTTTATAAAACTATATCATGTCACTGTATATTGACAGTAGTGCATGAGACAGGTAATCTGAAAAAAATGATGTGCCTCTGTGTCCTCCGGTGCTCCTAATGGCATCTGCAAGATTTCACAGACCGGAGGAAAACAACCAATCAGAGCTGAGCTGGAGTCTGCCAGCCAGCTGCCGTCTATGAGAGCAACGAGTCAATCACTCACGAATTCCGATCAAACGGTCAAACTAGGCAGCGCTGATCAGATATGAATATTCTGTTTCTGTAATGCCTATATTTCTCGCCTCAAATGTTTGTTAAAAATTGTGACATTGAAGAGACACTAGAAGTGTGAAGTTAGAGTAAAAATGACTAATATATTGTGAGGAATGTGTGCTGTAATTTGTTTGTGACCATATTCCTAATTTTTTTTTTACTTCATTAAATTTTCATTATAAATATATGTCCTTTTTAACTTTACATTTAGCTACTTACTTTCAAGTGATTTTTAATATTATTTTATACACTGTTCAATTTGGGGGAAGGTTCTGTGTTGTATGTACAATGTGTTAAATGTATAAAATTAATAAATATATACTTGTATGCTTGTCTGAGTCTCATTATACCGTGCACTCAAAGCAATGAGCTGAAGAGCATGCAGCGACTGGTGCCTGAGTGTTTTGCCTCTCAGGCTACATACAGACTAACCTCCCTTATCGGTGAAGGCAAGCCAGTAGATCTTAGTCCTGGTGTCCATTCAGTTCCATGTTAAATGTTTCTCCGAGAGGTCTGGATGTCTTCCTCCTTCAAAAATAAAGAAAAGATATATGCTATGTTAACCTATATGCTCTAACTTCCTGATAGACATTGCTGCCAGGTCCCTCTTGTTTTTGTCAATATTCTTCTTCTTCTTCTCCTTATTATTCCTAGAAAATCTTCCCATGCATGAAAATAAACCAAACTTTGCACATACGTCCAGTCCTATGCTAAACTTCATCAACTGGCTTTGTGGGACAAAAGTCCTGATGGTGGTGCTACAGCAAACGCCTAAAGTTTAAAACTTTAAAAATTCATAACGAATCAGCCGTACATGCTACAACTTTGCAATTTACACCAAAATGTAGCCCAAGTGAGTTAGGAAGTCCATCACTCAGTTTTTCTCAAAAACTGTAAAACCTATTAAGCCTATCTCCTCCCATGTTATGCTCAATTGACACCAAACTTGCTACGCTGCATCTTCACACTGTCCTCCACAAACCATCCAGACGGATTTTTTAATTATTACAAATTGAGCCCACATTGCATCAAAACGTTTTAGTGTAACAGTACTGTACACAGCTACTGCAAAGTCTCGCTAAATAAAGCTCCAATGTTCATGAAAATAAATGACAACATTTTGAGGTCATGGTAGATGTAGTGTGGTAAATTTCAGAATTTGATTTCAAAAACTGTACTTTTGACAGCATTTTGAATTCTATCCTCATGTGAACCATTGAAATCAATGGAAAAACCAACATCTTTAAACAATTTGTCACTTATGGAGCAATCAATCTTTATTAAAATAAATTCCAGACATCTCTATGTGGTCTAAATGAAGTAAGCAAATTCTCAGAATTTTGTCTCAAAAACTGAATTTGTGACACTAGTTTGAAATCTGCCTTTACATGCAACCCTGGCGATTGTGTCAGTCATCGTGTGACGTCATAGTGTGAAGTGGTAGTTTTGCCAGGACAGTTAGCTCACCAATATAGTGACTTGCCCTTGGTGTCTATGGTTGGGAGTTCAAGACCCATTGAGTCAGAATGGGAACCAAATGTCAAATATCTTCCACAGAGATAAACAAAACATTCATTTTGGACCTGTCAAAATTTTTAAAAAGATTAATTCACAATCATAATATTTTTTTTTAGTAAAAGCCTTTTATTTTGCACCTTTCTAAAAGCTCTGATGATGTATTATTATTATTATTTTTTTAACATCCATTTCATTTTAGGGAGAATATCAGCTGCAAATATAAATAAAGATTACTATTTTTATATGAAAAAGAAAGTCTGGAGTATCCTTTTCAACCCTGAGAAGTATCTGCAGGAATTGCCTTCAGGATGCTTACAATCCGGACAACTTTATCAGTCAGTGCAAATCCTGCTCTCTGGTTGTGACAAGGGTTTTGTTACGCGCCTAATGTGGACCTTCGACTGACACCTCACACAGGGCTGCAGTACCCTATGGGGAGGGATCAAATATCAATTCAGCTCTTTCTCCATAATGTTGGTGAAGGTTGAGTGACAAGAGGTCTCATACCAGCAGCCCCACTTCAGCTCATTGATTGGATGTCAACCTGCTGTTATGCTGCCAACTGTGCACATGTCTGTACAGCAGAGGGGGAAATACAATCATCACCAGACTTACAAAAGCACATTATACATAGAAAGAACATAGCCAACAAGAACAGGGGCAGACATAGACTTCATAGGGAAAAGGTGAATAAATGAGCTTGAAAAATCACGTTGCATGTAAATAGACTTTATTGTATTCTTTATTGTTATATTTTCCTGATATAAAAATGAGCCAAAAAGAACCTGGGCTCAGGGTTAAACAGGATTATCTCTTAAGATGGAAACCTTTTCTTCTGATAGCTGCGTATAATAAGTGCTTCCTGTAGCCGTTATCTCCCATTATCCACAGGGGGGACACCAACAGAGAGGGAGGCTGTCGAGCTAAAGAAGGAGGCTTTCTCTACACTCCTGACACTCTTGAGAGGTGGCATGCCATTAAAGCTGCAGCTGCCGTAACTGCACAGATGAGAACCCCAGGTATGGGAAGACATTTGATTGGGGGAGTAAGACTAAAATGAGCATTGTGCATTTGAGAGCCAAACGCCTCAATTGTGTAGTTGGGAAGAATTAAAACCATATTAACCAGTGTTCGCTCACAGATAAGAATGATTATTAATGTCACAGCCATGATTGGCTGAATTTAGAAAACTGTTGTCAGCTCCCTGTTCTGTAGAGATAACCGGAGAAAAGGCTGCAACCTCGAAGACGTTGATGAAAATACACAGAGTTCTTGTTATTCGAGGTAAAAGTTTCACCTTAAAATAAATGGTGAGCCAGGCCAAGATAACCCAATGTCCCCTACAACAGCCGATTAGACTGTTGTCAGGCTATTAAATAGGCGTTATCGGTCGCTACAAGGACCATAGATGTGGATCAATAGGGACAGCGACCTCTAGCGACCCAAAGTAACAAAACATTTTTTGTAATCACTACATAATTATGTCATTAACTTCATACACTCTAGAGATTGTAAAATTATTTCTGAGTAGTAAGTTTCTCTTCAGTGACATCAAATATAAACCTACCCTTTTTTTCCAACCAAGATGTTTCTCCAGAATTTAACTGACTAACTTTCTAACCTCTTTTATTCTCACTGGAGGAGCGCACAATATAGAAAAAGATGCCTTGGAGCACAACAGAGGCGATGACTTTATTCTATTTCTGTTCTGTTTTATATCAAAGAAACATAACACAGGTATTGTCTTCTCTCAGCGATCACCTTTAAATAATGTACAGAGAGAGAGAGAGAGAGAGAGAGAGAGAAAGAGGGGAGGGTGTCTACTTCAAAGAAATGCAGTTATTTCTGAAAGGGTTGGCAATGTTGAGATACTCCCCCAGAGAAATTTGAGTTTCAGAGACTTTGTTTCCTGAATTCTGGTGACTTCAAAACAATAAACCCAAGTGGCGCAAATACGCTGACTCTGTGCCGTTATGTATAACCATTATGAATCTCCCAGAGAACCTCATATGGAGAGGGGCAGAGGAGAGTACCGGAAGCTTGTGAGAAGCTCGTACGCTTGAAAAAGTCACGGCACACCAAGGAGTAAAATGAGTAAAATACTGTGTACTGCTACGTACCGGCCAGCTTCGAGCACTGCTCATCTCTCATGACATATGTTGAGCCAGGCAGCTAGCCCAGAACTGCTTAACTCTACACTCCCTCCCTCATCTCTCTCCCTCTCCTCCTCACTGTGGCCGCCCGGCACAGAGTGATTTGGCCAGCCCAGTGTCAATTAAGGAAAATAAATGGGCTGATTTACCTGTTTTATGGGCCAAAAAATTTAAAAAAGAAGACATGCGTCAGCCCAAATGGACGCAGGCCCACCGGGAAAATGCCCGGTATGCCAGATGGCCAGTCCAGCCCTGGAGTGCATGCAGGCAGGTAAGCCGTCTAATCTTTACATTCGGGCCAAATTAAAAAATTGGACGAGTTTATTAGAGTCCTGCGACAGCCACAGATCCGTATTTCTTTCTTTTTTTTCATCAGAGCATTTGATTTATTGTTTGCTGTCGGAATGTAATATAATAAATATAACAAAAAATGTATTTGAACAGCACTACCAACTACCAACCCTACCTTTAAAACAACTCCAATGAAAAACATCATTTACCATACTATAAGAGATGAGAAATAAAACAGATCATGTTTGTAATGTTCAACATCTATAATCATTTACGCTAGGGGGGACCTGACAGTCAATATAGTGAGAGAAAAATAGATTTTCTTCCGAAGGAGTCGACGTCATCCCATCAACAGCTGCGTCAGTCACAGTTCTTAGACAAAAAAATATCTAAAATAGTCCTACATAAATATATACATTCAACATGAACTACCCATCCATCCATTTTGTTAAGTGCTTTTGTGTCATCAAGGGCTGAAGGCAGGATTGACCCTTGACAAGGCATCCGTCTATCACCTGATCTGTATGACTTGTACAGTGGAAGGAAACCCACGCAGTCCTTTATGCCATGGCTAATGCCTAAGCCACCTATCACCACCTTTGGTGATCTTGCTGAACCTTACAATCTCAAAGCAAAGAGAAAGTCTTTTCACATGCTGGATAGGCTTTGGAAAAAAATACTCATAAAGACGGATGTGGAAACTCACAGCGGCCAGGCTGCTAACATGTTGTCATGAGGAGCAGACTAGGAGTAGTACTGGTGCCAGTAAAGCTGTAACCATGTTCAAATATGATTACAGTCAGCCACATTCCTGCACAATGTATTTCTCCAGATATTCCTGGTTGACTGCTTATCCCAAATGGCCAGTATGCAGCATTGCATATAAAACTGAGTAAGTGCAGTCGTTGTGTTGTGACATGCTTTCAAAAGACGAGGTAAATGAATGAATCCTGAAACACAAGATGATGGTAGACAAAAGCAAAGCAAAGCAAATACAAGTGATGAATGAAGGTCTGGCAAAATACAGTCACACTGCGCCCTCTGCTGGGGCTCTTTTACTATCACACCTTACACAAATTCTGTGGATTATTGTTGGATACTCGATGTGATTTTGTGTATAGCAACTTATTGAGAACAGCCACACTGTTTCATTGGGTGAGATGTTCTTCCATTACCATGAACCTGGGTACTTTAGTATATTTTCAGTTGATCCCAAAGACACTGTCTGTCCTGCTGCTGCAAATACTCAATACGATTCCAAATGTGTGTTAATTCGCAGTTGAAAATAGTCCCCTTCAAAGGCACTATTTACTCCTGTTTGAAAAACTTTTGCTTAAAACTACATTGCCCAGGACAATATTTAACCTTTTGGAAAACAAATGAAAGTCTATGTTTTATGGCTGTCAAAGTCAACGCGATAATAACACGTTAATGCAAATTCGTTTTAACGCCACTAATTTCTTTATCGCATTAACGCAATGTAATAATAATGATAATAATAATAATAATAAATTAAACTTATATAGCGCTTTTAAAGATCTCAAAGACGCTTTACACTTTCGGGGGGAAAACGGTGTGAGACA
Source organism: Sebastes umbrosus (assembly GCF_015220745.1). NCBI lineage: Eukaryota > Metazoa > Chordata > Actinopteri > Perciformes > Sebastidae > Sebastes > Sebastes umbrosus. Next base: position 29,764,751 of record NC_051271.1, on the reverse strand, counting down.
AACAGGAGACAAACGACAAACACAGGCGACATACACAGGCGCACTCTCATACATACACACGGACAAATAGGTAAGGGGAGGGGGAAACATGGCATTTTTAGGTTGTAGAGGGCAGTTTTTCAGTTTTAAAACTAGAGGTAAGATACTTGTATCCTATGAAACAAGAAAAACCTAAAGAATCCATTGGTATCAACCATGTCATACTATCTTGTCGCAAAAGAGGCTAAAAAACACTCAAAACTTACGCTAAATTTTGGCGAGGAAAAACTGGCACGGCCGTTTTCAAAGGGGTCCCCTTGACCTCTGACCTCAAGATATGTGAAAGAAAATGGGTTCTATGGGTACCCACGAGTCTCCCCTTTACAGACATGCCCACTTTATGATAATCACATGCAGTTTGGGGCAAATCATAATCAAGTCAGCACACTGACACACTGACAGCTGTTGTTGCAGTACCTGTGAGGGTTTCTGGACAATATTTGTCATTGTTTTGTGTTGTTAATTGATTTCCAATGATAAATATATACATACATTTGCATAAAGCAAGCATATTTGCCCACTCCCATGGTGATCATAGTATTAAATTCTTGCCAAATCTCCCTTTAAGGTACTTTTTGAACAGATTAAAAATGAGCGATTAATATGTGATTAATCACAATGAAATATTTTAATCGATTGACAGCACTTATATATTTGTGACCCACTTTGATTGACGTTCGTATTGAACTTCTCCCGTGTGCCAAGCGTGTTGGAGAACTATGGTGGTCGATACGAAAACAGGAATGTCCCTCTCTCTAGAGCCAGTGTTTGGTTTGTCCTTTTCTGGGCTACTGTAGAAACATGGCGGCCAGCTCCGTGAAGAGGACCCGCTCCCTATGTAGATACAAACGGCTCATTCTAAATGAACAAAAACAACAATTCTTATTTTCAGGTGATTATACACTAAAGAAAAACACACTTATTAATATTATATTCCATTTCTGCCAATAGATCCCATGTTTGTCACACACTGTTCCTTTAAGTATGAACTATTGTGCCTGGGGCTGAGTGTCACAGACAAGCTGGGGAATAAACGGATTGGTGTATTATTGGTTTGATATTTTCACAGAATTTTTTTTTTTACATATAAGAAAAAAAAAAAGAACAATGCAGCCTTATCCTTTAAAGTTTATTCATGTCAGCCTTCCAAAGTGACTTTTTATTCCTCCTTGAATTATCCAAATATCTCCAAATGTCAAAAGTTGCACTTCAGGCTTCACCTGGAATATCAGAGCAAAACATGTTCCTGTGATATTTACTGTATTCAAATGAACACATTTATAAATGTCCCCTGTTTACAAATGAATGAACAACATATTAAAGATATCCCTCACAAGCTCAGTGTAGTTTTCTTTTATAAATCCCCAGGATTACAGTAAGAATGCTTTGGAGAAAACAGCTTTTATTTACTTTGCACCTTCTTCAGTATAGCCTAAGGTATATGTTTCTCACACTTTGTCTCACACATTGAAACATTAATGTACTATTGAATATGAAATGTTTTAATTGATATCCTTGTCCTTTTTTGTCTTGTAGCTGTTTTTGTTTTATTTTTTACCTTTTGTTAGATGCTGTGTTTTATTTATTACGTAACTACTGTTTTATTCTAACACGTATTAGTTGTATGTCCCTGTAGGGCACTCCTGCCCTTGGTGAGCTTTTACGGTGTAAATAAAGGTTTCAATCAATCAATACATAACATTTTCAAGCATCTAGTAATCTAATACTGTAAAACAAAATACAGAAAATGAGTAAAATAATATAATATTGTCTCTTTAAATTGTTTTGTTGGAAGTGTCAATGTGGCAAGACACTACAGAAAAGAGTAATGGTGATTTATTTTGATAGTGAAGCAAATATATGTTGGAAAAAGAGAATAACAATTTGAAATTCTACAAATATGGTGTGATGCACCACAGTTCCACACCCACAATGACTTCACCTTTTCACAATGTTGCTCAACCTTCATTCCGACACACAGCATTTGTATGGTTGTCATTCTCAGTTTGTCTCAAACATCCGGAGAAGCAGGTCCAGGCTCTCACACACCCTCCTTGCCTCTCCATAATAAGGTAAGCAGCATTATATCTGTCCTCAAAAAGAAACAAGCTCAGAGTAAGAAGAGATACTGCACGCTAGCAGAATCTGAACGTTTTTTTGTTTGTCTGATTTTGTTGACTTTTATGATTCTGTAGTTCAAAATCTAAGAGCAGCAACTTGACAGCGATTTTTAAAAAAGAGACAAGCAGTCTGAATGGCTTTTAGTCTGTTCTTTAGGTTCAGAAAAGGGACGTCTATTATAGTACTAAGTTAATCTTATCCTTCCTTTGCCCTGTATATTTATTACACGGCGTTGTTGAATACTCGATTCTGATTGGTTAATCACGGCGTTCTACGGTCTGCTATTTTTCTGTAGCAGACCGTCGCTATGTGTAGTAGACCGTTGCTATGGACGAAATTCTGATGTCCCACTCTGGTCGACCGTCTATGTGTCAAATTATTAATTTATTAAAGATCATTTATTTTATTTTATTTTTTTGGCTTTTCAATGCCTTTATTGATAAAGAGAGAGATAGTAATGAGAGAGAGAGTGAGGGAGGGGTTAATATACAGCAAAGGGCCAAAGGTTGGATCCGAACTCTGAGCCGCTGCGTTAAGGACTCAGCCTTGGTACATGGGACGCCCACTCTACCAGGTGAGTTATAGCGGCGCCTCAAATTGTTGATTTATTAAGTAAGTAGCCGTGTAATAAGCGGGATAATGTACAGCTAGCGGGTCATTGTTGTGAAAGACTCCCCTCTCCACGTCGGGGTGCGGCATCGCCCTGTCAGGGATTCTTTCACAACAATGACCCGCTAGCTGTATATTAGCCTTTACATACAGACTGTCAAAAAAGTCAAAAAGAGCCATTTGCATTGAATGCAAACTAAGTGTATGTAAATGAAAGTGTACGTAAACTTGGAGGTGAGGTGAAACAACTACAGTAAACCTCACTTAAAGGGACTGTTTGTAAGAATCAGAAATGCTTGTTAACAGTGACACCTGTGGCCGTTAATTCAACGAAAGTCAGCGTCGGGCTCGCGCTTGTGCTCGCTCTAAATAGACATGAATGAGCATCGCTCAAAACAGTGAGGCGACACACGTCAGCTAAAACCACAATATCACTCTATATTTCACCTGCTTGGCAGTAATGTTAGCTGACCAGACGAAGGTCTCTCCATGAACATGATTTAGATCTGATCCTAGTGTTGGCTTTTAGGCTGAAGCACGATGAGAAACTTTATCGTCTCCGACTGCGCTAGGAGGGATACACCAGCATCCGGTCGGAGACAATAACGTTTCTCGCTGCAGAGCCCCGTCACTTCACAAGACACGGAAAACCTCTGTTGGTCTGGAGGAGCTGCAGCATTTATTTCTGCACAAACATCCATTGTACATTTACTAGATATTCTCAGAGCTACAAAGTCTTCTGCAGTGTGGAGTGTGCGCGCATGCACATCTAGAGGTGGAGCGAGAACGCACGCGGTGTGTGAGTGAAGGCAGGCAGCGGAGCAGAGTACAGCAGAGACTCCGGCCCTGGAGACCAAAGCTACGGTCTCCCCCACGTACTACGACCGCCGCCAACACTGTTTAACAGACGGGCTTCACTAGATATAACTTTGAGGTTTTGGTGCTTCCGTGTAGTTTGTGTTGGAGTGTGATGGTACGTGTCCACAGGAAGTCTAAACAGCATAGCCCCCACGAGCGTGCATGGGACACTGACCCGGTAGATTTATACCTGTAAAAAGTTACAAACAGTCCCTTTAATGTTGATGTTGATGTGTGTGTGTGTGTGTGTGTGTGTGTGTGTGTGTGTGTGTGTGTGCGTGTGTGCGTGTGTGTGTGTGTGTGTGTGTGTGTGTGTGTGAATGTGTGTGTGTGGCTTGGTTTTCATATGTGTGCCAGTTAAAAAGTGGCTTAAGCTTGTCACATATGTAACAATTGTTAAGTTGAGGTCAAAATCTGAAACTTTATTTGACTCCTTAGACATGATTATAAGTTGAGTCATCAGTCCTGATTATAGGTCTTGATTGAGCAACAGCGTTCATAGGAACTCAATGGCATGGTGGACAGGTTGAACGAGATCTGCCACCTCACTCACCCGCACGTGTTTTTTATTTTTCCATTTCTCTTTCCTTTTATTCTCAGTAAGTCACCTGTACCAGACTGCATTGTCTGATTTGTGTACGGTGGCCAAGAGAGCTCAACGCATGCAGCTCAAAAGAAAACAAATGCAAATGAAGAAAATATCAGCATTTAGAAAAGAAACGCTGTAAATAAATAAAACTCAATTCACCAATTTGACAACGCAGGCACACGCAAATAAATGTCACAAGCTGAACACAACAGAGGGCTGTCTATGCTATTGATGATTGATTTTAGTTTTAACATTCTGATTCAGCATGAAAGTTCATTCTTGACCTTAGAAACACTTGTTTTAAACAAAACTCGCTCAAAACCACCAACGGTTCCTATGATATCTTACCAAAAATGTATTCCTAATTTTTCGTGCGAATGTCCACACATGACGCACGCAAACAATTTCCGCTCCAGTCTTTTCAAAATTAATTTCCGTGGGCGCCCCGATAGCTCAGTTGGTAGAGCGCTCATATAACAAGGCTTAGTCCTAACCGCGGCGGCCCGGGTTCAAATCTGACCTGAGGCTATTTCCGCATGTCGCCCCCTGTCTCTGTCCTCATTTCTAGACTGTCCACTCTCCTACCAATAAAGGCTTGAAATGCCAAAAAAAATAATCTAAAAAAAAATTCAGTTTTCATAGGAAACAACTTGGAAACTACTTAGTTAGGTTTAGGAAAAGATTGTGGAAGTGGAGTTACTCAAGTACGGAACTTACATGACCAACGTCTCTCGGGATACAAACACCGGTCTCCTGGGCGAAAGTCTGGTGTTTGTTTACCCACTCATCCACCCCATCCTCCTCCCTACGCTGCGTTTGTCGCTCTTTCCTGGTTCACGATTACGCAGATTACATACAAATTGATTTTGTGGGATATATACAAATTATAGTGCATTACTTTTCGTAGGTATAGCTACCAGCGGGGTATGAGAACAACCTGAGTGCATTGGTCTCCCTCACATAGATTTGGCTGTGACCTTGCTACACACACACACACACACACACACACACACACGCACACACACACACACACACACTGAGGCAGTGATGGGAGAGGATGGGAGTGCAGTTTTGATACAAATTCACAACAGTGGCTCGTTTGCATTAGCTGTCGACAGGTGTGTTGGAGAAGTTACATGCAAATAAATTGCTCATAAAAGATACCATTGAATATAGGGGACTATTTGTGTGTTTGTTGAAACAGTGAGATTAAAGAATCATTTACATAAAGCTGCCCTACAGAAGAATGGGACCTCTGGTCACATGAGAGCAGGGAGCTGCTGCCTAGTTTCACTTTTGAATATTATAAAGTCAAAATAAAATACCAACAAACCAGTTTGCTTGCATACATACGTCATGGAGAAAGAGTTTTGGCCATTCATTGCTTCACGATTAAATGCTCTTCAACTTGATTAGAAGGTGTTCACACACAAAGAGAGAAGAGATGCAAAAATAGATAGTGATGATTCAGGTTTTAATCTGGACCCAAGTCCCTCCCACATTTTAACCACCCAACCCTGCTCTGTTCAACATCTTCACTTTGCTTCATTCAGAGATCAGAACTGAATTTTGGATTACAAGGATTACTCCGGTTGCTTTTTTGCTGTATTTTCTGTTGCTTAGAAGCTTTTTCCTGCTCCTTTAGCAGATATCATGGAAAAGGGTCAGGACCTACCACCGCCGTACCCCGGTCTCCCTATCTACAACAACGTGGGAGTCTACCAAAATCAGCCTGGCATCCAAGCTCAGCCTGGCATCCAAGCTCAGCCTGTCATGCAACCTCTGCCTGGCATCCAAGCTCAGCCTGGCATCCAAGCTCAGCCTGTCATGCAACCTCTGCCTGGCATCCAAGCTCAGCCTGGCATCCAAGCTCAGCCTGTCATGCAACCTCTGCCTGGCTTCCAAGCTCAGCCTGGCTTCCAAGCTCAGCCTGTCATGCAACCTCTGCCTGGCTACCAGCCCAGTAAGAGATCAGGGACCCTCATCTGAGTCATTTTACCTGCATATTTTACTGTAATGTAGCTCTTATATTCTTGAGTTAATTGTGTCATTTTAGTCCATGTGGTAATCGGAGCCTCTTGGCAGCTTGTTTATCACTCTGTTCTTTAGCTAAACGTTACTCAAACTTAATATCTCTTTCTCATAGGCTATGAAGTTCAAAGTGTTACTTACCAGTACAGCCTACAACAACCTCAGTTCGTCGAACCCGGTGAGTGTCTCTTTCCAACAGTTTCTAACAAGTTAAAATAACTTTGAATAGAATAAAGCAAAACCTCTGAGAGCTTTGAGTTCAGTGACGGGTTGGTGAGGAGGTGTGGACTGTCAGTGGGTTTTACAGGGTGTTGGGTGTGTCCTTCACAGTGAGCCAGGTGGTAATGGTTCAGCAGCTGCCGGAGGATTTTCCCGGACAGATGGTGTGTCCTTACTGCCAAAGCACTATTGTCACTAAAGTCAAGTACAAAGCTGGTCTGTTCACCTGGATGATCTGTGGCATACTAGCATTCTTCTTGTGAGTAGAGAACCCAACAACACACACAGTCACGCCCATATTAACATCTTACAGGGATTTAGTGGAATCAATTAATCTTTCCTCATTAACATAAAATAGTTTTAGTAATTTCGAGTTAATTTAACTTATAATATTAATTTATATTTTCAGACAACTTCAGAATTTATAAATTAGTTCACTTGAGTGTTTTTTTTTTTTTTTTAAACTTTAATGAAAAGCTGAATTAATGTACTGCTGAGAGTTTGCTCAACTCATTACATTAAGTTTGTGAAGAAACATATTAGCATATTACCAAGCTTCCCTGCATGCATTGTTTGAGAGTTAAAACTCTCCAGTGACCCCTCTTTTTTGTAGTTTGAAAAAAACATACATGATGAAACTTGCTGTGTGTCTTAAATGCATTTTAAGATAAGTCATAGTTGTTTCTTATCATGATAATAAAAACAAAGCGAACCACAAAGAAGGTTAGTATGGAGTCCAGTCCCCGGTGCACTCATGATGTAATGGTATCACTGGAAGCAGCAGTGACCACAACAGCAGGAGACACATGTAAATTCTTCATGTTGATTCAAATTAACATCTTAAAGGGATAGTTTAGGTGTTTTGAAGTGGGGTTGTATGAGGTACTTATCTATAGTCAGTGTATTACCTACAGTAGATGACGGTCGGCACGCCTCCAGTTTGGAGAAGCTGACAGGAGTTATCGCAAGGGAGCAAACCGGTGAAAATATTCTAAATATAGCGTACACTTAAACTGATTTAGATTTTTTTTAGGTGAGTCTTTCTTTTAGAAGGCTAAAATATGTTTTGCTGCCGGCATCGTCCACAGCAGTACATTGCTTTGTTTCCGTGCTGTAACTCCTGTCTGCTTCTCCAAACTGGAGGCGTGCCAACCGTAATCTACTGTAGGTAATACACTGACTATGGATAAATACCTCATACAACCCCACTTCAAAACACCCTACTATCCCTTTATGTATGTTGCATTTGTGTTCTCAAGTTCAGTAAATTTAACTCAGTAGGTTTTACATTTTCAAAACTCACAAGGCGATTTTGAACCAATCATTCATATACATCATTGTATTATTATCAGTAATAGTCATTTTTCTATTATTATTACTGTTGTTATTACTGATATTTCTATTATCATTCTATTATAACCATGATGATTATTGTTATTAGTCCTATTTGTATTACTATTTATAGCTGTTGTGCTATTATTGTGGTTGCTGTGCATCCAGAGCCTGGTTCTGCCTAAGGTTTCTACCTGTTAAAGGGGAGTTTTTTTATTACTAAAGTCACACCTAGTGCATGCTCATGGGGGATCTCTTGTTGGGTCTCTAAATTATAGAGTACATATTATAATAGTACTAGTACTATATGAAAAGCGTCTTGAGATAACTTCTGTTATGATTTGACGCTGTATAAAAATAAATTGAATTGAATTAAATCCGTAAGTTCAGGTAACTCACATATTACTACTAAGGCAGCAGGGGGGCTTTTTAGCCAGCTTAAAATTAATGGTTATATTATTTTGACTTTATTTTGATACTCCACACCAGGTGCTGGCCTTGCTGTCTCATCCCCTTCTGGGTGGATGATTGCAAGGATGTGGAGCATTGCTGCCCCAACTGTGAACGGGTCCTGCACGTCTATAAACGCATGTGAACCAAGCACTGCAGTATCAACTCAGCTGACGTCATAACAAAAGGTAGTGAAGACAACCGTGACTAAAGAAACATTCAGGACAGGACCAAAACCTCTTTATGCAAACACATCAGGCGTCATCATGAACCCTGTGCTCACTTGTGTAAAATGTGGGTTGTACCTGCATTACTCTGCACTGTACTAGAAGACTCCATACAAGCTGTGAATTCTTCTTCTCTTTATCTGTTGATTTAAAATGTGCAATCGTGTTGTAAAAATGTTAAATGTGAAAAATCAAATTATCATAATCATATTTTTTCTTGGCTTGACCTGCGTGATGTTGTCTCAGTATAATATACCATGTTACATTTAATCTGTCCAGTGGATTCTTTTATGTGGGTTTTTTTAAAGGCTGCAAATAAATTCAATTTATAGGGCTTTTCATTTGCATCTAAACTTATTATATTGATTTAATTTTTATTGCATTTTGGATTTTTTTATTTAAATTTAAATTTCAGTTCTTTTATATGGTGACAAAAAAATATTTGTTTTTATTGAAGACTAAATATTTCAACATGAACAAATTCACTCAATTTGTGGAAAAATCTTTGTTTAAAAGTTTTCAATATTGCACAGTCTTTTAACAACATGATGAGACTTGAACATATTTTCACGGAACACTAATATTAAAAAATAATAGGATTAACTATTAATAATAGTTAAATAGGCGGACTACCATCATCTTAAGTTAGATTTATTGATTAAACTCCTTCTGTTAACAGTTGAAAGCCTTTTATGGCAACAATAACCAACTCACTATTTGTACCATAAAATGATTCAAATGAATAAATCACCAATAGATCACCATTGAAAAGTAACTTTCCTTCTTTTTTCTTGTCTTTGTGGCTGAAAGTTGCCATTAAGCAATTACATGTTTTATGTAATATATGTTGAGATCACCTCTCCGGGAACCATCACCTTAACGTGGTGGAGAGGTTTGTGTGTCCCTATGACCCTGAGGGCTGTGTTGTCTGGAGCCTCGTGCTCCTGGTAGGGTCTCCCATGGCAAATTGGTCTTAGGTGAGGGGCCGGACTAAGAATGGTTCACAAAAACCCCAATGACGACACGAGGCAGAGGAGAAGTTACCCGGCCCGGAGGAAGCCCGGGGCCCACGTCTGGAGCCAGGCCCAGACGGAGGGCCCGTCAACGAGCGTCTGGTGGCCGGGCTTGCCACGGAGCCCGGCCGGGGATACCCCGAAGAAGGAACGTGGCACCCCCCTCCTCTCCATCCTGTGGGCTCACCACCTGCGGGAAGAACCGCTTGGGTCGGGTGCGCTGCCACACGGGTGGCAGTGAAGGCCAGGGACCTCGACGGACTGAACCCGGGCGGCAGAGGCTGGCTCTCGGGACGTGGAACGTCACCTCTCTGTGGGGGAAGGAGCCGGAGCTTGTGCGGAAGGTGGAGCGCTATCAGTTGGATCTGGTAGGGCTTACCTCTACGCACAGCCTCGGTTCTGGAACCGTACTCTTGGATAGGGGTTGGACTCTATTCTTCTCTGGAGTTGCCCATGGTGTGAGGCGGCGGGCGTGTGTGGGGATACTCACAAATCCCCGGCTGAGTGCCGCTATGTTGGAGTTTACCCCGGTGGACGAGAGGGTCGCCTCCCTACGCCTTCGGGTTATGGGGGGGAAAACTCTGACTGTTGTTTGTGCGTATGCACCAAACAGCAGTTCGGAGTATTCGGCCTTCTTGGAGACCCTGAATGGAGTCCTGTATGGGGCTCCAGTAGGGGACTCCATAGTTCTCCTGGGAGACTTCAACGCGCACATGGGCAACGATGGAGACACCTGGAGTGGCGTGATTGGGAGGAACGGCCTCCCTGATCTAAACCCGAGTGGTCGTTTGTTGTTGGACTTCTGTGCTACTCATGGATTGTCCATAACGAACACCATGTTCGAACATAAGGATGCTCATAAGTGTACGTGGTACCAGAGTACCCTAGGCCGAAGGTCGATGATCGATTTTGTAATTGTATCATCTGATCTGAGGCCGCATGTTTTGGACACTCGGGTGAAGAGAGGGGCGGAGCTGTCAACTGATCACCATCTGGTGGTGAGTTGGGTCAGAGGGTGGGGGAAGACTCTGGACAGACCTGGTAAGCCCAAACGCGTAGTGAGGGTGAACTGGGAACGTCTGGAGGAGGCCCCTGTCCGAGAGATCTTCAACTCACACCTCCGGCGGAGCTTTTCTGGCATCCCTGTGGAGGTTGGGGGCATTGAACCCGAGTGGACGATGTTCAAAGCTTCCATTGCTGAAGCTGCGGCGGTGAGCTGTGGTTTTAAGATCTTAGGTGCCTCAAGGGGTGGCAACCCTCGAACACCGTGGTGGACACCGGTGGTCAGGGAAGCCGTCCGACTGAAGAAGGAGACCTTCCGGGATATGTTATCTCGGAGGTCTCCGGAGGCAGTTGCAGGGTACCGACGGGCCCGAAGAGCAGCAGCCACTGCCGTGACGGAGGCAAAGCAGCGGGTGTGGGAGAAGTTCGGAGCAGCTATGGAGAAGGACTTTCGGTCGGCACCAAAGTGCTTCTGGAAAACCATCCGGCAACTTAGGAGGGGGAAACGGGGAACCATCCAAGCTGTGTACAGTAAGGATGGGACACTGTTGACCTCAACTGAGGAGGTAATCGGGCGGTGGAAGGAGCACTTTGAGGAACTTCTGAATCCGACCAATACGCCCTCTATGGTAGAGGCAGAGCTGGAAGCTGATGGGGGACCATCATCAATTACCCTGGTGGAAGTCACTGAGGTAGTCAAACAACTCCACAGTGGCAAAGCCCCGGGGGTTGATGAGATCCGCCCAGAAATGCTGAAGGCTCTGGGTGGGGAGGGGCTGTCTTGGATGACACGTCTCTTCAACACCGCGTGGAAGTCGGTGACAGTGCCTAAGGAGTGGCACACCGGGGTGGTGGTTCCCCTTTTCAAAAAGGGGGACCAGAGAGTGTGTGCCAATTACAGGGGTATCACACTGATCAGCCTCCCTGGTAAAGTCTACTCCAAGGTGCTGGAAAGGAGGGTTCGGCCGATAGTCGAACCTCAGATCGAAGAGGAACAATGCGGATTCCGTCCTGGCCGTGGAACAACGGACCAGCTCTTCACTCTCTCAAGGATCCTGGAGGGGGCCTGGGAGTATGCCCATCCAGTCTACATGTGTTTTGTGGACTTGGAGAAGGCATATGACCGGGTCCCCCGGGAGATACTGTGGGGGGTGCTGCGGGAGTACGGGGTGAGGGGGGCACTTCTCAGGGCCATCCAATCCCTGTACGCCCAAAGCGAGAGCTGTGTTCGGATCCTCGGCAATAAGTCGGACTCGTTTCCGGTGGGGGTTGGCCTCCGCCAGGGCTGCGCTTTGTCACCAATCCTGTTCATGATATTCATGGACAGGATATCGAGGCGTAGTCGGGTGGAGGAGGGTTTGCAGATCGGTGTGCTGAGGATCTCATCGCTGCTTTTTGCAGATGATGTGGTCCTGTTGGCATCATCGGTCTGCGACCTCCAGCACTCACTGGATCGGTTCGCAGCCGAGTGTGACGCAGTCGGGATGAGAATCAGCACCTCTAAATCTGAGGCCATGGTTCTCAGCAGGAAACCGGTGGATTGCCTACTCCGGGTAGGGAATGAGTCCTTACCCCAAGTGAAGGAGTTTAAGTATTTCGGGGTCTTGTTCGCGAGTGAGGGGACGATGGAACGTGAGATTGGTCGGAGAATCGGAGCAGCAGGGGCGGTATTGCATTCGCTTTACCGCACCGTTGTGACGAAAAGAGAGCTGAGCCGGAAGGCAAAGCTCTCGATCTACCGTTCAATCTTCGTTCCTACTCTCACCTATGGTCATGAGGGTTGGGTCATGACCGAAAGAACGAGGTCGTGGGTGCAAGCGGCCGAAATGGGTTTCCTCAGGAGGGTGGCTGGCGTCTCCCTTAGAGATAGGGTAAGAAGCTCAGTCATCCGTGAGGGACTCGGAGTAGAGTCCTTGCTCCTTTGCGTCGAAAGGAGCCAGTTGAGGTGGTTCGGGCATCTAGCACGGATGCCTCCTGGGCGCCTCCCTTGGGAGGTGTTCCAGGCACGACCAGCTGGGAGGAGACCACGGGGAAGACCCAGGACTAGGTGGAGAGATTATATCTCTACTCTGGCCTGGGAACGCCTCGGGATCCCCCAGTCAGAGCTGGTTAATGTGGCCCGGGAAAGGGAAGTTTGGGGTCCCCTGCTGGAGCTGTTGCCCCCGCGACCCGATCCCGGATAAGCAGTTGAAGATGGATGGATGGATGGATGTTGAGATCAAAAGGTAACTCTTAGCAGATAGGATGAAATAGGATGCAAACCATGAAGCAAAAATTATATATGCTGGAAAAACAAAGTTCGGAAACTTGTGTTTGGTGGATTATTTCTCTGTTGTTACAATGCTAATTGGCATTGTATTTTACATCGTTGGAAAGCCTGTTTATTTACCTTCGAAATGATGTCCAACTTGTAAGGATCATGCATTTGTGGGATGAGCAGTACAGCTGATTATGTGGGTAGCGCCCAAGAAATATTTGCCAAAATGCTCTGCCAATGGTAAACAGTGTATTCTCATAAGGCTACCAGGAAGCCTGCAATGACTGCCCTCCACCGTCAGGCCCGTTTGCGCTGGTGTCGACAACACAGACAATGGAACCTGAACATGTGGGGGAATGTAATGTTCAGTGACGGGTCCAGGTTCTGTCTGCGAAAGTTGGATGGCAGGGTCAAAGTATGGAGACGACGCGGAGAACGCTATGCTGATTGTTGCACCGATCGAGTAACAGCTTTTGGTGGTCGGCATCTCCCTCACTGGCAAAACAAGGCTTGTCATCATTGAAGGCCATCTCAATGCAGTGAGATATCGGGATGAGATTCTGCAGCCAGTGGCGATCCCATATCTCCACAATCTGGGACCTAATTTCATCCTCCAAGATGACAACGCTCGCCCCCACAGAGCCAGGGTTATCACAGACTACCTCCACAATGTGGGAGTAGAGAGAATGGAACGGCCTGCCAAGAGTCCAGACCTCGACCCAATTCAACACTTGTAGGATCAGCTTGGGCGTGCTGTACGTGTTAGAGTGACCAACACAACCACGTTGGCTGACCTGCAACGAATCCTGGTCGAGGAATGGAACGCCATCCCACAGCAACGTGTGACCAGGTTGGTGACCAGCATGAGGAGGAGGTGCCAGGCTGTTGTGGCTGCGTATGGATCTTCCACCGCTACTGAGGCTCCTGACATATTGTATTAAATGAATAAAGTGTAAAATTGCCAATATGTCTTGTTTGTTCCTTGTTACTGATAGAGAGTTCAATCATCCAATCCACCAAACAACTCAAAACAAGAGTCAGTGCCAACAGGAGAATACACTGTTTACCATTCACGGAGCATTTTGGCAAATTTTTCTTGGGCGCTACCCACATAATCAGCTGTGCTGCTCATCCCACAAATGCATGATCCTTACAAGTTGGACATCATTGCGAAGGTAAATAAACAGGCTTTCCAACGATGTAAAATACAATGCCAATTAGCATTGTAACAACAGAGAAATAATCCATCAAACACAAGTTTCCGAACTTTGTTTTTCCAGTTTATATATATATTTATATATTATCTCTGTAATGTTATCAGAATATGATTTAAAGTGCTAAAACAGAACCCTGTCAATATGGATGGTATTTATCAAACATAACCATAACATCCAAGCCAATAATGTCTTAATGCAACTCCTAAAAAACACTTTTGGTCCTATAAAATCTTTTGAAAATCGGACTAAATCTTGCAGTGCCATCTAGAGGGGGTTGGGGGAAGAATAATTTTACGTGTAAAAATTTCACATTGAGTCGTCCTCAGGAACGTCATCATCCATGCAAAAAGTTGAGTTAGAAGGTGAGTTACTTTTAGAGTTATACATAATTCACTTGAGATGATAAAGCATTAGTATGCTGGCCCAGTCCGTTCTCATTCCCAGGGTGTCAAATACCAATGCTTTGTCACGCCCCTCGGTATGTGATACTGACGCACAAGGCACCCTTTAGCATCTGTATGAGACACACCTTTAAATATAATGTAAACTCATTAGAAAATTCCATGATAACCTTTCAGCATATTGTAATTCAAGAGTTCTGAGAGATAACTAGACTTCTGCGACTCATCATGGCTCTGTTCTCAGGCTTTAGAAAGGGTTAGGGTCAGATCAGTTCTTACTGCTTGTTTTCCTCCAGTAAGTGAAATCTTACAGATGCCGTTAGGAGCACCGGAGGACACCGGAGGACAACAGAGGACACAGAGGCACATGATTTTTTTCAGGTTACGTGTTTCATGTATTACTGTCACGATATAGCGACCGTTTTATAAAAATAACTTTTTTTAATCATATTTGCTCCAATCTCGCCTACTTCAGCTTTAAGCGTCATAGTTTGACATGCTGGACTACCCAGTGCGTTAGAAAGTGACGCCAAGCGGTCTTAACAAAGTTGGAATGAGAATGATTTGGCTGGCCCCTGCATATGTGTGTTTAATAACAGATATGCTGGCAAAGAAGGATTTAAAATTGAATGGCAATGAATTAATGACGGCAGCATGTGGTGGAGAGGCCAAATCATCAGTTCGAACAGTGCAATTCGCTCCTGGAAGGAAAGGGATGCAGGCGATGAATGCAGGCGTTATTACAAAGTAGGCCTTTTTCACAGCTCACATTTTGACATGTCGTAGTTGGAAGTATTATTCATAACATTAATGATGGCTGCATTCCAGGCATTGTGCATGCTGGCTCGCAGGCTGGGCTTACTGGAATACTTAATTGGAGCAGAGCTATTATTAATATGTGCTTTTCCTGCAATGACAATTCAAATGTCTGCTGTGAAAAAGCTCACTCATCACTCACTCATCTTCAACCGCTTATCCGGGGTCGGGTCGCAGGGGCAACAGCTCCAGCAGGGGACCCCAAACTTCCCTTTCCCGGGCCACATTAACCAGCTCTGACTAGGGGAACCCGAGGCGTTCCCAGGCCAGTGTGGAGATATAATCTCTCCAGCTAGTCCTGGGTCTTTCCCGTGGCCTCCTCCCAGTTGGTCGTGCCTGGAACACCTCCCTAGGGAGGCGCCCAGGTGGCATCCTTACCAGATGCCCGAACCACCTCAGCTGGCTCCTTTTAATGCGAAGGAGCAGCGGCTCTACTCCGAGTTCCTCACGGATGACTGGGCTTCTCACCCTATCTCTAAGGGAGACGCCAGCCACCCTCCTGAGGAAACCCTTTTTGCCCGCTTGTACCCGCAATCTAGTTCTCTCGGTCATGACCCAACCCTCATGACCATAGGTGAGAGTAGGAATGAAGATTGACCGGTAGATCGAGAGCTTTGCCTTCAGGCTCAGCTCTCTTTTCGTCACAACGGTGCGGTGAAAAAGCTCTTTTCTGTAATAATATTTTCCTTTATTTTTATTGAATGCTGTATTTAATGGAAAAGAAGCCTTCAAATCATCTGTCAGTGGTGTCATTTAGTAGAAAATGTAGAAGGTGTAAGTTGTTTTTATATGATCAGTATTCACATGATTTAATGACTTTACATGCTCTGATACAGTAAGTGGTGGTGTGATTGTTGGTTTTCAGTGGGTGTCATGTTTTTAATTTGCTGCAGGACCAGAATGTCTTTGTTTAGTGGTAGTGGGGTTGTCCCCATTAAACAATCTTTCCGCAAGGACTGAGCTATTCTGCCCCCATACATGCATATATACAATTGTCTTACCTTGTCGTGCAAATCAAGAGAGAATAATTCCTAATACGTAGCGGAAACAAAAGACCAAACTGAGGTTGCTGATCACTTGCGGCCCCTACCGGCCGGTCAAGAGTAGTCAGGAGTCAGCAGTCAACGACGGTTTAAGACAGTCAATAAAATGTGTTGTCAATAAAAGGTGGTTTTCAAAAAGCGGGAATCACCACAACCACGAGAGGCATACGGCCATAAATGAGCACCAAAAATATCAGGCTGATGGGTCCAGTGGTATGCAAGAGTGGACAGACAGACAGATACACACACGTACGCACACACACACAACCAAACAATTAGGGCCCCATATTCCACCAGGCACAAAGTGGTGCACAGCATAGCCCAACTGTCATTGCTAGTTTGAGACCGATGCAGTTGTCATTTTCACACCCAGCGCCCACATTGTGTCAGTACTTGTGTCTTTCTGTGCGCCCTTGGGTGTTTTGGTCTTAAAATGAGGTGTGGTTAGGTGCATTGTTGGTGCATTGCTATCTTCAGGCAGCAGAAAGCAATTGCGCCAAACACCTACCAACAAAAACCTGATCTAAAGTCTGGCCTAGTTTTTTCCTACTATTTAAAGGGCGCATTAATCAGATAGTAAGATGCGTCTACATAGGCAGGTTCACAACACCCTTACACTCTGCTTGTCACACACACAGCTCTCCTCCTCCTCCAGTGTAATACAGTATCACAATGTTTTTATTTATGTGAAGGAAAACTCAGACGGCAGGTAACGATTCAGAATATAATGGAATATAATGAAGTAAGGCTCTCAGTTATTCTGTATTGCTCAACCTGCAGTACGCTCTCAGCGCTCCTACAGTTCCTGGCGTGACCACCGTGACCAAAGAGATCAACACCAGCGACAGAGACACCCCGTGGCTCATGTCCTAAGCAGCACATTTCCTCTGTCACACACTCAGATGCTTCCCCCACACATGTTTTGTCTAACAACATGTGTTATGATGAGTCCACGAGGGCTGTTTTAACACCTTGTATGGATGGTGCACACACGCCTCTGTCTGTGCTCAGCGTCTCCTCTCCTCATCCCTCGCTGAGTGGGAGTGTAGTCATAGGTTACTTCAAAGTTTGCCTCTCCCCCTAAACGGCGGCGTTATGAGGCTGATGTCTCCACGCATTATGTACCGCCTCTCCGGCAGTGCCCGGCTGCAAGCCCGTGCGTAATGCAGCCCATACGGTCTGAGCCTCTCATGGGTTGCATCGGAAAGCAAATACAGCTGTCATTATTTATTAATACATGTTTGGCATATTTAAAGTTAAATATAATATAATGAGTTTTGGGGGGCACAAAAGCTCATTTGGACAGTCATTGTACCTCAATGCTGCACCGGTTAAATAAATTATCGGTGCATTTGCTCATATGCAGTCAAATGGAATTGTTGATGGGACAGAGCATTTGGAGACGGCAGAGGCAGAGGGTCCCACTGGCCAAAGACCACATGCATCTTGCTTTCACTTCGCGCACGAGCAGAAAACCGCTCGCAATTTGCTGCTACTGCAATTTAAATGGCATAAAGGAATGGGAGATTAACGTTACGCACCAAAAACACCTATGATTAATTAAGAGACTAAATACAACCCCTTTGCCCCTTGCACCTTACTTTGCGTCCAGATTATGCGCAAAGTAGCAAAAGTAGAGTTGGACACGCCCTAAATGCATTTGCGTCAAGCACTTTAGACCATGCACTATAGATTGTTTGAATAGGTCCCATAATCTCCTCAGGTTTATGACTCGCTGAGATAAAGACAACAATGTCCCATCTAATGTGACCTCAGACTGGAGCTTAGTGCAGTTCTCCAAGTAGACAGCAGATAGAGCCAACAGACTGTGAGCTGCTGCCCTTTATTTATCTCACACATCACCACTTCCACTTGCCACTTCCTGCAGTGCCCTGTTTGGTAGGTCTCCACTGGCAGTGAAAAGGAGATGTTAAATAGGACCTATTAGGTGCATACTTGTATTATTCTATTCTATTATATTCTATTTTATTATATTATATGTACTTGTACAGCTGGCCCACACTGTTGTGATCAACTGAACCAAAATCTTTGGACCACGCTACAGCTCCGCTCTAACTAACTTTGTTTGAGGGCGCGCAAAACTAGCTGCTAGGCAGGTATTATGCCAATGTGTTATGCAGTGTTTCCCAAACCTTTGTCTGGGGAACTACTTTTTAAAAATGACAAACCATAGCAACCTAATTCACAACAGGTCTTATCTATAAATCATGAGAAGAGCGAATTAATGCGTAAATGAACATTCCTAGCCATTTTTACTGCAATTTCCGCATCGCCTTATATTATCTTGTATAAGTAAACCAGCCATTTCAAAGAGATATATACGTTTGGTAAATCACAACTTCATGCATATGTGTTATTGAAAACAGATACGCAAGTTAAATACTAAATGAGACCAAATAAATACATTAAGGCTGCGTTAACAGGCTCTTCTCATCAGTAAAACAAACAGAATGTACGCTAGCCTTTCATGCTAGCCTTTCATATTAGATTCAATGTTATAAACAGGCTACAATTATCAGAACAATATGAACATTTAGGCTCCCTCATGTGGCTCAAATATGTACTGCAGATATAAATGTTAAATAATAGACTAAGGAAGATATTTCATGCCATTCAGGAGCAGTGTGTTTATGTGGAGAAAAGTAACTCCCTTTGGTCTGGAATTTGGGCTTTGTAACTTTGCAGACCTTTTACATGCACAAATAACTATATAACACTAAAGGAAAGGGAAAAAGTACGATAGCATAATAGCTCCTATTTAAGAAATAGCCTTGCACCACCCCAAAAGGACTTCAACCAACTGGACAGACACTTGCCTCTAATGACAAATCAAACACACCACACACATCAATAACAGATGCCCGTGGGCAAGGCACTCTGACTGTGCTGCCTCATGGCTGACAGGGGGAAACTATAATCTCCAGCTGTGGATGTCTTTAACTTGTAATGTGAGCTGTTGCATGGTCATAATCATAGACTGTATAAAATACGGACGTAGTCTCCGTGACGTCATCCATAGGTTTCTGAAGAGCAAAAATGAAGCTCAATGTGGGCGGCTCCCGGCGACTCCAGCCGTCCCCATCTTGGCAGTGACAATTACAGGTCCTCCAGCAGCAGCCCATCATCCAACGCCCACACATTGGCCAGCAGAATGCCCGTCGTACACTTAATCGCTCAGCAAGCCATACTGTTTGTCCGATATGTGCATGAAAATATCTCCAAAAAGCACCAACATCACAAACATGCAGAGACTAGAGTTAGCTGAGGTGACACCTAGCAGACAGCCAACGGATGTGACGGCGCCCAGCTGTTACTCAAAACGGCCATGCCCTTAATTATGTATAACTTTAAGCCTTAATGTTATTTAAACGGTGAGTTATATAAAAATGTACCCCAGTACAGTTGTAATGAATGGAGAAATTAGCTATAGTCGGCTATCTGTAGCCCCTCTTAATGGAATAAGGGTGCATTCCATGTCACCCCCCAGCGCCAGCACCTCTACAACCTGCTGCATATCTCACATCAAACAGCATGCCTCCATGCAAACCTTTTTTTGTGGACTGTCATGCAGGTTTATATAGCTTAAACTTTTAAGTGGTGAAAAGGGAGTTTGGAATATTTTTTGTTTTTTTCTGTTTTTTTGTTCCAGGCTGTAAACATGTTTATTTATTGCTGCTGTAAAGTTGAACATGGGGGTCTATGGGGATTGACTCACTTTTGGAGCCAGTCTCAAGTGGCCATTCAATGAATTGCAGATTTTGGCACTCCTGCATTGGTTTCACTGCTCAGCATTAGAGGTTGCCTCTTGGTCACAACATGCACGTCCACCCCAACAAGCCTCCCGTTGTGAACTTCTCTCTGTGTGTGATCTGTATGTGGCCGTGTGTGGAGAGTTGCGAGGAGAGATTTGAGGTGGGATAAAGATGGGATTATGGGATGGGCCATACTTAACAAGGCCCTATTAGCCTGTGACCATAGTAACCTCTGGATTACACAGATTAGGACTGACGTCCTGAGTTAGTCAGCACCTTTCTGCCCTGTTGTCTCCCACCTCTGTCTTCTTTTGTCTCACGCAGCATACAGATACACACCAGAAATCACCAGAACTCCAGCAGAGTCTGAGAAGGTTTCCCAAACCTTTTGAAGACAATGACCTGCAATTAATCTTCTGCTTTATTATCACCCGGCAGACAGGGATATCAGAGAGTAACGTCTTTGAGAAGTTAGCAGACATTCACTTTCTCTCTCAAGGCAACTCAGAAGGGTGGGCTCCGATCTATTAAAACCTCTCGGATCCTGTGACCCCCATCGGGCTGTCTTTGATGGTTAATGGTGGAAATGATTGAACTATTGCTGCAACTAACGATTGTTTTTCATTTTCGATTAATCTGCCGTTTGATTTCTCTATTAAACAATTAATTGTTTAGTCTATAAAATGTCAGAAAAGAGTAACAGGAAAAGTTTAACATTTTAGGAGATGCACCTGTTTTTCTCACTTTCTTGCTGAGAGTTAGATGAGAAGATTGATACCACCCCCGTGGTTGCCGTTACTTAGCTTAAGCTTAGCAAAAAGACTGAGAACATCGAGAGACAGCTAGTCGGGCTAACTTGTGTTATGGACTGTTTTGAAAAACCCATTCATCAATTTGTCTGCTATCATCAACCAAAACACTATCACTATCTGGATTAGACAGTTTTGAGTGACACAGCGGGGTGCAGGCGTGCACTCCCTTCCTTACATCTGTGAGTTTATTTGTGTACCACAGACCAGCTTTGGCTTCTCCTATGTTTGGCCTCTATCTGTCACTCTCTGTCAGCATCAATCACTCTCACACTGATCCAAATTGACTCGATTAGCTAGCGAGTACAATGGTTGCTGTCGTGGTTTGCCTCTTGTCGTGACCCCGCATGAAGCCATCCACAGGGCAGGAGATTACTCCACTCTAAAGGAAGACTTGGCTGAATCATGTCTTCAAGGCTATTACGTAACACTCTCTACTAGGACGGCCACGTGGCCACAGGGCTCACCTGTGTTTGGATTTACCATCTGCCCCTCTCCTTCAAACGCCCATCTTCACTCTGCCACACCGTCAACGGACTGCTCAAGAGACCTCCATCTGTTTTGGTCCAATCTGGCGATCAAAGATGAATCTCCAGCTGTGGGTGTGAGGAAGAGGAGTTGTATAAGTGGTTGGTATGAGGAAGACGTGGGAGCCTGTAGGCAGGATATAACACCGATATGTGCAAATGAGTGACTAATGCTGGACTGGCTGTGCATTGCCATGCTTGTGTACTGTACTTTATTTCCCATTTTCTTCCTGTTTAGACAGGTGCATCAGCAAATCATACTCCCCATGTGTGGGTGAGCAGAGGTAAAGCTGGGATTGCGTCTCTGTTGACACCTCCGCAGATTCGGCGTGAAGCGGGAGGGAGAGAGAGAGAGAGAGAGAGAGAGAGAGAGAAACAGACATTCAGAAAGAATGAATAGAAAGACGAGGACAGAGGGAGCGAGAGAGAAGAGTGAAAGAGAGACAGAAGATATATTTGACTATGTGGGTGTGTGAAGTATCGAGGCATGCATCATAATTGTGGATTCTTCTCGGAGCAGCCGGACGTGTCACTGCAGCAGCAGGACATCATTGGTCTCACAAAGTGCGTTCTTTTGTACTTTAAAAAACAGTGGGAGCTCTGAGCGCAGTGGGCGACATAAGAGACAAAATGGAAACCGTTTTGTTTCTGCTGCTTCAAGGACTTCATTAACTGGGATTATATATTAAAAAAAAAAAAAATACTTGAACTAGTTGAAGGGACGCAGACTGGAAAATGATTCATTAATCAAGATCTGAAGTCAAGAATTTATCTGAGGTGAGTTTGATTGAAGAGTCTTAATGCTGTGGTATTTTGAATGGACGCGTATGTATTTGTGTGTGTGTTTGTGTATGTACAGATACTTCTATCCTTGTCAGGACCAAGTTGAGTTTCAGACCTTGACAGTGACGACATTTTTTTAGAAGTGAGAACATTATTATCCATCACTATTCATGGGGTTATTAGACAGTAAAGTTTAAAATAAGGCTCCTGTTAGGGCTGGGGGAATGCATTATGTCAATGAGGGTCCTCACAAGTGAGTACAAACATTGTGCAAGTGTGTGCGCGCGCATACTCGTGCATTTTCTCTGTGCTTTCGGGTACTGAAACTCGACTTCTCAAAAGCCCAGTATGTGATGGAGCCAACCCACGCTGTTTCCCGTTCCCATGGAAACTATTGCCCAGTGCTAAAAGCAGTTCTATTCTGTGCTGTGAGTGCGTGAGTGTGTGTGTGTTTGTGTTCGTGTGTGAGAGAGAAAAACATATTAATCTTTGATATATAACAGACTTATTGGATCTTAATATATATATATATATATATATATACTGACTGCTGTTTCTACTGTATATTGTGACTCATGAAGATGCTGTTTGAACAGTAATTTATCACGACAGTCACCTTCCTGCCTCCCTCCTCTCCACAGCTTCACTCCTCTTGTTTATCCTTCTGCACCTTTCTCCCCCATCACTACATATCTTCTGTCTCTGTGTCTCTAAGATGGCCGTCAGCCCTATCATCATCTGCCTCCTGTCACTGATGACTGGCTATGGCGCATCCCACCCCTCTCCTCCTCCCCCTCGGGGGTGCAGTGTGGATGTGGACCCTCCGTACAGAGTGCTATGTGACCTGGAGTCAGTCTGGGGTGTGGTCCTGGAGGCCGTGGCCTGCTGCGGTGGCCTCGCCTCTCTGGTCCTCGCCGTGCTCCTGCTTGTCAAGCTGCGCTCCATTTCTGACCCCGCCAGGCGCTCCGGCATGGGGCCTCTTCTCCTGCTCCTGGGCACGCTCCTCGGGCTCTTCTCCATCTCCCTGGCTTTCTTGGTGGGGAAGAACCAGGCGCTCTGTGTGGTCCGCAGGGCCTTCTGGGGGCCCCTTTTTGCCCTCTGCTTCTCCAGCTTGCTGGTGCAGGGTGTGAGGCTCAGGAGGCTGGTGGCTGGCGA
This sequence comes from Sebastes umbrosus, assembly GCF_015220745.1. NCBI lineage: Eukaryota > Metazoa > Chordata > Actinopteri > Perciformes > Sebastidae > Sebastes > Sebastes umbrosus. Next base: position 29,741,480 of record NC_051271.1, on the reverse strand, counting down.
GACAAGCCCGTCAGGCAGCTCCCTGGCAGCGCTCGGTCTGGCCTTGGCCTTGGTTCAGGGGATCATCTCTGCTGAATGGGTCTTGCTGACTGTAGTTAGGGAGGGTCACCCGGCCTGCGAATATCCACCTTTGGACTTTGCTCTGACATGCAGCTACACCCTGGGGCTGCTCCTCATAGCCATGGGGCTTTCTCTGGGGGTGGTGCTGTGTGGAGGAGAGATGGGGGCAGAGGGAGCAAGTGGGGGTGAAGAAGATAGAGAAGGAGAGATTGAAAAACGGAGATGGAAGTGCAACGCCGTCTGGCTCTTCCTGTCCAGTCTGGCATCAGCATTGCTATGGGTGGCTTGGCTGGGGTTTTATCTTTATGGCAGCCAGGCACTGAGGGGAAAGGGGAAAGGGGAGAGGTTCGGAGGAGGAGGAGGAGGAAAGAAGGATGTAAAGGTGTTGGATGAGCCTGCGCTGGCGGTGGCCCTGGTCATTCAGGGCTGGATCCTGCTGCTGTTCCACGCTATTCCAGAGGCGCACCTGTGTCTCCGGAAGCCTCAGCAATCCAACACGCAAGACTTCTTCGACACCAGTCACACGTCCCCTCCTCCACATTTTGGAGATGAGCTCCCGGCACACTCTCACCGACCCTTCCCTGAAAACCAGGCTTTTTCTATGGAGGAGCACGGCGCAAGTAGGCTTATGTAATGCGTGTGTGTGTGTGTGTGTGTGTGCGTGTGTGTGTGTGTGTGTGTGTGTGTGTGTGTGTTGCTGTGCATGTTTGTATAACAGAGATAAAGAATATGTTTCAAAGGGAAAACATTTTTTTCAACCTGGGTCGAATATTGCCTTTTAGGTTGTATTTTCAACATGTTAGGTTGAGTATAAATATGTTTGTTTTATGGTAAGTCATGAGGTCATTAGAACACTGTTGCCTGGCAACTTACAACAAAAATGGATGTCGCCTTGATTCCTCTCTCAAAAAATCGTGAATGACTTTGTGTTTTCTGCATTCAATGTCATGCCGAGGGATGAAAAAGCACTAGACAACAAAAGTAACTAACTTTCATGGAGTCTGACATTTTTAAATAATGAGAGAACTCTTCAGATAAGAGAAGGGATGACATCATGTCTCATGGATTAATCTACTCAGTCTGTTGACAGGTTGGTTGACTGGTGACCGGTTTGTGTCAGTGAATCAATGAGATATTCATCAATACATAGGAGCATGGAAAGGAACTACTGTAGATTGGATTAGAAAATTCTAAATAGAATAAATTTAACTTTCATTCAAAATTACTTTTAATTAATTGCATTCACTGAAAACTAAATAAATAAAATAAATATATTTTTGATATAATTAAATTTAAATCAAATAAATCAAATCAAATTTCAACTAACTAAATTAAATTAAATTAGAAATGAAATTACATTTTATTATAATAAGAAATACATTTAATAAAAAATGTATTTGAAAAATCTTTTTAATTAATTAAGTTCCACTGAATCAAATTTCAATTTAAATCAAATTGAAGTCAGATGTAATACATTTTAATTAAATTAAATTATTATTAAATGATTATACATTTTTGGTTTGAGGAATAATTTTCACAGATATTTCCAGTTCATCAGCACTGCAAACTGCATTTTGGCACGGTCCAAGTAGTGGAGAGTTGTGCAAATTGTTATCCGTTACTGAATTGTTTTGACATGTTGGTGGGCTCATTTGATTCTTAGTAACTCCTCTGCTGTCAAAATATGCTTTTAACACGTCATTATTGTTGCATTTTTTCCAAAACACTGATGAGATACGACTTTTGACTCTTATACCCCTTTCACACCGAGGACTCAACCAGGGTTGAACAAGCGTTGATTGTGTGTCTGAAAAGCTTAACACGCGTTGACCGACTCCGCTTCGCGACCCAGGTCGAGAGGTGGGTCAGACCAGTGCCGGACCAGGGTCGTTTTCAATGTGAACCGTGCCGCACCAGGGTCGCTAACAATCGGGGCGGGGCAAATCTATTTGGTTGAAAATGGGGGCACACAGTCATGACGCAATTGTCACAGGTAGTTCTAACAAACTCTGCGACGGCAGCAGGAATGTTTTCAGGTACATTGGAGGTGAACGACAGACGAAACAAAAAAAGACAAAATTATCTTTAGGGGTTTCTCCTAACTCAGCCAGTAGCCCAGGAGCTCTTTTTAGCCTAAGGATGCTTTGTGAATATGGAGTCAGTTCTTTCAGTGGAAAAATAGATCTATAAAATCTATAGAAAATCCAAATATGCATAAAAACTACTCAAACCACTCCTGTAGCATAATCCACTTCAACACTATCTCTCTGTTCACTCTGTATGTTATACACATATTTTTGTTTACCCAACAGTTTTTTCTTGAGCAGGCGAGCACTAAAAAGATTCAGACTCACTCCAAAGATTACTTGTGAATATAAATTTGCTATATAAATGACCTTCCATCCCTGGCACTGCAGACCAACTATACCATACTACCACAAGTGCCATGTAGGTTTGTGTATAGCAGTAAAAGTGTGGCTCACTTTTAGCTACTGTACACAATCCAAAATGTAATTAAACCAAATGCCTGATTATCTTCAGGGAAATGTGTGAGTCACTCTCCATATTTATCTGCAGCCAAATGCACAGATGAAGAGCTAAACCAGGAATGAACCAGGATAAACAAAGAGGGGAGGCAGTGGCAGAACGGAGTCATAGAGTGTGTTGCAAGAAAGCAGACTTCAGGAGACTGACGATATTGGTTGGACAATTTATGGTTCACTGAGGAGGATAAACTGTGCTGCGAAGAATGGGACAGCAGTCTAACTTGCACAATAGCAGAGACATACAGAGAGGAATGTCATCAAAATGGTGAAAGCAAGTCATAGAGGATATACTTTGTGGTTGAAAGGATGAGGTTAAGTCTTCTGTTGATTTCCTTAATGGACAGTAAACTCCCTGTCTCTGTAATCTTTGTAGTAGAGTTTAATATACAGCAGTGGTTCCCAACCTGGGGGTGCCAAAGATCACAGGGGGTGCACATGCATTTGTCTACTTTGTGGTTGTCAAAATTAGATTTTCACATGTATAACTAAAATCATAATAACACACTTTCTCAATTATTTATACTGTATATACTGTAAATTCCACTTGGCCACAGTGACCACTGTTCAGCAAAAGTAACACAACCTGTGTCCAAAATCACTCCCTATTTACTAAACAGTGCACTATATTTACTGTCTGACATTTTATTGTGTGTGTGAAATTTGTTCACTAAATAGTGCCTTAAAAATATTCCCACAATGGAACGAAACAAGTAGTATGCATAGCTTGTACGCTACTTTACGCTAACAATCCTACAATTCAATGCTCTGCATTTTATAAATGTGAAATGAGTCTTATTAGTCGTGTGACACACAGCTGTACTGTCAAATAAAGCGTCCGAACTCTCAATTTGGGAAGGGCCGCTGGTTCCAGAAGTGATTTTCCTATTCTGCATTCCCATTTAATTTAATTTTTTCAACAATCTTATCAATGATACTAAGCATAGAAACACGGGACTCTCCTGGATGAATAATGATCATATAAATTTATGTTCTGGCCACCAGTTGTAATTATTTCAACCACTTTTCTGAGAAACCATGTTTTGTTCACCAGTTTGGCTGTACGACTCCAAATACTACAATAACCATGAGCTACCATAGTTCTCCTACACGCTTGGTACATGGCAGGAATTTCAGTTGGTTGCAATCTGCAACCTCACCGCTAGATGTCGCCTGATCTTACACACTGCACCTTTAATCCAAAATTGACCCAGAAATGAAAAGTGAATTGATTTAAGCTGTAGATAGTGTTTTTAGTTTTCTAAACACTGTAATCTTGAGCGTCCACGCACCGTTAGCAGTGCATATCACAACATTTTAAGCTAGGTGTTTGGATGTTTCTTGCTAAAATGGACCTTGGGAGTCGTAGTTAACTTGTACCTAGAAGTTTTTATGTCCAGAGGTTTTTAGCTTCAGCTTTTTATCAAAGAGCCAGACATTTTCTGATGTTAATCTTTTGTACTAAAGATTCAACAACACCCGGGAAGTGCTCCAACTGTGAGTCAAGTAACTTGGTGGATGGGAAAAATTAATAGGACTTTTACTTCCGGAGCCAGGGGCGCCTCAAATAGCTCCTGCCGCTTCGCAACTCTACTACTCTATGTGCCGATCAAGCATAATAAAAGTGTAATTCATCCAGCCCAACAAAGTTAACTGGGGAGTCAGGGAGATGTAAACCGTCTGTAGACACCCACACAGTATTGGAAAGAGGTCTAATTGACCATTATAATTAAAATCACCTGTGTGGGTTTACTATGGGTGTGAAGGGAGTTACCAACCATAAATTATACTTTAATCTCGAGTTTGATGCATGTATGCTTTGTATGAGTCAGTAGCACAGTCATCTATCATAGCAGGTACTCTTGAGGCTGGAATCATTATGATCTAGATCAGTGGTTACCAACCTATTTTCTTTGAAGCCCCCCCCCCCCCTACTTGTATCTAAGAAAAACTGAGCCCCCCCCCCCTGACGTTGTCACCCTAAAAGAAATTACAAATCCTCGAACAAAATCCTCAATTTAAATAAAGTGATTCAGTGTATTAAATGACTCTTTTTTTTTTATTAAATCTACTTTCTTTAATGAATATGACTCATCCGTTTCGTCCACATAAATAAAGTGATCACGTCTTCATGGATTCACCAAACAAATGCAGATGCATAATATGACCTTTTTTTTGTAACGACTTAATTAATGAACTATAATAGTGTTAGAACCAAAATAGTGTTTTGTTACTGTGGTTAAATAAATGTAATTTATGGTGCCGTTATATTGCTGCGAGCCCGCCCCGTTAATACAGGTGCCAGCCTCCTTTTGTGTGCTTCAAGTGGAAGAGCACTTTGAACACAGTGAAAATTATGTTTTTGAAAGGATTAACGCCCACAAATATGGATTGAAGCTGAATATTTATTTAGATTTTGTTACTAAGTAGCAAAGAAATATATCTTTTTAAATAGTTTTATATACAGACTTTTGTAGAAATTAGCCAGTAATTGTGTTATTATGAATTTAGTTATTCAGAGCAGACAAATCCTGGCGCACCCCCTGTGATCTTTGGTGCCCCCTAAGGGGAGCTCAGACCCCAGGTTGGGAACTACTGATCTAGAAGATGTAGTATTTGTTAGCATGACACCTGTAACTTGTGTGTGTGCTTTACCTTGCCCGGTCTGTCAGCTCTCCGAAGTGGAACCTACCACGGCAGCCACGGGAGTGTCCGTCCTGGCATCGCCTTCAGAGGTCACGTCTACCAACCCACTGAGATGGCTCTGGTCATGAATGGTGGAACAGTGAGTATGGATGGAACATACTGGAAACTGTGTATTTTTTGTCTCATTTACTAAATAACCAACCACAGGAGTACTGTACCTTGTTCACTCCTTGTTTGTCTCTCTCTTGCAGATGCCCACAGCCCCAGTTAACTACACTGGACGACGGCTATGGTAAAATGGGACCAGACCTGAAGAGGATACACTGGTGTGTGATTGTAGAATTTCCTGTTGCCTAAGAACAAGAAGAAGGAGATGTTAAAAACATCACAAATCACACGGGATGGATTTAATGGGAGCTAAAAAAATGTTTAATGTATTTGTGTTTCTGCACACGTTTGAATTTTACATTTTAAGAACCAATCCTAATAGTATTTTTGCTGAAGTTTTCTGGGTTGCCTCTTTATCTGCAGACTAGACACAAGAGATGGAAGAGAAAGTGCTTCCAGGAGATTTTGTCATAAAGCGAGAGCATTTATGGTGTATTATTTTGATCAGCACAGATAGTCTTAACTGTAATATGTAAATAAATACACTGACGAGAAGTGTATAAGCAGGGCTAATGAAATTATTTATAAGGTGAATATCAAAGACTGGTGTTCAATGAGGTATTGACCATGAGAAAGTAAAGATTAAAGGATGATTTGAATGTAGTGAAGTAAACATTCAGTGCAAGCAGCTCTAAACAAAGGCTGTTGCTTTCTGATGCCAGTTCATCAGCGATGTTGTCTTCACAAAAAGTACTTTCCTTCTCTTTCTATCTGGTGTCAAGCCACAACTGAGAAAAAAAAACAACCTTTAGGATGTTTATGTAAATTAGCCGCATACGCCCACAAAGCTTGCTTGGCCTCTGTATTACATGCTGGAAAAACCCAAAGGACTCGCAGTGTTTTTCTCTCCATATCTCCATTTTATTATCAGTACTATTGGACAATTTGGCACATTTAGCCATGTGTATTGATAACTGTCATGCATTTAACAGCGCTTGTGCAGAATTCTGGAGGATCATGTGGGGATTTAAAAGGCTAAAATGAGTCTACAGCTCATGGATGAGTAGTTTTTTAATAAGCATATCATAAAAAGCCATTTAATACTGCAATACCAATGCTGCAGTATATATATAAGGTTTACTGTCGGAGGTTGTGATTTTGCACTTTATCATATCTGGGCATTGTGATATTTGTATGATGTATGATCATTTGAAATGCATGTAAAAGTGCAGTTTAAAGGTAATGTATTTTGTCAAAATTAATTGTATTTTGAGTGTTTTCTAGAATTTTGATATAAATATGGAAGAGAAATATCAGTTTTAGTGTTGAGTTGCAAAGTTCATTTTTGGTATTGGAAACAGCAGTGGCCAAATCCATCTGAAGTGCTCATCTACAATTCCATGACAACTGGGAAAACCCTATCTGCAGGGGAAGACAATGTGGTACAACTGTAAGGTCTGGAACAGCTCCTAAATGGACCCTGAGTTTCGACTGTTTTGTTGGCTACTACTGATCATACGTGGGATGTATGGCGACATCTCATCGGCATTCAGGATCCCTTTAAATTTCAAATTCGTATATAATGAAAACATTTACTCATCCATCACTGTGAATTTAACTGGAACAGATTCAATATAAAATATAAAATATACTGTTTTTATTAGTGGCACAGCAAAGTTTGGCTCCAAGTCGAGGCAGATTTCTTGTTGGCAGCTGCTGTTCACATGTACTGGCAATTGAACTCTGAGGCAACTTCCTTCTGGACCGGAGGGCTGCAGTTTTCATTCAATTTATGACATTTTATCCAGTTAAAATACAACTCAAAGAACAGTCACCATGTTCATGTTGTGACCATTTCTTCTTGCTACGAGACTAAATAATTTACTTTTGTGTGTGCTCAGATATTATACAATGGAAATATTATCATCACAGGATTTTTATGTATTTACCCTATATAACTGAATTTTAATCATGTAAATAATCCAAATGTGAAAATTGTATTTTCCTTTTGAGATGCTCTTATGATGATAGCACTGTCACTGTTTTATGGCAGCGTAACATGAATGTCTGTAATGTGATTCGCACAAAGTGGCTAATACATCAGTGCATATTTTTCTGTTAATTATTGTCTGGTCATTGAATCTGATCTATTTTCAACCTCCTTTCCTCAAGCTACACTAATGGATCCACTTTACTGTAGGCGTCGGTCACTTCATAGAGATGCAGCTCTACAGTCAGCTACTGCTGTGAACACATAGTCCCAATTCTGACTTTAAAGGGAAACAACGGCCCTTTTTCAAAAATATATATATTATTCTGGAGGCTACATAACATGATGGAAAAAAGTACTGCAACTTGGTAATGTACGCGCATATTGCGAGTGGCAGCGTCATCACGGTAAACAGCAACTGCCTGTCAGTGGCGATTTTGAATGGAGTGTAGAATTACAACAACATTTGCAATATAAATGAGAATGCTGTCACTTTCTGAATCTATTTTATGTTAACAATAAACACTTATAACACAGGGAAACTGTGTCATAGCTTTCTGACTTTTTTCGTTTTCCAGTAGCAATCCACTGGAACGGAGAGATTCATGACAGGATTTCAGCGCATGGTAGCTAGCTAGTTGGATAATAAAATGTTAGGTATAGCTAATTCCATAAATACAGTACTAGACTTTTGTTGACCACGTATAGCATAGATGGAAATATTCTGAGATGCCTTACTGGTGTTCTGTTCCTCACTGTGGAGACTACGAGCGGCTACTAGCTAGCTGCTGCCCAAATCCTGTCATGGATCTCTCCCCTCCAGTGGACAGCACTAACATAAACTATAACTACTGGAAAACGAAAGAAGTCAGAAAGGTATGATGCCGTTTCCCTGTCTTATACGTGTTTATTGTTCACATAAAATAGATTCAGAAAGTAACAGCATGTTTATTTATATTGCAAATGTTGTTGAAATTCTATACTCCATTCATATCTCCACTGACAGGAATTACTGTTTACCGTGATGACGCTGCCACCTTGTGGTTTCCTGGAACTCCCTCGCAATACATGAGCAAGTTGCAGTATTTTTTCCATCATGTTATATAGCCTCCAGAATAATATCAATGTTTTAAAAATGGCCGTTGTTCCCCTTTAAACTAAAAACTTGAATAATTTTTTTACATATTGCCCTACTCCGCTTCTGTACAAAAGAGATATTAAAGGGACTGTTTGTAAGAATCAGAAATGCTTGTTAACAGCGACACCTGTGGCCGTTAAGTCAATGAAAGTCAGCGTCGGGCTCGCGCTTGTGCTCGTTCTAAATAGACATGATCGAGCATCGCTCAAAACAGTGAGGCGACACACGCCAGCTAAAACCACAATATCACTCTATATTTCACCTGCTTGGCAGTAATGTTAGCTGACCAGACGAAGGTCTCTCCATGAATCAGTGCTGATCCTAGTGTTGGCTTTTCCTGCTTCAGCCTCCCGACCGCGGCTGGAGGGAACAGGGGAGACACCGGCACCTGGTCTGAGACGATAACGTTTCTCACTGCGGAGCCCCGTCACTGGCAGGGAGAGGAGCAGAGGAGCAGAGTACAGCAGAGACTCCGGCCCTGGAGACCAAAGCTACGGTCTCCCCCGCGACCTCCGACCGCTGCCAACTCTGTTTAGCAAGACGGGCTTCACTAGATACAACCAAGAGGTTTTGGTGCTTCACTGTAGTTTGTGTTGGAGTCTGAACAGCGTAGCCACACGCGAGCGCGCATGGGACAGCGACCTGGATTGATTTATATGTGTAAGAAGTTACAAACAGTCCCTTTAACCACTGATTTATATTTACTTTAACCATGGTTTGATTGTCATTCATTTAAAAAAATGTTCTTGTTCATTTTATGTTGTTTTCACTAAGTTATAACTAATTATAGTTATCTATTTGTTTATTTTATACTTATTAGTCATATTTGTAATAGTGCCATGCTCAGCCATTTTGCTGACTCACTGCAAATGGTTCTTGTAAATATGTAATATATATAAATATGTATGTTGGTTCAAAAAAGGGGGAAATATATAACTAGCTACCGTTAGCTTTATCTTAGCCTGGGTGTTTCACAGTTAAAATAAACGTTCACAAGTTACTAATTTAATTCATTAAGTAGTAACATTATTTAACAGTTAAAACCAACACATAAAAACAAAATAAAATATTTAATAATATATATATATATATATAATTAAACATATATAATAATATAATATATAATAATATATATATATATATATATATATATATAATTAAACCACTCCCATACCTGGTGAACTTCAGCTAGCTGGTTTATTCTGTACAACAGCTGTTCACATGCACGCGCTCGTTCGCATGGCTCGTCCCAAACCGGAAAGAGGTGAAACTACTTCCGGGTGAAGAGAGTAAACTGTGTCCACGTGAATTACCAAACAGAGTACAGAGTAAGTAACCGGCGCTTAACAAGTTTACATCTCATGATACATTGTGCAGCCCGGTTAGTTTCTGTCTTCATCGGTTTAACTTGTTGGTGCTATTTCACTGCAGATCCTGTTAGCATGGTTTACCAAGAGAGTGCTGCACATAAACATGCTCATCCTCTACCTGAACAGTGTTGCTCTGCTCTGGTTTTTGTTACATCTTAACTTCAACATGTCTTCGTTGAAGTGTAGGTGCCATGGACCTGTGTTTACTCACTCATGAACAGTTGTCTAAAAGCATGTTTATCTGCAGCAGCAGGGCAATCTGTTCGTTTTATGTTTCAGACTGAATCCGATGAGGACGTGATCTTTGTGTGAGCATACATCCAAAGAGATCACCGTTGACCAGGTACCGATATGCAACAGATATCCAGCTTTGATTCAGAATAACTTGTGCTCCAGTTACAGTCCACACACCACATACAACCACATCATCCTTTATCCATCATTCTCTTTTAAAACATCATCTTTTATCCATCACCATATTAAACACCATCCTTTATCCATCATTCTTTTACTTCTATCTATTTACCTATTTATATTAATTTTACTTTATTTTATCTCATTCTTTTTAATCTTGCTTTAATTTGATTTGCACCCTGACTGACAGCCAGCCACCCCCAACACACACACACACACACAGTCACATGATATTGATCTTGCCCAGTTATATATATATATATATATATATATATATATATATAAACAAGAAAGAAAAAAAAACAAACTCCTCAACTGGCCGGGCATGGGCCACGATGCCTCAGCACCAACTGGGCTCCTCCTCCATCTCCTCTCTCCTCCCTCCTGTGATTTCCTATGGATAGAAAAGGGCATAGGCCCTGAGCTATCAAACCAGGCTCACAAATTTACGATACAATACGATACAAACTTGGGCTGACAAATGAACACATGCAAGGCAGTAGAGTAATCCAGGATTGAAACTTTAGCTGTACTTTACATAACCATGTAAATAATTGCATACATTTTCATTTTTTTAACACAAAACTAAGCATGAGTGAATCTCAAATAGTCCAAAATGTATGATTAAATCAGTAGAACCTGCAGCAAAGTTTCACCTGTGCAGAGTTTGAATTGGCTTGATACACGTAGACTGATATGAAAATCTGCGAAAACAAATTTGCTGATGGATAAAAGAGGTGCATTTTTAAAATTATAAACATTTTAGCACAATTCTGCTCTGTTCCCTGCAGGTGAAGCGACTGGACCTGCAAAGAGACATTGATCAACAGTCCCTGCCCAGACAGCTAACCAAACCCTCGGTTAGTGTTTATTGCTATGTTACACATGGGGCCTATGAGCCTGGTTTTGCTATTTCATTTATTATCAAAAGGTATTTTCTTGCAGTAATTGTATTTCTCTCCCCAGGGGTCCGTTGCTGTGGAGAGGCCAGTGGAAATGGTGACAATGAAGATGGAGGGAGAGAAGAGTGAGGAGAATTTTGTAAAGAAGAAGAAGAAACGCACAAAAGAACAAGCGCCTCTGCCTGAAAATAATACCTTTGATGATGGGAGCCTAGCAGAGGTGAAAAAAGAAAAGAAGAAAGCTAAAAAAGCTGATGTAATAGTTATACATGTAGATGAGGAGTCTTGTGATGAAAAAGAAGAGAAGAAGAAAAAGAAGAAGAGGAAAATTCTCACTGAATCTCTGAATGATGACAGTGGTTCTGATGTCAAGAATGGAAATGACAAAGAAGGCAGCAAGAAGAAGAAGAAGAAGCAGCTGGAAACTGCACAGTTCAGTTCAGTAAAAGAAGAAGAAGGAGTGCAAAAGAAACAGAGGAAGGAGAAGAAAGTAAAAGATAAGTCTGTACAAATTATACCAGAAAATGTAAAGAAAGAGGAGGAAGAAGAACAGCAAGCTGGAAAGGATAAATTGCCAAAGAAAGCCAAGAAGAGTAAAAACATTTCTGTTGTAAACACAGAGGAGAGTGAGAAGCAAGTTAAGGAAAAGAAGAAAAAGAAAACTACTGATGAGGACGCAACTGAAGCTGTGGATGGAAAAAGTGTAACAAAAAAGAAAAATACAGCTAAAATGAAAGTGGGTGAGAATGGAGTGAAGTTAGAAACAGCAGAGGTAGAGGTTGAAGAGGTAAAGGTGAAAAAGAAGAAGAAAAAGGCAACCAAAGAAGATGGAAATGAATTAGGAATGCCTCAGATTAAAGTTAACAACAAAAAGAGCAAAAATGTGGAGGAAGACGACATGCCCAACAAGAAGAAAGACAAATCCACAGAGAGCGAGATTGTTATCGTAGACGAAGGGGAGACGGAGCGTAAGAAAAAAGGAAAAAAAGAAAAGGGTAGAAAAGCTTCTGTCGAGGTCGGCAAAGTAGAAGAGACGGAGAAGCCAAAGAAGAAGAAAAGGAAAAAGGGAAACTCAAAGGGAGAGGAAGAAGAACCATTAGTACTGAAATGTGAAGACGTTGAGGAGCAAAGTAGTGAAACTGTCGTCACGGTAACTGGGGACACGACAGGCAAGAAGAGCAAAAGGAAGAGGAGCTCCACTAATGACGAAACGCAGGTGGAGGCTGTGAGTTTTGGAACTGGTGCGAAAAAGAAGAAGAAGAAGATTAAAGAAGAGGTGGAAGACCAACATGTGAGTGTGCGTTGTCAGAGGCGATCAACACTGTGCTCAGATGTTGTTTTTTAGTTTTTACATCGACAGTGAACCTTGTTTGTGTTTCAGGAGAAACCTGGAAACGCTGATGAGGTCAATATCAACCAGGTAAACAGGGCTCTCATTATTACTCTTATTAGTGGGATATTTATTGCTGTGCGTAAATGTTCGCCATTTCGGGAAATACTCTCTGTCCAAAGGTAAAACAAAATCAGCCTACCACTATTTCTAAAGCTCACTAATTTACATCTTTTCTTATTTGTTTAATCCACTTAAACTAAGCTTCTCCTGCCTGTAGTTTCATGTTTAATGAACAGACATGAAAGTGGTATCAATCTTCTCATGTAACTCTCAACAAGAAAGCAAATTTCCCAAAATGTTGAACTTAGTCCTTTAATGAGACAATTATCTGTATTTTTATCGAACCAATTGCTTGATGTGTCTGTTTTATGCAGTTAAGCTTAATGAAGTGTGTTTGGTTTGTCACAGGAAAGAAGACAGGCTTTACAAATGGATGTCGACAAGGCTTCTCAGCCTCTAAAGCCAGACAAACCCACGGTCAGTATTAGGAACTTTCTTGTAAAGAAAATAAAACTATATTCTAACTAAATAAAACTAAGTTAGCCTTTGGCTATTTTCCCTAAAAGGACATTCCGGTGTTTTAGCATTACACATTCACAAGATTGTGGGATTTGGGAGAGAAAAAAAGAATGATGCATCAGAGATTTCCTGATTTTAGTCCCTACTGCACCCTAATTTTTCCCATAATGCAACTCAGTAGCATCCTCATTAGACCCACCCTGCCTAGTAAATGCCCTCATCCTTCAAACTTCACTTCTCCAGTTTGTATCGCAGGCTTTCTATTATACACTTGTAGTCTACAAGCCCAAGAGAGTTTTCTCAAGTCTGAGAAGATCATCATGGTTATTTTCTCAGACTTTAGAAAACTCCTCCAGGCCCACAGAAGACATCATACTGTTTTCACAGACTGAGTCGTACTCCTCCCAATGAATAAACTGAGCTTTATTATTATTTTATTAACATAGTGCAGTGATGAAATTTATTTATAATATTTGTCCCCAATATCTCTGTTCCTCAGGGTCTCGGCCAGTGGAACACCGCCCAGTTCGACAGCTCCGAAAAGCAGCAGAAGTTCCTCCGGTTGATGGGCGGCTTCAAGAAGGGTTCCCAGCTGGCTGCTGGGAGCAGCGGAGGAGCAAATATGGCACTCGGGAAGGACGCTCAGCAGCAGTTGCAGCAAGGGCTTCTGGGAGAGTTTGAACGTGCTCAATCGCGCAGAATGGACTTCAGTAACAGGGGGTCAGGACTTGGGTTCACTGCACCATCCAATAAGAAGTTCGCCATCGACATCAATTCATGTCGATCAGTTCGCTTTGATGATTGATCCGTGTGTGTGTGTATAAGGGTAATCTTTAAGAGATGTGTGTGTAGATTCGCACACTTGACTGTTTGAAATCTACATCCGTCTCACAACAGACTACTATTTTAGCTTGTATATAAATGACTGAGACCGAACACACAACACAACGTGCCATTTGTACATACTGTATATTAAACCTCCTCCTGCTTGAGGAACTGTTTTTGCTGTTTTTCTTTAAAAGATTATAACTGACCATCAGAGTTCATGTGATTTCTCTGTTAAAGGTGTGCCAGACAAAGAATTTTTCATCCTGTTTGTTACTTTCATGACTAACAGTGTTGACGTTACATCAAAGACGTCTATGTATTGCAGAGATATCTAGTGAAATGAGCATGCTAACCAGGTAGCCCCGGCCCGTCCTGTCTTGAAATGCAGCTTGTACCTCGAGAGGTATTAGTGAGTCACTGTAGCGTTCAGTCTGTCCTCAGTCCAACATGAGGACGAGGAAGTAGAGCTGCCCCGAGGGCTTGTCAATCACGGTACAGGTGCAGTGTCTGTACATTTCGATAATTTGTTTATTGGATTAAATCCAAAGTGGCAGAGACGACTCATATTTTTGTTTTGTCCTCCCAGTCACCAGGAGACTACTTTGCCAGGAGGAGGGCGGGCGGCTGCTCAGAGAGACGGACCTTCAGTTAGCAGTTAGCTGTCGCAACTCGCATTTAGCCATATAACCGCTAACTGAAGGTCCGTCTCCTGGAGCCGCCGCGCACTCTCCTCCCAGCGAAGTAGTCTGGTGGCGGGGAGGACAAAACAAAGAATGAGTCGTTTTCTGGTTTCTGCCACTTTGGATTTGATCAAATAAACTATTACTACTATGCTGTAGATAGATTGTATGGACGCAGTAGTAGAAATGCTGCCCCCTATTGGTTTGGAGCATGTGGCTGGGTATTACTCATTGCACCTTTAACTCAGTTTCACACATTGATGGCTTTGATAGTCATTTTATTTCGATCTTGCACATGAATGACATCTGCAGTAAAGTGAAGAAGGAATAAGGAAAGTCAAAATACACTTTACTTCAAAGATAAAATGGAAACATTTCTGCTTGCTTGTTGTAGGCTCATAATCACTTTAGTTTTGACAATGTGCTAGAAAACAAAAAAGAAATATCTGACTATCATGTTGAACTTCAATATTCCGCACATTTGTAGCTGTGTTGTAATTCTGATTGAACAAATGGGCTCTCTTAATCACATTTTCTCTTCCTTTACTGCTGTGTGGACAACATTTGTCCGTCACTTACTTGAAACTGGAAAAGTTGGAAAGGAGTAAGGACAAATGAGCCTGAGGAGAATAATGTTTTTGTCACTTTTATGGACAAAAATTAGCCAAGTCTGACGCATACATGACATGCAAAATAAGTTTTAAAGTGCAGCATTTTTGGTCGAATCCTCCTTATTTCAGACCAGATACAGCTACTGTCCTTTAAATCATCACTCTGGTTACAACATGCAGTCTGGCCTTGAAACCAAGTCTTACGTTTATGCACCAACTGCTTCATCCTTCGAGTGACCTGATGATCGGCCGTAACACTTGTCAGCAAAACTGAGTGAATCTTGCATCTGTGAAAAAGACATTTCTTCACCAGGTTATGCTTTTAGCTTCTCAACATAGTGGTCACTTAAAGTTTGGCAGCTGCAACGTAACATCCTGAGTCAAACAGTTCTAATCAGGCAATTGAAAGGCAACTTTAAAAAACAACGTTGCTGGCACTTGCGCTGACTTTAGCTAAAAAAAAATGTCCTTACAACAGTCACTACATTGTTGTTTAGAATATGTCCTGACAGTTTGGTCTGACGCAGTGTTTTCAAGCTGGCACGATCAAATGATTGAAGCTATTTAAAAAAACACTTAAGACACGAAGCCTGAAGTAGCCAAGAATATGCACGTTGTCCAGTCTCTCAGAAAACATCTGAAGCAGAGTTGGGAGGCTTCTCGACGACAGTGAGTGAAAGAGCGGAGGGGAAGCTGTGTGTTCCTTGTGGAAGAAAGGAGTTGTCTCATGCCTGTAGATACAACGGCTGCACTCGCGCCACTTTGCGGAACTCTTTGCCGTGCGTCCGCGGGCACTGCATCTCGCACCAGCTGATGGGAACCATCTGGGCACCTGATTCACAAAAGAAGATGTAGAGCCAAAAACAGATCAACATATTGTATTGTCACACTATTAACAGCACAATACATATTCAAAAACCTGAAGAGTTATCGGAAACTACTAAATTAGAAAACACTCATCGCGTTCTGGAGTGTCACCTGAAAAATTTTAAAGGATAACTTCAGTGTTTTTCAAGCTGGACATGGGAAAATAGGGTCCAGGTTGAAAAATACCGAAGTTATCCTTTAATGCAATACAAATACAAGCAGATTGTACACAGTGTCAGCGTGGGTGAGACAGCACACTTCTTAGTCTTAGGTTGCCATCTGCCCAGGTACAGAGAAACATGATTTCTCCAAAGTATGATGTTAAGATGAGATTCATTTGGTGCTCCTCGTGCGGAATTTCTGGAGCAATGCATTTTATGTAATCATAATCATGTTTGAGTTTCCTCACTTTCATTGCTCTCAGGAGTAGCAAACTAATTGGATTGAAAGCGCTGCAACTCTCCATCATGTCTCTCTCACATTGGTACACAAAAAAAAGCTTTTTAGATCAGAGATGACTAGATTGGCACTATTCTAAAATTTAGCTTTAACTGCAATGACGTACAGTAAATGCTTGATAAATATGTCAGACTATGCAAATGGCTGTATGAATGTCCAAGTGACAATAAGTGTCTCCAGTTATCTGGGCACTTACTCTTGCACCACCTTGTGTTCAAACAGGATGCTATCAATCTGTGCAGCGCTGTGCTGAAACCATCCTGTGTTTTGCAGTTTAAAATAAAAAAGAGATGCATTGAGAGTTACCTGCTTCACTGTGTGCCACCACCACCCCCAGTTCATTCTCCGCTGTAGTCAACAGGTAGTTAGACTGCACATCACCGAGAGAAATCTGACATCACAGGTCAAGGGTTAACAACACAGGAGAATACAACCACACTGTTGAAGTGGCACTGTTTTTTTTTTGTTTTTTTTAATTCACTCATAGTGAACATCTAATGGCAGTTGTGATTGAATTTAAAAGTAACAAGTAAAGATTTGCATCTGTCACGCTCCCAGAGAGCATAATAACTAACATTACTTCTTTGGAGGAGATTTTGTTTACTATACCTGAATCATTCCGAGTTTAGGAATTTGAGGGGAGAAAAAAAACATGTAGTTACTGAGCCTAAAGTGGCAATAGAGAGAAGAAAAAAATCTATGTTAAAGGCCACAATTTAGTAATTTGTGTGCACCATTACACACATGCACAGCAGATTCGCTGGTTGTATTTTGTGCAACCAGCGTCAGACTGTTGTAAAATATCCACAGAACCCCCCCTGCTCATGTGCACATTAAACGTGTCATTTTGATTAATTATTCTACACAGTTTCTTCTGCACATCAAACGGCATGTAGCCGATAAATTGTAAATCACTTAAAACTTCACGCTCCGCAATAACTCCCTCAGGACCGTCCATTCCTGACAGTCTTTCACCCGTGCGTCGTCTTTTTTAAATGAGGTTGGCCAAAATTTTGTCTGTAGCTCCACATTTTAATTATAATGGTCTACAGGCAGACGTGTGAATGAGATGAGCAACATAATTGGCAGGTTCAAAACTGCGTCATAACGAGGATATCTCTGTGATTAAAGGGAGTGAGAATGTGATAAGCCGTGATTGTCAAAGCCTTGCACACCCCCTGTAATACTGTAATGCGTTCTTTCTGATCCCACCCTGTGCCCGTGTGCGCCACAAGGGCGCCAAGTGAGCCTGGCCACGAAATTACCATAAGTGCATTTGGCACGGTCCCGACGCACTTGGCAGGGCGCACAACATTGTGTTGCTTATCAAAGCCACACTTCTACCTGTAGGCTATTATAATTCAAAGTGTGGAGCTCCAGACAACATTTTGGCCAAAAGAAGATGACGCGTGCAGCCGTTCGTGTAGCTGTGTAAACGCCTTTCAATATGTCAGTCTCCAACACACCTGTTGATGTGCAGATCAGCACGAGGGGTTCTGTGGTTATTTTACAACAATCTGATGCTGGTTGCACAAAACCAGCAGATCTGCTGTGCCGCTCGTGCGTAATTGGGGCTTGACAGCACGCAACATCACTTCAGAGACTGCAGCGGGGTGCGTTGTGCTGGTTCTCTATATATACACTTACCTAATGTGCACGAATTAACTAAAACATGGGAATGATTTAATTAAAATAAGGGAACAAATTATATCTTGCGAGCACAAATTAGTAAATTGTGGCCTCAATATATAGATTTTTTCTCTCTATGGCCACCCCTGGGCTCCGTAGGTAACTGATGCACGGGCTGAATAGTTTATTTGTCTAGGCAGGGCAAGGATACGACTTTCGCCAAGACGATGTCTCCAGGTCTGAAGCTTTTGTATGTCTCCACCTGTAACAATAAAAGCAAAAGTTTTACGCTAAGCATGTCATCTTAGATTAACTAAGTAAACATGTGATGATCTGATTGAGCGCATGGATTCAAACACACCTTGTCTTTCTCTGTTGCGCGCACATCTTCTTTCCTGTAGAGTGAGAGGGAGTGGGCTCAGTTTTGGGAGTGACACAGACAAATATGACATGTTTCAGTATGGACAGAGGATTTGGGGTTTACCTGATTGTTCCTCTGAAGCGGTCCTTCAGCGGTGTGGAGCCTACATAAAGGATGTGGACCTTGGCGAACCTGGGGTTGATGCTGGTCACCTGCCCGAGCAAAGAACAGTAAGGCCTGAGACAAACCACCTCTTTGATAAACGGATCTAAACTGTGCAGGATCACTTCATCGGATCAGCTCATAGAAAAAATGTATCCTGATTCCACTGCATACCTTACAAGTGACTATTGCTCCTACATCGGGTAGTAGTTGCGTTTCTGTTTCCCTCACCACTGAAATCACTGGCAACTAGAAAGAAAAACAAAAAAAACACATGTTTAAAAGCAATCATAGGTCATGTAAAACCAGTTCTGTTTTTAAAGATTCCTGTTCAAAAACAGCCTGAAGAGCAAACCTGTCAGGTGCACCTTTCATCACACGAACTGAACAAACACATTTCTGTTCAGTCACATTCACAAATGTTGTGTAACACCTTTACTCTGGCAATCCCACACGCCTTTTTGCTTCTGCAGCTTTTCCCACCCGCACCCCTCACCTCCTCTCCCTCGTTTTTCTTGAGCACGTAGCCAGCTAGTGAGGAGTATATGTAGCCGTGCCGCAGATATACTCCCGTGCCGGGGATGCAGTTTTCTACACTGCATAGCTTGTCACCTGGAGGCAAACAAGAGAGGAAAGAGAGTGTTGGAGAAAAGTTGTACATACTATGTGTCAGTATTTTTGTAGTGGAGGTGGATCATCTCTGCTAAAACCTAAGGCTGGGCGATAAGGAGAAAATCAAATATCACAATATTTTTTTTACCAATTACCTAGATATTGCTTTTGCGACCATACCGTAGTGTTGACTATTGGTGCTTTCACAAAGTATTTACGCAATGACATTTTTGATAAACAATCATCAGCAATGTGGATATAATGACTAAGTGGTTATAGGGGAAATAATAGAACAGCTAGAACAGTCTGGTAAGTTCAGAAAATATCACTTTACTGTAATACAGCCTTTAAAACCAAGAAAAGACAACACTTGTGCTATATCACGACATCCAAAATCTAAGACGATATCTAGTCCCATATCATGATATTGATATAATATCGATATATTGCCCAGCCCTACTAAAATCTGAATCAGATTAAACACGTTTGTGAGATGACATTAACCTTTGGAGTAAAAGACCAGAGGCACTCCTTCACAAAGTAAATGCCAAATATTTAATGAGCGTGGCATTTATTTAGGGCTGTCATCTGCTAACTGAATTGTGAAAATGGTGGATTACTACTTCGGCATAACCATTTTCTGCATTCACAGACTTTTAAAAAGAATTTCATGCAGCTATAGATTGGCTTACTTTTGAGACAACCATTGGACATTAGGAATGAAAGTGAAACCGAACACAGTCCTGTCTGCACAACACAAAGCGTCTGGGTCAGTCCTTCTTGCTGGTAGCCGTCAGGCTCAACAACCAAGGCTGACCCCCACATGAAAACTATCTGGACTATCTGCATCTACCTGCACTACATGCAACCACCTCTTCTAACCACTGGTGCACTTTAAACTTTCTTTACACTACATCCCATATACCATTTTATAGACTGTACATATTACATCTATTTATTATACACTACATTTGTTATTGACTGACGGTACACACTATGTCCATTTACTATGTATATTTTGTATCTCTATTATTGTTTTATAATCTTTTTGTACACCTGTACCTCTGTACCTGCGCTTTGCTGCTTTGACACCTGAATTTCCCCCCGGGGATTAATAAAGGTTCATCTTATCTTATCTTATAATTTACCTCATACAACACTGTGTCCATCTGTGGGGGACAAGTATTGCTGTAGAATCACTTATCTGGTCCCTTTGAGCTATTTAATCTTGGCATTAACAAGACATGAAACATTAATCCTGCTTCATCTGACTGACAACACCCCATACTTTCAATAACTGGTGTTTCCATCCAACTGTAACACATCCTAAAGGTCACTATCAGACCTCACACACAACATTTCCTACTGCCACAATGCAGCTGAGCATTTCACATCATGGGTGAGTCACAACAAGTGAGAGAGGAATGCTGCTGTCCTGCCCGAGGCGATGGGCAGGGCAGCAGAGGAGACCTGCTGTGGAAAGTAAAAGTCAGGAGCTGCACAAGTATGGTAACACATTACAGCAAAACATTTAGAAATTATAGCCCAAAACTCATCCACTTCGCCTCCTATTCACCTGATACAACGAGCCACACGTTTAACAGTAACTGAGTGTAACTGTGCTGGAAGCCAGAGCCCACATCACGTCTGTGTGGCAGCTGGGAGTAATTAACAGGCTTTTACTAGCCTAACTATGTTTCCTAGCAACACGGCGACGTCTACAGAAAGCCAACCTTAGCACGGAAGGACAAAACGGTGTAAAGTTTGGTGTAACTACGTCCTGAGTGAGAGTAATTTATCAACTTTACGGGACTCACCTGGAACACACAGCTTCATGGGCGACATGTTTTTCGAGAAGAGCAGGGTGACAGCTGATTGGCTGTGACGTAGGGTTAGAGTCGATTCTGATTGGTCGGTGTCACGCTGATGCGGAAGTAAAAGAAGGACGGCTCGCTCCGCCATGTTTGTTGAGGCACACATGAGGCACATGTGTTGCTGCCTCATAGCACGTACATCCACTTACAATCTAATAGGTTAGATATGTACAATTGCCTACTTCTACAACAACAACAACTTATAATAACATTAGAAATGATACATTGTATTATTACTATAATAATAATAATTATGTTATTATAATTACTATTATTATTATTATAATAGTGATAATACTTTCTTATTATTGACAATTATGAAATCAATAAAAAAAATATGTTGGTTGGTTGGGCTGGTTTTGCCAATTCATATTTTAGAACTGCTTTTAATGTGTAATTAATATTGTGTTTTATATTTTTATGATGTCCTTGTTTTTATGATCATTTTATCTGTGTAAAGTGTCTGAGTATCCAGAAAAGCGCTATATAAATAAAATGTATTATTATTATTATTATTATTAATATGGAATTTGCCAGTTATTAATTTTTAATTATTAAATTCAATGTATTTACAGTCATTTTAATAATCCAGTGAGATATTATTTTTTGTTAGTATGCTACTGATTTTTATTTAGAACTTGAATATCTGTATCTTTTATATATATCTGTCAGTGTATGTGGACATGCACTGAAGTGTGAGTAGGAATTAAACTATTTATTTTAGGGGGAAGCAGCTACAGAATTAATATTTTTGATTAGGCTATTTAAAACAGGTGTATTCAGCAAATGTTGACAGCATCACACTAGGGGGATATATGTATACCTCTCTACCTATGTTAAATATCCAATATCTAAATGGTGTTTGTGTTCTGTAGGACCTAATAATAAATTGTGTAATAATACATGTCATGTATTATGTTTGTAGTGTAGTCTCCCTTTAAAACTAAATATATACTTAATATTATTTTTCATAAGAGACTACACCCAACCAATTGCTCCATAACCGTATGATCCATAAGGACAGAGCAGACATTTATGCTGGAAAATGACGTCAGACACTGATAAAAGATTTCATCACATAACGGTTTACAACATTTATTATTTTTCCCGCAATTCCACAGCAAACAAAAATCAGCAGTGCAGAGCAAATCAACTTGCCCTTTTGACTACAGCCAGTGTTTCTTTATAAGTTATACGGTTCCCTCTGAGCTTCACCTCCAGTACATGTATCATTAACAGGAAGGAATACATGGGATGACTCTGCAGGGTTAGTCTATGTTTGCTCCTATTTGCTGGTCCCGAATTTTGCATTTTGGTCATTGCTTAAACCACATTGCAGCTGATAACCATTGTGTGATAATGACATGTACATTTCAGAATGTTACAAAGTAATCAAATCAATTGTGTGAAAGCTGGGTATTATCAAAATAAAGTGCACATTGTGTGTCGATGTGTACGCAAGTCTGTGATGACGATAAAAGTAAATGACCTTGTAATAATTTGATAATTGAACAGCACATGATTGATCTGTACTCTAGCTCATCCGGGGGCAGGTGGGTGGGTGGTCTATTTCTTGGCTTTTCCCTGAGCAGCCACAGCTGCCATGGCCTTCTTGACTGTCTCCTCATCTCCCAGGAACTGCATGGGTCCTAAAGGCTTCAGGTTCTTGTCCAGCTCGTACACGATGGGGATACCTGTGGGCAGGTTCAGCTCCATGATGTCCTCCTCTGACATTCCTGGGAAAACAGTAACAGACATGCAGAGCTTTTAATCCATTTGCATGGATCAGACTGAGACACGACGGTTTAATTTCAAGTGGTTAATCAGATCTGCATAAGCTGATGCTACAGCGAAGTATATTATCTGAATACCTTGACAAGGAGAAGATGGTGTGGATAATATTTTCAGTAATCTAACCATTAAATCCACTTTTACACGTATTCCTTGCGCATTACTCCCAATGTCGTTGGACAGAAGGTTAATGTGACCATGACTTAAGACACAGTTCCTGAGATAAAAAGGATATAAAAAAAAACTCTTTCGTTTTTCCCATGATGTTACGTGACCGAGCGTTTTCAACAATCTGACGGGCATGAAACTCTCACTTGAAGCATCAGTAGAATTAGAAATTTGGACAAAAGAAATTCTGCTTTATTCAAAACAGTCAACGGTGTAATGTAATACTGTGTATGTCACAACTACACTTGGAGATAAATCAACAATGAGTCCCACAGACAATGATAAGAAAAATGAATTCCCTGAAATTAAAACACTTCAGCGTGGCTCAGTTGAGTTTTGGAAAAATTAATTCAATAAATTCAGCATCTATAATCCATGATTTTGTAAAATAACCCTCTCTGATTGTTTAATAAACACAGAACTCCTTGATTCAGTGTTGTATGAGGTCATCAATTAGGGCTGTCAAAGTTAACGCGCTAATAACACGTTAGCGCAAATTTGTTTTAACGCCACTAATTAATTTAATGCATCAACTCAACTTGCGATTTTTAGGTTGTAGCAGGCTCAGTTTTAAAGCTAGAGTGAAGATACTGGTATCATATGAAACTATATAACTTAAGGAATCCATTGGTACCAATCATGTCATATAACTATCATATAATCGTCATAATAATAGTCATATAATAATGCTCCAAACTTGTGCTAAATTTTGGTGAGGAAAAACTGTCATGGCCATTTTCAAAGGGGTCCCTCGACCTTTGACCTCAAGATATGTGAATGAAAATGGGTTCTATGGGTACCCACCAGTCTCCGCTTTTCAGACATGCCCACTTTATGATAATCACATGCAGTTTGGGGCAAGTCATAGTCAAGTCAACACACTGACACACTGACAGCTGTTGTTGCCGGTTGGGCTTGAGTTTGCCATGTTATGATTTGAGCACATGTTTTATGCTAAATGCAGTTCCTGTGAGGGTTTCTGGACAATATCTGTTATTGTTTTTAATTGATTTCGGCACTGGGCAGTGCCTCAAAAGTCTCTGCTCAGTCTCTTGCCTCAAAAGTCTCTGCTCTGTTTCTTACCCTCAAGATGCTTGACGATGCCCCGGAGACTGTTGCCGTGGGCTGCGATCAGCACCCTCTTTCCCTCTTTGATCTGTGGAACGATCTCTTCGTTCCAGAAGGGCAGAGCCCTGGCGATGGTGTCCTTGAGACTCTCACAGCTGGGAAGCTGTTCCTCCGTCAGGTCAGCGTAACGGCGGTCCTACAACAAAAGAGGGAGTTCATGTTGTCAACTGTGTTTGGTCTTACACTGATGTAATACATACAGTATGTCTGTATTTGTAGTAATGTTTTCCGGTGGTGTCACCTTGCTGATGGTCTGATAGAAGTCATGCTCCTCATCCATGGGTGGGGGGGGAGTGTCGAAAGAGCGCCTCCAGATCTTGACCTGGGCCTCTCCGTGCTTTTCTGCTGTTTCAGCCTTGTTCAGCCCAGTCAGGCCACCGTAGTGACGCTCATTGAGGCGCCAGGTCCGGTGGACGGGCAGCCACATCTGGTCGATGCTGTCCAGAACAAACCACAGGGTGCGGATGGCCCTCTTCAGGACGGAGGTGTAGCAAATATCAAATTCATAGCCGGCGTCTGAGGTGAATCAGAGACAGGACATGAGATGGTAAATGTGATTATTCGTCGGCATTTGAGACAAAGAGAGAGGTTTCACTAATATGTAAGAGCAGGGCAGCATAAAAATAGAATGGGTTTTTGTTACAGAGAGGGAAAAAAAATCAGCATTGTTTCTGGCTTCTCTCCCAATATTAGTATACTTGCTTTTGCTTAGTCAGGGGCAGTGCTATACCATGGGACACTGCAGACTGCAGACTGCAGGCTCTACAGCACTGGTTCCCAGCCTATTTTCCTTTCTCCCGATGTCATCGTCCCCAAAAATATGACAAATTCTCAAACAAAATCTTCAATTTGAATAAAGTGATTCAGTGTATTCAATGATTTCTATTTTTAATTAAATCAACTTTCTTTAATGAATAGAACTTGTGAGTTTCGTCACGTCTTGACCAATTTGCCAAGTGAATGCAGATACATAATATGATCCCTTTTTTTTGTAATGACTTAATTAATTTACTATATTAGTGTTATAGCCAAATTAGATTTTATTCTTATTGTGGTTAAATACATTTGTGAGCGTCAAGTGGGAGAGCAAATCGTTTTTTGACCGCAGTGAAAATGTTGTTTTTGAAAGGCTTAACGGCAACAAATATGGACTGTAAATGTAAATGAGCTTTCTTTTGTCACACATTGTTTTTGTACACAGCACAGCACACAGTGAAATTTACTCTCTGCATTTAACCCATCCTAGTATTAGGATCAGTGGGCAGCTACTACATAGCGCTTGGGGAGTAGTTTTAGGGTCACAGTGCCTTGCTCAAGGGCACCCCGGCAGCGCAAAGGAGGTTAACTGGCACCTCTCCAGTTATCAGTCCGCAGTCCGTACTTGTTCCGTTTTTTATTTTTTTAATGTAAATCATTTGAAGATTGAAGCAGAATATTTCGTTAGACTTTTCTACTGAGTAGCAAAGAAATATATCTTTATAAATAGTTTTATATACAGACTTTTTTATAAATTATCCAGTACATGTGTTATTATGATTTTAGTTATACATGAGCAAATCAAATTTTGACAACCTCGGAGCAGACAAATCCACGCACACCCCCTGTGAGCCCCCTAAGGGTGCCCGGACCCTAGGTTGGGAACCACTGCTCTGCAGGATGTGCCTGCAGAGAATTTTGGGTTTAGTGTGTGCCAGTGTGCCACACAGAAAGAAGTATACGTCAAATAAAACTGTCCTGGCCTGTCCCGTCTCCCTGCATAATCCAGCAGGGTGAATGGCAATTTTTCACTCAGCAAACAGCAATAATCTTTACTGATAAGGCATCTTTGTTCGGCACTCTGACCTTGTGCTCCATTATTCCTTAGATCTGAATGACAGGAATTTTATCATGAGGTCATCAGATGACTACACCTGCCAATTTTATCAGGCCAACATTGTAAGAATTTGTCCTTAATGACTTGTCTGGTTAAATAAAGGTTACATCAAAATAAACTAAAAGGTTGTGGCTGAATGTGTGGGCCTTTTTCATTTTTTGTTTAAGATATTACATCCAAATTAGTATGTCTGAGTATAGGAGCTGTACATTTCAAAATGTTCCTACATTCCAGTAAAATCATTATGAATATCTGTCTGTCAGTAATATAGCCTCATGAGTTCCCCAAAGTATCTCTGCTGTTAAAGGGGAACACCACCCAAATTAAGAATTCCAATATGTTATTTCCATGGTTTAGTAAAGTTCAATCAATATTTGTGAACATGAACTACTCTCTCTCAAAGCCAGAAACCAGAGAAGGAAATCTCAAACATGTGATGTCATCAAGTAGGCCTACAAAGTCTAGAGCTGCTCCAAAGACTATTAGTGGGAGGCTGATTTTGTGGACCCAAAGGATATTTGTATTATTATATATGTATTATTATTTGGGAGAGAGTTGTTGATGTTTACTAATATTTTTAGACCATTGGAATAACATGTATGAATTTTGAAAATGGGTGTAGTTCCCCTTTAAAGCTTTCACAAATTCACTTCAGAATACATAGCTATTATATAATCTATCAAAAAGACTAATCAGAATTATTCTCTATATGTCTCTTTACTGTTAATGGTTGAGGTAAGGAGAACCTAAAATAAGGAGCATATAACAGCACAGTCTTGACTGATGTGTGGTACCATCATGGGGTAAACGGGTCCAGAAGAGAGACTGGGATCTGTGCCAGACTGACAGATATGTCTGATCAAGACATTTGCAGCATAAATTCTCCTATAAAACGCGTGGCCTCTTTAGTTCGTTATCATCTCGTGGAGCTCATTTTAATGACTGTATATACTGCTGGGTAGTTCAGTCTATATTGATACTTAATTTATTCGTTGATTATATTTTGAATTAATAATCTGAATCTGTAAAGTAACTAAAGTTATTAAATCAATGTAGTGGAGTTGAAAGTCTAATATGTCCCTCTGAGATGTAGTGGAGTAGAAGTAGAAAGTATCAGAACATGGAAATACTCAAGTAAAGTACAAGTACCTCAAAATTGTACTTAAGTACAGTACTTGAGTAAATGTACTTAGTTACTTTCCACCACTGAGTACATGTTATACTGTTGTGTTTCTCTAAGCACTCTGTATTGCTCCTGTTGGAATAAAATAATTGTTGATTATTTAACTGAAAAGTAGTAATGTGTTTTTGATACCTTCACTTTTATGCATCAAATCATCCAGCCTAACAAACACACTGATACAATAGATGTACTGCTGCTGGCTCGTCCTGTGTCGCAGTGGCTACCTGTGTGTCCCCATCCGGTGCAGCAAGGTTGCATAAGCACTGAACTAATCCAATGACCGAGAGAGAGAAAGCCCGATTAGGCCCTGCCTGCTGGGACATTATCTGGTACCTTTCAGGGCCTGTCCTCCTCTCTTTGCCTCATGCTCTCCGGTGTCGCTCAGGTCCGCGTCGAACCAGCCGCAGAAGCGGTTCTCCTGGTTCCAGCAGCTCTCTCCATGGCGGATCAGCACCAGCTTGTAGGCAGCCATCCTCCTCACACCGACACCGATGATGCCCTCTGCGCTGGGTTTCCGGGAAATGCTGGGTAAGTCACGCTTCTTCAGATGCGGCAGGGACGAGAGCAGGTTTGTCCTGGTTTCACCAAAACCCCACAGACGGCTGCAAAGGCGCGGGCGCAGTATGTTTTTGGTAGTCTGGAGGGATAGTTGGTCTGTTTTAGTGTAGAGAGTTTCTGTCTCAACTTGACAGATATCACGACGAGAGCGCTCTTCCTGCTGGTTTCCACCAATCAGGAGGCGAGCTGTGAGAGCCGGAGGAGGAGGAGGAGGAGGAGGAAGAGGAGGGAGACAGGAGGAGGAGGAGGAGGGAGACAGGAGGAGGAGGATGCGTGCAGTGGCACGTCCTCACCATGGTCCTCATGCCCACAGCAGTGCATCCTCTGCAGGCTGGTTTTATTGCATCATATGGGAAAACCATAGATGTAAAACTGTTTTATATCTGTGGGCAAAACTACCTCGTTGTTACACTAACAAATACCATGAATGATTACCATAGTAAGTGGGAAATATTACACTTTTTCAAATATCAGACACAAGATATCAATTAAACATCACAACCAACACATCTGTACTAATTTACTTTTTTATTTATTAAGATAAGATATACTTTTATTGTCCCCTTGGGGAAATTTTTCCTGGACTCCGTCCAACTGCAGTTACAAACACTAAAATAAAACAGCATCAACAACAATAATAAACAATTCCACACAAGACAGGGAAACAGTCCACAGAAACAGATGTTTCAACACGTACACAGTCCACGTACATAATGGCACATGCTATCACACACACCATGGCAGGTATTGCACCCAGGTAGTGCACTGCATCGTCTACCGTCTTGCCCATATGGCACAGACAATAGCCCAATATTACACAGATGCAACATATTGCACTGTCCCAATTTAACATATTGCACTGTCCCTATTTAACATATTGCACTGTCTAACCATATTGCACTGTCTGTGTTATTGCACTGTGTTATTATCTGAGATGACCTCATTTTGCTCCTGTCTCTCTCACAAATGTGGCTGCATAGCCACAAGTACTGTCGACTTTAACCTTGGACCTAGATCAGACTTAGGCATACAAAAAAGGGGAAGACAGAAGATTATTACAAATAATAACAATATGTTTGTTCTTAGGCCTAAATGTATAATCATGATTAAAACAGCTTTGAAAAGAGCATGTTTAAATGTGGTGTCATTTCAAACTAATGGTCAGAGATCTGAAAGACTGTTAGCTTTTTAGTTTCAGTTTTTGCTCTAGAGGACTTATGAGGACCTCATGGACTTGCACTTCCCCAGCTATGACAGGCACCGACTGTATTACATCATTGGATTTTCAAAGTAGACACCGTGGTTTGAACCTTCTTCACTAGTTCCTCCTTCAACTGCCCTGCTGAAGTGCCACTTGAGTATGACACTAGACGGCTGAACTCTTAAACTCCCGAGCTCAACACTTGTCACTTTACCTTTATATACTTTACATACTGTTTTACAGACTGTTACACCTCTGTGTATATATACATATATACATATATTACTTCTCGTCATGTATATACAGAACATACTACATCCTGTTTACATACAGCTTTCCCATCTGAATTACTCTCAACTAAATTACAAATGTAGAAATTTACATTGACATAACTATTTTATATTTATATTATTTTAATTGCACTATTTTATGCCTTAAATGATAATTTTGCCTTTACATTTACTTGTGTGATTTCCCCTTTTATATATAAATTATATACCGACATATTTTATGAGCATTGTTGAAGGAACCTGAGACCAAAGATTGGTGATTCATTGCCAATGACTGCTTTGCTGGAATTGACAAATGACAAATAAAGAACCTTGAACACTAAATTCAGAGAGCTTCAGATATTATAAACTTTGACCTTCCAATTGGGTGGGGAGTAATTAAAGTTTGCCAATATAATGTGCATTTGTCAAAACACGATGCTCAGTGGCCTGGGACACAGGAATAAAAGTGAAAAAAAAAATAAATTGAGGATTGACCAGTGTCAAAGATAAAGAGTTGCGAGTCTGACAACTGCAAGTAACGGCAATTGTAAAGTTCAATTCTGCAGAACATCTTTTGCTCAGACAGCTTTTTCTGTGTAAGGAGCGAAGTCTTGGAACTCGCCACCTGATCACTTGGAATCTGCTACAAACTTTACCACCTTTAAGAGAGCAACCAAATCCTGTTTATTTAAGCGACAAACCTGTACTCATGTCTAGTTTTTACATGTACTGTTCTTAAATGTGTGCTTTATTGTATTTATGTATTTTTCCTGTACCCATTCCTGTTGCAAATTAGCATCCGCTATAAGCACTATGATATTGGCATCAGATAGCTGTTTTTAAGTTGTCTATGTACATTGTATTGGTCCCTATTAAAGGGACTGTGTGTAACTTTTTACAGGTATAAATCTACCGGGTCGGGATCCCATGCGCACTCGCGTGTGGCTACGCTGTTCAGACCGCTCCTCTGCCTGCCTTCACTCACACAACGCGCGCGTTCTCGCTCCACCTCATGTTCATGCGCGCACACTCCACACTGCAGAAGAGTTAGTAGCTCTGAGAATATCTAGTGAATTTACAGTGGACGTTTGTGCAGAAATAAATGCTGCAGGTCCTCCAGACCAACAGAGGTTTTCCGTGTCTTGTGAAGTGACGGGGCTCCGCAGCGAGAAACGTTATCGTCTGCGACCGGGTGCCGGTGGCTCCCTGTTCACTCTGGCTGCGGTCGGGAGACAATAACATTTCTTTTCCTGCTTCAGCCTCCGGGGCTCTGCACCTTCTTCTGGTCAGCTAACATTACTGCCAAGCAGGTGAAGTATAGAGTGATATTGTGGTTTTAGCTGACGTGTGTTGCCTCACTGTTTTGAGCGATGCTCGTTCATGTCTATGTAGAGCGAGCGAGTGCGAGCCCGACGTTCATTGACTTAACGGCCACAGGTGTCGCTGTTAACAAGCATTTCTGAAAGTTACAAACAGTCCCTTTAAATAAACCATGAATAAAAACAAAAGTAAAACGATTATTCCTCACTCCCATAATAGCACTGCATTTCTCACTAAAGGCTTTTTTAATGTATATACAGACTGTAGTTAATTGATTGGGTTAACTGTAATCTCACGTGCCTTCCGTGGGCGGAACATGTTGGTCCAATCAGCGCTCAGAGATGAGGTTGTTGACAGGAGCATCTGAACGCTGATTGGTTGAAGATCAAAACACTCAAACAGGCCCCGCCTCTTCCCGGAAGCTGACAGTCAGCTGACTGTTCTTCTCCTCCTGTTGTTTCCTTGGTTAGCAGCACCAGTACCACCAGAACTACCACTACCAACAAAACAACCGTCCCACTCTCTCCTCTCCTTCTACTTCACCCTCTTTCTCCTCTTTCTCCAGGAGTTAAGATAACTCCTCGTCCTCCTCCAGTCAACCATGGACGAGACGAGTCCTCTGGTCTCTCCGCTGCGGGACTCGGGTGATTTCAGCTACTGTCCCACGGAGCCCACCAGCCCCCGGGGCTCGTTTGGAAGCACCCCGGGCTCGGTGGTGCGCATCCCGGCGGGCAGCCCTGGTCGCAGCCGGGAGAGACAGCCGCTGCTGGACCGGGACCGTGGCAGCTCGCCTCGGGAGCCGCACAGGAACGAGTTCCCGGAGGATCCCGAGTTCAGAGAGATCATCCGAAAGGCCGAGCGAGCCATAGAGGAGGGGATCTACCCGGAGAGGATCTACCAGGGGTCCAGTGGAAGCTACTTTGTCAAAGACTCCCAGGGGGTAAGGAGAGGAAGCTGTGCTGCTAAAGGTCCCTTTAGCTGTCTCATGATGTGTCTGTGGTGTCTGAGGTGTTGTGTGTGATGCAAGGACTGCGAGACTGTTTAGATCAAAAGTGTGGTCGCTTTTAAGGCCTCTTCCAACCAGCCTGTGATGACTTGGCATATACTTGGCTGTAAGGCAAGCCAACAACAACACCAACCTGCAGTTTAAACTAATAAACAAGCAGCTCTTGGATAAGAGAAGAACAGAATACAGGTTTATCCAACTCTGACTGTAAATATACTCAAAGTGAAACTGAATGCAGTACACATACTATCAATAAAAACAAAGAACATTTTAAATGAGGTCTCTAAGAATTGAGCATTGGTTGGATAAACGACTTCTTGTAAACATTATTTGTTGCCAAAATCATCTTGCAGCAGAGTTTAGGGGATGTTGGTCAGCCCTCCTCCCATAGCTCCCATACAGCCCCCAACTGGCTTTGTTTACTGGTCATGTTTGTGACCACTGCCAGCTTGTTTCTGTCTTTATTGTTTGACAGGACCCTTTCAATGAGAGCTACAGACAATTAGTACAATTTGCTGGCTTACACCCTAGCTATTAAGATACATTGCATGTTTTTCTTGAGATTATAATCAACTTTCACATTTAAGTATTTTTGAACTTCCTGATCCAGTTGCTTATTTCCCGTAAACTGATTTTATCATCAAAGCTTGGCTGATGTTCAGATCCCTCTGCGTAGGCAGGTGGTCTGTTGGTGAAGGTCCATCTCTGTCCAGCTGTCACTTTATAATGTCATCAGTAACACACAGATAAGATGCTTGTTGTCACCCATTTATTTCTGGTTGCTCTCCCTGTCTTTTCTTGTTTTTTCCCCTGCTGTACTGCAAGTCTGGGCAAAGAGCAAAGTCCTCAGCATCTAATCAAACAGAAGATGTTTGACGCTGAGCACACATGTCTGATTTGTTGCAGCACTTATAATCACTTTGCAAGGGTTTTTACAAAGTGCTACACGTTCAAGAAGACAAATCAGGGATTCGACGCATGGACGGTTATAGAGCATTTCTTTCCATTCGTCACCCTCGACGACGTCTCCTGACTCCAATCATGCCAAATTAATGACGGTAAACTTTGATCAGTTCGACCGGAGCCAACCAGTAAAAGTCCACCATGTCCTTATCTACAGTGTGAGTTGTGTTTAGCCCATATTAAACAAAAAACAGAAGTGTGTCTTTAGACTTTGCGTCTGGAGCCTCAGATATTTCATTTGTTGTATTTTCAGTCTGTTCAAGACAATATGATCATTTATGTGCCACTTTAGCCACTCACTCAACTTACAAAACAGAAAAGAAGGCTGTGTGTGTGAGCTTTTTATTCAATGACCCTCCCCCTCCAGTTTCTTTAGTTAGTCACCAGTGTGCTTAGTGGTCATGTGCTAGCTCTCTGTGAGGATATAATTCTCTTCAATGACCAAGTTTCATGTTGTAATCGCTGTATGTGTGTAAGTGTGTGTGTGTGTGTGTGTGTGTGTCATACGAGCGTAATGCAACATGTGATTTCTATATACAACTTTAAAGTGACACCACACCCCAACTCTATCTTTTGCTTATCAAACATCCCCTATAGGCTTTAAAGATAGTTTGTAGTGTAGCTTTTTGCAGAGCACAGTGGCTGTGGACAACTTCGATTCATTTCAGCGACAGTGGGTTTCAGTAACGACACGATTTCACTGCATAAAAAGTGTCATTTTAAACCACTCCTACAGCATAATCCACCTCTGTGTGTTCTCTATGTTTGAGTCCTATTTTCAAGTTTACAAATGAGAATATTGTCCTTTAAATGTTTGTCTCATGCTAAACCAACCCTTCTTTTCTTCTCTACTCCTAAACTTTCCTTTCTTAACTCCCTTTGGATTCTGAACCTTTCCTGATTTTCCTCCGCTCTGCCCCCTTCCACAGAAAATCATCGGCGTGTTCAAACCTAAGAATGAAGAGCCCTACGGCCAGCTGAACCCCAAGTGGACCAAGTGGCTCCAGAAACTGTGTTGTCCCTGCTGTTTTGGCCGCGACTGTTTGGTCCTGAACCAGGGGTACCTCTCGGAGGCCGGGGCCAGCCTGGTCGACCAGAAACTGGAGCTCAACATCGTTCCCAGGACCAAGGTATGGACACACACAGTGCCGCGTCCAAGTTACAAGAGAAACAAACAAATTTATTACACAGCTTTGTTGAATACTCAATTCTGATTGGTCAATCACGGCGTTTTACGGTCTGTTATTTCTTTATAGCAGACCGTTGCTATTTATAACAGACTGTTGCTATGGGCGCAGTTCTGATGTCGGACTCTGGCGGACCATTTTTGTGTCAAATTATTGATTTCTTAAGTAAACAGCCTAGTAATAAGCGGGACAATGTACAGCTAGCCGGTCATTGTTGTGAAATAAATCCCTTCAGGGTGATGCAAGACCTTGTCAGGGTTTATTTCACAACAATGACCGCCTTGCTGTACATTATCCCTTACTTGGCAAATACTGCCTCTCTTAATCAACCTTTTGCATTCTAGGTGGTGTACCTGGCTAGCGAAACATTCAACTACAGTGCCATAGACCGGGTGAAGTCTCGAGGAAAGAGGCTAGCCCTGGAGAAGGTGCCTAAAGTGGGCCAGCGTTTCCACAGGATTGGACTGCCGCCCAAGGTAATATGATGAAGTGTTGTATTACACAGGTGATTGCTTTCAGTGATTGGTTTGTGTGTATTGATTAAATTCATCCAGAGATCTGGGGCTTTCAATAAAAAAGAACAACTAAAAGACTAAGTAATTCTATGTGAAGGTTTTTTTTCTCCTTTAACTCAGTTCAGTACATTAAAGGAACAGTGTGTAACATTTTGGGGGATCTACTAGCAGTTTTCATTCGTGTATAATCACCTGAAACTAAGAATCGTTGTTTTTTGGAAAGGAAAGAGTGAGCGGAGGGGTACTCAGTTGGTTCTGTCTGTAACCACACCACTAGATGCCGCCAAATCCTACACACTATTCCTTTGAAGGACAATGGCATTTCAATATAAAAAAAAAAGACCCCAAACATCCAGAGAATCCATGTGCTGCGTCTAACACGATCTGTTGCTACTCCACCAGGTTGGCTCCTTCCAGATCTTCGTTGATGGATACAAGGATGCAGATTTCTGGCTGCGGAGGTTCGAAGCGGAGCCTCTTCCTGAAAACACCAACCGTCAGCTCCAGCTGCAGTTCGAGCGGCTCGTAGTCCTCGATTACATCATCAGGAACACAGGCATGTGGTCGCCCTGCTCAGCACCGTCAGGGCTGGGTCATCATTAAGGGCAATATACCTTCAGCAAAGTAAACTTGTTTATTAGAATATATAATGTTATTAAGATGTTGTCATACAGTGAGTTAGAGTCTTGAATTCATCCGTAGCAGCTTTTATCTGGTTATTTGGTTTGTTTGAATATGAGTCTTTTTTTTTGGTGTTCTAGACAGGGGAAATGACAACTGGTTGCTGAAGTATGACTGTCCCATGGACTCTGGAAATAGGGTGAGAGCACACAGACACAGTTAGAGTCTTGATGGCCATTTTCTTAAATGCTGACCCCAACGGCTGAATTTGTGTTTATTTTGTACCTGGATCTTTCTCTATGTAGGACACAGACTGGGTGGTAGTAAAGGATCCCATCATTAAGCTGGCAGCTATAGACAACGGCCTCGCCTTCCCACTCAAACACCCCGACTCCTGGAGAGCCTGTAAGCATTGACTTTGATTTTAACCAATCCCTGCTCACCCTCGGCAGGACGCAATGCATGCTTTTGAAGAAACAGCAACTCTCTTTTCAACAGTGTGTCCAGCAAAATCTATCTATTTCAATCTATTTTAATGTTCTTCACTTTGTCCCATTCAAAGTTTCTTTAAAGGTCTTATTGATAATATTTTATGTAGACAAATGTTTTTGAAAAAATAATACATCCACAGAGATTTTAGAAAGGTGCCGAATAAAAGTATGGCTTTTCCTAAAAAAAACTATTATGAATTAATCATTTAAAAACATTTTGCGGGTCCAAAATGAATGTTTTGTTTATCTCTGTGGAAGATATCTGACGTTTGGTTTCCACTTCTAACAAGGCTTGTGAGCCAACAGTAAAACGACGTTGGTATCACGTGGTATCTCTGGGTCGTCAGTTATGGTACATGTCCACAGCCTCCGTCCTTTCTATGCATCCCATTCATTGTCTATGTAAGCAGCCGTGCAATGCATTCTGGTAGCGTGGCGAGTGCCTTGTGTCTAGTGCTGGGAAGCACTAGATAAAAAAAACGCCCCTGTGGACACCATTAGTACCATTAGTGTGGAATAAAAACAGATAAATGGCTGAGATTGACAGTAAGTGTCTGACAACGACTTGTTGTGAAGTGAGTGCAATGGAACGGAGGAGGGAGAATGCGACATCTAGTGGCTGAATGTTATCAATGTTATCAGTAGCGCCTTTTTTATAGCTATTCTCTCTGTACCATTGACTTGTTTTACAAGTAGTGTACTTAATCATTAAGACACAGTTTTGTTTTCCAATCACCAGACCCATTCTACTGGGCGTGGCTATCCCAGGCCAAAGTTCCTTTCTCCCAGGAAATCAGAGAGCTGGTCCTGCCCAAACTCTCTGACCCAAATTTCATCAAAGACCTGGAAGAGGATTTGTACGAATTATTCAAGGTATGGAGGGACTCACATTGAGTATTTGTTAACATTTGTTTTGTGCAGAATGTGGTATGTGGTAATAATGTAAGTTAGTGGATTGCGAGAATGTGGCCGACGAACGGATGAAGAAATTGAAATAATTGTGGATGACTTTGCTCTTTGGCTGGAAACTCTGTGTATAACATGCGTGCATTGTCTACTGTGTCTCACAGAAAGACCCTGGTTTTGACAGAGGACAGTTTCACAAACAAGTAGCCGTAATGAGGGGGCAGGTGAGTTTTCTCCTCTCTTCTCAAAACACATTTTTCAGCAGTTTGAAATGCAACTTAACTTTTCCTCCTTGGATGAATCTCTTTGCTTTAAAGCATAATTATTATATAAATATTATTATAAACATACTCTTTCTTTCTCCTGTTTCATCTATAGATCCTGAACCTGTGCCAAGCCCTGAAGGACGGTAAAACGCCCCTGCAGTTGGTCCAGATGCCCCCAGTAATCGTGGAAACAGCCAGAGCACCTCAGAGAGCCAACAGTGAGTCCTACACACAGAGTTTCCAGAGCAGAAGACCCTTCTTCACCTGGTGGTAGGAGCGACGCAATGAAAGAGGAAGAGGAGGAACAGCAGGAAGCCCAGAGCGAGGAAAGGAGCGAGGAGTGTCGATGTGCCGATGGAAGACGGGGCAGAATCTGAGAGCGCAGGTTTTTGTCCCCAGAAATGGAAATAATCATCACCCTCCCCTCCTCTCCTTATGGATATTTTGGTTGCAGAGAGCGAGTGAGTGGGTGGAGAGATGAGGCCAAAAAGAGGAAGAATTTCACAACATATCTTTCCTGTTTGCCTCCGTGCCTTGCGTGGATGTCAATGAAGAAGCTTAAATGATGAATATTTTGCGAGAAAGAAAGATTTTCAGTGAGTTGTCCAACTTTTCTTTTGGACTCCTGGATGCACATAAGGTTCGTCCACACACATGCACGCCAGTCAAAAGCCTCTCGTGCTTTGTTTTTGGATGGGAGCTGTTGCATTCCATGTTTGTTTGTTTTTTTGTCTTCATACCTTTTTGCCTTTTTAATATTCACCTGCATATTCCCTCCCACACAGTTAAAAGCCCTGGGTTGGGGAAAGCACTGGTGCCACTGGTGAAGATTTTTTATTTTTTAACAAATAAGAGAAGTGTTCATTTCGGTTAAGTCATGAAGATTTAGGAACTGGGCTCTCGGTGGTGTGTGTGTCTTAACACAGTGATCACAAGCCATGTGAACTGGTTTCACAGTTACTCATTGCACCTCCTAACTGTTTAGTTTAGGATCTGCAAGTCATCTGACGGTGATGTTTGAAAGAGAGGCACTTTTGGTGACACAAACTATTTGTTAAGCTGAGATGAGTATGACTGACTCGCCTAATTTTTCCTTTTTCTTCTGATGAGTTAAATCGTTGGCGAAGTATACAAAATGATCCCATGTGCAAGCAGGCAGAGGGGGGTTGGTGTGATTCCCAGTCCACAAGCTCCCGTTGGTCTCGGCCATGTCGATTTCTGTTCATTTTCTGGCTCGTGGGGTGGACCTAAGTAAACTACGAAGTAACTTCCTGCTGTACCGAACTGACATGAAATGTATTGTGACAATGCACTGTATAATTTGTATGTAATATTTAATGATAGATTATAATTAAAACATATTCCATTAATACAGATTATTTGTGTGTTTGTGAATGAGCAATGTTTACAGTCGCACAACACAAATATGAAAAATTCAGCCAGACCTCGAGAACCGTTACTGTGTTCTGTTGATTAATACTGGGTATAATTACAACTGCAGGTCATTTTAGAAATGTTATAGTCCAACAATGGTATGCTAATGGTTGATCAAGTCATCAAGCTTTAAAGCTGCTATAATCAACAGCTTTATATCAACAATGGATGAAATGACGTAATGGGAGAGGAGTCACTTGTAGTGATGAACCCACAGAGAATTATCACCTGACTCTAGTCCCCTTCAGCGTCTTTGCAGCTCATTGTTTTGTTTTTATGGCCTGCAACGTTACTGTTTTGGTCCAGTTTAACTGTTCTCATCAGCATTGTTTCGTTTTCCAGCAAAAAATCTCTAAAGGCTCTACTGTACACCCCCTGCTCAGCACCGACACAGTCAGCAGCTAGCTGGTGAACATAGCAGCTAAAGAGCCAGATGTTTCCCTCCGGAGTCGGTGGAGACCATAGACTGTATATAAAGATGGACGATATAACAGCTCCCCTAAAGTGAAGCCAAAACATCTGGATTGCCCCCCCTGGTGGCTGGCTTCTGTATAGGTCGTAAATCCTCCGTGTTAGCAGATGGGACATGGGCCAAACTAAAAAGTCTTTCTCTCATTTTAGATAGTTCTTATCATGCTGATGTGTGCTCAAGTGTTCATTTTTCAAATAAGTTTGGTTTTAATTAGTTATTTGATGCTGTAAAAAGGGGGTGAGACGTCATGATTGGCAGCTGTGAGTCTTTCTTGCTGACAAGCTGCTGCCGTGCTCGGTTCACAATTGTTTTGGGCAGGTGACCTTGATACCGCGGCACAACCGCCTGTTCACTAATACGCAGACTGACTTCTAATGACGGCAAAATCTCAAGATGGCAGCTCTCGTAACCGGGATATTTTGGCTTCATTTCTGTACAGTGGGAGGAAGTGGAGACGCGTCATCCATCTTTATATACAGTCTATGGTGGAGACCAAAAACGGAGCTAAAATGAGAATGAGTACTGGACTTACATTCAACAAGTAGTCAGAAACACGACTCCTGACGGCATATTGACTTAAAAGTTATGTCAGTTTTGTATTTACTGCTTGTTTATGCTGCTACTAAGTGGCCAAAAAATCTGTTAATGCAATTTTCTTCATTGGATATTTATTTCAGTATTAAGTCATGAAAACAAAAAACACCCTAGGATACAAATGCTCTTAAAGTGCCCTTGGTGCCCTGTTTACCGTGACAATAATATATCATGAGTTGTCTGGCAAGTGCGACACCAACTGCCCAGCTAATGAGTGCCCTCAAAAATGCATTGTACTCATGTATATCGGAAATTTTATTTCAGGCTTTACTCAACAGTACACGTTAGCAGAAGGTGCTAACAGTAGTAACACAATATGGCCTTTCATGCAGAATCAATATTCCAGCTTCCACTACCGTGTGAAGAATCCAGTCCGTTGTTAGTGGAGGATGCGGTGAAGGTAGCGTTCAGAGTGTCTGGCCTCCAGTCGTGCCACACCCAACCTCCATGAGGAGGGTTTAAAGGGGTTATGGTTCTCTGGGATGTCTTCCTCAGTCACCGGCAGAAATTCTCCCGAACTGGGCTCTATGTCGTCCTCTTCATCATCAACGCTGTGGCCGGATAACGGCTCCTCAATTCTGTAAGAAACAGATGTTACTCTAGTTTGGCTGAACTATCACAGGCCTATAGTAGTCTACATATTATACTGAGCACATAATGTATAATTCTACTCTGGCAGTATGGATTACAGAATGGAAAAAGTCATAATGGTCCTTCATTCTCAGGAAAAGGACCATTCAGCAACTGAAATAAAGATGTTTTGTGTAGCTATCAATGTCACTTTAGACACTTGATCCTGATTGACAAAACCCTACTATATATTTAAACACAGCTTTAACTCACAGCATTATGCAGAAGAAGTGAAGTCAGGTGATTTTGAAACCATAGTATCAGATAAGATTAAAAGTCTACAGCCATGCTAGCGAGGCTGTAGCTATAGGCATAGCGGTGCTTTGAGCAAAGCTAACATCAGCAGGCTAACATGCGTACATTTACAATATTAAAATGCTGATGTTGAGAAGGTATAATGTTCACAATTAGTCCGGAGCATAGACTGTACATAAAGATGGACGACATAACAGCTCCCCAAAAGTGAAGCCAAAACATCTCGATTGCCCCCTGGTGGCTGGCTGCAGTATAGCTCATAAAGCCCGCCTCCTCCATGTTAGCAGAGGTAGTTTTTATCACACTGATGTATGTTCAAGTGTTCATTTTTCTGGCAAGTTCGGTTTTAAATTATTTGTTGCTATAAAAAGGGGTGAAATGTCGTGATTGGCAGCTGTGAGTCTTTCTCGATGACAAGCTGCGGCAGTACTCGGCTCGCGACTGGTTCGGGCGGGTGACCTTGATACCGTGACTCAACCACCCGATCACTACTGCGCAGACTCTGGCTCCAAATGATGTCAAAATCTAAAGATGGCAGCTCCCGTGTCCGGGATACTTTGGCTTCACTTCTGTATAGTGGGAGGGAGATACATCGTCCATTTTTATATACAGTCTATGGTCCGGAGTGTTATCATGCTAACATTTGCTGATTAGCACTAAACACAACCGAGGCTGATGGGAATGTCGTTAGTCTTGCAGGAATTTATTCTGTACAAATTCTAATTTAGATGAAAAGGTGCAGTAGATACAAAGATACAGTGCATCAAATGTCATGGAAACCCATCCATTAGTTGTTGAGATATTTCAGACTGGACCAAAGTGGTGGCCCACCAACCGACAGACTGACATTGCCATCTCTACAGCCGTCATGCCAATGGCTTGGCTAACAAATTGTTCCAGTACACAATTTTGTTATTACCGCCCAGTTGGTAACTCCGGGCTCTGAGAAGTGAAGCCAATGTGGAAGTGCCTTAAACTTGCATTATTTCTAATAGCCAGCAGGGGGCGACTCCTCTGGT
This sequence comes from Sebastes umbrosus, assembly GCF_015220745.1. NCBI lineage: Eukaryota > Metazoa > Chordata > Actinopteri > Perciformes > Sebastidae > Sebastes > Sebastes umbrosus. Next base: position 29,700,461 of record NC_051271.1, on the reverse strand, counting down.
AGCAAAAAGAAGTCTGATTATATAGAAGTCTATGAGAAAAGGCCCCTACTTCTCTCTTGATTTATTACCTCAGTAAACATTGTAAACATGAGTGTATGGTCTCAATCCCTATTTTCAAGTCTTCTTCAATACAGCATGATGTTCATTTAGTAAATGATGGTCCCATTTAGAGTCAAATAGACCATAAAGCAGGGGATGCTTTAGGGCGTGGCTACCTTGTGATTGACAGGTCATTGCCACGGCGTTGTCCAGTCTGGGAGTTGTAAGTGTTTTTGTCTAACAACTTTAACCCTGTTTTCAGGTCATGAAATTTTATTATAACCTTTTTTGGCCACCCAGAAGTGTCTAATTTAGAGTTCGGTTGTGCTTGCAAAAGACCAACATGGCGACAGCCAAATACCAAGATGGCTGAACTTTTGGCTTCAAAACGACAGTCCACAAACCAATGGGTGACATGACTATGTTTACTTCTTCTTTGCCCTGTAGATGCACATAGGATAAGTTTGAAAAAGATCATGGTTTGGGTTAAAATAACCTCTCTGGCATAAAGCCCTGAAGGCAAACCTCACACCACCATTTTGACTTTCTGTTGCACTTCATTACTCCTCCAACAAATCTAATGTCATCTCAGTGAGGAATGTCGAAAGCGAAGCATGACTGTGTGTGTGTGTGTGTGTGTGTGTGTGTGTGTGACGGTATGCAGAAAGAGAGGGGAGGACACAGTCTTGTGAGGTCATGCTGAGTTTGTTAGGCACATGACAATTTACACGCTGCATTTCAAAACGTAGAGGGAGTCTGGAATCCAGTAAGACAAGATCTTGAAGACTTGCAAGTTCAACTGATTGTTTATACGTACATAAAATGACAGATTATTAATGAATAGGGAGAGAAATGTTTCACTCGTTTTCCTTTTAACTCCTCATCTACATATCACTTTTCACATCCTTTCTTTACTATTTGCTGACCTCCTGCCATTTGACACCGTCACCCACCTGAGATACCCTGATGCTCTGAGCAGCGTGAGGTCTTTGCGTCCCTCCGCTCTGAAGCCCGTTTTATTCCTCGCTCGGACTCGCAGCCCCACCAAGGCCTGGGCCAGCCCTGCCTCTTCGCCTCTGTCCTCCTCTTCCTCCCCCTTTGCCTCCTCTGACCCCTCCATGTCGGCATCCATCCCTCGCCACACCAGCTTCGCCCGGTGTTCAGCGTCTCTGTCCCCTGCCGTTCTGAACAGCCTGTGCAGCTGGTGCAGGCTGACCCCTGTAAAGATGTTGGAGCACGCAGACTTCCTGCTTCGTTGATTGGAAAGTTTCCACTGCACAGGCGCCAGGCCATCCTCAGAGGAGGCGGATGCCATGTTGCGAGGATGGAAAGCTTCCAGGTGCGGAAGGACGAGAGGACAGTATCAAGGGGGAAGGTGTCTGACAGGAAGGTGAAGGGGGAGAAAAGAGAGAGACCAAATTGGTTAAACTAATGAGATCACAGCCACAAGCAAAGCTCGAGCCTTCAGCCAGCAGACCATCCCGGCAGCCAAACAACCTAGTTACCATTCCTGTCTGATAAGGTCTTATGTCTTTATTCATTTGATTAAGCTGGCAGCTAATTTCTTGATTACTAGTTTGGGCCATCAGAATTTTCCAAATCCCAAGTTGACATAAATTGCTTGTATTATCCAACCAAAAACCCAATTAATCAAATATCATAATAGATAAAGAAAACCAGTAAATATTCACTTTTGAGAAGCTGAAACTATAAGATAATTTGGAGGTACTGTTTTTTGCAACTATAATGACTATTTTCATTTTCCATAAAACTGCCAATTTTGTTTTTGATTCATTTTCATAAAAGTGAACCCAAAAGCAACACATTCTCACAGTTGAGAAGCTGGAAACAGAAAATGATTGTTATTTTTACTTGCAAATGTTACAGATTAATTCATTATTAAAATAGTTATGTGACTAACATCAAACCTTTACACTTTGGGGGATCATTAATAATTATTCAGACATATTCTTTGGTTTACTTGGGCACAATATGATGATATATAAACTGAATAAAAACAAAAAATTAATCTTAAGCCACATTTAGCATTATAGCAGGGCTTTGTAATGATTAAAAAAATGAATAATTTTCTTTAAGTTGACTTAAATCAACTTAAAGAAAATGAGTCAATGGAACAAACTGGAATCATATCACCAATACTTCAAATTCCCCACAAATTTAGGTGCACTCAAAAAAACTGAGTTATTACTTCAACTACTCATTTTTGAGCTAAGCTAAATTCATGGGAACGAGTCGCTCCACATTTTTGGGAGGATAGAGTTATGTTGACTTACTTCTTTTATAAGATGTGCTGTTAGGTTTTACAGTGTAACTGGACACTATGCAAGGAAACCAGATTGTTGCTTTGTGGCATATAGTAGCATCCCCCTACATACAAGTGACAGGCTATAGAATAAAAAAGCCTAAGTAGAAATTGTTAGGCTAAGTCAATTATGCTCCATATGTTTTGCTAGTATTTTTCAGTTTTTGAAATAGCAATAGCACCCACTCTTCCTCATGTAATTTCTCATTAAAGGTGCTATTGATAACATTGATAACATTAAGCCTCTATTATATATACGTATATATAGCCATTTACTTCACAACAAGTTGTTGCCAGGCACTTACGGTCAATCTCAGCCATTTATCCATATTTTCCACACTAACTGACGACCCAGAGATACCACGTGAAACCAACGACATTATACTATTGTCTCACAAGCCTTGTTAGAAGTGGGAAACAAATCTCAGATAACTTCCACAGAGATAAACAAAACATTAATTTTGGACCCGCCAAAAATGTTTTAATGATTAATTCACAATATATATATTTTTTATTTTCAAGGAAAAACCATACTTTTATTAGGCACATTTCTAAAAGCTCTGTGGATGTATTATTATTATTATAATACATATATATTTTTTAAATTTGTCTACATAAAAATGTTATCAATAAGGCCTTTAACTTACTTCCATATATTATCCTGGCTGATTTGTTTTACAGCTGTCTGCTATAAAAATAAGTTTACATTAGCCTAGTTTGCACTAAAGAAAAAAAACTCAAAATGATTTGAAACACTGGTAGAATATAGATGAGAGTGCTTACCTTCCCCTCTGTAGTGTGAATGAGACCAACCATGCACCACCAGCAGACAGACAGACTGATTATTCAGCCAGCATCCAGACTACGACCAACCTTCACAAGCACTAATGCCGAGCCGACCCATTTCCAGCCGAGCTGCAGGGGAACGTGGAGGAATAATCAAAGAGTAATCCATTAATGACGTCAGTGCCGAGGTGCTCACCTCACAACAAGAGTCAGAAAGAGAAAAACAAACCAACTGGAGCCAACAAGTCCAAGACCGAAAGGATCAGGCATTATGGGCTCCTGCTATTTCAAACACTAATTCAAGCTTTCAGACTAACTGGGGGACATTAGACACACACACACATGTGGGGAAAGTCAAAGTTAAAGGTCCCATATCATGCTCATTTTCAGGTTCATACTTGTATTTTGTGTTTCTACTAGAACATGTTTACATGCTGTAATGTTCAAAATACCCTTTATTTTCCTCATAATGTCTGCCTGAATATGCCTGTCTTTACCCTCTGTCTGAAACACTCCGTTTTAGTGCATTTTGACAGAATTGCAACAGAATTGCAACAGAATTGTGTTGCTAGGCAACAGCTTGGGTCCATGTGTACTTCCTGTCAGCTGATGATATTCACATATACACTGCAACCAGGAATAAACTTGGACACATTAAGAGTGTATAAGAGAGATATTTTTATCTTGGAAAATATTATCTGAATCTTATCTACTGGAAAATGTATTTTTTGTTGTTTTAAGGTTCAACACAGTAGCCTATATGAGAGAGAATATTTTCTTATCAATTCTCATTATCATTGTCGCAAAATTTTACATTCATAAATGCAAATTTGCAAGAGTTAAACCACATTTGAATGTTTTTAAGAAAGAAATGGAACTATATATTAAAACTATATATTCTGAAAAAAACAAAAAGGCTAGTAAAATGACAAGTTTGTGCTCCCATTTTAATGTTTTTATTTTAGTTACTAATTTATTTATATTAACCCCCGGCATGTTTTTTTTTTTTATGTTATTTTTTTTTTTTTTATGTTTGAATGTTTTTATTTATCCCTTTATTTTATTTGTGTATTGTTTACCTATGTATTGATTTAATTGTTCTTTGTGTTGTTTACAAATCTAAAATAAAGTCTATTGAAAAACAAACAAACAAAAAAACAAAAGGGGAGAGGGGAAGGGGCAAAAGGGATTTCTAGTAGGGACCGCAGAAGAAGAAATGAAGGAGGAGGGGCTCTGAACTTCTTCACCTGTAACCTGATCAGTTTTGTGTAATTATAACAACCAGAGAACAAGATATAGAGGTACTTTAAATCGGCATGAAAAAAAGAAGTGGTCAGTGACTCTCTAATCATGAAAAAAATTATATATATATATATATATATATATATATATATATATATATATATATAATTATGTATAATTAGGTTGCCTTCAAGTACTATAGGAAAAAAAACAATAAAAGCTTTGATGCAGCGTTATTCCTATATATATATATATATATATAAAATTATATAAAATATAATCATATATAATTATGTACAATTAGGTTGCCTTCAAGTACTATAGGACTTTGATGCAGCGTTATTCCTTTATATATATATATATATATATATATAAAAATAATTATATAATATATAATTATATATAATTATGTATAATTAGGTTGCCTTCAAGTACTATAGAGAAGAAAAAAAAAAGCTTTGATGCAGCGTTATTCCTATATATATATATATATATATATATATATATATATATATATGTAAATATTATAAATATAGGAATAATGCTGCATCAAAGCTATTATTGTTTTTTTTCCCTATAGTACTTGAAGGCAACCTAATTAAAACACAGGTGTGTCACAGGACAGGTATTTTAAAGCTCACCTGGATTGGCCCTACAGGTTTCACCTGTCATCTCTCTGGTCTCAGCAGCAGACACACGGAAGCCAGACATGAGTGGGCTATTTGCTGGACTACTGAGGACTCGCCGGGCTCTCTCTCACAGAGTCGGTGTGATGAGCCAACAACGTTATAACATCAGCAGCAAACCACCTAAAGACAACATCGGTCCGGGGGTAGGTTGTTTACACATGAGGTCAGGAGCTGGACAATATGTTGTCTTTAAAGTGTTGTTATGATTTGTGAATCAGTGTGGAGGTAACACATGTCTCTCTGTCCTGCAGCAGTCCATGTTCGTGCTGGCTGTGATGGCTGTGACCATCCTCGGACCTTCAGGGTGGATACTTTCTCACCTGGATGAATATAAATCCCATGGCTGATGATGGACCAGGCCCTGAACGCATCTTTTACACCTGTTAAACAGCTGCTGTTTTTTACATTTCGTTGACATAATAAACTTGAGTTTCTCATAATGTAACTTGTTTGTATTGTTTTGGTGCAGTTCAGCCTCCATACCAGTAGGTGTCAGGAGCTGAATGCGGAAGTGAAACCTCTCTCTCTTTGCTTATAAACAAGGCATCCATAGCTGTGTGAAATCCTGTGATCCGTAGAGAGTTTTTATTTAATACCATATCGCAGCACAGAGAGCTAAAAGTGCCTTTGAACGCACCATGAAGCCGCAGCTGGCTAAGAAGCGTCCTAAAGCAGCATCAGCCGGAGGAGACGAGTCTGCTGCTGCGTGTCTGCAGGAGGAGCTGTCTGCAGCGATACACGGAGCCTTTGAGGTGGCCGTGGAGATCGCAGTTCGAGAGGTGACGAAGCTGGTGGGTCAGGCGACAGCAGACGTCTGTGAGGAGATGCGACGAGAGAACCAGTCCCTCAAACAAAGACTGCAGAGAGCTGAAGCTCTGCTGGAGGAAAGAGGAGGTGGCGGTGGGTCTCCTTCTCCTCCTGCAAAGAAACTCCTGAATGCAACCGACCGTGCAGATCACCCTAGTATATACAATCCCAAAATCCCAAAGCCCCAAATAAGCAAAGTGCACATCAGTGTCACGGGGGTCAGAGGTGACTCTCCTCCTCCTGCAGGTCACAGCCGTGCACTGCAGCCTCCTGATGACCAGCAACGTCAACATGTGGAGCAGATGTGTGATGTGAAGACTCAGCATGGCAGTGATGCTGCTTCAGAGAGTGATGGAGATGATGGGTGTGCTGTTGCCTTCACTAAAGAAGGTATGTGGGCAGTGGCGACATTTTTCTTGGTGGGGCTGTGCCACATCCAATCAAGTTCAGCAAACATCACGGTGTGATTTAATGCAAAAAAAAAAGTGAAGGTATCAAAAACACATTACTACTTTGCAGTTAAATAATCAAAACATATTTGATTCCAACAGGAAGAGTAAAGAATGCTTAAAGAAACACAACAGTATAACATGTACTCAGTGGTGGAGTGTAACTACTTAAATACAATTTTGAGGTACTTGTACTTTACTTGAGTATTTCCATGTTCTGTTACTTTCTACATCTACTCCACTACATCACAGAGGGTCATATTCGACTTTTTACTCCACTACATTTATCTGACAACTTTAGTTACTTTACAGATTCAGATTATTAATACAAAATCTAATCACATTACAATTAAATTACACATTACTGTGTGCATTCCATATTTAAAACACACAAATATTGACAATTTGTATAATATTTATTATTATTATTATTATTATTATTAGTAGTAGTAGTAGTAATGTTTTTATTGTATGTGACTCAGGGAGGGCGGTGCCCTTTATTGGCCTGCCGCCACTGTATGTAGGCCGAGCAATTTTTATTTCCTGTTTGATCACTTTCCCACCAACATACCTTAGAAGTATAATATGACACCTTTGCCTCAAATGTTAAAGGTCTTATTTATAACATTTGAATGTAGACAAATATATATTTTGTAAAAATAATACATCTACAGAGCCTTTAGAAAGGTGCAGAATCAAAGTGTGACTTTCCCTGTAAAGAAAAGTATTGAGAGTTACCAGCCTCACAGTCTGCCACCACCACCACCACCACCACCACCCCCAGTTCATTCTCTGCTGTTGTCAACAGGTAGTTAGACTGCACATCACCGAGAGAAATCTGATATCACAGGTGAAGGGTTAACGACACAGGAGTAAACTGCATACATCCACACTGATTAAGTGGCACTGTTTTTTTTTTAATTCACTGTTCAATGTTGGCGGGTCCAAAATGAATGTTTTATTTATCTTTGTGGAAGATATCTGACGTTTGGTTCCCACTTCTAACAAGGCTTGTGAGCCAATAGTAAAATGACGTTGGTATCACGTGGTATCTCTGGGTCATCAGTTAGGCCCAATTAGACCCAATCCGGTCCCTTCTCCTTGGTGGAGTGACCTCCGTTTGTAGTCACACTCGCAGCTCAATGAAGCACCCTACTTTAAGGTGAGGGTATCAATACAGCGGCTGCTTCGGGACGAACTTCCCTCCCTCTGGCAAGGAAATAAATAAATATCAGAATCAGAAATACTTAATTGATCCCCGGGGGGAAATTGAGTTACATTTTGCTCCCAATCTAGAACTCAGATATATAAAATAATAATGCTGAAAAATAGGATCTATCATTAATTGTGTAAAAATGCAAGAATATTATAAATAAATATAAATATTTGTTTAAATGTACTGTATAAATAAATGCAGTGTTCATGCCAGAGTAAACCAGATTATTGCACAGCTGAATTATTGCACTAAATCTTTGTCCTGTTAAGTCAGTAGTGCACAGTTGAAGATATAATAATTATGGGGTTATAGCTGCTAATAGGGGTAAAAAAATAATAATAAATATACGTTGTATATAAATATACAACACTTTACAATCTAATGAACATGTCTACCGTTTTCTAGACTGGACAAGGGTATATTTGATCCTAAATACAATCTATTTACTTTAAGTTGATTAACGCCTGTATGACAATAAAGTAGAATAAAAGTAAATGTCTCTTAGTTTATGCAGTTATGCATGTTTACGAGTAAATGTTTGTACCGGTAGTTGCACAGGATATACATTGGAGCATGTTGCATGATTAACACAAAACGGCGTTGCACGTCGTCCGTAAGGGCGGCTGGTTAAGTCGGCATCGATGCAGGCTCGCTGTTGAAGGGTTTTATAACCCACTTCCACTCCCCGCTAATTGGTTTGGGATGGCACTTAATATTGCGGACCCTCCACACGAACACGCAAACAGAGTGGAAGTGGGTAGGGAGAGGGTGTAGGGGCTGGTTTGGAATTGGCCCTCAGTGTGGAAAAAAACGGAAAAATGTCTGAGACTGATGGTAAAAGCCTGGCAACGACTTGTTGTGAAGTGAATGCAATGGAACGGGGGAGGGAGAATACGATATCTTGTGGCTGAATGTTATCAATGTTATCAATAGTACCTTTTAAGTGTGCATGCATGTTTATACTGTATATGGAGCTGACTGTTTTTACACATTTTTAGAGACTCCAGTGCCAAATTAACACTTGCTAAATTTAGTTGCGACTGCATGTGTTGCTAACAGCTAGGATTGCTGAAGTTTATTTGTATATGTAGAAGGTAATATGATGGCTGAAACATCTGTTTGCTCATGCTTGTGCAGGTTACACATCAAAATTTAAAATTATAACAAAATACACTACACAATATAGTACAAAAAACATAAATTGAGAACCCTAAAAATGCAAAATCTACATCATCTACACTTAATACTTATTATAATAGTTTATTTTAATTTCAGTTTTAGTTTATTTTGAAAACACCTTGAATTCTTTTTCAAGTTAAAACACATATCAACATATTGGGATTACCATTGCTCTATTACAGTACGGTCAAATTCTGTTGTTAATCCTTAAAGTAGCTTAATCCACGTCTGTACACAATCTTATATTGTTTTAGGGGGATTGTAGTTCTTCTGTTACTGAGAGAGAGAGAGTGGCCAAACTCAGCAACGCACTTAGATGGCATTGAAAATGTGCTCAAATATCTGTAATTCATAAGAATGAATACTTTTACTAGACAGTTTAAGGAATAAACATATTGTATTATATTCCAGTAAATAATACAGAAAGATGTCTACTGTTCCCTCGCTCACTGCGTGTACCATGTGATCGTTTTGTTTACAGAAGTCAGCGAAGGGATCTCCCGTATGTGTGTGGTGAGGGTAGAACGCATCAACCAGCCATGTCAACAACTGGCAGCTCAAGACCGCAACTCGCCACCACTTCCCAGTACAGTAAAGCAGGAGGAAGAGGATTCAGCTTGTTATTTGGACTCTATCAAAGTGGAGGATTTCAGCCCGGACTGTATGTCAGCGGTCCAGTCCAAAATGCTGGAGGAGTGGAAGCCAGAAGCGCTGGATATGCAGATCCAAGACTCAGATGCTGCTCTGTCCTGCACCACCAGGCTGGCTCAGGGTAAGAAGGAAGACATGAAAACACAATGTCCCTTTTTATAGCAACATATTAAGTGGGGTTAACTGTTCAGATCGGTGTGTGTTATGTTAATCTTTACATCCTAGGTGCTCTGTGTTCCCTCTCTTGAAACAGCATTTAGACCTCAGGGCTTTAAAAATAAATGATATCTATATTACTGTAATGTTGAATTTGATCAAATGTCTATTCAAATGAATTCAGGCCTTTCTATTGATTGCTTTTCTAGTATTGATCAGTTCTACAAACAAAATGTAATCAGCCAGTTTGCATTATATGTGACAGTCAAACTGTCATCTTCACGCATTCAGTTCTGCATGTAAACATATTTTGTGTGTATTATTATGGCTGACTTAAGGCTGCAAAGAATGTGGCTCTTCTGCCATGTTGACGATGATTATCTGAAACAGAAAAAAAGTGATGAAAATATTCAAACTTGCCAACTAAATCATGTTTTTAAATGTAAATGGAATTAAGGTGAAAAAACAAAAACAAAATTTCCTTCAGTTTAACCCCCACGTGACCGCTAACGTCCACAGCTCTTCTATCCCTCTTCTCAGAGTTCCCAAACATCTTCCAGCTGGCAGAACCAGCTCCCATCCCAGAGGCCCCCCCACAGGTTCAGGAAGCCCACGTGCGGACCAGCCGCAACCTCGGACACACCTTCGCCAACCTCTACACCTGTAAGTCCTGCAACCAGACCTTCAACCTGCCCAGCCTGCTGCGGCGCCACTACGGCCAGTGCCAGCAGAGGCTCCAGCAGTATGGCCAGCAGCCCGTAGATGGGAGCAAGAGGACCAGACTGCAGCTTTACCCGCCGGGCTGCAGCCCTTTCCGCTGCACCGAGTGCAACCGAGAGTTCAACCGCATGGAGAACCTCAAGACTCACTTTCGCATCCACACGGGAGAGAGGCCGTACACCTGCGCCGTCTGCTCCAAGTGTTTCCGTCACTCAGGGGCGTTGACCAGGCACTTCCGCATCCACACGGGAGAGAAGCCTTACATCTGCGGACAGTGTGGGAAGTCCTTCACAAACTGTGGGGGGCTTAAATTCCACCAGCGTTCACACTGCAAGCAGCTACAGTAGCTACACATTGTTTTTTTAATATGAGGTGGAAACTGCTGATATGCAATGCCCAATATGTTTAAACTAGGGCTGTCAATCAATTAAAATATTTAATTAGAATGAATTGCATTATTGTCAATCATTAATCGCTATGAATCCCAAATTAATTAATTAATTTACCTGTTCAAAATGTACCTTAAAGGGAGATTTGTCAAGTATTTAACACTCTTATCAACATGGGAGTGGGCAAATATGCTTGCTTTATGCAAATGTATGTATATATTTATTATTGGAAATCAGTTAACAACACAAAACAATGACAAATATTGTCCAGAAACCCTCACAGGTACTGCATTTAGCATAAAAAATATGCTCAAATCATAACATGGCAAACTGCAGCCCAACAGACAACAACAGCTGTCAGTGTGTCAGTGTGCTGACTTGACTATGACTTGCCCCAAACTGCATGTGATTATCATAAAGTGGGCATGTCTGTAAAGGGGAGACTCGTGGTTACCTATAGAACCCATTTACATTCACATATCTGGAGGTCAGAGGTCAAGGGATCCCTTTGAAATTGGCCATGCCAATTTGTACCAATGGATTCCTTAGGTTTTCTAGTTTCATGTGATACCAGTATCTTCCCTCTAGCTTTAAAACTGAGAGCACTACAACCTCCGAAAGATCGATTGCGTTAATGTGTCAAAGAAATTAGTGACGTTAAAACAAATTTACGCTATCATTTTATTAGCGCATTAACATTGACAGCCCTAGTTTAAATGTATAATTTAATGTAAAAGTTTAAGTAAGATCATACTTACTGCTAATATCAGATTCTGACATATTAATGGCCCACATATAGTATATTGGTCTAATGAACCTCTGGCTGTTCCATAAACTGTCAGATCATAAGTGACCGTTTCATAACAGGGACTCTCCTTTCTGTACCGTTTCACCTTTTTCTATCAGGTCTTCCCTTTGAGATCACAGGTATTGTTAAGTGCATCATATTGAGGCCAAATCATAAATTATTCTGTTACTGACACAAATACGATTAGTTGTATTTCAGTGATGATGTTCTATAAATCAGTGTCCTCTCAGTAGAAAAGTAGCAAGACAGAATAGAGATACTGTAGCTATGTGATCAGCCAGTACTGTATATGTTTGTTGTTGTACGTTTTTGTTTTATGATGATTGTGAAAGAAAATCATTTGGTGTTTCTTATTCATGACAATCTGGTTTTTGTAATTATTTGTCATTTCATTTATTAAAAGTGTGGAAATTGCTCAGAAAGTGGACAAAGTATGTCAGCTTTGTTGTACTGTACCAAAATACATAGTATGGAAGTCTATGAAGTCTATTTTTAATGTTTAATTTAATCAGAGCTGGAAAGTAACAAAGTACATTTACTCAAGCAACTGACACCAACTCAAGTAGTCAGTCGTCCCGTGTCAACTGAGTGTTCAGATTCAGACAGCAGCCAGGTTTGACAGCAGTGGAGGAAAGATGACTTGGAGACATTCAGATTGCTAGTAGAGGGTGACAAATATCATATATCATATTGTGTAATCACAATATTGTTATAAAAATAAATGAAAGAACAGGTTTATATGCTTTAATGTTCAAAAAACACTTTACTTTTCTTGTACCGCCTGTGCTGCAGCACCTCTTTTCACCCTCTGTTTGTCTGAAACGCTCCGTTTTAGCTCCTTTTGATGGTTATGTCAAACATGGCACAATTTGAGGGTTAGGAAATGGTATGGCATACAAAAATATGATTTACTGTAATTACATTTTTTTTGGGATCATCCAAATATGTTATATTCCATCAAATTTGCAGTTCTACATGGTATTAAGTCAGCGATGAAATGTGTCATGCGTTTCTCACTTCATAATAAGCCATCAAGTATTACAGTAAATGTAAGTCATTACATTAATAATCTGTTTTTTGCAATGGCTAAAACACAATTTCTGAAACCTCTTTCAAAACACAAAAACCAAAAACACAAAATCTCTTAAAAAGCAAACACTTCATTCAAAACCATGTAAACACTTCTAAGATGGTATTTTTGCATCACAACTTTACACACAAACACTAAATAAATAGCTCTTCCCACATGCCAACTGCACACTGATGTGCTTAGTGTTAAACACCGTACTGTATCTAGAATCTTTGTCATTTAAACTTGTAGCATTCTGTAAATATAGACTATGAACTATGTGGAAACACACAAATTTGCTTATTTTCAATACTCCTAACAGTATCAGACACAATTACTTTAACTGAAGGTGACATGATCATAGTTACAGTATTGCAATGTAAACAAAATACAGTATATTCAATTTAACTTTCTCTCCAAAATTGGCCTTCATTGTTGTGCACACCAAAGAGCAAACCTGAATCCTATTTATAGTGTTCAAACTCTGATTTCTAAGCGATCTAATTGGTTACTGGTGTTTTCACAGGTGCATTCTGGGTGCAGGTGATTGATAATTGCAGTGTGGTATTTCAGTGTCAGTGAAAAAGCTATGTTGCTTGTGGTGGCGTTGATTCATAAAACATCTAATGTGGTGCACATTTAAACAGGATCCAGGGAGCCTTTCAACAATTTATTGTAGTCAAGATGGTCAACAGTTGGATGGCAGTTGGTGGATGTTTTTTTCTATTCAAAGAAACATTAACAGAGGATATTACATATCTCAAATATAATACAAATTACAAATAATACATTAGATCATTTTAACATATACATCATTCATGCATTCACAATCTGGAATTTGGCTTTTCTCCTCGACATAGGATTAAGTTCAGGTATCTAACATAACACAAAACAATCTGTTAACCTTTAAACAATATATTCCATTTCAACCAAATAAATTATAAAAGGTGCAAAGTCCATATTAAACTCACATCATTCTTCTTTGTTCCCCCTGGGAAAAGGGAGGGTTCAGGCTTGGAGGGCAGATTTATATAGTGTTTAGCAAACAACACACAAAAGCTTTTAGTTATGAACGGTGTGTCTAATGAAGATAACCGTGTGTTATTTGCAAAAGGCCTGTTTTAGGATTTCAAACTTAGTGTAAAGTAGACAACGTGCTAATGGTTTAGTATACCTGGACAATAGATATGAGTTAGTGGTTTCAATAACTGTGCCACAAGTACCAGTTTTTGTTTCTTGGCAATTGCAAAAAACAAACAAAAAAAACTGTAATGAATAGCCCTTTTTCAAAATAACTTTCCATTGGAGGGTTAAGAAGATGGGACGGACAGGCCACAGCTGGCAATCCCAAATTGTTCTTACATTATTAATTTGCATTATCTTCTAAATGTCTGATTTCTGCAGCTTTAGAAATGACAGCTGTGCTTACCATTCCTTATCCACTAGATGGCAGCATGTTTATTTAACACGGCTGTGTCAGTGAACCCCTGTGGAGAAAGACTGACCCTCCCTCTGAACAGCCTCAGATAGATGATCCGGCTCAGCTGATGTCTCTCAGGAACTGTAGTGCAAGTTGCTTCGAGACAAACTTCAAATGCCAATGACAGTGTGACAACCTCTGTCCCCACAAGTTTGACTCTGACAGTGTTTTTATCAAGTGCTACATTAACAAATAGGGCAGCGGGAACTTTCTTGCCAAAGAAAGACAACAGGAATGTGCAGATACATGCCCACTTATGTGGTACACATACTTACATGGAAGTGCATAGTATATGAGACATATTGTGGGGGCATTGTGGATATGAGTATTCATAGATATAAAACAGTAGATGTGACGCGTTCTGATGACTTGCTATTCCACGATGGAACCATATGGCGGCCATCTTACCTGGGTCCAGTTTTAAACTTTCTGTAATTGGAGCCGAAGGTAAAAGAGACTTATGTTGTCCTTATAATCCTTGTATTGTTCTACCAATACTGTTTTTTATTCAAAGTAATGAGCATAATACAACTTTGGTCTAATTTTGATTGTTATAGCTCCAAGAGAACAAATCATGCTTTCAATCCTGAAAATAATTTCATATTCGTTCAATTATATTGCAGACAATGATTTTATATTTTCAAATTGGCCTGAACTTATGTAAGAACTGTCTTTGGCATTCTGAATGGCTAATATACTATTAGCCTTTTTTTTTTTTTTAACTGAGTATCATGGCCTATAAGCACGCAATTACAACCAGTCACTTCCTGTTTCGCCAGCACGGGTTTTTGTTTTGATAATGATGGTGGTGGGAAGGACAGCTCGAAGAGAGACACATTACAAAGGAGCTCTTGGGGGACAGACAGAAGGTTTAGGCCCTTGTTAATTATTGAAGCAACATTTGCTGTTGTGCTTCAGTCAGCAATGTGTCACTTTACAACCCCCCCCCACCCCCGCGCACATAAAGATGTTCGGTGATTTGTCAAAATAGATTGGATTGTTCTGTCCAGTGTGCGTCTTGCTCAGCCCCACACAACACTGAACGGGATGAACGGGTTAGAAAATTAATGATGAATGGAGATGCTATTATTTAAACGGTCAATTGTAAGTCACTGAGAAACTTCAGTTTACAATAGACGTGTAAAAACTATTGATTATGTCCTTTGGCAACTGTGTTTTGACTGATTCTGCAACATAAAGATTAACACAAGCGGATAGATTTCAACAGAGAGAGTGAAATGGAAATTGGACATGACAAGTGGCCTAATATGCATGCACTTCCCTTATATGACACAGTATGTCTGCTCTTTAATTGTTTTGCACAATTTAAAGTGTTAAAATGTCAAATCTCTAAAGGTGATAATTTATATACTTTGTCCTTTTGAATGTTTAAAATTAATGCCCTTTAAAATTTGCCCATCATTTGGCAAAAATTCCATAATAACCTTTCAGCATATTGTAATTCAAGTGTTCTGAGAGAAAACTAGACTTCTGCACCTCCTCATGGCTCTGTTTTCAGGCTTTAAAAAATCTAGCCCGTGACGGGAGACTTTGACCAATCACAGGTCATTTCAGAGAGAGAGAGCGTTCCTATTGGCTGTTCATTCAACGGAGGCAGCTATCAATCACTCGCAAACTCCGATCAAAAGGTCAAACTAAAAAAAAAAAAGAAAATTGAGGAGAGAAATAGTCATTACAGTAACAGAATATTGATTCATATTTGATCAGCGCTGCCTAGTTTGACCGTTTGATTGGAGTTCACAAGTGATTGACAGCTGCTCAGAGATGGCAAGGCTCCAGCTCGGCTCTGACTGCTTGTTTTCCTCCGGTCTTTGAAATCTTGCAGATGCCATTAGGAGCACCGGAGGACACACAGGCACATGTTTTTTTTCAGATTATCTGTCTCATGCACTACTGTCAGGATATACTGACCATTTTATAAAAATAACTTTTTTTTAATCAGATTTGCTCCAATCTGCCTACTGCTGCTTTAATTGTTTGTATTTTGTATTTATTGCATGGACATTGCAAACGTTGGCATGGGTTATATATTACTTCTACAGTGTCTTGAGGTGTTTGAAAAAAACCTGACGACCAGAGGCTCATCCATCAGTGTCTGTGGTCAAGCTATGCATGCTGGTGCAGCATGTTCTTTGATCTTTTCTTAGCTCCTTCTTAGCTCACCGGACTCGAGGCTGCTTTTATTCAGGTGGAAAATGGAGGTTAGACCTAACTGGACAGAGCACGGTGGGGAGGAGCAGGATGGGGGGGATGGGGACATCTTGCCTGTTGATGATTCTCGATGGAAGTAGGTCAAAGGTAGGTCGGCTTCTCCACTCGCTGCGAGACAAGTCCATCCAGTTGGCATTATCAAGAGTTATGATCCCTGTTTGTGAGATATGGCGGGGAAGAGGTCAGCTCATCATCCTTGGGATTTGATTGGATACCAGAGATGAATACATTCGTCCTCAGACGGGCTGTCGAGTCGCGGGGCCTGCTGGTGGATCAGATCACAGGTTGTCCTGTAGTTTCCTCCATCCATCACTTTTCTAAATGTAGACTTCGGGTCTCCACCAGCTGAAGCTAATCCCATGTTGACGGAGGCCTGTATGTTGGAGATCAAAAGGCTTTCACATAATTTATCACGACATTTGGACTGTGTGTGTGTGTGTGTGTGTGTGTTCAGGGGGCGTTATGACAGAAGGAGTTAAGGGGCACTGTCTCATTCATGTGTCTCTCATTTCGGAGCACTGAATGAAGGTTTACTACTGAACTTATTACTGTAATCATAAAAGCAGACTGTTTCATTTTGTAGGTGGTACTTAGTGCGATGAGTGAGTGTTTTCAAGGCCAGATTGGGAGTAACACAATACTAGGTATTGAAGTGCCTGTTTGAATACAAAAAAGGGCCTCCGTATCATTATCTTCTCTTCCTCTTGCTCTCTCTCTCTGCGAAACCTACATGTGCAATACTCAGGAAAACAGCGGAGAACTTTGAATTATAAATCAATTGTATTGATCAGGTTGAGCATGAGTTGCCCCGAGCCCTGAAATCAAATCCAGTTGTTTACATTCTTGATATTCATCACAGGATGTTATTTCCAGAGCATATCCATCTCCAGAGCTGAGAAATGCACATTCAGCTGGGCACCAGACATGTAGTAAATTGCTTTGTTTTACCAGTTTTATCATGCTAGTCAAGATACTGCAGTTAATACCATCATGACAACAATTAGCAGTAACGGTGGCCTTACCACATATGGCATCTGGTCAAATATATGCATGTTGTGTAGTTAACATTTTCACAATGTACAGTTCTTCCTTTAAGAATGGCATTCAAGGTATA
The DNA here is from genome assembly GCF_015220745.1 of Sebastes umbrosus. Taxonomy (NCBI): domain Eukaryota; kingdom Metazoa; phylum Chordata; class Actinopteri; order Perciformes; family Sebastidae; genus Sebastes; species Sebastes umbrosus. The sequence goes on along the minus strand of NC_051271.1, from coordinate 29,683,112 downwards.
ATTTGACATTTTTGGGAAATCCAATTATTCGCTTTCTTTCTATCGCCAGATGAGTGACAACTTTGTTCAGCTCATTTTCTGTGTTGCATGACAGCATGGCGGAATTAGCAAACAGTTAGCTGAGTAGCCAGCCGTCCGACCAGCGGGCTGGTGGCCAACGGCAGCGCTGTAAAGATAAATTGTGGGCGCATACATTTTTAGATGCCTATAGTTAACTATCGTTCTGTAAAGTTAATCAAAAAGAGAAAGGGTTGCTAAAAGTTTAGCCTTCTGCTAACCGCCGCAACCAAAGAATACGTTTTTTAACCAAAGCTCTCACATAAGAATGAAGCACAAGCACAGCACTGAATATAATTTCTATCTCTCTCTCTCTCTTTACAACCACGAAAAGCAAACAGGCTAAGAAATCAAACTGTGTGACATGTTCTGTCGTTCTCTTCCGTTCCGTTTCAGTGCTATGGACAGCGCCGCACCTACACAACACACAGCGCGGTCCATGGTTCCGAAACAACAGCTAAACGATAGTCGCACGTAATTCGGCCAAGTTTTGAGAAAAAACAGATACAATTCAGGCTTTTTTTCATAAATATATTATATCAGACTCCAAAAGTCAACCAGGCCCTTTTACCTATAATATTGAATACCTATCACATCCATTAAACTATATTCTCATTTTACCTATAACATCAAATACCTATCACATCCATGTTAATATCCAATCATTTTTTGACATGCAAGAGTCTAAACTATAATTTGCACATTTTATTCCAGAAGTAAAAATGAAAGAAAAGCAAAGCTTGTGGAGGTAACAGCAGATGGAGTAGACAGATAAGAAGATTCAGACAACACATCCATATCTACTTACAGTGTAAAACTGATGGAGACAAAAACAGATTCCTTGTCTCCCCAGCTGACCTTGGTGGCAGCCAAGCTGCGACTCGAGGGCAGGAACCCAAATAACCCGGCCATGAAAATAAAAATCAATGCAGGAAGCAGATCTGTTGCCAGAAGGTAGTCCTCCAAGGTCAACGGCCCCCCGGCCGACCAGCCGACTGGCTATCACATCACACTGCTCTCCATCCAGTCACACACAATGTACACAAACATGGAAAGAAAAATGCCCACAACAATATTCACTCCACCTCAGATCAGCAGTCAGCTTGTTTCTAGAACGAAGTGGTAGGAGTGTGAATCCATTTTCTGCTCATGTTTGGACAAAAATAACCCAGCGAGATGCATCTCTCCTGTTTGTTGTAAGTGTAGTGGTATCACAGCCCAACAGTCCACTTCAAATATTAGCTCAAGTCAGTTTAGGAGCTAACACATCACATGTTTGTTGGTGGGTGTCTTTATTCAATATAGTGCATTACCTTTTTTTCTGTCTTTCTATGTGTATTGAAGTGATTAAAACATGGCCAAATGAAATAGAAACCATAGCTGTTATAGCAGGGATGATTGGTTTGTGTCCTATTTTTCAGTGTGGAAGTCAGAAGCAGCTGCAACCAACAGTTCAGTTCAACTTCAGTAGTAAATTTGGAAATACCTTAGCCACTAGAGTGCAGACATCACCACAAAGGGCTGTAGTTTTATCTCTGTATAAGTCCAAGATTAGGTACCTTGGATTCTAATAGTGTCCAAAATCACTGAATAATTGATCTCTACAGTATATAGTGCCCTGAATAATTATTGGAATTGAAAGGAAAAAAGTAGTGTCCAGGCATTTATAATACTTTTTGCTGACAAAACAATGTGTTGCAGTTTACAGATTATTTAGCTGAATTTGTAAATTATCTGTACAAAACAGTCTCACGGCAGGTCGTGGAATAGTCACGAAATTGAATCTATTTGATTCGTGTATATACTGTAGACACAAATTTCCCTTTTTTTTTCTTGATACTCAACACGAATTTCAATAACGTATTTTTAGTGTGTTTTCCTACGAATGTCCAGCAACATGCGATGCACGTGTCAATTTCCGCTGCAGTCTTTTCAAAGTGACGTTTAGGAAAAGATCGACTTGGTTAGCCTTAGGCAACAAAACTACTTAGTTAGGTTTAGGAAAAGATCGCGGTTTGGGTTAAAATAACTCCGAAAGTGCCGTAACTTAATTGCAGAAGTTACGTGACAAATAAATAATTTTTGACTTGTGGTTTCACACTGGACACAAACACGGGTCTCCTAGGCAAAAGTCCTGTGTTTTTTGACCCACCCATCCACACTGACTTCCTCCATACGCTGCGGTGTTTGTTGCTCTCCACACTTCCCAGTTCAGAATGACATGGATTACATACAAATTGAATGAATTCATGTCTACGAACACAAATCAATAGATTCAATTTTGTGACTATTTCAAGAACTGCTGTGCGACTGAGCTGATCTTTAATGTTGAGTTGTGCTACTCATTGGCTGTCAGTGATGACGTGAAATGACGATGATGTCCGAAATCTCGATTTACTGCTTGCGATAGAGTAAACAATGGAAAGTACAGGTGTAAATAATAAAATTGCTGATAATGGCTGAATTTCATGTAGCTGCTTCAGTTTCAGGGTCCTGGTATTGTGCATGCTGGCTCTTTGTCACACTGTCATGACTTACTGGGTTACTTGAATAGAACAGAGCCATCGTTAATGTCATTAGCAACACCTGTGCTTATCCTACTGTGTCTGCTGTGAACAAGGCCTGTTTGATTTGGCTGTGCAGTGCAGTCTCATACTCAAGAGAGTAACCTCACTGGTCAAATGAAATGTTACCTGTTGAATGGTATTCCCTGACGACACAATATATTATGATAATTTTGTTGAAACAAAGCTAACGACAAAGCTAACAGGAGACCGGAAGATGTCACTCAATCAGTCTATACACACGCCCACAGAGTCCTGAGAAGAGGTCTAATCAGCCAGATTAACTGAAAACACCTGTGTGGGTGTTTAGAGGCTTTAAACATGCAGGACTGGAACATGAGATCTGACTATAGTTTCAGTTTTGGCATTGCAGCAACGATAAACATAAGGGAACAACACAACAGAGTAAGCCAATATACTTTACATGACATATAAATTATCCATGATCATAACATGTGTCATCAATACCTGGTGGCTCAATAGCTAGTATAGATAACAGTAGCAGCCATAGATGAACAAAGGATCACATGCCAGATTTCTCCTTGGCTTAGATGGCATTACAGTAATCTTGATTTACCATTTTGTTTTATTATTCAATCTGTAACAGCCCGGGAGCAGTTTTATTGACGTTGGAACAGAAGGCTTTAATTTGGTACAATCGGCAGCAATTTGATCTGAGTCACCAAATAAATCAAGCAGTTTAACAACATCATGCTCTGCTGTAATAACCTGCTTTGCTTAACCCGTTGTTTCTACATGCCGGAACAGTTAACTCAGCGGCACACTTGTTCATCCTCTCAGAGGAAACCTGTGGAAGACATAATGAGAGAGCGCATCAGTCACTTATTATTTAAGTCATTACTGAAGGTCAGTTTAAGGTCAGGCGAGTAATTAGTTGGGGCCAGGTTCAAGTAAAGTACGGGAACAGAACAGTTAAGGTTGAAATGGGATTTAGAAGGTGCTGAATTTGTTAGGTCTGGAGATTCAAGTAGATTTCCATCAATTACACTCTAGAAATCCTGTTTGCTCTCCTGACAGGTGTCTCATACCTTAGAAACTGCTCATTTGCAATGCTGTTTGTTGACATTTTATCATGCCCCGAGAACATGTGCCAGCATGCCGAAATTAATGGAAAATCTTTGGAGTGGCTTAATTTGACAGAGTTTGACTATAGTGCCATTTATATTATCTCTCAGAAAAAGTAAATTCCAGTTTGAAAGTTGCAATTTATTTGCTCAGCCAATTAGACTGTTGTCAGGCTATTAAATAGACGTCAGCAGTCACTATAAGCCCCATAGATGTGGATCAATAGGGGCCTACTACACCCATTAGTAGGTTTTATCACCTATATACATGGTAGATCAACGAAAGAAGGTATAAAAGAACACAACAGTGACTTCTAGCAACCGTAGTAATTATGACAAAAGAGCTGAAACACAGGGTTTTCACCCATGACACCGGAGTTTGCATCCGGTGTGAAACCAACGGAAGTTGTCTTTGTGTTCGTAGTTATTTTGAGCCAAAACACAATGTTTTTCCCTTAACTTAAATAAGTGGTATTTTTTTCCCCTAAACCTAAAGGAGTTGTAGTTTTGTTGCCTAAACCTAAAGAAGCCTTTTTGTTTGTGTTCAAAAAGTAATGTTTCATTCAGTTTTACAACATGTTAGAACGTGTTGCTTTCACTTTTACAATGTAGTAGGCGTAGTAGGTCTCTATTGACCCACATCTATGGTGCTTATAGCGACTGATAACAGCTATTTAAAGCGGCAGTAGGCAGATTATTTTTGGCATCATTGGGTAAAAATTCCATAATAACCTTTCAGCAAAATTTTATTCAAGTGTTCTGAGAGATAACTAGACTTCTGCACCTCCTCATGGCTCTGTTTTCAGGCTTTAAAAAATCTAGCCCGTGACGGGAGACTTCGGCCAATCACAGGTCATTTGAGAGAGAGAGAGCATTCCTATTGGCTGTTCATTCAACGGGGGCAGCTGTCAATCACTCGCGAATTCCGATCAAAAGGTCAAACTAGACATCAAATGTGAATCAATGTTCTGTTACTGTAATGCCTGTTTCTCTCCTCAAATGTTTTCAGAAACATCTTGTAGTGTAGCTGTAAAATGAGAAAGTTTGCTCCGGCTGGTGGCGGTGCTTGGTGTTTCCTCAACTGATCTCAACAGGGCTTCTGGGTCACAAACTTTCTCAAACTTTTTGTAATGATATAATTTGTAACAATAGAACAGTAGATCTATCTGTCTCTTATTGTTTGCATAATGTAAGTGCTAGACCAACAGGTGTGCTACTATGCAGCCCTACTGACAACACACACTGAATTCAAAAGCCTGATTTCTGGCTGTGAGGTGGAGAACTCGCTGAGGTCCAGCGCAGCATCGTGTAGCACATTAGCACTCAGCTCTTTTCGGCGAGCTCAGTCCCTTAATTACCGTGCAAAGGTCAAGACAGGCAGGCCCCTGAATATGCTTATCCACCGGGTTCTTTGGAGGCTGCACAGGTGAGCACTCCAAGCTGACGATCAATCATAGGCCGCATGGGACGCCCACCCTTCCCCCACTCCGTATATATATCATAAACCACGATTCCACAGAAATGAGTGAGCGGGGAGCGTCGTCACTCCTTCAGTCAGCACTGAGTAACGATTTCTCTCGCAGTGTCCTGATTTATATCAGCATGTTAGCTTGTCACTTGAAGGGCACTACATGTGCAATCAGCAGACAGCAAGCAGATATATGGTAATGGGCCAACATTAGCAGGAGGGTGCCAGCTACTGTAGTCTTAAAACAAATTATACTCTTGAATACACGTGTACAGTTGTTAACAGTCTGTTGACGTTGACTGCATTCCAAGATTCATTGCGTGATTTAGTGTTTCACCCTAATATACCTTTGTGGTGTTCCTACCAAACAGAATTCATATAGAAAAAAGAATAGCTTTTTATGTTGCTGCTGCTGTGCAGTGTTTTCAGATGGACTTCCTTTCAGTTGCAGTGGTTTGCTGCAATTGTTAGGGCTGTAATGTGTAATGTGTGTGTAATGTACAAGTGACAGGATTCAAATGCAGACACCAGAGGACTGTCTAAGGGGCCATTGACATTTCCAATAAAGTTTATTCAACGATGTTGATAAAACAGGGAAAGGCAGTGTTACTTTGTTCACTTGTGCTATGAATGGAAAGTAAGACGGAAAAAAAAAAGGATGGAGCCTCAGATGGCCGGAAGATGTAGACGATATGGTGATTCAGCTTTATATCATCGCAGTCTCTGAAATACTGCTCCAGTGTTGTTAGAGCAAGCTCACTGCAGTTTATAACAGATCTTTTGACAGCATCCATGTGGGGAATCGGACCATGGAACTGCTCAAACTGCAAGACAGCAGAGCAACATTTCTGACATGGCAGAAATCCAACCAGATTGTTTGGGTGTTACTGAAAATGACAGCCAATCTGGCAGACATTTCTAAAATGAGTCGCGGGCGAGCAATTGGGGTCTAAAATTTGGCTTGACTCCTTACATTGTGTGCCAGGCTGTATGTATTACTGTGCTAACGAGCTGATATGAAACAGCTGTGTAGGCAGGTAATAGCCATAGACTGTATATAAAAAGTGGACATACTCACCATGATGTCACCCATTGCATGGTTTGTGGACTGCCGTTGGAAGCTTCAAGTTCAGCATTTTGGTCATATCCATCTTGGTTTTTGGCTGTCACCATCTTGGGTTATTTGTAACCAGAAGTGGCAAAGGAGTTGAAGTACAACCGAATGCTGAATAAGACATTTTTAGGCGACCAAAAAGGTTATAACTAACTTTCATGAACTGAAAACACACTGTGAAAGGGTTAATGTTGTAAGACGAAAACGGACAACTCCCAGATCGGACAATGGCGTGGTAGCGACCTGTCAATTGCAAGGTAGCCACGCCCTAAAGCATACCCTGCTTAATAAATCAAGTGAGAAGTAGACTCATTTTCTCATAGACTTTTATACAATCAGACTTCTTTTTGCAACCAGAGGAGTCGCCCCCTGCTGGCTATTAGAAAGAGTGCAAGTTTAAGGCACTTCAGCATTGGCTTCACTTTTCAGATCCCAGAGTTGCCCACTGGTAATAGCTCACGTGGCACCACAGTAATATACAGGGGTGAAAAACACACTGAGGTCACCTGGTGGACAGGTGTGGTACAGAGACTCAGAGACAGAGACAGAGACAGAGACAGAGTCCGAGACGAAGAAAGATGGTAACGGCAGTGCATTTTTAGTTCTGAACACCTGCAATTGTAATGTGACATGATTTATTGCATCTTCTCTTTGTTTCGTTACCATGAGCCTTCTTACACATTTAAGCCAGTAATTCAGTGTAGCGTCAGCATTCCAGCATCCAGCCATCACGCCACAATTTCTTCCACTGCAGCGGACTAAACATCACTTTAACAGAAAAGATGCTTTAGGTATAGAGCATTGATGCTGTAACGTTGTACAGCGGAGCAGTATGCGCTTTATTAACAGACAATATGATGCAAAGGTCAGAGTCTTTGTCAGCAGCTAAGGTCACATCCCTGGAGAGATGTTTTCCAACTAGACAGAATGAACAGCACCTCTTCAGGGGCATGTAATCGTGACTCAGCGCTGCATACGGACGCCGGCCTCGCCGCATGTACTTTAAATGTGACTGCCTCTGTCACCCTGACTGACATTCTGATTCAGCAAGACCTCTGGACCGCCGTGTGGGATGATGCAGTCAAGTCCACGCACAAGAACAACTGATAAGTTTGCTTTTGTTCCCGTAAAAACTACAGCTTTTTATACAGGCACATTTCTAAGCATATGAATAGACTCACTCAGTGACTAAGTGTGGTGCCACTGCTGAATACTGATTGGATCAAGCCTTCAGTTAAAAAGATGGATGATGGTTGTCAACCTTTCAAGGTAAAATGGCTCACATTTAGAATGACTGGGCTGGATTTTCAAAATGTAGCTGAAAGTGTGCTGCAGCCATGTCCTTATTAGCATATCCTGAAGAATATTTGAACTGCAAATTAGGAATTAGAAACTTTATGATATATAGAGAATAAGAATTTGTTTTTCAGTGTACTGTAGCTGTAAATTCACACATTAATGTACATAATTTGAGCTAAGTAAAGCGATGACACCTCTCATCTGCCCTGAACTCCCCCTGGACATAAAGACGCTATATATAGAGCAAAGCTGAAGCACACTGTCTGTCTGTGTGAATGGATGTGCGGCCGGGGAGACTCACAGAGGGTTAACTGACCTGACTGCTGGACTATGATTCACACTCTGCTGGGTTAAGGACCCACATGCAGCGGAGCAGAACTGTCCTAGGGGCTGGAGGCGCCCGCAGTGCACAGATCGTGTGTGTGTGTGTTTGTTTGCTTCCTGAAACATTTGCATGTGTCACATTTGCTATGTTAATGTCATATGATGAGAAATTATTTCTATTGTTCTTTAAGGTAAAAGGTACTGCAGCGACAAACACACACACATGTACAGTGAACCGGTAAAGCGAGGATATAGCTTTATTCTTTTCTGATGAGCACACAATACAGATCTCCCTGGGGTGATGAGCTCATGTGATTTACCTGTACTGTACATAGACCTGCCTTTCAGAAGCAGCCTCTAAAATACTCCAATACTTGCAGGCCGGTTATAACATATTGACTGCATGGCAAAAAAAAAACCCTCCTGGGAGACACACAGAGACAATGGCTTTCCATCTGAATGTTTTTTTTTGATGATCTGTTGCTCTGCATTATCTGAGAAAAGAGCTGCAGTGAGAATCAGGGACAGGGAGAGAAAACTGGGATGAACAGAACAGACACAATAAGAGGAAAGAGATAGAGAAGGAGAGGAGAGGAAATGGTAATTTATGGTCGCCATGCGGCCCCGGATATCCATTAGGAGTGCCATAACGAATGGTCCGGTCCCTGGCAGTGACACTGGGTTGGAGCCTGGGTTGATTGAGCTGTGATCACACCAGCAGACTGCTGCTGCTGCCAGCAATGCAACACTAACCGTAGCAGATGAAGACAACCGTAAATTCCCACCTGTTGTAAGTGCCGCCCGGCCGCTCACCTTTATTCCTCTCAGTCTTCCTTAGTGACTGCCTGTCATGTGTTTAGTTAGTCTCTTGTCTGTCTGTCACCTGCTCCTCTATTGCTGTTTTCGCCTTGGATTAGTGCGTCTGTCTCCATTTAAGTGCACACTGTCAAAATCACACCCTCAGCCCGGCCTATAGGGAGTGGCCCTCCACTACCTCCTCTCTCTTTCGTCCCCTCTCAGGTGCTGACACGGAGGATTGACATTTTTTCTTCCTCTTTCCCTATATGAATTTATTATGCTTGTTCGAGACGAGCCAGGCCTGCGCAGAATTGATCACAGGCGATCGTTGCGCAATACATGCCGGTTAGATTTGTGTCCGACTTGATGCCGATTTGCTCTGACGTCATGCACATGTGGGCAACGATAACCTCACGAGATTAGATTAGATTAGCCAGTGCAGTTTTTAGAGCCAGGCGCCGCAGTTGCTCTCCACCGACTTCAAGACCCAGGGCATTATGGGAAACGCCTGGCTGTCGCCTGATCAAAGAGCTGATTGGCTCTTAGATTTGACAACAAACACCACGTGTTTTAGAAAGTCCGAACTTTCTGTGTAATATTTAACGCTAGATTATAGGATATTAATTGTGCAATGAAGGTTTCACCTGTTAACAAACACATCTTGTGTGGTTAATAATAATAATAATACTGAAGGTTATTTATATAGCACAAAACGAGTGCTCATTATGTGCTTTACAAGGCCGACATAAAAAATAATAAAGGATAGAATCCAATGCTAGATACATGCACATTTCCTCATATATTTACAAACAAATATAAATAAATCCTAACTTGGTCTGCAAACTACAAGTAGCCTTCAGAGTCCTGAGAGCACTTCTGAGTACTACAGAGCACATGTTCTGGTAAGTGCTATATTAATATTATTATTATTAACCACACAAGATGTGTTTGTTAACAGGTGAAACCTTCATTGCACAACATGAGACTAATAGCCTACAAGCTAGCGTTAAATATTATAATTACGCAGAAAATTCGGGCGTTCTACAACACATGACTAAACTGAAAGGCCAATCAGCTCTTTGATCAGGCGACAGCCAGGCGTTTCCCATCATGCCCTGGGTCTTGCAGTTGGTGCTGCAGCGCCTGGCTCTAAAAACTGCAGCCGCCTCGATGTCGTGAGGTTATCGTTGCCCACGTGTGCATGACCTCAGAGCAAGTCAGGATCAAGTCGGACACAAATCTAACCGACATGCATTGCGTGCCGATCGCCGGTGATCGATTCTGCGCAGGCCTGGCTCGTCTCGAACGAGCCTAATATAAGCACCTCTAACCCCTTTCTCTCTCGTTTGTCTCAATTCTCTCGACCCTTCCCCCCCCAAACCCTGTTTTTTTCCTCTTTGCCCTTTTAGCAGGGCGGCTTTGCCTTTCAACAAGGAAGTCTTGGATTCATACCCCCGGGGGGACCATGAAGCGTGAGGCTCATCGAGACGTGCCCCCACTCTGAATTTTGACCCCCGGGTTCCCAGACACTCCAACCACGCCACGCCACCGCTCAACCTCCTCCAATCCCATGCAACCGACCCACCTTCATCCAACCGCTCGACCCCTCCATGCCACCGTACACGACTCCGGCAACCACCCCCCTTTTATTTCCCTCTCCTCGACCCCAATCATCCCACCTCACACAATCCTCACACTAACCTTCCCCAAATCCTCTTTCCATCCAAATAAAACTACTTTTATACCGTACAAATGTCCTTGTTAGTGAACTTTCCTTCCCTCGACTGTACATGACACCCAAGGTCAGGTTCCCGCCTCTCCGTCCCCGTCACTCATACAGCACAGCTATAATTATCAGCTCGCACAGCAACTGCCAACCTCTATTCACACTCATTCTCTGTCTGGTGCAAGTTAGATAAGCCCACAGCAGAGTATTATACAACATAATGTAAGCTTTGTGCTGTGCAACAGTCGAGTCATTTATCCATCTTATGGATTTAACAAATAAAGCCAAAGCCAACGTTATGTGTTTTATGCTTAGGCCTGCATCCCTCGGAGTTACGCTCATATTGGACAATTCTGCAAATTTATATCCAGTGCCGATGCTAAAATGTCAATGCAGGAAGTAGTGTGCTCTTTATGTATCAAGGTGGAAAGTAAGGGTATGGAGGTCTGTCTCCTGTTGAAAACCTGCGTGTTTATATGTAACCTACATATATTTTACCACAATCTTTCCCTTTTAAGTGTATCTGTCATGACCCCTTCCAACTCTTAGTTTATTTCTTCATCTGCTCTGTTTTCATGTCTTATATCATTAACCTCTCATGTCATTTCAGAGCCTGCCACTCCCTCCTGCTTGCAATCACCTCATTCCCTTCACCTGAGTTTCCCTGGCCATCTCTTCACCTGCAGCTTGTTTCCTAATGTCTCCTCAGCCCATATATACCAGTCCTAGTTCACCAGTCACTTCCAACACTTCTTTGGCCCTGTCTACACATTTACAGATATTTAAAAAAATTATATTTTATTTAAAAAAAAAAAAGATTATCCACACGACTTTTGTTTTCCAAAATATTTCCGTCCACACATGTCCGCAAAAAACGACTTCAAACACTCGCCGTCATATTTACATGTCACCACAAGTGAGATCACAAGTTAAGGGTCAAGGAATTTTGTTACCACCCGTCTCACTCCCTTTCCTTCGGCTTCATTACAGTCAGTTAGATAACAGTTATTGTTGGTGGGGGGCTGAGATTCCTAGTCAAACTGCATGACTGTCATCACTCTGCTGTCATCAACTGTCTCTTTAAATGCATGAATAACGAAAGGGAGATCATTCAGGTTTATGTCTGTAGCCCTTCCGAGCGCTCCAAACCTCGCCTTCAATCGCCCAAAAGCACATTCAATCACCATTTGGCCTCGACATGTTTAAAGTGTTCCCTGCTTCGGCCTCCTGTGACTGGAACATTTTTCAAATGTAAAGTAATTAGAAAGGGGCAGTGCTAACAAAACGTAAAAAGCTAGTAGTCCGCAATCTTTGTTAGGAGGATGTCATCATTTCCCAAACGCTCCATTTTACACGTCCACACTGATACAAAGTGATCGGAGTTTAAAAATCTGCATCTTAGAAGGCGTTTACAGCCTGGAACTGGATACAGCGTTAGAGGCGGGATCCCGTTCATTCCTATGAGAGTTGCTCAGTGGCGCATGAAGCCAAAATGGCTCGACTGCGGAATCATAAAGTACCCGGATCATCCGGCAGTCTTCCGCATCCATTAGGCCTATAGAGCAGGCGCAGTAGCATTTCCTTTAACTCCGCCTCCCAGCCCTCGCTCCAGCCTCGGTCTGGGTCTCATTCAAATGAACGGAGGAAGAGAAATAACTCTGGATTTGGCTATTAGTGGATTTTACAGCTTTTAGGACCTAATGATTTAAATAAGGGCTATTCAAGTGTTCAGACTGGGAGGTTAATTGACCTAAAAAAAAAAGTTATCTGCTGAGTTACAGACCCAATGTAAGTCTATGGGAAAAAGTATTTCTGGGCCCAATGGCATCACGTGACGTTGTAGTTTGGCCACTACGAAAATTTGCATCAAAGCCCGGCACTCTTCCTGGGGGCTTGGACCTCCTCCCTAAGCAGCGTTCAGCGCTCTTTATACTTCCCGGTTCACAGTTACGTGGATTACATACAAATTGATTTCATGCTGACCATCTATGTCTATGTACACAAATCAATTCATTAAATTTCGTGACTATTTCACGACCTGCTGTGTGACTGGGCTGCGCTATCATCCCTGGTCTCCCATATATCACTTGCTTAACATGAACACAATGCCAGGCTGGATGAATGAAGTCCAACAAAATGGCAAATATATATATATATATTAAAAAAAAGATATAGTATCTGTATTCCGTCAGCCACTGTAAAATTCATATTTTATTTTTTGCTTTCTTTTAAGGAGTCTTTAAATGTAATTTCTCCACAAGCTGAACCCCAAGCTGCTGAGAGCCATTCCAAATATTTTGAGCCCATGATGTTCATTTGGCTCTCGCTGGATTTGGGCGTAAATGTCAAGGACTATCTTTCATCCTGGTCAGTGGCATTCAATGACAGAGCTCGGTGAGAGGAGGGAGCCAGGGGTTGGAGCAGGCACCTTGCTCTCCCGGGTCTGTCTGTCTCTTGTTTTATTTGTGTAATATGTGTTTTGGCCTTGGTCCAGAGTAGGGGAGTGCAGCAATAATAGGATTATGAGTGAGCCCAAACTTCATCACCTGTCTGCTGCCGTGTCAGGGGAGATAAATTGATGAGGTGATATATGGTTTGATGTGACACAGGGAGCACGGTTACGTGTGAGGAAATAATATTAATCCAGTTTATTAGGGAGATGGAAGAAAATTGTGCATAACCGTGCTGGCCTTTCGGTGCTGCTGCAGGGAAATCAACACTGTTTGAGGTGTGTGTGTGTTTGTGTGTGTGTGTGTGTGTGTGTGTGTGTGTGTGTGTGTGTGTGTGTGAGTGTGCGTGTGCGTGTGCGTGTGCGTGTGTGTGTGCGTGTAGGTGTGTTTGACAGAAAGAGGATTTATTTCAGTGTATTTTGCTTCATGCCTACTTTACGAATTCATTTTCCATAATATAATTCACAAGATAGATTTGTTCTGTTTTATCAATACTACAATTCTTTCACATGGTATTTCAGACGAAAAAAAAAAACACAAACAAAAACAAATGATACTTAGCAAACATAGAAAAATAAAGTCAATTCCAGTTATAATTGAGCAGCAGGAGCAGCTGTACTCTAGGGCTAAATCTAATGAAGTTTTGAATCTGAAACTAATCAGCGTGACAAAATAGGGAGGAAAAACAATTCAACAAGCATAATTGGCTTTCAGGGCTGATTGATTTGTTTCCTCATTCCAGATCTTCAACATTGTTTTGAAGAAATACTTTGACCTCATATTGCAGATGTAGTGCAGAATTGTAGATGTACAGTAACGCCAACATCATCTGGGTAGGTGTGAGATCAGCCTTGAGAACAATGTGCAACGTGATTATTTAACTTTTCTTTCTTCACTGTTTTATAGTCTAATGTTTGGACCATAAATAGTCTTCCTTGGGTAAATGTGATATTGTGTATGAGCTGTGATGACAGTATGGCCAATCATTAAATTACTTGTGATCACACAATACCCATGTTAATTACTACGTTTACTTGCACGCTGATATTCCGCTATTATTCTGAATATAACAATATTCCGAATTTGATACGGGTGTAAACAGCATATTCCATTTGGATATTCCGAATTAGGCGTTATCCTGAATGAAGCATTTTCCAATTAATACATGTGGGAAATGCTGATATTATTTGAGTTTTAGGAGCATTCTTGTGTATGTATACACATGTATACAGTGCATTCGGATTGTGTCTCAATTGGGGTTTTTACATCAGTTTGTGATCGACACATGGCCCTGTGAGCTCTTGTTTCTCTCTTTTTTTGTTTATTTTGCTTGTTTTAAGCTTTTTGTGCAGGTAATTGTGTCCCAGCACCTACAAAAAAATTATGGATGTGCGTGTGCCACTTGACGATTGCCTCTAAAACCCATCTCCTACTGTGCAACATAAAGTGCATGTTTGAAAATGATCCCTTTGTGTAGGATTTGAAAATTTCTTAGACAGCACCACAGGGATGTTTCTCTTTTCTACAAAGGCTTTTACAGTCCAAGAGAGAAATGATTGCAAAACACATCACATTTAGATTTTCCCACGTGACCCACGTTGCATGTGCTCGTGTGTATTCGTCCCTCCTTGGCGTGCACCTACCAGTGGCTTAGGCTGACTCAATACAGTAAGCAAATACAACCATCTGCCAAAAACAATTACCTGATTTTAAGATCCCACTCATTCACCGAGCTGACATCGCCTTTGAGAAGAAAGGAAGCTGACATTTGAATTTGCATCTGAGCGGGGTTACTGGCTGGTAAGAGTGGAGGGTCCAGCAACTCCTCGCCGCCGTCAGAGTGAGGCTGTGTTTGTGTGCATGTCAGGACCGATCGGTGGGTTGCAACTCTGAAGAATGCACAATGTTTCCTCTATTTAAGTGTTAAGACTGGATGGCTGCGCTGGAGGAAGGGAGAGAGAAAGAGATAAATAGGAACGGAAAGGTGGGAAAGAGAATCTGAGTAGACGAAAAATACAGGAGAATTGTTAACATTCACAGAGACAAAGACACAACACGGAGATTCACTGGTGAGAAGGACATGCCCCCCAACTTCACCAGAACATTGTATTTTATTTGTCCTCTTTTTGTTCTTTATCCATTTGGACTATAAAATCAGACATGTATGCATTAGAATATATGAATGCATGGCCCTATCTTGTGCTTTGAAGACCATGGTTTTATCATGCATGTAAATTAAACCAGCATGCTCCAACATGGTCTCATACACCGTTCGTAGATATATCAAAAAGTAATGCGCTGTAATTTGTGTATATTCCACGAAAACCAAGTCACGTGTAATTAACATAATCGTGGACCAGAAATCATAAAGGGCCGTGAATGCCGTGTAGGGAGGAGGTTGGGGTGGACGGGTGGGTCAAAAAAATACCAGATAAGTCAACATTGATTCATTTGTCACGTAACTTTCGTACTTAAGTTAATGCTACTTCCGGAGTTATTTACAGCCGAACCTCGATCTTTTCCTAAACCTAACTAAGTAGTTTTGTTGCTTAAACCTAACCAAGTTGTTTCCTGTGAAGATGGAAGTTTTAAAAAAAAAAAGACTGTATGCATGTAACAATAGTTAATTGGCATGTGTTGCTGGAAATTCATAGGACAACTAACGAAAAAAAGGAGGTTAAATGTTTCGTAACATATTATACGAACCATTGTATGAGGATACGTTGCACACTTTCATGTTTCCTTGTTATTGCTGCTGTTATTCTTCTTCTGGACTCATGGCAACAAGATAATTGTGGTCCATTTCTACTTATGCTGCTATAGAAATGCAACATAATGTATAAGAATTAAGCCCAACAGTGTTAAGTTGTGAGGGATCAGTGCTGACACAGCTTTTTCCATGTCTGTATAACAGGGTGAGAATGCATTTTTTGGGAGGAGTGTTGTGGATTAATTTCTTATTGAACAGGACGGTGTGCTTTCGTCGAGCCGCACCACCACCTCAGCGTTGAGGCCAATCTCTCTCGCCCTTAATCAGCCTTCTACCTCAAAACACCACATTCTTTTCTATTGGCCATTCATTTTGTGGGAGTTCACTCTCGCCCACCGGAGCAAAAATCAATACAGTCCGAGCCGAGCTCAGTGGGCGGACAGAAAATGGCTGTTTCTAGCTGTTTCTTTCTCACTGACCAAAGATGATGCTGGAGAAAAGAAACAAGTTCTGCAGTCACAAATTTTCCTCGTTGTTAACCTTTTCTACAGATTTCAGTGGCCTCCGAGACTGAAACACGTCTAATTCACACCAGAGAGAAAGCAACCTATCATTAGTGAGACACACAGCTCCCATATCATGTGCAGCCAATTACATTTCTCTGGAAAACAACAGCCACTGAAGATGTCACAGCAAATGCTCCAAAAATGGTAGATTTTCCACATTCATGAAATGAACACTGATACACTGCTTAAAAAAGACACATCAAAGTATCTAAAGATCATATTTAACTACTTACTCACATCAGAAGACTTATGATTGCACGTTAGCTGTTTAATGCTAACTGATACATGCTCTCATTAAGTGTGACCTCCTTGTCAGAGTAAAGCCCAGTGGTGAGTGTGCTGCGTTGTAATGAGAGCTGGCTGTGGGCTGAGGATGAGGAGAAGAAGAGATCAGGACACTGTGTCTCAGACACAAAGGGCAGAGGACCGACTCAGTCCACCCAGCCATCCTGGCGTCATTAATGACAGAAAGCTCTTTATATATTTGTAATATTGCCAAATACTTCCACAGAAAATTAAATGTCCAGATAATTATTCTAAACTTAAATAAATATGACCTTCAGTAATATTTAGTAAGAACTTGATCAGGATATTCTTAAATAGATCATAGGTCAATAGGTCAGTAATAGTCAATTGTAACATATCGATATAAGGTTCACGTCCTGCAAAAAACAATACATGATATCGCCGATGAGAGCGAGTCATCTACCAGTCTCTGTTTATTAATGCGTAATGATGTGAGCACTGATAAAACCATGTTCATCACACTAATTGAGTGCCAAATAAACGTTAGGTAGTTAGC
Source organism: Sebastes umbrosus (assembly GCF_015220745.1). NCBI lineage: Eukaryota > Metazoa > Chordata > Actinopteri > Perciformes > Sebastidae > Sebastes > Sebastes umbrosus. The sequence goes on along the minus strand of NC_051271.1, from coordinate 29,666,149 downwards.
GATTAAGTACAAGAAAACTGTTGCTGCCTGTGTAATAAATGTAAATTTTCTACGTTGTGTTTTCACTGTAGCCAATCTACTGTACGCACCGCTGTCATCGTCATCAGTTTATTGGCTTCAAGCAGTGGAAAATAAATCAATAACACAACAATTGTAGTTAGTAACATACTCATCACGTTATGTTTTGAACACACCTGATGTACCTGATGCAACTCAGCAGCCCTTACTGTTGGATCAGGGCTGAGCATCAGCTGGTTCAGGTGTGTTAGTGCAGAGAGAAGTTTAAAATGGGCAAATAGGGAGTCTGGAGGTCTGGAGCTGGGAACTCAGTGTCTAGGCTACAGGCTAGAATAAATATCATTAGTGAAGTATTTAAAAAGTTTTCTGAATCTGCTCTATTGATTTACAGAATAGGATTTTACATGACAAACATTGCCAGAAGAATTAACTGTTCAGACGAATGCTGTGATATGTGTAAATAATATCAGAGCATAGTGATATAAATAAAAAATAGTTAACTTAAATAGCTTTCTATTTAAGCTTTTTGGGCGTTATCTATAGTAGTAATAATGATGGTCCAAAATGATGTAAAATTTCATAGTTTTAGGTCAAACCCAAATCCCCAAATGATACTGTTTCTTTGCCTGTTATGTTTGTGGGTTTTTAATAGAAAAGACTGATCTTCTCGTGTCGCCGCTGTGCACACAGGACTACTTGGCTCAATAACCTAACTTTGTCTTTACATATGTTGACATATTGTCTTAAAAGGCTTTCATATTCTGCTTACTGATTTATTATTTGTCGTTGTCCATTGATGGGCGGTTCTGAGTTCTATTAAGCACCACTGTCTATATTGTACAATAAAAAACCTGGGTCTGTCATAATCTGCTCTTATGTTTTCCCTTTGTTTGATTCTGTTTGATTCATGTCATTTTTTCCATCAGGTTTAGTTTTTCCTGTTTTTGTTACTCACCTCTCTTCTCATTTCAGATCACCTCACTTCCTGCCTTTGTGTGTTTTCCAGCCAGTTTTGATTGTGTGCCCCGCTCTGATTAGTTTCACCTGTCCCTCGTTAAGTCCTGCCCTGCTCTCACAGTTCTACACACCTGCTCTGAATCAGCCTCGTTAGTTCTTACCAGCCAATCAGCTCCCTGCCCGTTCTCCTGTCAAATCACCTCATTCCCTTCAGCTGAGCTTCTCCACCCATCTCTCCACCTGCACTTCATCCTCCAAGTCCTGGTTTTCACTTCAGTCTTGGCTCCTTGGTTTTGTTATGTGATATTCAGTTATGCCTTGCCTGCACCAAACCTTAAATTAAAGTTATTTCTCCAACTTCCTGTTGCTTATAATCTCCTGCGTTTGGATCCCTCTGCTCCACTCCTCATGACAAGGTCAATATCCTTGCTTAATGCAGTGATTATTATTTCCTTCAAATTTCTATATCCAAAGCTTTCCCCACATTTTTGTTTATTACATATCTGGCTGCAAGAAACAATATAATCTATACAAAAGGTCTTGTAACCTCACTGCATGACTACAGGACTTTTTCATTTACTATCTTTGACTGCTCAGCTATGCAACCCTCATGACTTCTTTGTGCATAAAAACACAAAATAAGGTGTAGACCTATGTAACATTCAGCACTACTGAAATTCTGTGTTTACACTGAAAAACGATTGAACTGTTGGCATAAATCATTGCACATGTAATCGACACGCTCCCTCTCCTCTTACCTTTTTGTGTCAACATCATGATTACATCACGGTGTTAGCTGGAGGCAAAACAAAGGAAAGACTGGAGGCAAACACTAGCAGTGGGCTAAAGTTACACATTGAAAATGTCATCTATTTAGCCGTCCGCCGTAACCAGCCGTGAGCCATGGCTGCGTTTTGCAACCCTCTCTCTGAAACGCTTCACCGACATTGTACGACTCTCTTTTTGATTAACTTTACTGAAGGATAGTTAACTATAGGCATCCAAAGATTTATACGCCCTCAATTTATCTTTACAGCGCTGCCGTTGGCCACCAGCCCGCTGGTTGGACGGCTGGCTACTTATAGCTAACTTAGCTTGCTAATACCGCCATACTGTCATCCAACACAGAAAATGAGCCGAACAAAGTCGACACTCATCTTCCTCTCATTTCCTACGCTGTGACAAGAGTGTGTGGATGAAGCATTAAGTTGTTAAATTGTACTCATTTAGCGACTGGCTAGTTAGCTAGCTACCTTGCTAATTCCACCATGCTACAGAAAATGAGCCCAACAGCGGACCGCTGGGTCACGGCCCCTCTGCCTCACTGCTCGCCGCAAGGAGACTACTTCCGTTGCTTGTTATGGTACGTGTGCACAGGGGCGTTTTTTTTCCGCGAGTGGACGCGACGCTTCCCAACATTGGACGCTTGGTGGGCTGTCACCAGAAACAAGGCACTCGGCTCCTGATTGGACGAACGCTTTCCCGCCGTTGGCTGCTGCTCCCAGCTTTCAAACCGGAACCAGTATGGAGGCTCGTTTGGAAACCTTCTTCTCTTATTTCAAGAAAATAGTTCACTGAAATGTGTTTCTGAGAACATTTGAGGCGAGAAATAAGCCATGCAGTTGCTGAATCTGTCTTTATTTTGGATCGACAACGTTTATCTGAAAAGATTCTCGGGAGTTTCGAGAGGCGGCGGGTCGCGGCGGGTCGCGTCGGATGCCCGTGATTTGCATAAAGTAGACTAGCCCTCAACTTTATGCAAATGAGGAGCGGGCGTTGCGACGCTCCGTTTCTCGAATCGCGATGCCACGCTACCAGAATGCATTGCGCGGCTGCTTACATAGACAATGAATGGGAAGCGTGGAAAGCACGGAGGATGTGGACACTTACCATTAGTCTCCGGACAAGCTAACTAGCTAACTAGTCAGTTCTGGAGACAGTAGCTAGCTAACTAACGTTAGCCAGCGTCTACTCCCCCAAAGTAGTCTGCTAGCGGCGTGGGGTCACATCGGTTAATGTTAATATATTTATATAATATATTTTCTTCAGCCATTGTTCAAAAAACAAGCCAACAATGCTGGCCAGCATTTACTAACATGTTCAGAGAATTTGACTGCCTCCACCTAATGCTCGCCCACAAAATACGTCACTGTGTTTACTAACAGAAAAGGGGTAAAATAGCTGTAAATACTCATTCTCCTCATACAGTCAACCTGACTGCTGAGCTGACTTTTTAACCCAGAATCTCCACTTTGAGTAACGAGAGGATTGACACAGCTTTTGTTTTGCTGGTTGACCAAAAACAACTTCTTCCCCCTTCCCTCAATGGCTCTTTAGTGGGTTACAGCAGGTAATAGGATGTGATTGGACTGGCTTCAGCAGGTGGTGGAGGATGGAGGGGGGGTAGTCAAGGTTGCCTGAGTGCGGTGTCAGGACCCTGATTACAGCAGACAGGCTATCTGGATGTGCCCCTCAACCCAAACTCATCTGTGATTGGTTGGGACTGGCTGGATGGCTGTTGCAGATGGGGTCATCCTACATCCTCCTGTTGTCAACAAGAGGACAACATCTTCCTCAGAGACTACAAAACATCCCATGAGGAAGGCAGAGAGAAGCAGAGAGAGGCAGGAGTGAGATATCAGAGGTCAGAACGAATGTTGTTTAGAGAACGCGATTACCATGAACATCCATGGAGAGAGAGAGCGAGTAATTATAATAATAAACACAATAATAACCTGTATTTACAGTTTGTTTGCTTTTTCTTCAGAATGACAAAGTGCTTCACAGAGAAGAACATACAAATACAAGCAATTAGAGCAAACACAAATCAGGAGAGGGAAAAACTGAAAACAAACACAGGGAGAGTACAGGATATGAAATACAGTATACTGTATATACTGCTCCTATTTTTATACTTCCTTCTATTTAAATGGTTCATATTTTGTTACACTTTGTTTAGCTCTTTTTTTACTGTGTTAGCTGATGCTTCTTGTTTTTTGTACTATCCCCTTTGCTGCTCTACACTGCAGGACTAATAAAGGAATATCTTATCTTATCTTATCTTATCTTAAGAAACAGAAAAAAGTACCATTGGAAAAAACGTTCATATGAAACACATCCCAAAGCTTTTCATAAAAAAAGTTTTGGAATTAATCAAGTATTTTCATGTCTGAGCTCAATGAGCAAACATTTAAAAATTGTGGATGGCTCTGACCACAAAAGAATGATCAGTCAGTCTTGATGCAGACCCAGCCTCTTGCAGATACTTTCATAGCAGATTATTCATATATTTACAGCAAGGAAATGAGAGACCTTAAAAGTTAATAATGCATTTTTTGACTAAATGGAGAACCTAGCATGGAGCCATAAGTTGGCTAGCACATGGACGGTGTTCTGAACCATTTGCACCCAGTGGTGGAAGAGACAAGCATTTGAAACGCAAAGTTAGCATGCACCATAGAGTCCCAATAGCCACATTTATGGGAAACACACCAGGTTAAAATTTACCAGAATTCCTTTAACTTTAGAATTATTTTTGAGCGGTAACATTTTTTGCCTACTCATTAGTCTCATAGCCAGACTTATCTCTACAGCACTGTGTCAGTGCTAAAGAAAAGGTCTGGCTCCGCATATATATTCTGATCAGGCTGGTCTCATTCACTGTTTGTAGCTATAACTACGAAAAGTAATGCACTGTAATTTCTACATCCCACAAAATGTATTAATGTGTAATTCATGTAATTGTGAAGCAGGAAATATAAAGAGTAGCAAAAAATACCGGACTTTCACCAAGGAGACCGGTGTTTGTTTCCCGTGTGCAACTACGTACTACGTACTTAAGTAATGCAACTTTCAGAGTTATTTTAAGCGAAATCACATATTTTCCTAAATCTAACTAAGTAGTTTTGTTTCCTAATCCTAACCAAGTCGATTTTTTTCCTAAGCCTAAATCGTTTAATTGCCTAAACATAAGGAAGCTGTTTCCTGTGAAGACAGAAGTTTATTTTGAAAAGACTGTATGTAGAGTATGTAACGAGTGGAAATTGACACGTGTTGCTGGACATTTGTAGGAAAATTAATGAAAAAGGAGGAATACATTGGCTTGTTGGTATTTCTTTAAACCAATCACAATTGTCTTGATGGGAGCTAAGCATACAATGCAGCGACGGTGCCCTTGCAAAATAGCAACACAATCTATTTGATTCGTGTACACGAATTTCCCCTCTATTTCATGCTCAGCACAACTTTCAACAACATATTTTTCCTGCTACACTTGATGCACGTGTCAGTTTCCGCTCCAGTCTATTCAAAATAAACCCTCTTAGTTAACTTTAAGAAAAGATTGACTTGGTTAGTTTTAGGCAATAAAACTACTTAGTTAGGTTTAGGAAAATATTAAGGTTTGGGATTAAATAACAGCGGAGGTGCCGTAACAAATAAATCAATTCTGACTTCTGGTGTCACACGGGACACGAACACCGGTGTCCTACAATTACGAGGATTACATACAAATTGATTTTGTGCTGACTATCACGAAAAATGTTTTAAATTCGTGTCTATGTACACAAATCAAATACATTTTGTGACTATTGTATTTCACGAACTGCTGTCCTCGGGTTTCCCCACACACAACAGGATATGGCCAGGATGGACTTCCGAGCACATTGGGGGACGTAAAAAGTAGTGTGTACCCGGCATTAGAGAAACAGAAGTTTGGGTTGGACTAAATGAACGTAATGAGAGAACAGAGCAAGGCAGTAAGAAACATCCCTTCCTCGGGTTATTAATAGTCCTTCTCTGTAATAGTCATTAACATTTTGATTGTAATCCATTTGTCATTCTTTAATACGTTCTGGACTTGTCAAAAGGTACAAAAGATTTTATTTGAGTACTAATGCATTTACATTAGACTATATTATACCCATGTGTATACAGCAGTCTTAATTATTTTCTCCTAAACTTGAGCTTAGCTTGTTTATTTCTGTCTGTGAAAATATCATCGTTCACCTCTGAAAAGACCTTTCGCTGTTTGCCAGGCCATTATCTTTTGCAATTTGTGACCAAATAACAAATAAAGGATAAATAAATATCCCTCTTCCTCTAACCTTGTGGAACCTTCTGAGCCCGTCTTCTCCTTCCTATCCTCGGTTCTGCAGACGTCCCCCATCACACAGTCAGCTCTACCAGCAGAAGCCATGTATGATAAGTGCAGCTTTAAAACTTAAGGTTATATGTAAATGACTGCATTTTAAGGTCAAGCGTCATTCTCATGAGAGAGAAGCGAGGCCTCATGGGTTTTTAATGTGGAGGAGAAATCTTTTAAATTGGACTCGGAGTGTAATTATCAAGCTTTACCGTCGTTTTCCAAAGACAGTATCATACTTTATGTTCATGTCATACATTGTACGCTGTACAGTGTTTAAACACTGGAGTCTGCAACATTTCCCCAATAACGTCTCTGCAGCTCTCAAACAGCAAAGTGCTCTTATTTTAAAATGCAGTGTAGAATGTGTGCCAAGAGCAGACAGTAGGTGTATATCATTTCAATAAATCTGAGTGAAGGAGACAAATTCACAGCTCTCTATCACGACTCTGATGGATACAGAGGAGGAGGCAGAGAGCACTCAGAGGTCTGTCTGCAAGCCCTTTAACTCACCGGCTGTCTGCACTGTAGGTGTGGTGATGCTGCAGGAAGAGACATAGTGTAATATACACACACAGAGACGAGGCGAGCGCCAACACACAGGCATCCACACACATACAGTACACGCGCTTAAGTGCATATTTATGCAGACAGAGCATGTATATTGTACGTAAATGCTTTGTTAAGCACATAGCTATCACAAACACACATCGTAACACAGTCAGTTTGGAGGCTGGGGCTCAATTGGATCCCTTTGGATGACAAGAGAAGATGATCTGTGGGCTGTTCCTAACGGCTGTCATCAGCTTGAGGCACCAGTGTGGGGTGGGGGCGGGGAAACAACTTTAAACGGTGGCAGGATCAGAGCCGTGCTGAGCAAGACACTTGAAAATGTAATCAATTACTCAATAAATATTACTACTTAACAAAAGTAGGATTTCATTACTTTACTAATTATTCCACAGCAAAAGTAATTACATGTTACAATACTTGCGTTAATCAGCAGTGTCATTAAAGGTGCCTTTAAATAACCCCAAAACAAACCCCACAAACTCACATCACAGCTTCTGGATTTAACAGGTGTGGAAATAGAAAACGAGACATTGTGGTTTAACAAGCAGCTACATATGACACAAAAAGTGCTACAAATAGTTGTGTAACAAATGGAAAAAGAGAGCTTGAGATAGAAGTTAAAACCCAGTTTGCTTTCTCACCTCTGCAGGCCCAACACAGTCTCACGGCAGTTCATGAAAAAGTCACAAAATTTAATATATTTGATTCGTGTACATTAACATACATTTTTATTTTTTTCGTGATGCTCAGCACGACTTTCGTTTTCCTACAAATGTCCAGCAACATGTGACGCACGTGTCAATTTCGACTCCAGTCATTTAATTTCTACTTAATTAGGTTTAGGAAAAGAGTGACTTGGTTAGGCTTAGGCAACAAAACTACTGTATTTAGTTAGGTTTAGGAAAAGATCGCGATTTGGGTTAAAATAACACCGGAAGTGCTGTAACGTGACAAATAAATCAACTTTGACTTCTGGTTTCACACAGGACACCAACACCGGTCTCCTGGGCCAATGTCTGGTGTTTTTTCACCCACCCACCCACCCCGACCTCTTCCCTACGCAGCGTTTGCTGCTCTTTATACTTCCTGGTTCACATTTACGTGGATTACATATGAAATGATTTCGTGCTGCCCATCACGAAAATTAAATTCATGTCTATGTACCACAAATCAATACATTCAATTTCGTGACTATTTCACGAACTGCTGTGCGACTGGGCTGTCATGCCTGGCTAGTCATTGCGGGAAGTAGGTGTGATTGTTGGTTTTAGGAAACGGGAGAGCAAGGTTTTTTTTTTAAAGCTATTGGACCATCAGGGTTTTATCATATTGTTTAGCTCCAACTGACAACTGGCAACTTCTTTTAGTTACCAAGGATCCCTTTACTGCTCTGCTGAGTATTTGAGGCTGTGGTAATAATCAGAGGAATATTAAAGTAGGCATGTGTGTGTGTGTGTTTGTGTATGATAGTGCATGCTGAGTACAGGCAGAGGTGTTGCAGAGTGATGGAGACTGCGCTAAAAACACTCAGGAAAGGTGAGGAGTCTTCGTTTTGCATTTGCTTTTTAATGAACTATGATATGATATTATATCCCTAGCAACACAGACATCACCAGAGGCAATCACGTCAGCCCAATTCATTGACTCTTACAATGATTCACCAATAAGTGGCATGTTATGACCCAGCTTTAGGGGTAAATGGATACCAAGAAAATTAAACCAGGTCCCAGGGGCACCCGGGGGGCTGTGATAAACTAATGGAAATCAATCGGGGCTCTCTCATTAAAGCGATAATCAACTATGTCTGCCGAAGTCGCATTGATTGGAAAACAGTTTGAGTGACAGCCGCGCTAACCTCAGGGGCAGTAAGCGATGAGTCATGGTGAGTGGGACTTTTGAAGCATCCTTGGTGTCACTTGTCATATCCTGCCTCCTCGCTTTGATCCGGCGGGACACCGCGGGTCACATGTCGTGACACTGTCGGGATGATCCACAAGATGATGACTGGACTCACACACTTTCTTACTGCACTGTATGTTTACTGTAAGTCATTTGATGACTAGTATGAGCATGGGAAGTAAGCATGTATACAGGTTTACTTTTTATACAGCTTGTGGAAGCTTGTTTTAAAAAAGTCAGACCCCGGCATCACACTTTTCGCTCGCACTAAACACGTGGTTAACAAGCCCTCTGCACCACTTTCCGGTCGCAGTAAACACGTGCTTAATGTTGTGAAATAAACAAAAACACTTGCTTAGGTTTAGGCAATAAAACCACTATAGTTAGGTTTAGGAAAAAACAACATGGCTGGGCTTAGAACTACTAAGTTTGTACAGTGAAAATGACACTGAACGTTGTGAATACGGGACATGAACAGCAGTCTCCTGGATGAACGCCTTGCATTCTGGAGTTTGTGTTTTTTCATTACCAAGTTTGACAGGGAACACTGTGTTGCTATACTATACTATGATGCATACATTATATAGTTTTCCAGCCCTTTGTATTTTTTTCCTGTGTCCGTATACCATCATTACTTTTTCCTCCAAATACTTTTATCGGTCGCTAAGAGTTTCGACAAGCTATTAAGTCACACTGTTGATCTCCACACAGTTACTCTCAGTTTATACCATTGGTTACTTATTATTTTTGTCTTTACTTATTCTACTGCCTCACACTTATTTTAATTTTAATGTTATTTATTTATTTATTTTTGTGTGAGTGTTCTAATTTATATTAGCACATGATTTGTTTTTTCACACTTTATACATATATTTTGATATATCCATTGGCAGTTCATTGTAACAAGTGGATAGCATTCTCATGGCATGTGACTGTTTTTTTAATTCAACATTTCCATCACCGAGTATCCTAACCCAGTGCAGCACTCCCAATTTTTTCATCAAAGCCTTGTTTTGTTGGATCCATCCACCTCCACTTAAAGCTACGTCACCGTCCTCCAGCGAACTTTCCCTGAGCATTTAATATTGACGTGGATGGGTTTACATTGTAGTTAATGGAAAGCTCGGTACATCTCATATCGACACTGAATGGTGCCTTGTGCGTCGGTATCTAATGCCGAAGGCCATGACAAAGCATTGGTATTTGACGTCCTGGGAATGAGAATGGGCTGGTTTATGATGATGCTCCTGCAATTTATGTGTGATGCTTGATCTGCACTCCTTCCACCCAGAAATTTCTTGCTCACATTACTCTTGATCTATTGCCACATCAGCCCTGGTCTCTCTGCCTCTCTTCTCCCTCCATCTGTGTGAAAGCTCGAGGACACCGATCTCTCCACCCACGGTTTACTCTGAGAAAGTTGCTTCCGCCCACCTATGGGAAGACTTTCCCTCAGTGAGTTATTAAACACAACTCCCCCCAAGTCATGACGATATTGGCTCATCACCTGTATGTGTGTGGTTTCATTTCCCGTCATAAAACTAAATAGAATTCCCCGCGGTGAGGGAAATATTTGTTTGCCTTTGGAGTGTTTGTTTGTTTAGTATCATTGCCCACTGGCCATCCATATTGTGTCCCGTGGGTGTGAATACAGCAGCAAAAAAAACAAAGATCTGTATATTATTCTGTCAATGCCAAGCTTCTCCCTCTAAACAAGTTAAAATGCAAAAGTTGGCAAAAGTCCAAAATATAAGACAAACAACCTCCTATTTTAGGCAGCAGCACATTAACAAGCTGTGAGCTGTGTCGGTGTCTGGGCTTCATCGGTGCACAATAGCGTTTATCGAAAGCCGACCTAAATGTTCTCCTCTCAGCCAAACGAAACCAGACTGCAGTCTGCCATTGATTTCTCATCCGGGATTGTGACTAACTACCTGAGGGCTGATGTTATTGCTGAGAGAGGGTGTAAAGTTTGCATTAAACTGTTGCTGTTTGTATTGAGCAGCTTACGATTTACAGTACTTAGCAGGATGCTTGTTTTCCTGAGTTCAGTAGAAATTGACCTTGAAATGTTTCCCTCTTTCTGTTGGGATGTGGAGACCAGCTGGTTTATGGAGAGAGGAGAAGAACATACTCTTTACAACGAGGTAAAGGAAATCCTTAGTCATTAACAATCCAACAATCTATCCAATTTGTTCTGGATCGCAATTACTTTCTGAGTAGTCTCTGATTGAGAGTTATTTCAACACAGTCTCACGGCAGTTTGGGGAAATAGTCACCAAATGTTATCTATTTGATTTGTGTACGTAGACACAAATTCCCCTTCACAAGCTCTTTGTGACGCTCAGCACGACTTTCAACAACATATTTTTTCATGTGTTTTCCTACAAATGTCCGGCAACACGTGATGCACGTGTCAATTTCCACTCCAGTCTTTTCAAAATAAAACGACTTAGTTATGTTTAGGCAAAGATCGACTTGGTTAGGCTTAGGCAACAAAACTAGATTAACTATGGAAAATCATGCAATTAATCGCGGTTAAATATTTTAATCGATTGACAGATATGACGTATTATCATGAAGAAAGTGTTATCCTTTGTTTGCATACTACTGGAATAGTGACGTTGCTGAAATAAGGAATCTCCGTGTGCATGGGAGACACATGTAGAGACAAAGAGGGAGAGAGCCTCCATGTCAGTGGCTTTGTGTCTCCCATCACCACCAGTAATCCCCTGATCCCAAAGGCCCAGCGGTGGCTCTCAGTAGCTGCCCCTGCAGGTGCCTGTCTGAATATTCTTATTAAAGGGTTCGGTGTTGTGCATTCCCCATGGGTCCCAGTGCAGGGAGGGGAGGCTTAGCAGGTGCAGAGCCAGACGCATATCCTTTGAGCTAGGCAGGGAGTCTGTTAGGCAGGTAGGGGTGTTAGATAATCAGCAAGCGAACGGTCGTTAAGCCAGCGAGAGCGAAGTTTAGCCAACAGAATTGTTGCGATAACTTCTCTTACTGAGCCAGAGAGGTAAGCCAGCCTGCCAGACAATTAGGGGTTGAATAGTGTGCAAGGCAGCTTTCCAAACACGCGAGGAAGCCAAGCAGACAGGGAAAAAAACTATAGAGGCAGGTGTAGAATTAGGCTGGACAATGTCAGACTGCCTGTCCAGTGACTTGTCAGCCTAACTGTCTGGCATTTGTTTGTGTGTGTGTGTGTGTGTGTGTGTGTGTGTGTGTGGAGAAGGGATGGAGGCGCACTGAGGTGGCAGCTGCATAACAACACATGAAGGAAATCACTGTCAGAATGCAGGAGATGTGTGTCCGCCCTGACCCCGGAGGATGACCAGTCGGATTAGCAGGGCTGCATCATGTTGTAACACTCTGTGGTGCGTGTGGGTGGCAGCACTGTTTTGGTATGTCTCTCTCTCTGTGTGTGTGTGTGTGTGTGTGTGTGTTTGTGGTCGGTGGAGGGGATATCAACATGTCACTATATTGACAGAGTGAAAGCTCGCTCCCAAAATTATCTTTGAGTGCGTTGGTGATCACGCAACACGTGTGAGCTCACGACAACAACAGATCTATATTCGTTCGCTGTTTGTTTGTCTTGTGAAGCGCTTCTAATATTTCACAAACAATCACACACAAGCAGGCAATAGGCTTAGCGGTCTCATCCATATTCTCCACTTCGCTGTTGTGTGGATGTTTGCTGTCGGTAAGAGCAGCAATCTTCTTCACCTTTCAGGTAACCAGCTCAGTATGTGAGGTCCCCCACAGTATGTCGTTAATGTCTAACCTTGTCTGCTGACCTTCCTGCTGCTGTGGAGCAACAGGCATCAAAACTTGTGTTTGACATGATATAATGTCTGTAAAAAAAAAAGGTTTGTTTTATCTACGGACAGCAAGTGCTTCCAAGAAAAGATTAAATAATTTGACATTTGGGTCAAAACATGGACTAAAATCAAATTTTAAGCCATATTACAGTAACACTGAAGGCATGGATTTTAAGGGAGAATCCTCTACTATTATACATCTCCTTCGACTGAAAGTCCATAGTGAACATTTTTTTTTGTATTTACAGGCAACATTTTTTGAAGGGGCAGTTCACCCAAATACCTAGCCATACACACAGTTTGGGTTTTATTCACCTATGTTTTTAAATAATGTACTGCCTCTACCCCAACGTGGACGTGAATTTAGTTTAAAGTGCTTACACTAGAGTAAATAAAATATACTTAAAGGGGAACTCCACCAATGTTAACATCAAAGTCTGTTAACAGGTATTGGAGAGTACTACTGCATGTGGAATGAATAGGAAGTTGTGTGAAGTCTGATAAATGTCCTCTAGTGATGTCACTTGAGTGAGCGTTAGCTGGGTCTGAAGCAGAGGGCTACCTCCGGGTATGAGAAGTGAAGCCAATGCAGAAGTACCTTAAACTTGCATTCTTTCTAATAGCCAGCAGGGGGCAACTCCTCTGATTGCAAAAAGAAGTCTGATTGTATAGAAGTCTATGAGATCGCTAGTTTCAAGTCTTCTTCAATACAGCATGATGTTCATTTAGTAAATTATGGTCCCATTTAGAGTAAAATAGACCATAAAGCAGGGTAGGATTTAGGGCGTGGCTACCTTGTAATTGACAGGTCGCTACCACGGCGTTGTCCGGTCTTGGAGTTGTCCGTGTTTTCGTCTTAGAACTTTAACCCTTTCACAGTGTGTTTTCAGTTGGTGAAAGTTAATTGTAACATTTTTGGTCGCCTAAAAATGTCTTATTCAGCATTCGGTTGTACTTAGCTCCACCCTCTTGTATCACTTCTGGTTGCAAAAAAACAAGATGACGACAGTCAAAATGCCGAATTCGAGGGTTCAAAACGAATTTCCACAAACTAATGGACTACATCCACTTCTAATACACAGCCTACGGTCTGAAGACTAAATGTTTGAAAATCTAAACAAATCTGGAGGTGTGGAGTTAGACTAAAGGGAGCTTACTAGACTTCTGTAGCCTACTCCTCATCTCTACTTGAGGCTAGCGACTCAAGGCTACACTAGCCGCTGCTAGCATAACACACCCGAATCTGAGACCGAACTGTTGGCTGTCGAGTTGCATTGTGGGTAATAGACGCCGTGTTTTGATAAGGAAGAGGAATGTGTGGCATAGAAGACACTCTTCCTCAAACAAAGGAGGTGCCATCTCTTATTCCATGAACATAACACTTTAGTGTCTAGTGCCTCCAGTACATTGTGTCCAGACTTGCATTAACATTATAAAATGTGAAGTCACTTACTGATACAAAAACATTCTTTCTCGCCATCCTGGGAAGGAGGGGATTCAGAGTGAAAATTTGTTCATAATGTGAAATGAGCGTCTGATGCTGAATGACAAAATAGAGTCTATAACGCCATTATGCCCAGCTCTTAAAATACCATAAGCTTGTCTGATAGCAGAGCTTATGTCTTGTCAGACGTCAAATGGCGAGCGTCGTTGGCCAAGTTCACGTGTTGTCAAGAAACTTCACATTTGTATGAAATTTTGATGAAAGAAAGACAAAGAAAAAATGTCAGGGAAGCTTTAAGGTCAAGAACAAATGGTCTGATGTTGAAATGCGTGTAGTCCAGGCAGCCTGAGCTTGAGTTTCAGTATGCTGCCAGAGCACTGCGTCTGAATCTCCATAGAGGAGGTGTCAGATGGCCTCTGCAGTAGTTACTATCCAGCACTGTTACTGGATATCTGCTGCTGTCACAGCCCGCTCTTTGAGTGTGTATGCACGTGCACATGCAGGGCGGGTTGTGTATAATGTGCCCTCTTGTGTACCTGCCTGTGCTTGTAATTGATGCATGCTATATTTCATGTGCATGAATATACTTCCCTATTGAGACTGCCGCCTCCACCCTGACGGAGCTATGGTGTTTGTGTCTTCATTACTGCGCTTTTATTTTGTGAAATGTCCTTTCAGTTGGTAGAGAATGTGTCATATGTCTTTGAAATACACTTTCATGTATTGCCTGAACCTGCCTATGGCAAAAAAAAACTTCCTCTCGAGGACAATAAACCATCTATGCTCTCTTCATGTGCTAACTGGGAAATATGTTTGAGTTTATGGACTCGATTTCCCCCTCCCTTTGAGAGGGGCAACACGTCATAGAAGTATATCAACTCTGGCAGACTGTGTTGGCCCTGATGGTGAAACAGACAATAGCCAAGCCTCTTATGGCTCCTCTAGAGGGAGAAAGCCATAAAAGGTTAACAAAAGTCACCTCTTAGACGGCTCTCACAGTCTATTAATCATGTTAAGATGATTACGTAAAGGGAATTATCTATCAAAGTGGGCTCAGGCAGGTCACAAGAGTAATTTAGGCTTCTTTTAGAACAGGAACTTGGTTGGAAATGCTTTTCATGGGCACAAAAGAGCCCGGCTTATCCGTTCAAACAGAGGCTGCACTAAACGTCACAGAAATCAGATGTTCAAAGGTGGAAATTTCGATTATAGGTCTCTTTGGTTACATTCTCTTTTAGATTCACAGACTTCTGTCTCTGTGGGAAAAAAGATCAATATCTCTACAAGTATAGTTACTGCAGACTTTGATTTATTTACTTTTTAAAGCAGCAGTAGGCAGAATGTTTTTGGCATCATTGGGCAAAAATACATAATAACCTTTCAGCATATTGTAATTCAAGTGTTCTGAGAGAAAACTAGACTTCTGCACCTCCTCATGGCTCTGTTTGCAGGCTTTAAAATCTAGCCTGTGATGGGAGACTTTGACCAATCACAGGTCATTTCAGAGAGAGAGCGTTCCTATTGGCTGTTCATTCAACGTAGGCAGCTGTCAATCACTCGCAAATTCCGATCAAACGTTCAAACTAGGCAGCGCTGATCAAATATGAATTCATATTCTGGTACTGTAATGTCTATTTCTCGCGTAAAATGTTTTCAGAAACATCTTGTAGTGTGCTGTACTCAAACGCTCAGTGATTCAAGATTCAGATCGTGTAAACAAATCATGGTCTCACTAGTAAAATGGGACTTACAAATGTTTACTTGCAATATTATGCCCTTTCTTTCTAGTCTGTCACACTCTAGTAGGATATTGATGATGAGTATGCCTTCAGAGTTCAGGGAGATGTGGCCTCTCCTCACCTGGACCCATCAGGGAACCGCTTTGAAGCCGGTGTTGTTGTGGATCAACCGAGGAACCCACCTCAGGCAATGTGCCTCCTGTTGTGTGGCCCTACTGAACCCGAAGTGCATCAAAAATATTTTATTCAACAAGTAATGAACCCGAGTAGAGGTGAGCTAACGCCCCAAAACATCAACATCTAAAAAATGAGCTTCCAAGGCTGGAGAATAATAATTTTTTAAGAAGGTAAATGCTAAATTGAATGTTTCGTGTGTGTTTGTTAATAACAAACAATGTGTGTTGTATTGCTATGATGTCATTTTAGATTTTTTTCAATGTATTGCATTATGTGTTGTGTGTTGTGTGTTGTGATAAAGAACACTAAATGAAACTGAAAAATAGTCATTGTAACTTAAAATGTTGAGTTGAATAGTTGGGCTTAAACTTAAATTGTTGGGCATAAATAAAGTCTGCAGTAACTTTATTTTACTGCACACTTAATTATAATTATATAAATGATTTAACCTTATCTATTAGCATTCAAATCAATTTCACTCAAACAAATTAGTTATTTAAAATTTTTTAAAGGTTCTCTATACGATATCCAGAATATAGCAGCAGACAACTATTTGCTATGTACAGTGCTGCAGGGATGACGTATTTTTGTAGGCCAACCAGGAAGTTAGCATCACCTTGGTTCCCTCGACAAAAACCCAATGGGATTCTTCCATTGGGTTTTGGATTATTGCAGAAAATAACCTCTGTGGGAAACACACGTTTATGATGCTGGCACATTTTGTTCCAGAAGATAATCTCCACAAATGAACACCGCTTCTATGATTTTTGAAGTGTAAATGCAATCACCAGTAGTAAAAAGCTAACGTTAGGCTATAAACGAACTACACCACGGTCGCATGAGTATACACAACGAGGCTGTAAAGGCAGAAGTGGTGGCGTGATGATGTTTAGTAGTCTCATTTAACCACTTGTTAGCCATCACCTTTTTTAAGACATGGAAAAAGCTATATATAAAAGCTTTGAAATTCAAGAGTGTTATATTCACTACCATAATTTATATCGTAAAACAAAACGCTAAACTTAAACTTGTGTAAACCACAGACCTTATTTTTGAGTTTTAGGACTCATTCCTGCACCACTCTATTGAGAAGTTGCTCTCCCTCTGTGCATGTTGTAATCCAAGCTTCTCTGTTCTTTCTTTACATGGCTGGGCAAGCTCACAGCTGCCGCTCTGCACTGCTCTCATATGGCGGTTACAGCTGATAACGTTGTTCCGACCGACGGCATTGCCGTAGAAGTGTAGCGCCCACCCTTTGGTTTCCCCCCAGGGTTCACACTGTTAGCACCGTCAGCACTGTTGCCGTTGTTTTCACTGTTAGCTTCTTTAGATACTACTTGTCGGCTCAGCTGTTGCCATGTTGAGAGCCGTGCGGAGGCAATAGAAATGCTCTGAATATCGTATTTAGCACCTTTAAGCCATTTGGTTGCCTTACATTTTTAAGTAAAGTCAACTTGTCTAGCTTATTTATCTCAAATTGGCTCCAATAATATCAAATATAAACAGTATTTCAGTGAACAAAGTTTTCGTCACTTGAGTTTCAGTATAAGCAACCAAATGCTAATATTTGTGTCAGTGTTGATGGTTCGAGGTAAAGCAATGTGTTTTTATGTTGTAACAAAGTTTTTGTGAGTAAGTTAATGTTATCATATGTGTGTGTGTGTCTCGCTGCACAGGAGGCCAGCTTTGTCCTCACCTGTGGGTGCAGCTGGCCACCCTGTCTGTGAGAGACGGCGGGCTGCTCCTGCTGCTTCTCTGATGTCATCACCACCACCACCGTCTGTCTGCAGGGCGCTGATTGTTGTGGCAATCCTCCCTTTCTCATCTTCCTCCTCCTCCTCCTCCTCTGTGCTTCCTCCACACCACCCCCTCCGCCATCACGACTCCCCATGGTGACAGTTTGAGTTGACATTCCCAGTCTGCCTGAGGAGGGCTGTCAGCAGGACATTGTGTTCTTTCTCCATACAGGAGGGCTGATGAAAAGGGAGACCACCTACTGTACGTGTGCAGCCACAGTGCGGTTCAGTCAACAAATAGAACATTACATCTGAAGTAGAAATAAGTGTATTATTGTCATAGTTAGATAATATAAAAATATAATGAGATTAAACTGAAATTAGTGATATTCTTATGTCATACTGCATACTTACAGTGTATTATGCACTTAAAGCTGAAGTAGGCAGATTGGAGCAAATATGATTTAAAAAATGTTATTTTCATAAATCAGTCACTGTATCCTGACAGGTACTCTGAAAAAAATCATGTGTCTCTGTGTCCTCCGGTGCTCCTAATGACATCTGCAAGATTTCACAGACCGGAGGAAAACAACCAATCAGAGCCGAGCGGGAGTCTCTAAGCAGCTGTCAATCACTCCCAAACTCAGATCAAACGGTCAAACTAGGCAACGCTGATCAAATATGAATCAAGATGATGTTACTGTAATGCCTATTTGTCACATAAAATGTTTTCAGAAACATATTTTAGGGTACTGTTTAGCTGTTAAATGAGAGAGTTTGTAACAGCCATGTTGAGATCAGTTTAGAAAACACCAAGCACCGCCCACCAGCCAGAGCACACTTTCTCATTTTACAGTCTAACAGTACACTACAAGATGTTTCTGAAAACATTTGAGGTGAGAAATAGTCATTACAGTAACAGAATATTGATTCATATTTGATCAGCGCTGCCTAGTTTGACCATTTGATTGGAGTTCGCAAGTGATTGACAGCTGCCTCCGTTGAATGAACAGCCAATAGGAATGCTCTCTCTCTGAAATGACCTGTGATTGGCCAAAGTCATCCACCACGGGCTAGTTTTTTTAAAGAATAAAAAAATATTCTGCCTACTGCAGGTTTAAATATATGGCTAGTAGGTTGCCAAGCGTTTATCTGTGGATATTATATATAAACAAATTTATCATTGACAAAAACCTAATTGCTGTGTAGTGAAGAAATACAAATCTGTTTTAATAATGTATACACACAAATATCAGTTTCAAAACAGATGACTTGCTGGTAGAATGGGAGAAATTCAACCACAAACTGGTATTACACATTAATATTGCATTAAAGACCAATCTGAAGCAGCAGAATGTAGACGATATTAACATAAACATCATCAGCTGTTGCTTCTTTTCCTTCCTGCCTGCTGATTTCAGACACATAACTGCCCCCTCTGTGTTTCTTCCCCTCCTTCCACTCCCCTCTTCCTCTCCCGTGGGGTTGTTTGCCTGATTGATATAAAATGCATTGCTTTTGAATCTTTATTTCTCATTAAACCAAAGTGTTCAAGGCCTGTACAATGGCTAGCAAATTCAAAATTGTCATCAATTATCTCTCTAGACCTCTCATTAGAGATTCTGGCCACAGTTTTGGGCTGCTGCTGCTGCTGCTGTCCCCGGCAGGACGCTGGCAGGTCCGCCTCCACTAATAAGGAGAAAAGTGCAAAGTCATAGAGAGGAGGAGAGGGACTGCCACACAATTCCTCTCTTTTTCTCTCATTTGCTCATTTTTTATCGCTCTCTCAGTTGGTGTTAAAGCTGTTACATTCAAAGGGACTAGCAAAAGATAATGGCGGTTATAGGCTATTAAAGATATCTAGTCCCCAAATTGAACTCATTGCTGTGGATATAGCAACAGGCCCATGTTGACATGCACTACAGATCTATCAGATATTTGTTTTTCAAGCATGTCAATGTGGCTTCTAATGAAAAAGCAGTACCAATGATTATATTTATAATAAACAGCAAGCATGTGCTTGTCACATCCAATTGATGCCTCTTATCTGATTAAACCTGCAGTAGGCAGAATATTTTTGGCATCACTTGGCAAAAATTCCATAATAACCTTTCAGCATATTGTAATTCAAGTGTTCTGAGAGAAAACTAGACGTCTGCACCTCCTCATGGCTCTGTTTTCAGGATTTAAAAAATGTGATTTGTCACAAGACTTTGACCAATCACAGGTCATTTCAGAGAGAGAGCGTTCCTATTGGCTGTTCATTCAACAGAGGCAGCTGTCAATCACTCGCTAACTCCGATCAAATGGTCAAATTAAGCAGCGCTGATCAAATATGAATCAATATTCTGTTACTGTACTGTACAGCTGGTGGGCGGTGCTTAGTATGTCCTCAACTGATCTCAACATGGCTGCCGGGTCACAAACTTTCTCATTTTACAGCTAAACAGTACACTACAAGATGTTTCTGAAAACACTTGAGGCGAGAAATAGGCATTACAGTAACAGAATATTGATTCGTATTTGATCAGCGCTGCCTAGTTTGACCGTTTGATTGGAGTTCACTAGTGATTGACAGCTGCTCAGAGACGGCAAGGCTCCAGCTCGGCTCTGATTGGTTGTTTTTCTCCGGTCTGTGAAATCTTGCAGATGCCATTAGGAGCACCGGAGGACACAGAGGCACAAGATGTTTTTCAGATTACCTGTCTAATGCACCACTGTCAGGATATAGTGACCGTTATATAAAAATAACTTTTTTTAATCATATTTTCTCCAACTTGCTTACTTCAGCTTTAACTGGAAAAATTGGCCACTGAGTGAAACGATTCCTGTTTCCCTTTTTACTTGTTTCACAATGATTTCTAAACACTGTGACGGGAAATTTCACACCACAGTGTGAGAGTTTAGGAGAGGGCAGAGTTGATGCGCAGCCAACTAATCATCCATTGACTCACAGTCATCCTGAATCGCAATAAATTACCAGATTAATTGGACACATCAGCTGTAGGCGATTTCCTCTGCTGACTGTCACCACTTCCGGACGGGGCCGAGCGACCAAATTTGGACCTTATACGGGAAGCAGTTTGCAAAGATGGATGGGGAGAACGCTTCGCCTTGATTTTTGCTCCGCGGGGACTGGAGAGTCCTCTCAGAATGCAGATCAGAGTTGCTGCTTGTGTGTATATAAGTGTGTGTACGATGAAGGAAACACACACATTTATGCTCTCTCTTTGTTACACACACACACACACACACACACACCACATTGCGTTCGCCAAGCCCAATCAACAGGACCCCTGGGGAGCGAGAAGGGGAGAACCGAATTCAATCAGGCTATTGATTTGAGGGTGTGTTTGAAAATGGAGGGGAAGTGAGCGTGTGTGTGTGTCCTCACACTCAACACCACGTCAAGGCCCACTTTTGTCTAAAACAACCCTACAAGTACTTCTATTTAAAGGACTATCAGCAGCTTGTGCGGCTGCAGCTGGAGAGCTCTCTCTTGTCTTCAGCCGCACGGCGATTGTTACGTCCTCGAGCGAAAGTCCTCCAGGATACCATGAGTTAAACTAAGGCTGACACGCTTCAACCCAAGCTTTGCTGAATATCAGCATTACTGCAAAACACGGCGGCGTGGGGCCTCATTTACAAAAGTCCACCCTCGTGTCATAGACACTAAAGGGGACGTATACACAAACATGAACAGACGGCTGGTTTTCTGGACCTGCAGGATCGGTATTGTGATATGCTCGGTGTTCTTTTAAGACAGCCTGTCTGCTGCTATTTGACAGAACAGTTGCTTGATCTGGAGCCTCCAAACTAAAGCGTGTTTTACCTCACCTCTACAGTATGTTTTTGCCCCCAAGCCAGCACATGCCTGACCTGTATGCATTTATGCAAATGTGACACTAACCGTAACTGACATTACACGATAATCCATCGCTGGGACTCCTGTCTGACAAGACATCTGTACTGATGCATAAAACTGAGCGATAAATGTCCTTGTTACGATACACAACACCATGTCTGCCTAGCTATAGGGGGGTAGGAGGCTGAAAGTGTGCCACAATAAATGTTATGCCCCCCGGAATGAGACAGCAGTTTATGTATGGAGGAAGGGGGGCAAATGATCTCTTTTTACTAGTGTGCAGGTGGTGTGATAAATCTCAGACCCCGGTGGCCATTTTAAGAGCAGCTTGGCCTCTTTTTGCAAGACCCTCCAGACTTGGCTCTCCGAGGAGAAGCAGGCAGGCACCATCCTGTAGGAGATGTACTCTTTATATTCTTAGGTTTAAACGGTATATTTAAACATATGGGATCCAAGGCTATATTTTCTACATAAATATACCAAACTGCTGTTCGTGTCTTGCTTTACATTGTGGCACATTTTCCAACCAGAAAAATGTGCTGTTGTTGTTACGAACAAAAGCAGGGGTGATATAAATGGTTGAATGATTGGGTTTTTCCCCATTCTGAGGAATATATTGGCTATATATTAAATAAACTGTAAGTAGCTTATAAGTATGGAGCCAAAAGTTTAAAAAAATCCACTTACCAGCACCTCTAAAGCTGACTCACTAACAGGTCGTATCTTCTTTTCCTTTATTTTGAAGTCCAACAGAAATGTATAATGACAATTTGTGGTTTTAGGGTGCTGTAGCCTAACTGTTGGTGAATGACAGCCAGATGCATTGTGTTACTCAGCCAGCACAATAGCAGAATTGAACAGACAAGACATGTAAAGTAGTCAAAATAAGAGGTGTTGGTAGGGGGATTTTTTAACTTTAGAGAGAGGCTATAGCTGTTGGGGGTATCGATCTTCTAATCTAACTCTCGTAAAGAAAATATACATGGATTTATGAAATGTAAATACTATTTTTTTTTTTTTAAATGTGGCTTGGGGGTTGAGACGTCAGCCGTGAACTGTAGTCCATGGTTCAAATCCTGGCGATCTTTATTGCGTCTCTCTGTTTTGTGTCCTGTCATCTCTCCACTATTGAGATCTACATTTTTTACTTTTTAAATTTCAAATAGTGACACCAGTATTATTCAAGACGTAGAAAGATGATGCTCTGAATTATTTTCACAAACGCTTGCTCTCACCTCTCAAGGCTGATTCATGCTGGATACACTTCATGATTTAAAGCCCGTATTGCTCTCTTCTATCATTGTCTAAAGTATATGCAGTCATGATGACACAATGTGACCTTTGCCCTTTTGACCCCTGAGGCGAAGGTCACATCATGGTTTCCAATGCTGTTCATTCTAATTTGGTCCTCGCTGATGCTTATCAAATGTGACCACGTCTTCATTTGATACATGCTCAGTAGGAGGCTGCTGAACAAGGTGGCACAGATGTTCCAATAAAACAGTTGTCATTGGAAATAAAAGTGTCATCCGCATGAGTTACAGCTCAGAGATTTATTTCCAGGTGAAGGAACAATGTACTTTACCCGCACACATTGCTTCACAATGACTCATAGGCATGGCACTGTATGTTAGTCCTATTCTCTTGTTTACCTCTTTAGACTGGACACAAGGGGAAATCAATACTGCTCTCTGACAGGTCCGTAAACAGCCTCCATCCGATATTTACTGGTGTCGAGGTTCCCTCCTCTTGCTACACCGTCTCCATCTTCCCCGCCCAAGTTTAGATTTCAACCCAGGCCGAGTCACTCCATCACTAGGCCTCCTCTGTGACATACCCCCCCTTCTCCTCCTGCTGCTATCGCCCATCAGGGTGGCAGAGTCTTTAATCGATGTGGAGTCAAATGGGTCCTGGAAAAGGCCATTTAGCCGGGGCTGTTGACATCGCTGCTCAGACAAAATGATAAAGCTTCTTGTTGGAGATAAGAAGAGGCAGCGAGGCTTTCAGAGAAAAGGAGGAGACAGCAGACGTAATGGGGGATCTGGGGCGGGGGCCCACGTACTGTATGTAGTGTACATGTATGCATACCTTATACCATTACAGCTTGACTGACTGCAAAGTGTCAATTAATATGTAAACACAGATGATGCTCATATTTATGGGATGAGTCATAGAGTGCTCCAGGGATGACGTATTTTTGTTGGCCAACCAGGAAGTTAGCATCGCCCTGGTTCCCTCGACAAAAAGACAATGGGATTTTTCTTTGGGTTTTGGATTATTGCAGAAAATAAGCTCTGTGGCAAACACACAATTATGATACTTACACAATCTGCTCAGCAAGAAAATCTTCACAAATTGTATGATGTTTGAAGTGTAAATGCATCACCAGAAGTAAAAATTGGTGTTACCTTGATGAGCTAGAGGTTTGAGGTGTTGTCCACAATGTACCATGCACTATGTGGCTGTGACACAACTCCCTTGTGGCTGCAGCTTGTTTCCTTCCAATCCTGATTTACCCCGTGATCTGACCCATGTGTTAGAAAGTGTTTCATGTCTGCCATCATCCTGATGAGCTCTGAGAGGAGCCACAGGCTCACCTGTGCTGTTTAGAGACAACTAGGAACAGGTGAGCCTAATCTGCAAATAATCACTGCTCCCATAACTAGGAGGGGAAGAGGAAGAACATTTCCATGTTTGTCCGGCTACCAGTCAGACTTGTTCCCCTGTTTCATCCAGTGTGTCTAAAATACACCATTTGATGATGTGAAAAGGGAAGTTCATCTAAAATAAATTCCCTTTTTGGTGGAAATATCTGGTTCTCTGTCCCTAATTCTGGTTACCTCATGTCCGATACTTGAGTGTCCAAAGACTCTAGTCCTCGCCAACAGGTCACCTAAACACCGTGCATCGGTGTCCGATGCCAAGGGGCACTGACAGTGAGAATGTTTTGCTTAAAACCATCTAGTGTTTTGCCAGATTAAGACTTTTACTGTGAAGCAGCTCCATGATGTGTTCTATGGAGTCAGATCAGTCTCAATATTAATGAATGCACACAAATGTATTTTGTGATTTATATATAAATGACTCTCTCCACAAAAATATTTTTCAATGCTCACAAAAACTGTTAAAACTGTTAAAAAAAATCCACATAAAAAAATAAGATTCACAAATATATTTCTGATGCAAACACAAATATTTCTTGTTTTGAATAAATATAATAGAAATCCACAAATATATGTATTTAAAAGTATTTGCAATTTTCATTAAAAACGTAATTGGATGTTGTTACATTTACATACAAACTGTTGAACCTGCATTTACAAACTGCTCGTCAATGTTGAACTTCACTGCATTTGTGTGGGGTCTTTTGAGACTCCCTTGACGTGCATTTTTTTTCAACAGGGAATATTCTGTAGCCAATCAGATGTCTCCCTCCTTTTCAGCCAATCACATGGGGTATGATTTACGTCATTACAGGGTGACCACCAACATGGAAAGTACCTAGCTTTTAACTAATAGTGAAATTACAGCAGAAGCAGTAGAGAGCCGATCAAGAAAATTGTGAAGCTCCTATCTGAAGGAAAGAACCAAGCAATAGAAGTGAAATATCCAAACAAATACACAGCAGCTTTACAATGACTGAATGCTGAACTTTTAAAAATAGCACCTTATCTCTTGTCAACCGCATGACCACACACTCTGAGGTCGTTGTGATGTCAGCACCACTCGTATAGGGCAGAGATCATCACATTTTGGCTCTGCTTGGGAGCCATATTATCATGGGTCAGTACATAACCCTCTGCTGTGAGGATCCAGGGGAAATTCAGATGAGCGCGGCATAGCATGGCATACCATGGTGCTCTATGGAATTATGTTTTTGAAATAATAAAGTGCTATTCAGCTTTAAATCATTAACATCAATAGTCTCCGGTTTATTATACATACATGAAGCATTAGAGAGGACATATGGCCACATTTTCTTCATGTTTCTTTGTACAACAGCCACCACTGTTCAGACAGGAAGGATAGTGTGATCTCAGCGCTGTGGAAAGAAAGAATAATAAGATCTCAGAGTGTCAGAGGTTGAAAGGCCAAGTGTGTGGGAAACAGAGAAAGAGACGAGGCAAGCAAAAAGCCTAACTCAGACGGAGATAACACACTCTATTGGGAGAGTTTGAGTGTGAGGATGGAGCATCTGCTCCTGCCCACTGGGCCTCCCAGCTAGTGCAAGCAAACACACAAACACACACACACACACACACACACACACACACACACATACACACACACGCTCAGAACCAAACTGCTGCTGATTCTAATGAGGCCGAGGCCTGCTGGGCAGCAGGACGGCTGCTCCAGCGTGTCTCTGGCTCTCTGATTCTTGTCCCAAAGCTCCTCACACGTCATCCGCTGTTTCACACCATCCGCACTGTTTTACACTCGACGCCGTTTCCCCCCAGCGTCGGCTCTTCAGAGTAGCCTCACATTTACAGACTTGATTAGACCGGACAAGAATAGAATAGACCTGGATTGAAGACAATAGAATACAAAAGAAGAAAGTCATTAATTGCTTCCCTTCATCTTCATCCATTGTGTGTCATCCAGTGTTGTTTCTCAGTAGCCTCACAGAGCAGCCTGCAGACTCTTGGTGCGCTAGTTTTCAGAAATTAAGATATTTTTGCATTGGCAGATTGTTTTGTTTGTTGCTAGCAGATTTCTAGATTATTCTCTGGGTTGTTTGCATTGTCGTTCCAGAAATTGGAGCAATGGAGTTAGCTGCTAGTGACAGTGGCTGCAGGAAAACAAAACACCAAAATGATCAATCGATTAAAATATTTAATCGCGATTAATTGCATGATTGTCCAAAGTTAATCGTGATGATCGCGAATTAATCGCACATTTTTTATCTGTTCAAAATGTACCTTATCGGGAGATTTGTCAAGTATTTAATACTCTTATCAACATGGGAGTGAACAAATATGCTTGCTTTATGCAAATATATGTATATATTTATTATTGGAAATCAGTTAAAAAACAAAACAATGACAAATATTGTCCAGAAACCCTCACAGGTACTGCATTTAGTATAGAAAATATGCTCAAATCATCCCATAAAGTGGGCATGTCTGGAAAGACTCATGGGTACCTATAGAACCCATTCACATTCACATATCTTGAGGTCAGAGGTCAAGGGACTCCTTTGAAAATGGCCATGCCAGTTTTTCCTCCCCAAAATTTGCTGTAAGTTTGTAGCGTTATTTAACTTCCTTCTCGACAAACTAGTATGACATCGCTGGTACAAATGGACTCCTTAGATTTTCTACCTTCATTTAATGTCATATCTTCACTCTAGCTTTAAAACTGAGCCCGCTACAACCTAAAAAATGCAAGTTGCGTTAAAGAAATTAGTGGCGTTAAAATGAATTGGCGTTGACGCATTATTATCACATTAACTTTGACAGCCCTAAAGTGAATAATGTTTTTTTCTACTTCAGTTATCCATGCTCCTTCTGCAAGCTCACTTTTGTGTTGCTGTGTTTTCCTCAGAAGGGCCTGCCTCTTTTTTATCTCACCCGAACTGCAGCTCATTCAGTCTCTCTGAGTCTCCTCCGTGCCCACTGTTCATTCACTCCAACTCTCTTTCCTTCTCCGTCATCAGGAGGGATAAGCCCAAACAAATCTGTCTAAAGCCTTTGCCGGGCTGACGGTCTCATAGGAATGATACCTATCCCCTCTCATTTCAAACGACACTAATGGCATATTGACGTGCGCGCAGATTAACAGATTATTGTATTTGTGTGTGTGTGTGTGTGTGTGTGTGTGTGTGTGTGTGTGTGTGTGTGTGTGTGTGTGTGTGTGTGTGTGTGTGTGTGTGGGTGGGGAGTGCACGCTCGTATCAGTGTATATTCTAGTCCAACTTCAGAGCATCTTTTTTCATTTGGGATCACTCAGAAAGATTCTCAACTCGACCTTTTGCCCTCCTACTTCAAACTGGCGTACATTAGCATGAGCTATACCACCAGCATGAGGTGACTCATAATCACATTGTTAAAACCATTTGATTCATTGTGGATCGACTCAGCTCATAATCCATTACAGCTCTGTGAAAACATCACTTTGCAGAGCTTAAACAGTAATTTAACTATTTATTATTTCATTTGTGTATTTATTATGATTTAAAAATGATATATCTGACAAATGCACAGATGTCTAATCCCTTCTCCACTCTTGCAAATACATCTCCTTTGTCAGACAGCACAGCAGCAGTCTGCCTCTGCAGATGGTTGTTGGGGGCTTGGCTATTTTTAAAGTGATAATAAAACTGCAGAAAAAGGGGGACTTGTGGGGAATGTGAGTGCGGTAAAGAACAGGAGGGGATAAAGTCATCAAAAATATCCCCAAGGAGTCGTCTCATCCTTTATTTCAAGCCCCGTAGCTAAACTAATATAGTGAAACGATCTGAGATGGCCCTTTATTTCTCACCCTCATCTTCTGTGTGTGTGTTTGTGTGTCCGTGTGTGTGCGTGCATGAGTGCACCCTTGTGCCTGATCATTGTGAGTAGAGGTGCTAAAATGGTACCCCACTGGTTTTAGTATTTTGTCCGTGGATTCCCTTACTGCAGGAGATTAAACTTTGCTAACCTCACACGACGGCACCACAGTGGAATAGCAAGTTATGCTCTGGCATCTTATTGTGTTGCTTACCCATCACATGCTCAATTCCTGATATTCAAATCATAAGAGATCGTTAAAACCAATTTAAGCCGATCATTAGTCAGAGAGACAGTTACCATTATCAGAACCAAAGCATCTGTCGTGTGTTTGAAGTGAAAGCTGGTCATATATAGCTGCAGCTTGGTTGTCCAATGTTCTTGTTATATTGGGTCAAATGATAATTAAATTGTGTGTGCGGCCGGGTTGGATGGCTTATTGCTGGCGTCATTGCTCTGGTATAGGAGCCGTCTTCTATTAATTTGATCTTTGACAGAGATAGATTGAAAGTCATAATGTCCGACATTAGAAATTCACATTTGCTGATGTGTTTTTGCTGTAATATCTGAAAGATCAGCAGGCGATTAAGCAGCAAATCATCAACCAAAAGCACTCTCCCTTCGTCGGAGAATACAAATGTGTCGCTGTACCAGGTGCTGTTTGTGCCTCCAATACATGGTATGCCTCTCAGCAGTGCAGTGAGATCAAATCTACTTCCTTCAGTGGCTTTAAGTCCAGCTGAGGCTCTCTGCCTGCTCTGTCCCAGTTAGCGTCTAGGAAAGTATTTTGTACCAACAAGGATGATGTGGTTTGCATGTGGGTTTTCTCTCAGTTCTTCTCTATAGACATGGACGTCAGCTCGGAGTGGAAATTTTAAACTGCTCGCAGGTATGAATGTGAATGTCTGTCTAATTGTGTGTATATTCTGCCAATATGATGAGATACACTGCAACACAAGGCAACTATTATCCAGCAGTAGTGTACAATTTAACCAAAGTAATTACGCGTATGTTCTCTAATCTGCTGTCTGAATTCTTACTGTATTCTAAACTACATACTTAAAGTTTTTATTAGGTCTGTCAATCGGTTAAAATATTTAATCGTGATTAATTGCATGATTGTCCATAGTTAATCGCGATTCATCGCAAATTAATCGCACAGTTTTAATCTGTTCAAAACATTACTTAAAGAGAGATTTTTGTCAAGTATTTAATACTCTTATCAACATGGGAGTGGGTAAATATGCTGCTTTATGCAAATGTATATATATATTTGTTATTGGAAATCAATTAACAACACAAAACAATAACAGATATTGTCCAGAAACCCTCACAGGTACTGCATTTAGCATAAAAATATGCTCAAATCATAACATGGCAAACTGCAGCCCAACAGGCAAAAACAGCTGTCAGTGTGTCAGTGTGCTGACTTGACTATGACTTGCCCCAAACTGTATGTGATTATAATAAAGTGGGCATGTCTGTAAAGGGGAGACTCGTGGGTACCCATAGAACCCATTTTCATTCACATATCTTGATTTTTCCTCGCCAAGATTTTGTGTAAGTTTGGAGCGTTATTTAACCTTCTTCGCAACAATCTAGTAGGACACGGTTGGTATCCATGGATTCCTCAGGTTTTGAAAACTGAGCCCGCTACAACCTCCTAAAGATTGATATTACAAGTTGGGTTAATGCGTTAAAGAAATTAGTGGCGTTAAAATGAATTTGCATTAACGCATTATTAACGCGTGCTCTGACCAGGTTGTTACTATGAAAACAACAAGGCAAAAACAATTATGGGACAGTTTTCATCTTTCAAAACTGTCACAAAATGGTCATTTGTCCAGCATTCCTAAAAAAGAAGATTGCTTTCTTTAACCTGGTCCATGTTGTATTCATTATCAACCGACTAGAAATAGTAGGAGAAAAGACGAAGCAGTACAAGCAGACCAAAAGCATTTGTGTCTACACAGTCTGCATTAGCACAGTTAACTACAACATGGCACCCTAAAATGTACCAAAGCCTTTCTGAAAACCAATAATTATGAAGCATTAGAAAAGGGACAACTAATCAAAATTCATAAACATAATAATAGAGCCCTTTCCCCACTTCCTACCCCGCTACTTCTGGCTCCCTTGCTTGGACCACACCTATCTTTGAGGTGGCATGTCATATCTCTGAGAGGGTAATATCCACTTACTATGTCTAAGAAAATTAATGAATAATGATAGACACACAGACATACTGTATCACTTCCTAAAACTAAGAGAGTTAACACTTGACTGCGTAGCTAAACTCCAATGCAGCAGCAGAGAGGATGTGGACAAGAGGTCACGGAGGTCGAGGTAGTTTCATGTGGGAGGTTGGCGCAAGGGTCCAGTCTCTTGTCTCGATGAGTCAGTCCTGGGTCTCTTTCTCTCTGAGTTCAGCTCCTACTACCTCTGCCTGCCTCCACTGCTGTCACTGCATATCAGCATTGTGTTAATGCTAAAATCTCACTTCACCATTACTGACTCTGCTCACCCACTCAGGAGACAGAAAAAGAAAAGACAGAAAGAAACAAAGAATGAAAGGAGAAAGAACGCAGAAACAATGCCAGAAAAGTGACCGGATGAACACAGATAAAATCAGACTAAAAACAAAATAACAAAATGTTGATTCTATGGTAAGAGAATACATTATTATACATCTTGTCTGCTAAAAGAAAATCTATGAGGGTTCACTCAATTTGCAAGGGTCATTTTGTGTGGGAAAATTCTCCTCCTCCAAAAAGCGCAGTACAGATTGTGCAGGCATATTGGTGTGGAAGAGAGATGTATTAACTTTTACTCTACAGCAAAATCTCGCTGACAGCAGAGTGAGCACATCACAAAAAGTCTCTGGGGAAATTGGAAGAAAGAAGCCATTTTCACATAAATTCCACCGCTGAACTGCACCTTTTAAGCTCCCCTTCACCGGCAGAACGCAGGCAGCACCAGTCGCTGATTGCATAATTAGCTGGTGCCTTTAGTAAATCAGATGCTAATTACACACAGATTGCGACTGCAAATAGAATGAATGCTTGAATGAATGGCAGCGAGTCTTTGCACATCCATCAATCAACTCATCTGTCCGTCAGTCAGCATGATCGAGTCACCAAAGCCCATAACACGAGTTGGTGTACTGCCTCGTTGCCTCGGTGTGCTTTATTGGTTGGATAGTTTTATTGAACGTCAGACAGTAGTTATACTTCCTGCAGCTTGGCACCCTGAAGCGCTGCCTATAGAAGACAATAGATCTTACACTTAATGTAAGACATATGGAAGGTCTGGGGCAATTCTTTTCAGGCAGTCTGAATGTGCCAACAACTGGGGGCAGAACTTCATTACAGCTGGAGAAATGTGTCCTTTAGGTACACCGCAAGCTGGATAAACCATACAGAGCAGCCAAACTGCAGAATGCTTTGCACGGTGGAGCATTGCTTTTTTTTTTTGCGATAATAGCGGGTTAACACAAATTTGTTTTAATGCCACTAATTTCTTTAATGCATTAACACATCATCAGACAGAAAAAACCTAATGAATCCATCGGCACCAACCATGTCATACTAGCTTGTTGAGAAGGAGGTTAAATAACTCTCCAAACTTATGCTAAATTTTGGCAAGGAAAAACTGTCATGGCCATTTTCTAAGGGGTCCCTTGACCTCTGACCTCAAGATATGTGAATGTAAATGGGTTCTATGGGTACCCACGAGTCTCCCCTTTACAGACATGCCCACTTTATGATAATCAAATGCAGTTTGGGGCAAGTCATAGTCAAGTCAGCACACTGACACACTGACAGCTGTTGTTGCCTGTTGGGCTGCAGTTTGCCATGTTATGATTTGAGCATATTTTTCATGCTAAATGCAGTACCTGTGAGGGTTTCTGGACAATATTTGTTGTTGTTTTGTGTTGTTAACTGATTTCCAATAATAAATATATACATGCATTTGCATAAAGCAAGCATATTTCCCCACTCCCATGTTGATAAGAGTATTAAATACTTGACAAATCTCCCTTTAAGGTACATCTTGAACAGATACAAAATGTACGATTAATTTGCGATTAATCACGATTTACTACGGACAATCATGTGATTAATCGTGATCAAATATTTTAATTGATTGGCACCCCTATTTTTCAATCAGAATTTTCCAAATCACTCTCCAAACCATGTAATTAACACAAAAGATTAAATAAGATAAAATACAGAATCTGTAATGAAAAACTACAACTACCAAACATGCATGTAATGCATGTAAAATGTACCAAAGCCTTTCTGAAAACCAATAATTATGAAGCACTAGAAAAAGGACAACTAATCAAATTCAGAAACATAATAATAGAGACCATCTTGTGATAGCATCACACCAGGGGCCAGGGGCCCTTTCCCCACTTCCTACCCCGCTACTTCTGGTTCCCTTGCTTAGACCACATCTATCTTCAAGCTCAGCCCTCATTTTGACCATGATGGCAAATTGAGCCAGGGTGTAAAGTGGGAGGGACCAATGGCCCCTTCAGAACCGTTGCTCGGACCACACCACTTCATTTTGAACTCAACTACACTGCACATCTGTAAAGTTTCGTGACTGCATCTTGCACTTCTCTGCTCAGGCAGACATTACTCCACTATACCTTTACATTGTAAATAGTTGTTTGCTGCTATATTAATGCTCTGAATCCATCATATAGAACCTTTAAATACTGAACACCAGAATGAAGCTAATGATGTCTTCAGAGACAAACCTTCATCGCCATGCAATTAGTGTTATAACATTCGCTGTGATTTCACTGTATGCAAACAAAGAACCAAACGACAAAGGAGACTGTGACCACATAGTCATTTATCTTATGTCTTTATTTTATGTCAATATGACACAGGTGCAGCAAACACATAGTTCCACCATTTTTCCCAAATTTAATTCTATTTTCTCCTAATTTGGAGCATATTATACAATTGGAATAACATAAACAAAACATTTGTTTTGTGATATTCAATGCAGTTTTCTTGTTAGTTTTCTTGTTAAATTCTCTGGTTGGCGCTTACTGCCATAACTTGTAAATGCATTGTTGAATTGCAACAAAATTAAATTGACAGGGGAACACATCTAGTCCCAGCAATCATACAAAATATGTTTGCATTATACCTATACTGTAGATGGTGCTACAGCAACATGATAAACCATTCTTCCTTGTACAAAGTGATGCTATTAGCAGATACCATCAATCAATGCAGCATAATTGCTTCTTTATGTGGATTTTGTTGCAGTTTTGAATCTAGACCTATACTTTTCTTTTAATAAAACAACAAATGTAACATATTTTGGCAGATGTATGTGCATATACAGTATGTGAGTGCTTTCTAGTTTGATGAATATGATGATTTTCCCAAAAAGAGTACTGTTTTGTTTCATCTGTGTTTATATTTGATATCATTTATCACCTTGAATATGGATTAAAATAACTTTCCGTGACAATTGCTTGGCTGTCTTACTATGCAACCCCATTGCAGTGCTGGTCACATTATCAAAAATACCTCACCAGTGAAATGTGTGTTTTAATGGCCCCAGCTCTACATGACAGATTCAGACATCCCCTTCATCTCTTTCTAAAAGTGGCGAGTGTCCCCACAACGAAGTTTGTTTAATAAGTCCTCCATTCCAGCCAAGATATGGGACGGGTAATGAGAGATCGGTTATCTCAGTTGGCCATTAGCCTTAGTGTGTGAAGTCATTAGAGGATGTAATTAACTCCTTTTGTACTAGAGATGGGTCATTAGCCAACGAGCCTAAGACGCATGTAGCATCGACATGATTTGGTGGTGGCCTACATGGGGTGAGAAGTTAAACACTTTGTTGTGAGACTGCCATGCAGTGATGCCGTGTTTACAGCAAAGGGTTTGGCAAGCTATTATTTCATTAATTCCAAAACCAGATAAGGACCACTTGCAAATGAGTAATTTTAGGCCTTCGAGTATTTCAAATAATGACTACAAGCTGTTTGCAAAGATCCTTGCAAGGTGAATGGAAAAGGTTATAAGTCAAGTCAATTATATTTTTATAGCACAAAGTCACAAATTGGCCTCAGGGGGGTTTACAATCTGTACAGGATACGACAACCTCTGTCCTTTACAGTACGACCCTCTCATTGGATGAGGAAAAACTGAACCCAAAAACCCTTTTAACAGGTATCAAATCAAATAAACCTCAGGAAAAGCAACAGAGGAGGGATCCCCCTTCCAGGACGGACAGATGTGCAATAGATGTTGTGTGTACAGAGTAACAACATAATGAAAATATAACATAGACGATCCATATGACAAGATAAAAATTATACATATAAATGTAAAACTTATATGAAGAGATGGATCCAGGAGAATGTCAAGCAGCTTCCAGATCGTCGCCAAATAGATAGAGCCAGAGCAACACAACCTCCTCTCCACCATGGAACCTAGAGAGAGGACAAGATTTTTGTTTTTGTAATGTAAACCTTTGTTTCCCATGCCAATAAGCCCCTTTGGACTGAATTAAATTGATAGAGAGGCTGAATCTCCTGGAGGACGGAGGTCCAGGTCCGTCATGTGGAATGAGTCACCAACGGCTGATGGTCCAGCACAGAGAAGCCTGAGTTAAAGCTCCATTGGGCAAAAATTCCATGATAACCTTTCAGCATATTGTAATTCAAGTGTTCTGAGAGAAAACTAGACTTCTGCACCTCCTCATGGCTCTGTTTTCAGGTCATTTCAGAGAAAGAGCGTTCCTATTGAGCATTCCTATTGGCTGTGTTCCGGCTGGTGGGCGGTGCTTGGTATTTCCTCAACAGATCTCAAATTGGCGGCCTAGTTTGACCGTTTGGTCGGAGTTCGTGACTGACTGACAGCCGGCTCATAGACAGCAGCTGGACAGTAAGGGCTCCAGCTTTGCTCTGATTGGTTGTTTTCCTCCAGTCTGTGAAATCTCGCAGATGCCATTAGGAGCACCAGAGGACACCGGAGGACAACGGAACACAGAGGAACATGATTTCTTGTTGGGGGGGGGGGCACACAGCAGTGCTTGAGGGACATAAACAACAGAGGGTTATTGAAGCGGTGGCTTAAAATGAATATGATTCACGTCGTATAACTTCTTTGATACATATTGTGTTGTGGCTGTATGCCTGTGTTTTCCCTCTCCTTGTGTTCCCAGTGCTCCCCTGTCTGTCCCTCGTCTCTCTGTGTGTGTGTGTGTGGTTCCCTCCTTCCTCGCTTCCTTGGCTCGGCTCCCGGGCTCTACCTCACCTGCACACCTGCTCTCAATCGGCTCATGACTCCTCCCAGTCAGCACACCTCCTGTACCTCCCATCATCTCATCAGCCTGCAGTATATCAACCCTGGTTCAATTTGTACCACGCCCCTTCCCGTCTTTTGTTTTGTATTTGTCTTTTTTTTAATTAGTTTATTTTGTCTGTTTGTTTGTTGTTGTTGTATCATTGCCGTCACTGTCATTGTTTGTATTCAATTATAAATAATAATTAAAAAAAACGTGTTTGGCTGTGATCACAAAGGAGTTATGTTTTTACGAACACCTGCGGAATGCAGATGAGGCACATTGTTTCCTCGCTTCTTATGCAGACGCAGCACTGTGAAGACATTTATCACTTTACAAAAGAGTTTGTACTGAAAGAACATGGTGCTTTTGTGAGTCACAGATATGGAAAACAAAAAAACTGCCTGTCCAGATCTCATGCATGTATGCGTTTATTCAAATCCATGTAGCTTAAGGATGCTTCTCGCTTTTCTGTCTCCAGAGAACCAACTGTCAGAGTGCAGGCAGAATATCATAAGTGATATTCCTGTTCCTGTGCTGGCCTGTCAGACGTGGTTTACATTATACACCAGGGAGCTCACTGGGATGCCACCTATTTACATAAATAAATGAGGTTCTCTCATATATGGGAAATTGAGACTTTGCTGTGTTACAGTAATTCACAGGGAGATCTATTTGTTTGTGTCCGTTGTATCTAGATGATAAATCATTGATAGCCCCTTTGAAAGCCTCCTGCTGCGTGAATGTAATAAAACCCCAAACATCCTGGCAGATGAGCTGAGGCTGAGTATTTGTACAACAAGCCACTCCTTGTCAAACAGCTCCCTGAAGCCACATCGGGCAGGAGACATGGTCAGGAGGCAGCTGCCACAAACTGCATTTCCCAAGGTGCTCTTTGTTTGAATTTTCACTGTCTTCAATGATAGCAAAGGTTGAAGAACTGGCAAATGCATGTGTTTGTAACAGCAAAGGTTTTTTTAGGGCTGTCAATCGTTTAAAATATTCAATTGCGATTAATTGCATGATTGTCCATAGTTAATCACGATTAATTACGAATTAATCACACATTTTTTATCTGTTCAAAATGTACCTTAAAGGGAGATTTGTCAAGTATTTAATACTCTTATCAACATCCGAGTGGGCAAATATGCTGCTTTATGCAAATGTGTGTATATATTTATTATTGGAAATCAATTAACAACACAAAACAATGACACATATTGTCCAGAAACCCTCACAGGTACTGCATTTAGCATAAAAAATATGCTCAAATCATAACATGGCAAACTGCAGCCCAACAGGCAACAACAGCTGTCAGTGTGTCAGTGTGCTGACTTGACTATGACTTGCCCCAAACTGCATGTGATTATCATAAAGTGGGCATGTCTGTAAAGGGGAGACTCGTGGGTACCCATAGAACCCATTTACATTCACATATCTTGACGTCAGAGGTCAAGGGACCCCTTTGAATATGGCCATGCCAGTTTTTCATCGCCAGAATTTCGCTTAAGTTTGGAGCGTTATTTAGCCTCCTTCTCAACAAGCTAGTATGACATGGTTGGTACCAATGGATTCATTAGGTTTTTCTAGTTTCATATGATAGAGAGTAGTTTAAACGAATTTGTGTCAACGCGTTATTATCGCGTTAACTTTGACAGCCCCTAGTTTTTTGAACATGAAAGCATGTAAACATGTTCTAGTAGAAACCCAAAATGCAAGTATGACCCTGGAAATGAGCAAAATATGTCCCCTTTAATACTCATTAGCAATACAAACAGATATGATTGAACCCTAATTCACCTGTGTTCACTTGATTTTCTTACTTACACCACTACTGACTTTATCTTTGAAGACACTTTTTGGGGGTTTTCCTTCACATTTTTTTTTATTTCTGAGATCTATTGGGAGTTCTTATACTGTCCAATTATTTGAATCCATGGCAGAAATATGAAGGACTTTTTTTTTTTTATTATGTGTTTGATTCTGCCCTTGAACTTTCCTTTACAGTAAAACAGTGAATCTGCCAAGGGGTGTGTTTGTGTTAACTGTATGCACATGAATTTACACATTATTGTGGTGTGTGTGTGTCTGTTTTTTTAGAGTGTTCTTTTTAACGCACTAAATAATATTTATTTCATTTTCTCTACATGTTATCTCAGTCAATGACATATGAAGTAATAATATTCTTGTTTCACGATGAATTGGGACATTTTTGGTCATAAAGCCTCGGCTCCACTTGCTCGCTGACGGCTCCTGTAAAAGTTCTCATCTTCCACAGATTGACAGTGAATTCCACCAGACCAACAGCTCCCAAGTCAAAGTGTCACTATATCTGACTTCCGCTGCATGCATGCAGAATGTGTGCGCTGCAGCAGTTCATCTTGTGTTGACAGGTTTTCCCGGCTGATCGACCGGTCATCTGGGTAGATTACATGTCTGATCTGCGCGTTGATAGATTATTGTGACCATGCAGCCTATGAGTGTGGTTATCTCCGGCTCTGGAACTTCTTGCTGGTGTCCCGTTGCTCTAACAGCCGACAGATTTGGTGTGGTGTTTATAGATTTACCCTTGCGTCGGCTGGGTATGCAGATGGGGAGGATTGACCTGCTGCGACCTTGGAAGAGTGCCCTGGCGGAGGACGACGGCGACCTCGGGATGGGCAGGACATGCTGCAATGCAGCAGAGCAGATCAGTGGCGCTGCATGCTCTCACCCACACACACACACACACACACACAAACACACACAAACTGCAGCTCACCAACACACTTTTCACACACACACACACACAAACACACTTACTGTACAGAAATACTATAAAACAGCAAAATGTGCACACACAAATCAATAGAAACACACGCAAACACACACACACACACACACACACACACACACGCGCGCTCTCTCTCTCTTTGTCTTACTGGATAAGCAGGCGAGGGTGTGTCTTAATCAACCTGCCGCTGTCTGGCTGGCTGAAATGCACACACCACCCACATGACTCTGCATATTGAAGAGCACGTAAACATGCACATGCTCACACGCATTTGCTTGCACACCCCTTCAGAGATGTATACATGTACGCAGATGGAGAATGTCTGTAGATGCACAGACTACATTGATAAACATAGAAAACTGATAAACTGTCACAATGTACAGCTTAACACATCCTGACAGTATATCATGTAATCACACCCATTAGATTAAGTGGTCAAAACACACAGGGACATTTGTATTACACTACATTTATAGCACTGTAAGCATGTAATTACACACACCAACATTGTTCCTCTGTCTTCTGCTTTCTTACTACTGTACCTAATGTACAACAGCAGCACCAAAAATAACGTTCCTTTTTCTCTGCATCTAAGCAACGTCCTTCCTATCACTAACATGTATAAATCTTCGCACTGCAATAACTTACTGCTTTACAGATAAGGCGATCACTCAGTTCCATCAGTCACTAGAGTCCCCCAGACGCCCCAGCAGGACATCCCACAGGAGGACAATATGTAGCGGCAGTGCCAAGATATCTGATTTAAATACCGGCGCAGCACAGAGCCTCATTAATGAGATTTTCTGGGGCAAATAAGTAAACCCCTAATCACTCTGAGCAATCAGATCAAACCAGATCAGCCTCAGTACTGGTAATACTTCAACCCAGTGAACGACCTAATACACATTGGTATTTGTGATGACCTTGTACTGACTTTCATTCATTTCCTGGGGGCGTACTCATACCGAACCATGACCATAACAACTACATGCTGTACTTCAATGCTAATATTAAAGGAGAAGACTGGTGATGTTTTATATTTTTCTTGTTGTCGGTAAATCCAAGGAAAAGACCAAAACCAACAGTGAATCAATCCTGCTAACAAGTATTGCCTGTGTAGCCAAAGCCTGACTTATTCCTCTGAGAATAAGATATAAATGAGATATATAGTAACTATAAGATATAGAGCTCCATAGTTGTCCAAAAACTATCAACACTAGGGCTGTCAATCGATTGAAATATTTAATCGCAATCAATCACATCATTGTCCATAGTTAATCATGATTAATCTTAAATTAATCACACATTTTTTTATCTGTTCAAAATGTGCCTTAAATGGGGATTCGTCAAGTATTTAATACTCTTATCAACATGGGAGTGGATAAATATGATTGCTTTATGCAAATGTATTTATATATTTATTACTGGAAATGTCCTGGGTACCTATAGAACCTATTTTCATTCACATATCTTGAGGTCAGAGGTCAAGGGACCCCTTTGAAAATGGCCATGACAGTTTTTCCTCGCCAAAATTTTGCATAAGTTTGGAGCGTTATTTAACCTCTTTCGTGACGTGAAATTATATGGATTCCTCAGGTTTTCTAGTTTCGTATGATGCCAGTATCTTCACTCTAGCTTTGAGCCCGATACAACCTAAAAATTGCAAGTTGCGTTAATGCTTAAAAGAAATTGCTGGCATTAAAACGAAGTTGCATTAATGTGTCATTATCGCGTTAACTTTGACAGCCCCATTAAAAACACATCAGTGAGCCACACTGTTGCTCTGGGTAACATGTTCCTTCTTTATGATAAACACGGCACTGCAGTTTATTTAGAGTAGAGCCTGCATAAACAGTACTGTACTGCTGCTGTAAATTCTCAGCGTACCAAATGTGTATTCATCCACAGCAGAAAATAGTTCCCGACAAATGGTTTATTTACTCTT
Source organism: Sebastes umbrosus (assembly GCF_015220745.1). Taxonomy (NCBI): domain Eukaryota; kingdom Metazoa; phylum Chordata; class Actinopteri; order Perciformes; family Sebastidae; genus Sebastes; species Sebastes umbrosus. Next base: position 29,626,245 of record NC_051271.1, on the reverse strand, counting down.
GTTTGACTAACGTTTGCTAAAAGCTACAGTGCCCAGCTGTTTCAGGAAATGATTTAGTCTTTTTTTAAAAATGAAACTATATATGTATTTGTGACCTGTTTTTTCAGTTGGAATAAATCCGTTTGGTGCTACAGGCTTGTGAAAAAAGACTTTTTTCAAAAGTAACATTGTTGGTTTTGGTCTCTTCAGGGGATTTGTTGACAGCAACAAATATATAGAACATCTTCAGCTTTACCCTTTGACCAAATCATAAACACACACAAACACACACAATGGTGTCGGAAATCCTTAGTAGTGTAGCAGATGTTATTGCACGACTGGATTGAGCCTGTTGGTCAGGATGTGAGGGAAGGTGATGGGTGCAGAGGAAGGGGAACTGGCTGTTACAGTTCCAGTGACTAAATGGGAAATTCCCTCCGGTTTGACCCTATTGTCTCCCAACTAACAGGATGAGACATCATGTGACGTTTAACGTGCGGTGGTCAGGATGTGTTTTTGCATGATTACTTTACTTTACTTTCTTCAAACAACAACAACATTCAAACAACTCACACTGTGATCTTATTTTGTCATTGCTGCTGTATGTGACTTATAGATTTTTTTTTTCCTAATCTTATAATCGGCTTCACAACGTGTCCAATGTGACCTCCGGCTGCAGGGTCAAAGGTCACCACACACTCACCTCCCAGTCATTTCAGCACACTGAAATAAAACCTGAACAAGCGATGCACCTTTACATAAAGAAGTCTGTTTATTATTTGATATATATATCATATGCATCTTCATATAATAGTTCTAATACCAGTAAGTCAAAAATAATAATCATATTATATTTATATATATAGATATATAGAAAACTAATCCAATAATCTACTTTTTACTTTGACTTTACTTCCTTGTAAAAAACAACATGGAGAAACGTATAATCTTCTCCCCAGCTTCAATATAGGCGCTTTAAGGGAGCAAAGAAGATAATACAAAAAAGAAAAATTACACCTGAACATTGCATCTTATAGAACTAGAACATCTGTCAGCAGCTAGTAATGATGACCATCTCGGTTTAAGACACAGGAAGAGGTTGTTTTTTTTTCTTTGCTAGAACATCTTTGACAAATATGCTTTTTGTTTTGTTTTTAAATTCAGTTGAAATGGCTGAAAACGTTGAAGACGATGGCGATCGTGTGATCGGCTGGATTTGGAGACTGAGACAGAACATTAGATTACACCAGTCTCAGTACACACTATCTGAAGATGAAGTAGAGGAGGGAGGGAGTGGATAAAGAGGGAGGGGAAACGTGTGGGAAAGTAAAGGTTTGGAACAGCAGGGTATAGAAAGTTTAATTTATGTGCTTCTCCACCAATGATGTACATTTGTAAACAGAGGGTAGCAGCACGAACAGTGCAGAGTTGTCTACATCTTCGCTCACCGATCCCCAGCGTCCCTCCCTTTCTCTGGGTGCTCTCCGGGAGGTAGCCGTGTCACAGTTTGAAGGGAGAGATATCCACTCTAATCCATTTAGCTGCGGCAGTCTTCGCAAGTTTTGCCAACCGTACTAATAGCATCCCCCCCCCAAAAAACTCCCCCTCTTCTCTCTAACTCTCGATATGTAGAAATGAAAACATGGAGGCAGGCTTGTTCAGGGCTGTGGACGTGGAAGAGGCCGTGGACGACAGGCCATCCAGAGTCGTGGAGGGTGGCGTCCAGGGGCCCTCGTGTCTATCAAGGCCAGAAACTGCGACCCTTGAGGAGCTTAGCTGGTCAAGTTGGGGTCAAGAGGAGGCATCAAAACTGTACGGGAATAGAAGAACAAGAAGAAGAGTTCTTATTATTACAGTATCATTTTTGTGATGGTAGCGATAAAGTGTTACTCAAACCTGCTAATGCATGTTTGTTTTTGTAGCAACATGATTTCATAGATTTTTACGTCATTTGGAGGCAGAGTCTGCGCAGTAGTGATCGGGCGGTTGAACACTTGAACATCCACCAGCGTGATAAGAACTACCTAAAATGACAGAAACCATCTTTGGGAAAAAATTATTTGACGTGTACTTTGACCTTTTAGTTTGGCCCATGTCCCATCCGCTAACATGGAGGAGGCGGGCTTTATGACCTATACTGCAGCCAGCCACCAGGGGGCGATTGAGATGTTTCAGCTTCACTTTTGGGGAGCTGTTATGTCGTCCATCTTTATATAGAGTCTATGTGCTTAACACATGTATTTCATGAGAAGTTTGATGAGTAATAGCGGTATTAAATTAACCTATTGTTGATTATAAAGCTATTGACATCCCCTGCTTGGTTAGGCTGAATGAAGTCAGGATTACACAACTGATCTAATAGGAAGTCCAGCTTCTGTGGGATGAAATCCGGCATTCATGACCACAATGTTTGCATGTATTTTTGCTGAACAATTGCCAAGTAAGAAAGCATTACTCAATTTTCTGGTGATTAAAACTCGTCCATTAGCAACGCAAACATTCTCCTTTTCACAGCAGACATTTTGACATTTTCACAGTAAGAAAAACACAGGTGTTCAGGCTCCGTTCTATTCAAGTGTCCCCGTAAGCCGTGACAGTGTGGCAGTGTGGCAGCATGCACGATAACAGAACCTTGAAGCCGAAGCATCTAAATGTAATTCAACCATCATTATGTGTCTTCTGTGAAAAAAAGGCTCATTCATCTGTGTTCTCTTGCCAAATAAGTACAGGTCTCCTGACTCTCGTACTCTCCAACACAAATACGGAAGTTAACCTTGAAGGCAATATTCAGTTTTTACAATAATCCATCAAGTCTGCAGTTGTAAATGTTAATACGCTGTTAATGGATTTTGGTCCAGATGCACCAGAGCCAAAGGGATTTTTCACAATCTGGCAACCCAAAAGGATGCTCTTGGCTTGTTCCTGAAGCAATAGCAAATGATTTATTAACCATAAGTAAAGCCATTAGTTACAACTTGTCATAGATAGATAGATAGATAGATAGATAGATAGATAGATAGATAGATAGATAGACAGACAGACAGATAGATAGACTAGCTGCATAAATCCTGTGGAAGCAAATGAAACAGACAGAGAGTTTAAGTGAGTAAGATGTTCATCTCTGCAGGCTTTTGTGTTGCTTATCAGTGACAGATCCTTTTGTTCCTGCCTGTGTCTGTCTCCTCCACAGCAGAGAGCCCAGGGACGGCCACGGGACCTGACTTCAGTCTGCACTGTTAGCACATCCTTGTTGCTTTTTCTCTGAGCTCGCAAATCATCTACTGACATGAAGTACACTTTCTTCTGTTCCTCACCTGAGTCATTGATATTTTTGTATGAGGCGAGTGGGCTGAAAAAGCACGGGCATAGAAAAGAAAAAGAGGAGGCAGTGTTCATCCACAGGTAGAAAAGGCCACCATAGAATGTGTGCGTTATGCGTGTTTGTATGTGTGTGTGTGTTCTGGCTGGGGGGGGGGCGTGACTATCCTCTAGGAGGGAGGTATGTCTTGTCTTGCAGTCATTAAATATTAACACGGCCATCTCGCCCCCCGCTGGGGCTTGATTGAAGATGTAGGATGGCACACCACACGGGGACAGGATGGGGTCACCTCTAACTCTGTAGTCCCACCGTACTGTAAACCCACTGTGATTACACCTGGCCCAGACCAAGCATGCAAACACATTACTCATCTGGAGCTGGGACGCTGGCCTAACTCAAGGACTGACCCTGCAATGACAGGGGATCACAACACAATATAAATCAGAGACATTGTGTTGATCACCTCATGATTAGCAAGAGAGCAGAGTGGGAAAAATAGTCAATTTTTTTCGTACAGTCCCGACAGAGAGATTTCTGATTGTCCTCACAAATACCCTCCAAGCCAACTGTTAAATGTAAATAGGTTTCAAGACTCCAGCTGAAGGAAGCACTCTGTATGGTAAAATAGAATAATGGAAGCTAATTACAGGATTATGGGCCCTCGTGGAAAGAGCACACAATGACCTTCTTTGGCTGTTCTTCTTTCAAAAGACTCTAATTAGGTTCACGAAAAAAGAAACAAGGTGGAGAGGGGTTTCTTACCTGTCCCATAGCTTGACGTTTCTACAGTTGTTGGTGCAGCAGCCGGCTGATATCAAAGCTGTGACAGAGAGAGAGACAGAGGAAGAGACGAGTTTTAAATGTGTTGTTTTGACAAGAGAAGAGCGCTTCATTAATCTAATGATTTGGAGCTGACGTCTGTCTTTTTTAGACTGCCAAAACAAGGGGAAATTACTCATTAATAAAAGATGGTGATGGAGTACCACCAGTTTTTGTCATCAGCGGAAATGTATGTAAAAGATGGAATTGGTAATGTTTATTATTGTCCCAGAAACCACTCACCCTGGCTGAACGATACATAAAGGAATACTTTGACATTTTGGCAATCATTATTATTATTATTATTTTTGCAGAGAGTTAGATGAGAAGATTGATATTACTCTCATGTGTATGGACCTATAGCCAGGAAGCGATTAGCTTAGTTTAGCAAAAAGACTGGAAGCAGGGGGAAACAGCTAGCCTGGTTCTGTCCAAAGTGCAGTTACGTGGTATTATTTCTTAGCAAACAATAGAGTGATACAGGAATGAGTCCTAAAACCCGGAAATGAGCTAGCATTTTAGCACTTCAGGTTCCCTCGTCTGGAAGTCAATGGGTTTATTGAATGGGTTTTTTAGTTAGATTCCTGAAATAAGGTCTGTGGTTAACACAAGCTTAAGAAATTGTATATGTTTTGTTCTATGACATAAAATATGTCAGTAAATATCCCACTCATGAATTTTGAAGCTTTTACGTGTCTTAAAAAAGGCGGTTACTAACAAGTGGCTAAATGAAACTACTAAACGTCATCACGCCCTTCAAAAGGGCTCGTGTTCACCGTGTTCACGAGAAGAGTCCACATGAACGCCCCTTTCTTGTGGTATTCAAAACCTCGTAAGTGGAATGTTTCTGAAAGCTCCGAGTTTATGAGATGTGACGCATTTGTTGACGTCAGAAATGGCGGAGGTCATGGAGGTTAATTTTTCGGTGCATAATAACTGAATATATTGCAATTTTAGTCGTATATTGTTTTTCTTTGTAATTTTATAATAGGTCTGAGGAAAATGTTGATATACCCAACGGCCTCATCTTTTTCCTCTGTCATTATGCTTTTGCATTTCCTACATTATGTTACCAGCTTGCTAAATTGTTAGCCTCTGTGGCTTCTAGACGCCGACAGTAACGTTAATGTTGCTGTTGCTTAGCAGCGGTGTTCTCACGACTTAACCACTTGAACGCCAGGCATATTGTGTACACAACTTCCCATGTTGTAAACACAAGCTCACAAGTTTCATTTGAAGGCACCCTGAATACAGACAAGAGGTATCAGTGTTCTCCTCTAACTCTTGGCAAGAAAGCGAATATGTGTATTTCTCTCTATTTGTACAGTATGTTACATCTCATTAGGCTTTTATCTCTTTGTTCTATAAACTCAAAGCATTTCGTGACAAAGGTAACAATTTAAATGCGCAGCTAGATGAGCTTTTAGAATTCAGAGACAGACATAGTTCACTCAGACCGTCCATGGCCACCACTTTATATTGTGTTGTATAAAGCAGCATTTACAACTTTTCCACATGCCCCCCTCGTCTGTTTCAGTCTCTGCTGCGATGGTGCAAGTGACAGCAAGTATGGTGGCATCAACCTTCACAGAAAATGTGAATCATAATGTACACGCACATAAACACCTACAGTCGGACTGATTTCTCTATACCTTAATCTCATAGTGTATCAAATTTAAGACTAGAAGATAACGTGGAACAATAGCAGGAGACTAAAGGGAGCGGACAGCGAGAGACAGAAACAAGGATTTATTTTGCTGAAGGAGTGATAGATTTCTTTGTTCACTAAAAGTTCAGCCGTGCTTTCTCACACTGACAAGTGTAAGACATCACACTGTCGCAATAAACATTATAGTCCTTAAACACAGAGCAGGCAGGCTCTGGACTCTATCTCGACATCCACAAAAACTCCTGTGCTGCTTTATTTCTGCTGGGCAAGAAAAATGTTGCTGTCAAACAAAACGGTGTTAATCTAAAGCAGCTTTAAAGTACAGGACACACTGTATTTGCCCCTCGTTCTCTTTGGCTCTGTGAGCACTTCTGGTCAGAACTTGGTTCGGTTAAGCGGCGAAAAAATGCCTTTGCCTTAAGCGGTCCAAGCTTTTAAAAAAAAAAAATGTTATCCCTCTGTACCTCCTTTGCCCTTCAAAACAATTCTTTTATCCTTGCCCCCCCTCCCCACACTTGATATCTCTCTGGCTCTCTTTCTCTCTCCACCAACGGTTTCCTCCCCATGAGCCTATAATCATGTTTTCAGCACATTTCCTCTCCTTGGCGCGCTAACATCTCTCATTAAAGATTCATAACGCTCTTGTGACCGCTGAGTTCTGCAAAAGATTCCAGTAGCCACCTTCACTACTCACTTCCCTGCCCCTTCCCTCGCTCTGTTTATCCTTATGGGGGAGGAGGGGAGGTGAGGTAAGACAGCACAAAGAGATATGAAAACTCCTTTCAAAAGTCGGGGGATGCAGCGGTGGGCTGGAGGGTATTTGAATTTGGAGGTCAGGGTGTGTGGAAGGGAATTGATTTCACGGCTAAAGCAGAGCTCATAGAGAGCGGTAAATACATGATCACATGCTCACTTCCTCCGCACACATAAACACAAAGACACAGAAGGTCTACAGGAAGTGCAGCTGATCGAGCTGTTCAGATGTTACATTTGAAAGCAGGACTTTCTGAACATGCTCTGATAGATCGATACAAACATTGTGTGGTCTAGCAATGACTTCCCAGCAGTTTCTGCGTGTGGTTTTGGATTGATGCTACAAATAAAATCAGCATTAAAGTGGGGGTAGGCAGAATGTTTTTGCAAAAATCCCATAATAACCTTTCAGCATATTGTAATTCAAGTGTTCTGAGAGAAAACTAGACTTCTGCACCTCCTCATGGCTCTGTTTTCAGGCTTTAAAATCTAGCCCGTGATGGGAGACTTTGACCAATCATAGGTCATTTCAGAGAGAGAGCGTTCCTGTTGGCTGTTCATTCAACGGCGGCAGCTGTCAATCATGCCTATTTCTTGCGTAAAATGTTTTCAGAAACATCTTGTAGTGTACTGTTTAATATTAGGCCAAGTACCCGCTGTACAAAGTTCCAGATGTGTTCCAGATACATTTTCATAACAAACACATGGTTGGCGTTCCCTCTGTTCCTGCGCTCCGAGCCTTGTCTGGGACGTCCAGATTCATTTCATTCATTTGCAGTCAGCAGAAGATTTACAGTGGAAGTGGCTTTGCTTGATGTGTGTTACTGCAAAGGAGAAGACCTCAACTAATGTTGAGGTAGCCCACTGAGTACTAGTACATTCTAGCAAGGCTAATGAAGAAGTAGCTGTTGTTGGCTGTCACCATCTGTCACCGTTTGCCTTGAAGGTTGTGTTGGTCTGTCGAGAGTCTTCCAACAGAAACAAACACGCAAAGTCTACAGGAAGTGTAACTGATAGCTATTTAAATGGTACATTTGAAAGCAGGACTTTGAACATGCTCTAATAGATCGATATCAATATATGGCCAAGCAATGACTGTTTCCAGGATGTGTTTTTGGTTTGTTTCCAGAGATCTGAAACATGAATGTTGGTTATATTGGTGCAAAATAAACAGTAGGCCCATTGTAGCCTACAATGTGATTAGCTCCAGATGTGATCCAGATGATTTCTCATAATAAACACATGTCTGCAAGGCCTTGACATCACCCTGCCATATGAAGGTTGGCGCCCCTCTGCTCTTGAGCTCATTACCTTGTCTGGGACGCCCAGATCACTTTCAAACATGCTTGATATTTTTGTCTCGTTGCATTATTTTTGGTACCAGTCTGGCGGCTCTGTACATCACAGTAGATACACCTGTGATAGCCTACAGTTAGCTTACAGTACAGTCAGGAATCAGACTACAAACACAACAAGGAATGCTCAGTTATACAAAATATGTCAGTAAAGAACGACACTGCATGAAAGATTTGAAGTAACAGCTGGTGGAAACAATATAGTTTTTTGTTCAGCGTATCAAGCCAACTCAGTTCTGGGTCTTAGGACAGCACAAGAACAATTAGCTTAAATGGATTTACTGTCTAAAGGTCTGCAGTCACACACATACGCAGGTCACAAGATTACAAACTGCTGTCTCGTGATGGAGCAGGCCCGTTAACACACAGCAGGCATGTGCCAAAATACAGAAAATCCCTTTAAAGTGAACTTGATCTTGTGACCTCTTCAAGGAGGGTTATACAGTGAGAAAACATACAGTGCACTTGAACGGTGTTTGTTGATTTAGTTATGGGCAAGGCGTTAAAACCCAAATTGGATTAAACAGGATGTGAGAGATGTGTAGAGGGAAGAGGGCTCTGTGTGGGTCAGAGCAAGAGCATATAGATAATGTGATTACTCAAGAATAATGTGAGGCCTAAGCTCCCTTAAATTACACCTCTGTACACCAGAGCTCGATTGAAAGGCTCTAAATTTCCCCACAAAGAGATCTGAGAGATTGGCCGGGGAGGAGCTGCTCCCACACTGAATAAATCACTGTTCCGGATGGGGAACCCTGTTCCCTCTGCAGCCAGGCTCCAATTATTAACTCTATATAACTCATAATCCTAGTTTATATAAGAGATTCAAGGCTGTTTTGTTTTTGAACATTATTTAAAAGGAGCCTGGGAACTAAAGCAGCTCTGAATTACCGCCTCACCAGTCAAGTTGCAGTTTACATCCATGTCCGTCCAAAATGTCATCACTTTTTTCCTGTTTGTCAAATTGTAATAATTAGCATATGAATTCTTGAGTTATGGCCAAAAACGTGTTTTGTGAGGTCACAGTGACCTTGACGTTTGACCACCAAATTCGAATCAGTTATCCTTGAGTCTGAATGGATGTTTGTGCCAGATGTAATACAATAACCGCCAGGCGTTCTTGAGATATCGTTTTCTTGAGAATGGAACGGACGTGGGGGTCACAGTGACCTTGACCTTTGACCTTTGGCCACCATAATCTAATTATTTCATCCTTGAGTCCAAGTGGACGTTTTTGCCAAATTTGAAGAAATTTTCTCAAAGCGTTCCTGAGATTTCACGAGAATGGGACGGACGTTGGGTCACAGTGACCTTGACTTTTGACCTTTGACCACCAAAATGGAATCAGTTGATGCTTGAGTCCAGGTGGATGTTTGTGCCAAATTTGCAAATTTGAAGAAATTCACTCCAGGCGTTCCGGAGACGTACTGACGGACGGATGGACAACCCTAAAACATGATGCCCTCAGTCACGGCTGTTGTCGGTGCGGAGGCATAAAAATCTGAATGAGCAGTGAATCCGTATAATTCATCAAAACCAGCAATCACGTTGTTATTGATGTCTGAATCAATCCAGTAAACACAAGAACCTGCTCTCCTCACAACTGCTCTCTCAATCCTCTTTGATCCGTCAACCCCCCCCTTCTCTCAACTAACAGGATCAATGCGAGGTAATTTCACATGGCCGTTCCCTCAGATCTCCTAAAAATCTGCCACATAAATTATTCAGGCCGACTGGGCAGGAAAGCCTGTGGAGATGCATGGTAGATCAGTGACCTTCCGTTTAGGCTAGCAGTCAGTCAGACAATCAGGAAGACAGTCAGTCAGTCAGCGGGGCTGCCTGGCAGCACAGCTACTCGTCTTGATGTCCCTCGGGGAGCTACAGTCAGTGCTGTTACGTGCAACTCCGGAGCACGAGGCCAAGCTCTGAATGCATAACACTGAGATTATGAGTGGCCAGAACACGTACACCAAGTGGAAACACACAAAAAAAAAAATGCAGGATATTTACGGATTCAAGTCACAGTCCTACAGAAAGGCCCCCGTCTTGAGAGGCCAGACTTCAAGTCGATACCACTTCAGGTCTGAGGAATTCCACTGCTTTGGTCGTTTCTGCTGCACTAGACTGTGGCACCGATATGAGGATTGGCTACGCTGGTTGTCAGTCATGGACGCATTAGCTGTCAGTCAGCGTTGGAGAGACCCTGGTGGCTTGTCAAGGTGTCATTTACTGCCTTTTCAAACTCTTAATGGCTGCCTGAGGATTTCCAAAGTTCTCTTCCCAAAGTGCTTTTTTTTTTTTTTTACATTTTCTCCAGACCTTAGTCAAGTAATTGCACTATTGTTACGGTAGTTACAGCAATGATAGGAAATGTTGCATAGTGTCTTCAAATGGCAGTGAAAGGTAATTTTTGACTAACTGGAAATTATACATTGCATCACTTGTTGCGACCCCGAGGTCGTATGAACGTCTATCTCTGTATTTGTGTATGAGTGTCTCTAATGTGCTTTGTGCCTGTGTTCTGTATGGATCTCTCTCTCTCTCTCTCTCTCTCTCTCTCTCTCTCTGCTGTGTGTGCGATGAGCTGTAGGTGAGATTGGCTGATTGGCTGAGTGGTTGATTGATTGTGTGTGTGTGTGTGTGTGTGTGTGTGTGCGTGTAGATGATTACATGGAGCTGATTGGTGCAGCCTTCAAGCAAGTGGTTTAAAAAGCCGGCTTCCCTCAGCCTTTGCGGGCTCTCCTCCCTCTCTCCACTTCCAGCCAGACTGCTGGCAAGGACACACCATGTAAAATGTATTGAAGTTTGTCAATAGATATAACAGCCCAGAGGCCTGAACTACAAAGCAAGTTCAACGTACCCACGATATCTTCTCGTTATCTGGCTTCACTAACCCTAACAGCCGAGATCCTGCTAAGCGGTCCTACGACGCTGGTTATCAACTCGGTCAGTCAACCCAGGGATTCTCATTCTGGCTATGAGCGCGTTCACATAAAGTGGGCGGAGTTTGCAGCATGTGACCAATCACAAACATGGACAAGTCTACAGTCAGCAGAGCGGCATATTTTACAAAGGAAGAGCAAACTATAATGTTAGACAAATACGAGGAAGTTAAACACATAATCCGGACTAACAGTAAAACAGTTGAAGCTACCAAATGCGGGAAGGAAAACTAGCAAAAGAAAAAGTTGCCGATGTGTGAATGTGTGAATTAAAAGACTTATTAATTTAACGGAATACTCATAAGTAGGATATAGCTGTCGAGACGGGACAGTGATATTATAAAAAGCTTTCAGCATACAATGGATGAATAGATCACACTTTATTATGGCTATTATTGACATATTGGCGGTGCTTGGTATTTCCTCAACAGATCTCAACATGGCTGCTGGGTCACAAACTTTCTCATTTTACAGCTAAACAGTACACTACAAGATGTTTCTGAAAACATTTGAGACTAGAAATAGGCATTAACGTAACAGAATATTGATTAATATTTGATCAGCGCTGCCTAGTTTGACCGTTTGATCAGAGTTTGTGAGTGACTGACAGCTGCTCAGAGACGACAGGCTCCAGCTCGGCTCTGATTGGTTGTTTTCCTCTGGTCTGTGAAATCTTGCAGATGCCATTAGGAGCACCGGAGGACACAGAGGCACATGATTTTTTTTCAGATTACCTGTCTCATGCACTACTGTCAGAATATAGTGACTGTTTTATAAAAATATATATTTTTTTGAATTTGCTCCAATCTTGATTACTTCTGCTTTAAGCTTCACATTTATTGTCAAATTAGACACATTAGGTATGACAGAAGAAAAGCTGCCATGCGGCTATAATTAATTGTAAGTGTCTTCTTTGTGCTGCGTAAGAACTGTAATGAAGTGAGTGATGGCAGCAGGTAGGATCGGCAAATGACTTGAAGCCGTGGTTTCTGCAGTTTGGCTGAAGTAGACTGAGGAGAGATGAGAGCACCAAACTCACTGGAGTAGAGCCTGATAATTGGAGTGTTTGTTTATGTGTAGTTATTTTGCCTTGGTTGATCTCAGGGACACAGACAGACGTACACACTCATATATCAAAAGGGAGCGCATACTCATGCAAGTATAGTATAGTAGTATACCAGGAATTTTTGTGTTTTGTGTGGGTGCTAAAATTTCAAATCTTTGTTCTGAAATCCACCATTTCTGTATTTCATATTTAAACAAAAGAGATCAGCAGAGCGGGAAACTAATACCATCAGAAATATTTACAGAAGCGAGCGCTGACATAGTGACAGCGCTCAACTCTTCTTCTTTTCTTACTTTTGTTCTCCGTGTTCAGGCCCCACCCCCCACATCATCCCTCCACCTTCTACAAGGGCCCGTGTTGTCAGTCGCATTGGTGTGGTGTGCATTCAGCTATGACTCTCAAAGGTAAATCAAATATTTAAGCAGACATTTGCAAGATAAACTGCTGTTGTCCTATTTTAACATGTCACCGCCCATCACTCCTCAGTGCTGTTAAATAATATAACAGGCCGGGCATACAGAAGCGTGTAGAGGATTGTGGTATCTGTGTGTGTGTGTGTGTGTGTGGCTCAGATGGGTGGGGATGGCAATTTCACCGGCTGTGAATGATGTTAGATTTCAAGCATCCCAGGATTTCCTTGCTGCTTCCTCTAGCATCGAGGATCTGCATTTAATGGCTTTTGTCTTCTCAACTCCCACAAGCCTTCGGACCTTGATGACCCATATCCTGAGGCAGAAACTTGTTTACACTCTCTCAGACTGTTTTGTCTCTGCCCTCCCTGATGAAAACAACTAATCCTTCTGTAGTTGTGTCATGTTAAAAGGCCCTTTGTCTTGAGATGGAAATAATGCAATGCATTGCATCAGATATAAAAATAAAACAATGTTGAAGCTGTTTACGTCAGGAAAACGCAACGAAATATAGAATTTGAGTAACATTTCGTTATGCAACGCCTAAGGGATGAGCGGACGGTGCCTTCGGGGTTACATCTAGGTGTGGAGAAGGCATCCTTCTGCTAAAGGGTAGTTTGGGTGTTTTGAAGCGTGGTTGTTTGAGGTACTTATCCATAGTAGATGTATTACTTGCAGTAAATGACGGTTGGTATGCCCCCAGCATCGAGAAACAGACAGGAGCACCGGCACCGGAGCAAAGCAGTACAGTGCTGTGGACGGGGACTTCAGACAAACATATTTCAGCCACCAAAAAAGGCTAACCTAAAAAAATTGACATCCTTTTAACTATATTTAGAATATTGTCCGACGGCGAACTGAACTGAAAGTGAAACATATCTATACTTTTTTTGTCATCTGATCCTGCTGGCTTTGGAGAGAGCAAAGATAAGTTTCACTTTCAGTTCAGTTCCCTGTCGAACAGGAGAAGAAAAGGGCTGTCTGACAGCAAAATGAAGCAGTGAAAATATTCTAAATATAGTGTACACTTAAACGGATATCGATTTTTTTATAGGTGAGCCTTACTTTTAGATGGCTAAAATAAGTTTTTCTGCCGTCCTCATCCACAGCACTGTATTGCTTTGCTCCGGTGTTGGTACCGGTTGGAAGTAGTAGTAGTACTTTACGGCCCACTTTCTTTTAAGGTCGCGAATCACTGTATCCCCGCAAATGCCCAAATATTGCAAAAAATTGTACAGAAAATATGTTTCAATCATTCCCGTCCACCCCGTGCATGACAAGACTGGAGGGTGTCAGAAGTGTTTTCTACTCTACAGATGCGCTCTCATTTTAATCTGTACAGCAGCTGTCTACATGGCTCCATCTCAGCTGTGTCTTACGTAACCGCAACCTGAACTGAAGCCTTTATTTACTCTTCAAGTCTATTTTTTTTTTTTCCGACACTACGTGTGTAAATGCGAGGTTGATGCCCAATAAAAAAGCACTGAATAATATATTTATCCACATTTTTCCACCGGCGGAGCAGAGTGTGCTGTGGGTCTTTATCCAATCATAATCAACCATTGTGTAGCCTAATTCAAATGAAATCAAAGTGATCTGACATCCAGCCCGCTACCGTTTCATAATGAACCCAAAATATTTTTACACTTCTCAACTGGTGGGCTGGCCCTCGCCGGGCACATCGTCTGGTGCGCCGCGACCACGTTGCCCGGGGCCATTGAATAAGTTCTCGCTGCGCAGTGCGCCCTCTCTCCCTGCTCTCAATGTGCTCCAAATTGATGCATTTAACTTTAAAATGTCACCCACAACAGTCTCTCAAAATCCTGTGGGAAACAATGTATTAGCCTACGTCATTCAAAGCTGCCCCCCTACTTCAAAACTCATTCCGGCGCCGCTGACTCCTGTCTGTTTCTCCAAGCTGGCAGCGTGTCGACCGTCATCTACTGTAAGTAATACACCAACAATGGAAAAGCACCTCATACAGAAGTGGAAATAACAGTTTTAGCCCCCCTCTAGATGATTAGAATATGTTGAATATTAAGAGATATCAATACAAACTTTCATGGCTAAATAAACTGTAACTTCATCAGCCAACAATTAGAGAAACTGTTAAAAAAAGTGCCAGCACAGAAAATCACCATCCACTACAGTTGAAAGCATGTTCCACCTGCAGCTAAAGCCCTCACAAAGCCAGATGAAAGAGGTAATTCACCTTTCTGCTGTAACAGTAAAGGAAATGAGCCAGTCAGTCTGGAGCAGTGGGGAGGGGTTATGAAATTGATTTCAATATCTCCGAGAGGAAATCGCACAGACCAAAAGACTTCTCTGAAAGAGAACTAGTAAGAGATAATGATATAAATATGACAGTGGTGCCAATCATTTCACGTCGGTAGGATCAGCCCATCCATCCGCGGTAATGGGAGCTGCGCACGTGTCTCGCTGTCATCCTCATCAGGAGAAACATTACATCAAATGCACATAATGCACAATATGGGCCGGGAGATTTATGGCCCCAGGAAATGGATAACTACATCCTGGGTGTTGTGAAAAGGGAGCGATAATGACGTTGTCAGCTGCAACGGTTTTGACATGTTATGCTCCCGATATGTTATCTCACTTTCTATCCCTGTTCTTAACAGATGGCGAGGCTGTAAAAAACGTCAAAGTGATGGCAGCAGCAAAGCAGCTCATCTCCGCTGCTTGATCAGTGATACAAAGGCACAGCAGACAAGCTAACCAAGCATTAAAGACAGACTGTGCAACTTCTAGGAGAAGAAATGACATCTTCTTTCTCTTACTGATTTAAAGTTGGATTCATAAGCATGAACCGTGGATCAATTCAATGCACTGAATGGGTTTTGCCAATACCACCTTACCTGGTCTGGTATGACCAGTAGCTTCTGGTGGCTAATGTTAGCAATCTTTAATCCCCTTTGCAGACTTGGAATACATAACATTGCTGTGTTCATTGATCATTATAATAATGGCTTTTTGTCATTCAGACATACAGTAGGTGTATGTTACATAAATATAGTGGTGTCAAAGTTAACGCGATAATAACGTGTTAACGCAAATTTGTTTTAAAGCCAGCTAATTTCTTTAACGCATTAACGCAACTTGCAATTTTTGAGGTTGCAGCGGGCTCAGTTGTAAAGCTAGAGTGAAGATACTGGTATCATATTAAAACTAGGAAACCTAAGGAATCCATCGGTTACAACCATGTCATAGTTTGTCACAAAGGAGGATGAATAACGCTCCAGACATACGCTAAATTTTGCAGAGGAAAAACTGGCATGGCTATTTTCAAAGGGGTCCCTTGACCTCTGACCTCAAGATATATGAATGAAAATGGGTTCTATGGGTACCCACAAGTCTCCCGTTTACAGATAAAAATGTGCGATCAATTTTCAATTCATCTTTTTCTAATTAATCACGATTAACTATAGACATCATGTGATTAATCTTGATTAAATATTTTAATGGATTGACAGCCCAACAAAAATATTTGTAATGGCTTGATTCAGACTTGACAAGAAAAGGCTTGTGCTGTATTTGGCATCTGGTGCGCCACAGGGAGCGGCGTCACTGCTGGAGAACAGCGGTGAGTTAAACAGTTATACAACATGAAGGAAGAAGAGGGTTCTCAGTTCTCTCACAAGCTGCACCAGTGATGGATTTTAAAAAGTACTCTGCCGTTGAAGTCTTCATTAATGACCATCAGCCCTCCCTGACACTGAATTCCCTCGTTAATGTTCACATCAATCATGAGAATTCTGCTGCTTATTTTATAATGTTAGAGAATGGGCACGCATAATTACAAGATGTTAAAGAGATAGTTTGGGTGTTTTGAACTGGGGTTGTATGAGGTACTTAGTCAGTGTATTACCTCCAGTAGATGACTGTCCCCCAGTTTGGAGAAACAGACAGGAGACTGACACCGCAGCAAAGTAATGTACAGCTGTGGACGGGACTGGCAGCGAAACGTATTTAGCCACCTAAAAGAAGAGCTCACCTTAAAAAATCGATATCAGTGATACTATATTTAGTGTAAGTGTGGTTCTGTCTACTTCTTGAAAAGGCCCACTTAAGCTATAGAGTCCAAGCATGTAGTTGACGCGTGTTTCGATAAAACTCCGTAGTCCATGGTCTTCGTTTCAACCGTTTACTGAAAATCTTTCTTAAGTCTTCAAATACAAAAAAATGGTAACAAAATATCAAATACATAAGCAGTGAACAAGCAAGACCAGGTATATTAAGCACGGTCAAAGACTAGTGTGCTCTCACGACTCCATAGCTTTAACTGAATCATTTTACCAGCACATGCAGCACCATTTAGCTTTTACCCAATCAGAAGACGGGGCTGGCTGCAGTCATAACTGGTCCTGATTGAGCATACTGCAATGAAACTACAGAGATACTTATCTTAAGCAAATAAAACAAAACGTAAATTATCCAGTTATTTCTCTATTGTACATATGGCTCTAACATTTCAAATATTTTCCAATCGGGAACTGAACTGAAAGTGAAACTTATCTATGCTGTTTTTGTCAATAGAGTCTGGTGGCATTGAAGAGAGCATAAATAAGTTTCAGTTCAGCTCCCCGTCGAAAAATATTCTAAATTTAACGTACACTTAAACTGATATCGATTTTTTTCGGTCGGCCTTTCTTTCACGTGGCTAAAAATATGTTTTGCTGCCAGCCCCGTCCACAGCAGTACATTGCTTTTCTTCTGTGTCAATACTCCTGTCTGTTTCTCCAAACTGGGGCGTCTCGACCGTCAGCTACTGTAAGTAATCTACTGTAAGCATCTCTTTAAATTAGGATGCTTGTTGGATGAAAATCCAAGTCAAATTCCAGATCTAGAGAAGAAAAATCTGCTCTGATTACAATTATGGTTGTACAAATTATTATTTTTTTTTCCTGCACCACAAGCGGGTAAATAATCCTAAACATCTCAAAGAACGCATTCAGTCTGATGCCTGATGGTTTTGCTCACAGGAAATACTTTTCCATACGTTTACCTCATTATTTGACACTTTGGCCACGTTTAATATGAACATCTGACATTATAATGTTATATATGTGACAGAAAATAAGGAAAAGCATAATAGGTCCCCTTTAACAAACTCACTCAGGCTGAATCTACTGTATCTTAATTTAATGCAAGCAAGTCAATATGATTGAAAAAAAAATGGACATCAGATCTTCCTGGTCACAAAGTAAGATGCCTGTAAGCTGCCAAACATACAGCTGCATACCTGTACGTGCACCTGATGCACCCAGCTACACCTGTCCAGCGCCGCTCACCTCCTTCACTTCCACCTGATTACCTGATGCCCTCAGCCTGCCAGCTCTCAGCACGACACACAGCTGAAGTAAATGTAACATAGCTAAATGTGGTTACTGCTGGTGACTTTGGGACTGACAGAGGTTCCCTCAGGCCCAGCGCTGCCCTCGTACATGGCAGCTACTCAACTTCGAGTTAATTACCTGGCCTTGCAAGCTAATTTCCTCTTAGCCCAGTGGGCCGTGCCCCACTGGCACGGCGTTAAGAGGACAAAGACTATTCTCCATTCCACTGGGTTTGCGTGTCTACCGGATGACTGGGGCTACTGTGGAACATTTGTCACATACCTCTGGGGTTTGAGCTGGCGCGACGCTCGTACACGCCAAGCAGCCTCCTTCATAACTCACACAGCTACTTAGCTGTGGAGCTGTTGGCGGTAATGTTCGGGTGCATCCTACAACTGCTTGACATGATCAAAAATACTGATTTAATAATCTTTTTTTCAAAGACAAAACATTTACATACATGCCAGAATGCTGCACATGCACACACATGTTCATCTTGGTTATATCCGCAGTACATAATCGTTCTCCTTGCCTCCCCCTGATTTATAATTTAGCTTGCCAAAAATATTTTTGAATCTCTTGTTGCAGACATTTCACACTCCATTTCCCATTGACATTACTGTTGTCATGAGTGCCTGGCTGGAATTACGGGTAAAGGACAAAAAAAATAGTGTGCATTGTTTGAGTATCACACAGCAAAGATGCAATATCTGAATCTCTCTTTGCTCCATCCAGGAGAAGCAAGCTGTAAGGAGGCGAAGCCGAGGGCGGCTTGATTAAAAATGACAATGATATGCACCGGAGGTAGATAAACAAAATGCCTAATCATGCACTCCTTGGTTAATAGCAGCACTGATGGCCTATAGGCAAGGGTGTTTGGGATAATTGGTCTCAGGTGTGATTACAAATTCAACACTTTGATAGCATTTAAAAGTAACATTTCCCCCTTTGCGGGGTTGTGATGAAGACATCCACCTTGAGAAACGTCTCTGATGGCCTCAACGCTGAGCTTTTAACCTGCTCTCATTCCTTCACCGTTTTAAAAGATAAAACGCATCAAGCAGGGAATACCTACTCAATTCTAAAATGAAAAATACTACCTTTATGGTACATGTCCACAGGGGCTTTTTATCGCGACTGATTGCCTCGCTTGCTATATCACTGGGCGCTTGATGGGCTATCACTAGACACAAGGCACTCTGCACCTGATTGGACGAATGCTTTCCCTCGTGGGCTGCTGCTCTCAGCTATCAAACCGGAACGAACATGGCGGCTCGTTTGGAAACTTTCATCTCTTACAGTATATCACAAAATAGTTCAATAAGAATCAAGAAATGAAGATATAAGCCATGCGGTTGCTGAACCTGTCTTTATTTTGGATCGACAACGCTTAGTTTAAAATTTTCTCTGGAGTTTCCAGAGGCGGCGAGTTGTGTCAGACGCCCGTGATTTGCATAAAGTAGCCTAGACCTCATCTTTATGCAAATGAGGGGCAGCTAACGTGACGCCCCATCTCTAGAATCGTGCCACCATGCTACCAGAATGCATTGCACAGCTGCTTACATAGACAATGAATGGGAAGTGTGGAAAGGACGGAGGCTGTGGACACGTACCATTAAGGCCTTTGCACGCCAAGTCCGTATTTTTCATCCGAAATTGTCGCACATTTAAAAATAAATACGACCTCACATTGTGTCAATAACATTTACACACTGACTCGGAAACTTTTGTCGGTCATTAAAAGTTTCGGAACAGGTTCGGCTAGTGTTTTTTCGCAAACATCGCAAACATTATCAACCAAAATGGCATCTGATAAACTGATTCACATCTTCCAGCAAAAGCACTTTACGATGAAGATATAAAAAGAATACAGAGATGTAATTTAAAAATAGATTGTGGCAGGTGATGGCAGAACAGCTTGGAATCGGGGATAATCGCAAAACAAAGGATTTAGGAAAGATTAGACAGTAGTGATTGTGATCTAGGCAGCTAAACGATGGCTTCTTGCTAATGTCATTCATTCATTAGCCCCGTTTGGGATGAGCGCTATCCATCGCACCCTCGTAATTAATTTATTTTAATTTAATTTAATTTAAATTTAGTTTTGTCTCGTATTGCGAATTTTCACAATGAATAGAATAATAAAACGCATCAGACTCAGTATGAAAGGTTTCTGTGCGTAACGTTTTTGATCGATGACAGATTAAAAAAACGCATAAGAAAAAAATGGACTTGATGCGCAAAGACCTTTATTTGCAGAAAAGTGCGCTAACATAAACATTTTAAATAGAGTCTTCGGCGATAGAAACACAGGATTATGTGTCTGAACAAGTCAATCTACACAACATAATGCCACTTTGGTGAGTTGAACTAGTAATGAAAGGAAAAGCTTGGATGGTAGGCAACACAGATGAGGTTATCTGGTAATAATACTAATCCATTTGAATTACAGCTGCCTAATGCTCCCCCAAATCCTTTCATGCCAAGCAGCTGTGACAAACATTTGAGTTTCTTCATGCCGCTTAGGCTGTAAGACTTCACAATTTGTCAAGGGGGGTGCTTTCCATCCATCGGCCTGGCAGACGAGCGAGGAGGAAGGGGATAGAGTGGAGTCAGAGGAAGAAGAGAAGATGTGTTGCAGAGAGGAAGACAGAAAGAGACAGAGATTGAGGGGAAGAAAACAGCCAGTAATCCACTCAAATACTTCCTCAACCCTCTTTCCTCAGCTCAGCCCTGGCAAACAGTACATCCTCCGGCCCCCTCCAGAAAGAGGGCTTTATTGTGATCAGAGTTTCCTCTCTGTCCGACAGCTGGTTGTTCACACTGGCAGCCAATTAGGATGGAAGGAGAGAGAAAGGCAAGAGAGAGGAGGGAGAGGGAGAGAGATAGCCTGGCTTTCACAGTGACAGTGGAGAGGGAGAACATTATCTGAGGCCGCAGCTTCAGTGATGATTTCCTGTTGCAGACAAGCAGCAGCACTTCTAAACAACAGCCAGAGGAGCTGGAGAGTCTGAACTGATGCCACAATTATAGATTAATAGAATGAGAATGAACGAGACAGTGGGATGATCTTTGCTAATTCGATCACATGAAATAGCATAAAATGCTCAAGAATAGAGAGTTGCGCTGCCAGTGATTGTCAGTTCTCGTTAAGTCAAAATTGTGTTGGCCCTGAGAGCTCAACTGCAAATTAAGAAAACACAAGCTTAACACAAGCAAATAGACACAGCACAAGCAAATAAAGAAACATCTTCACCAATTTTCCAACACGTCTTCAGCATTTAGAAAAAGTGCTGCAAGAAGCTCACAACACAATGGAAACTGTTTCCAGGGGACGTTAAAAAACGATGCGCACGACTCGGACACGCTTGGGCTGCGGTCAAAAAGTATTTTTTCCTTAGGAAGGTGATGGCTCATCCTAATACCTATCCTAAATTCAACAATTCAAGGTCAATGCCTAACCTTTAGGGCCTGTCCACAAAGCCCGCGTGAGCATCGCGGCTCTCATTCGAGATCTCGCCTATTTTACATCATATTATCAACATTACTACACTTTCAATGTCTGTATCTGTAGAATATGTCATGGACATAAAAAAAAGTAAAGATACTTAAATCAACACCTCCTGCTTTCATAGACAGAATTCCTTCGTTTGTTAACACGAGGCTTTAATTCTGAAATATTTGCAGGACAGTGTTGTAGAACATGCAGTGACTTGCACGGCACCATGAATGAATAAAGTACAGGGTATTAATTGTGGATTATTACTATTATTTACAAATTACCACACGGTTCTTAACTTATTCTGTCTAAAATAAATAAAACTGACAATTCAGCGAGGCAGCCATCATGCACTGCTCACGCGGGCAGTGTGGACAGGCCATAACTATTCAAGGTCAATACCTAACCTTAACCACTTGAGGTCAATGCCTAACCTTAACCATTCGCAACTTGTGGGTTACCATGTTTTTCTTTTAATTTAGTTCATTATGCCTAGCGAAATATCTCTGGATTCGACTGTTAGTGAATTTTACAAGTTTTAGGACCTAATGATTTAAATAAGGGCTATTTAAGTGTTCGTACTGAAGAGATGAATCACCTAAAATCGCATGTGATTGCATGATTTAGATATTATAAAAATAAGCAAAAGGCTAATGATCAAGTCTGCTAACGGGAGTTGTCATTTCAGTTGGCAAAATTAACGGCTAGAAATGAGGCTTTTCTTTGTGAAATCAAGTACCCATAGTTTCAAAAACAACTAAGAATTTGAGTGGTAAACCACCAAATCATTGTAAACTGCATTTGTACCGTGCAAGAACAGAAAGCTTGACATGTAGCAACAGTAACTAAGGGGATGGGTGGGGCTCTGCGAATGGTCAATTGTAGAGTTTTACGCCGTGCGGGGGGGGGGATGTGTGTGGGTGTGTGTGGCATTCATTGGTATCACAAGGGCAGAGG
Source organism: Sebastes umbrosus (assembly GCF_015220745.1). Lineage (NCBI taxonomy): Eukaryota > Metazoa > Chordata > Actinopteri > Perciformes > Sebastidae > Sebastes > Sebastes umbrosus. The sequence goes on along the minus strand of NC_051271.1, from coordinate 29,604,123 downwards.
TTCTCCCACACACTCTAATGTCTTTTTTTCTCCATGCGGTCTTTTTTTCTCCTCCCGATCATCTGAGCAGCTTAAGCTAATATGCAGAACTTGTGATTGCTAAAGCAGAAAACATGATTAAGTCGCTCCTCTTTTTGAAAAAGACCCTCTGCAGTGCAGAGATCCTATAGGCTTAGTGAACAGTCTGGGTCAGGAGACTACAGTGTTCATGGCTGATTATCTTTCACTAAGAGGGAGTCTATCACATGGCGAGACGGACATATTTGATCTGGGTCACAAGTGAACTGAAGGTTTCATTGTTTATTTGTAGGGCCCAATATCACATACAGAGTCTTAACAGGCTTTACAGGCCCATCATTTTATATGGGCAAGACAATATTTAATGCTGTTCAGGAACTTGTAATATTCCAAAGTGGCATGCAGTTATTGTGTCTCTAATTTATGCACATAGTACTCCATGAATTCTCTAAATGCCTTTTTAGGTATACCACTTTGTTATTTTCTGGATCTTGTCAAACCAGTACATACGGGTACTTCACAAAAAGTCAAGACCGCGCCCCCTTTTAGGGGAAAGAAAACCAAAGATCCCATAGACTTCAATGCATTTTCACGTATGTTTGGATTATAATTTTGACACGTCTAATAATTATTTTGCGACCCTGCCTGAACCTGAGTGTTCGCGATACCTTAATAAATTGAGGTTGATCGTCGTCATGTCCCTTCAGTCTTCCCCCGTCCAACACAGTGACTGGATATTGCTTATCAAAACTCCTATACATACGGTATTTGATTGAATCACGTCAGGCTAAGTGTTGTCTGTACATAACCAATATCTTAATAGCCAACTGCTTGATCTATAGGCAGAGATTTAGTTGGAAACGACAGTCTGATGCTGCTATAATGTTAATGTTTGACTGTATTACTGCAGCAGCCTCACACTCAAGCTAGTCAATGCTTCTCATCTTTTGGGGGGGTCATACACTTCTCCCTGCCGTAAACATAACAGAATATGTGTGATAAGCTTCCAAAAAGATGCAAAACGCAATTGTATTAAAAGGCTGCAGAGGTCAGAGTGTTGTTTTGCTTTCATTTTGGGATTTTGTCAGGAATTTAAATGGCCTGAGCTTCAGTGCTGTCGAGTGGCACGTGAACATGAGACTTTCATTTGTCTGAATAAAACACTGCTGCAGTGACCCTGGATGGGACACTGTGGCACATCCACCCAAATGACACACACACACACAAGCATACAAGCACACAAACACACAAGCACACACACACAAGTACATAAAAAATGAAATAATACTGTGCAAAGGGCTTAGAGGATAATCCAAGCGAGTGGAGTGTACTACATCGTCACAGGAATTAAATTCCCTCTTCGTCCAAAAAAGGACATGGCAGTAAGGATGGGTCAGTGGATGACACACACGGCCACAAAGCTGCTCTCTTTACTCCTCTGACCTTACACAAAAGGCTATCTATTCATACGCTCTCATTTCTGCAGCATTTTAACCTGTCAGCAAAATTTCACACCAAAATACATCCTGGCTGGTTGACACAATTAAGTCAGTATCTGCAAAATCTTCAACCTCCGGCTAAGTGTTTGATTGCATGTCTTGATCTAACGTTAAATACTGTGTTGTGACACTTGAAGTTGGCGTCCTTGTCAGGTCTGTGGAGGCATGTGGGGACATTTGTGATAGAGATAAACAGCCATTCTGACAGACAACTATCATGATAAACCAATGTGACTCTATAGCAACACACATTTCTCTCACACACAGGCTTAATGAAGTCTTTATGAACCTGGTTAAATGCTATTTGGTGCATGCATTTCCCTCCGAGCTAAGTTCACAACAGTTATGCCACAGTTGGCAAAGCACCAGACTCGAGGTCCAGTGAGTGCCCTGTGCACTCACAACATTTTCCAATTAAGGATTTGCGAGGCATTAATGTGGCGTGGCCTTTTGCAGACATCATATGGGTTTCAGGTTACATCGAGATTGAAATCACTTATGGAGCTGCAGAGCGCACAGAGAGCTAAAATAGAAACGGAAATGATCCAACTCAAAGTTGTGTGCGTCTTTACAATAATCCGGAGCAATCAGTAGAGATTGCAAAATGACTTGAGAGAGCATGTTTGCTACTAGACTGGTATTTCGGAGGCTACAGTGGTTGTAATGTAATTATTGTACTTCAGCTATTTAGTGTTTTAATTCAATAAACACAATTCAAACAAGATAGTTAACAAAAAGAATAGTCACAATTGAAGCAGCAGAAGATGAGACATTCCTTCTTTTAGTCTCCAGTATGGATCAAGTCCCAAAAACCACCCAATTTGACTGTTACCAGGCCATTAAATAGGTGTTATCGGTCGCTATAAGCACCACATATGTGGGTCATTAGGGACCTGCTACGCCGACTACATTGTAAAAGTAACAATATCGTAATAGACAACATAAAAGCAACACGCTGTAAAACTGAATGAAACGTTACATTTTGAACACAAACAAAAAGGCTTCTTTAGGTTTAGGCAACAAAAGCAAACCCCGGCCTCCTGGGTGAAAGCCCTGTGTTTTCTGTCCCATCCATCGCCCCCAACCACCACCACATATGGAGTTTCACCGTGTATATACTATAGCAGTGGTCCCCAACCTGGGGTCCGGGCCCCCCTTAGGGGGCCACAAAGATCACATTCTGTTTAAGTAATTAGTATAATACTATTTGAAGAATTAAATTCTAGTGGCGGCTGCGTAGGATTGTTTCCGACCTGTGATCCAAACATTTCCACAACCAAGGCTGACCCCCATATGAGAACTATGAAGACTTTAAGAACTTTAAACATGCACTATCTGCACTATCTGCACTATCTGCAACCACCTTGGACTTTTAACCACTGGCGCACTTTCACATGGGAAAATAAGTTGGGAACCACTGCACTATAGCGCCTGACTTCCGCTTCTGCTCCTATCATAATTACTACGGTAGCTAGAGTTCGCTGTCATGATCTTTTTCTACCTTCTTTAAGTGATCTACCATGTGAATAGATGATAAAACCTACTAGTGGGCCCCTATTGTCACACATCTATGGTACTAATAGCCACCGATAAGGCCTATCAGTCTAATCGGTGCCTGAAAATAGCCTGAAAACAGTCTAATCGGCTGCAAAAACACTACATTTCCCATAGTGCAGCTCAATATTGTCTTTTTGTTAGATCATCCCTGTCTGGTAAATAAATACCCATGTTTTTTAAACTCCAAAAAAATAACATTTCTGACAACAGTCTCCAAAACCAACAAACTGAGATAACCCTGATGACATCATAACTCCATCATCAGGGCATCAGACTTGACAAAGCTCCTCCAGAGCCAGAGATGACATTATACAGCTGTTTTCACAAGCTAATAATAGTACAGTAGTACTCCCTGTGACTAGTAAACTGATCTTCAATGTGTAAAATCTGCCACTTTGATTGCCCCTTTAAGGTCATGCTAATGTTAGCAACGATAGCACACTCTGTGACCTGTAATTTGTGTCTTTGCTTTTTTTATAACGAAATATATCATTAAAAAAAATCAATAGGCATAAATGACTCATCATTCTCTAACAATAGCACATAATCTCACGTAACTATTGACATTACTTCATGAGAGGTAACTGAACTCCTTCCTGTGGGCTAAATGTTGGGTATACTCCACTCTGTGTGCACCGTCTCTGTTTCTCTTGTAATTTCAGCGTCGTATTGCAAAGTCAGGCAGATATTTCACCTTGAGGAATTTGTCCTTTAGCTTCTGCCAGCTCTGTGCCACTCAGCACTTTTTTTCCCCCCGGACTCCAGAAATCATTATCAGCCACTGTGGGGTATTTAAACAGCAGCCAAGTTGGTACTTTGATATTCCTCCTTCTCTCCGACATCCTTAACTCTCGCTGATCTCACTGAGATGGGCACGACTGCAGCACACACACACACACACACACACTGATATCTGAGCGCGGTTCCATGGAGTCGAATCGGTTCAACTTAGATACAGAACGTGTAAAATAATGAAATAATCGGAACCTCTTGTTTTCTCTCTTATCCACTGAGCCAACCCACATTCCTCTCGAGATACCAAAAAAATCAATGATTCTGTAAATTTTGCAACAGTCAGAATGAGGAAGAGTATCTCTGTTTTCTCAATCGAATGAGTGCATTGGAATCACATATCACACACCAATTCTCCCTTTTTATTTTTACAGTTTTACAGAGAAAAAAGACAGTCTCTACCCGGCCGTATCCTTCTTGTAAAGAGAGAAAAACAAATTAAAACAAATTAGCAAAAACTTTTGCTGCTCAAGGCTGTCTGAGTGTGTGTTACGCCCGGGACAGACAGGGCACATCAGGAGTGCGTGGTGGCTGCCTCGCGTGGCGGCTGCCTCGCGTGGCTGCTGCGGGATTCACGCGTCGAGTGTTCAGACCAGCTGCGTTTCTGCAGCATTTCTGCTGCTGCTGCCAGCCCTTTCTTTTTATATAGAGTTTGCCTTTCATAATGGTAATTTAATTTCATTATAAATGTCATCTATATTTATTTTAGACAGAGAAAGGTTAAGAAATGTGTGGTAATTTGTAAATAATAGTAATAATCCACAAATAAAACCCCGTACTTTATTAATTCATGGAGCCCTGCAAGTCACTGCATGTTCTACAACACGGTCTGCAAATATTTCAGAATAAAAGCCTCGTGTTAACAAATGAAGGAATTCTGTCCACAGAAAAAATGCTTGAGGGCTTTTATTTTGAGATGAAAGCAGGGTGTGTTGATTTAAAAATAAATCTTTACTTTTTTTCATGTCCATCACATATTCTACAGATATAGACATTGAAACTTGAGAAATGTTGCTGGTATGATGTCAATATATTGTCAATAGATCACTTTCACTGTCTGTTGTTGCTGTGACGCGCGTCAGACTCACGTGGGCTGTGTGGCTAATCGGACATGTTAACAAGAACGCCGAAATAAAAAACAACAGGTAACGCAGCCGCCACGCGCTGCTCACGCAGCCAGTCTGTCCTGGGCTTTAGGGCTGGGACGATACACTTATCTCCCGATTCGATACCATCATGATAATTGGGTGCCGATTCGATATGTATTGCGATTTTTAAGTACTGCGATTGTACAAGTATTGTGATTCAATATTACCATTTGTTGCGATTTTTGTTAACTTTTCTAACACCGGATCATGGGAAAAGCTAAATCATACACTACTTTTGGAAATATCTAAATTGACGGTAACATTTTTTGATTTTCAGCATGTACGTAGTCAGATATGTCCTGTAGTCAAATATATCAGTCATTGTCAGGCATTATTAATTTTTTTCCAGTAACCCAAAAATCAAAGAATAAAGACATTTCTCTCACAAATTAGTGGTATTTTCTTTTTAATTTATAAGGGACATGCAATTTTCTATACTTCTACTATACTTCCCTTTGTTAACCCCTTATTTTGAAAACCTGATGTAGTCACACGTACTGTATACTTCTGCTAACTTCGCCAAGTCTGTCACTAGCTCTCCCGTCAGCTCTGTTCTGATCCATGGTCAGCCCCATCAGGGCCGTTTAAATGTATTTAAAATAAATGTCAGTATATGGGTGCTCTACAGTTGTAGCGTCGGCCGATTTGACCACGGAGATGAGAGTGACGGCTGGCTTGACTGCATGTTACCGCAATATGATAACGTTTCCTGTCCACAACAGAGTTAGCATGCAGCTTTAGCCGTGATGTCTAGCTCTGCTTTTCCTGACAAGTGTTTCCATACTTTACTGGATGTGTAGTGTTTACCACATTGGATTTAAAATGTGAGTTGCCGGTCGTATCCACGTGAACCCTCTTACGCTTTCTACTTTCTTGTTTCGGCTCGCTGCGGCAGGCTGCGGTTTGTTTTGGTTGACGGATACAGAACGGATAAGACGTCACGTTACTCAGACTACAACAATAAAAGAGGTAACTTCCTTCTACCTCCGCATAGACTCAAATGAAGCAAACGTATCAATTCTGGCATTTCAAAATCTATTTAAAAATGATCAAAAACAAAATCGCAATACATAGGTGAATCCATTTTTTCCCCCACCCCTATTGTGTGTGTTTGTGTGGGTTGAGTCTATGTCAAACTTTGAGTGTTGCACATTGTCATCCACTGCATTTAAGGGGTTATGAGCATGGTAAAGTTTTAGAAGTAATTAGAAGATCAAAACGCAGGATGACCACATCACATGCACAGAAACACAGAAACATTACCATGCACACACACACACACACCTACCATTCATGCCATTGTAGATGCCCCGATGGTGTGGCGACAGCTCGTCTCCAGCCGGCCTCCTCTGCCCGTCTCTCACAGGGCTGCCAAACTTCACATGGTCAGGGCTCATACTGTACTGGTGCCTATGAGTTTCGGGGCTGCCCCCCTGGACCACGCAGCCCTTTTCGTGGTGCTCAGTGGCCCCTAAATGTGCCTGCCGGGGCTCTGGGCTCCCGCAGCCTAAACTGCTAATGCTGCTCCTGTGGTGCCTCTGATAGAGCTCCCCGCTGCCTCCCTGACCCAGGAAGTGCTGCCTCTGGCCCAGGAGGAGATCAGAGCTGTGGTGCTTGGGATGCTGCTCCGGACTGCGTCGTCCCACGTTCCTCCCGTATTTTTCCGGGCTGAGGCCCCGCATGACTCGACTGTGGTCAGGCACGGATATGGAGCCGCAGCGGGGCCGGCAGAGCTGGGGCAGGGTGTACGGGTACTCCAGGCTTGTACTCCGGTGGCGCCCAGTAGGGTGCTCAGGGCTGGACACCTCCCTGTCTGCTCCGCCTCCTATTCCACTGATGCTGCTACACCTGGGTTTGTGCACAAGCTCGGGGCTCCCTTTCTCCCCACCGCTACCAACCCCACCCACCCCTGGAGCCAGGTGAGGCTGCTTATGGTGAGGGTGATCAGAGCTGTCAGCGCTCCCCGCACTGGAGGTGCTGCTCCCGTCCCCCACGTCTCTCATCAGGAGCCCCTGCCCGGGCACCAGCAGCAAACTACTCTGGCTGTCTATGGAGTTGCGACACCCTCCCATCCCTACAATCCCTCCGCCTCCACTTCCTCCGCCGCCACCACCTACACCCAGCACCCCCTTCTCCTCATCCAGCAGCAGGCAGAGCTCCTTCAGCTCCAGGTTCTCCCGGATGACCTCCTCCTGTCGGAGCTCCAGCTCCTTGAGTTTCTGGAGGTAGAGGGTCACTTCTTTGCGCATGATGCTGGCACTGTAACGTCCCAAGCGCTGCCACTCCCTGGACACACGCTTTCCTTTCTGGCGGTCGTCGTCCAGGAAGCAGCACAAGTCCCGCAGCTCACGGTTGTCTTCCTGCAGCTTCTGGTTAATATCCTGAGAGGAAGGGGAAACGAGTTAAACTGAGGCCTAAGCATTAGGAAGCTCTCATAGAATAAGACAATGCTGATCAGGGCAGAAAGAATGCAAATGTGCTTTTGATTTGGTACCAAACAAAATAATTTGTCTTCTGTTGATTTAACGCCAGCTAAATCGCTGCAACCATTGTCCAATTTCAATCCAATTCACTGCTCTTTTAGATATCAGTTGAACGCTGTATGCAATCATAATGAAATGAAATCCTAATCCTCTCTGTCTTTCCCACAAAAAAGCACTGACTCACTGTGTGCTAGTCAATGTGAAGTACATAATGTAGATTAGAATGCTCTGCAGGAGCTGGAGATGCCACGCACAGAAATAAGACTGGGTTGGAGCTGTGAAATCACACGCCCCGAACATTTTACACTACTCAAACATCCCTCCTTCACCTCCCCAAGAGCTCCTTCTTTTCTCCCCTCCCTCTCGTGCTCTCTCCCTTTCTTACCCTCCAGCTCTTTCCTGCGTAATTAGGTAGCTCGGATGGGTGGAGAGAGGTGACGAGGTCTCGAGGAAAGGCAAATGATCCCCCCCATGTGTTTCATCTGAGGCTACCTCAGGCTGGGTCTCAGCTTTAACTGTAAATATTGTGGACACTGTGCCACATTCCTCTCATTAGCAGCAGAGAACGAAGGCAGTATAAAAGCTTACTGAAAAGGAGAATGCATGCTTTCAAAAGCAAAAATGCCACGTTGCTCTGAAGGCAAATTGTACTGCTGTAGATTTATGTGCAGGAGCTGTCTGGGAATGTGAGGTGTGTATGTGTGTGTGTGTGTGTGTGTGTGTGTGTGTGTGTAGCTCAGACAGAGAGAGATCTGGATGCCAGATTTGAGAACTGGCATATGAACAGAGGGATATGCCCTCCACTTCAGTATTAAAGGAGGATGAATTTCTACCTCATTGGCCTGTACTGTAGTTTTACTTGCTCTGTTTTATAAGCTGAGTTTTAAGGGTTACACTCTGTCATTGATTTTGATCCTTTTCTTCTTGATTTTCAAAACCCTGAATTTCCCCCCTAAAAAAGTGAAATGAAAACTATAGGCTAAGCCTTCCTTGGGTTGTGCATGCCCATAAAGCCTTTATCCTCCTGAGACCCAGCCCATTGACATGTGTCCTCTGTAGTTGACATTTTGTCCACATGCATATCCTCTTACTCTTTTGACCTACTCTATCAACCCCTGATGTATTGTAAAGAGAACATCCTAGGCTTTCCAGTGATATGTTTTTTTTTTAATCAATTTGAATGTTTTCTTGGTTTAATATCACTCTACAGCCATAATCTGTTCATTTTTTTTGTCTTTTCACACTGCAATAGTCCTGTAGTCCACTATACAGTGGACAATAATAAAGTAAAACAAGCCTAAATTGTTAAGATTTTCTTTTAACCCTAAATAGGAAGGAAATCACAAAAAAATGTAATGGGAAGACACTTTTTTTAACTGGGTTCCCAGGAGGATATATAGGCCTATATGTGCACACAGGGTCTTACATATCAGGTCCTTGACGCAGATCCTTGACGCAAAATACACCTCAAGTGCAACTTGTTTAAATTGTATTTATTACATCTACCCTACCTATTTTACAAGTGCAATTACCTCTGTTTACATTACATCTATTTTTATATTTTTTACTTCTAGTGTAACACTTCTGTTTATATTTATTTATTACATCTACTTTACCTATTTTATTCACTTTATAACTATGTGTGTTTTACCTGTTATATGTTTTATCTGCTTCGTCTTGTCAAGTATTTGTTTTTAAAGCACTGACCAGAAGTGGCAACTGTGAATCTCGTTGTATTTAATACAATGACAATAACGCTTTCTATTCTATTTTATTGTATTCTATTCTCATACGGGCCTATACACAATGAACTTCAATGATACCAGATCTATTCTCACATCATGTTTGCAGAGCTGCTCACTGAAGCAGCAGAACATCCCTCCTGCTATGCGCGCTCTCAGGTGCGCTCCACAAACCTATGACCTCATCCTTCAACCGATGCCTCACCTTCAGCCCTCTGATCTCGTTCAAGTGCAGCTGGAGGCTGCGATTGACCTCTCGGATGAGATTCCCGTGGTCCAGAATCACGCTCATCTTGTCGGCCTCGGACCGCCGCAGCCGCCGCACCAGATCCTCCTTGGTCCACTTCAGCAGCTCCTCGTCGGCCACACCGGAGATGTCCTCCGCTGGACTCTCGGTCTTCGCTATGGACAGCTGGAGCTGTGGTTGGGGTTGGGGCTGGGGTTGGGTTGGTGGAGTCGGTTTCTCCATCTGCACGGCTCCTCCGGAACCGACAAAAAGGGCAGAAAATACTCAGAGGCTCGTGGGGAAACCTCTGCTCGCATCCGCTCCTCCGGTCGACTTAAAGGTGGAAAACGGTTACCGGCAGAAAGTCAGTCGCATAGTTTGGCCTTTTTTTTCTTTTTCCTGTGACTCTTCCACTCTCTCTCTCTCTCTCTGCTAGAGAGCAACAGCTGACGATGCCGGGCTGAGAGGAGAAGCTGCTCTGCTGTCTATCACTGCAACATCCTCACAGCCAGGGTGTGTGGACCTACACAGCCTACTCACAGTGTTACAGAGTTACCGCATCGGGTTAGTCTCCAGAAATCCGTCCCAAACGCGGTCAAAGTGAGAGAAGCTTCTCGGTGCACACACCTGCAGCCCTGTAGGTTCAGCACAGAGAGGAGAGAGAGGAGAGAGTCCTCCGTGCAGAGAGAGAGGAGGAGAGGGAACAGCTCTCTCTCTCTCTCTCCTTTCTCTCTCTTTCTCTCTTTCTCTCTCCTCCAGGGGTTTAGGCTTCACCACAGATCCAGATACAGCTGGCTTACAGCGCCACTTAATGTTCAGAGACACTCCAGACAAGCTGCATGGCGAAATGATGAGTTCACGTCTTCTCGGAAAACACAGGTTTATCTCTCCCAACCTGGTTGTAGCAGGCTCAGGTTTTAAAGCTAGAGCAAAGTTAAGATAAGATAAGATATTCCTTTATTAGTCCTGCAGTGGGGAAATTTGCAATGTAGAGCAGCAAAGGGGATAGTGCAGAAACAAGAAGCATCAGCTAACACAGTAAAAAAGAGCTAAACAAAGTGTAACAAAATATGAACCATTTAAATAGAAGGAAGTATAAAAATAGGAGCAGTATATACAGTATTGACAATAAACAGACTATTAACAAAATTGCACAAGTGGAAAATGATATTGCACAGTGAGAATGAATGAATGAATGAAATTCCAGCTGAAAATATCATATATGTACATACAATATATGTTGTGGTCTACTGGGAGCAGTGCTGGTTGTGGTCTACTGGGAGCAGTGCTGGTTGAAGTCTACTCTAACAGTGCTGGTTGTGGTCTACTGGGAGCAGTGCTGGTGGAGGTCTACTGGTAACAGTGCTGGTTGTGGTCTACTGGGAGCAGTGCTGGTTGAAGTCTACTCTAACAGTGCTGGTTGTGGTCTACCGGGAGCAGTGCTGGTTGAGGTCTACTAGTAACGGTGCTGGTTGTGGTCTACTGGGAGCAGCGCTGGTTGTGGTCTACTGGGAGCAGTGCTGGTTGTGGAGTCTGACAGCTGCAGGAAGGAAGGACCTGTGATAGTGCTCCTTCACACACTTTGGGTGGAGCAGCCTGTCGCTGAAGGAGCTCTCCACTGCTGAGATGGTGTCCTACATGGGGTGTGAGTCATTCTCCATCATGGATGACAGCTTAGCCATCGTCCTCCTCTCTCCCACCACCTCCACTGTGTCGAGGGGGCATCCCAGGACAGAGCTGGCCTTCCTGATTACTCTGTCTAGTCTCTTACTGGCATCATATGAAACTAGGAAACTTAAGGAATCCATTGGTACCATGTAATACTTACATGTCGTGAAGGAGGCTAAATAACGCTCCAAATTTACTCTAAAATTTTGCGAGGAAAAAAGATCATGGCCATTTTCAAAGGGGTCCCTTGACCTCTGACCTCAAGATATGTGAATGAAAATGGGTTCTATGGGTACCCACGAGTCTCCCCTTTACAGACATGCCCACTTTATGATAATCACATGCAGTTTTCAACAAGTCATAGTCAAGTCAGCACACTGACACACTGACAGCTGTTGTTGCCTGTTGGGCTGCAGTTTGCCATGTTATGATTCGAGCATATTTTTTATGTTAAATGCAGTACCTGTGAGGGTTTCTGGACAATATGTAAGGGATACAGCGAGCCAGTCATTGTTGTGAAAGAATCCCCTTCAGGGCGATAAGAGACCGCATCGCCCTGAAGGGGATTCTTTCACAAAAATGACCCACTGGCTGTACATTATCCTGCTTATTTCACGGCTACTTACTGAAGAAATCAAAAATTTGACAAAAACGGTCCGCCAGAGTCCAACATCAGAACTGCGCCCCTAGCAACGGTCTGCTGTAAAGAAATAGCAGACCGCAGAACGCCGTGATTGACCAATCAGAATCGAGTATTCAACGCAGCCATGTAATATTTGTCATTGTTTTGTGTTGTTAATTGATTTCCAATAATAAATATATACACACATTTGCATAAAGCAGCATATTTCCCTATACTCCCATGTTGATAAGAGTATTAAATACTTGACAAATCTCTCTTTAATGTACATTTTTAACAGATAAAAAATGTGTGATTAATTTGTGATTAATCACAATTAACTACGAACAATCATGCGATTAATCACAATTCAATATTTTGAATCGATTGACAGCCCTAGTTGACACATACTTAGCAGAAAATGTAGACTGTGAGATACATATGTAAGAACATTCCAATCAACTTTACTGGCATATAAACGCAAGCATCAGGTTATCAATTTCTGTTCCGTTAGTTTAAAAAAAATAATGTTGATAATAATGATTTTACTACCCATTCACTGCAACCTAGTATTCCAGCCGTAGCCATCCTATGTGTTTCGAAGTGCACCACAGTCCCAGCAAACAAACAGGTAACCTTCAGGGAATGTTCCCAGTTTGAGTTTTTTATTTTTTTTATTTTAAAAAGTTCTCTAAAGGTTCGATGAGTTAAAAAACAAAAACAAAAAAAGATTCTTTGAAGGTTTTTTTTAAAAGACATTCAGAGAACTTTCAGGGAAGGTTCCCTGAAAGTTCTCTAAGGGTTCTTTGATGTTTTATTAAAAGACCTTCAGAGAACCTTCAGAGAATGTTCCCAATTTGAGTTTTGTTTTTTGTTTCGTTTTTTATAAAAAGGTTCACTAAAGGTTGAATGAGTTTAAAAAAAAACTTCAGAGAACCTTCAATGATTTTTTCAGGTCAGTTGTATTCACTTTTATCAACCTTTTTTATTTGAAGTGAATGTGAATGTTGCTTCAAGTCAGAGGTCGGCAACAATTTGTTTAGAAATGCCTCATTGTGTCTTTTTTATTCAATAAATGAATTGAAAATACATAATGCAACATTGCTGCTATGTACTGTTACCACTTTAAGCTGAAATAAAATTTCAGACACAAGTATATTTCCACTGATATGGGCTACTAGGCCTAGCTATACCAAATGGTTTTGCTGCAGACATACTGTATGTCAAATGTCCCAGTATGTGAGCCAAGCCTTGAACGCAGCATGACCACATCCAGCTGTTGGACACAGTTCCACTTCAGCACCATGGACAGCTGCTATTGGGGAGCAACAGGACGTTTGTGACCTTGAGATATATACTGTCACTGCATACAACATAACATAGATGTGTTACTTACCAATTGTTCCATTTAGTTCTAAAGGGATGTTATTAATCCGTTACGGGAGACTTTGGCCAATCACAGGTTATTTCAGAGAGAGAGAGCGTTCCTATTGGCTGTTCATTCAACAGAGGCAGCTGTCAATCACTCACAAACTCTGATCAAAGGGTCAAACTAGGCAGCGCTGATTAAATACGAATCAATATTCTGTTACTTTAATGCCTATTTCTCGCCTCAAATGTTTTCAGAAACATCTTGTAGTGTACTGTTTAGCTGTAAAATGAGAAAGTTTGCTCTGGTTGCTGGGCGGTGCTTGGTATTTCCTCAACTGATCTCAACATGGCTGCCGGGTCACGAACTTTCTCATTTTACAGCTAAACAGCACACTACAAGATGTTCTGAAAAAGTCTTATGCGAAAAATAGGCATTACAGTAACATAATATTGATATTTGGATCGGACTTTGCGAGTGACAGCTGCTCAGAGACGGCAGGCTCCAGCTCGGCTCTGATTGGTTGTTTTCCTCCGGTCTGTGAAATCTTGCAGATGCCATTAGGAGCACCAGAGGACAGAGAGGCACAGGATTTTTTTCCAGATTACCTGTTTCATGCACTACTGTCAGGATATAGTGAGCATTTTATAAGATTAACTTTTTTAAAAAAAATCATATTTGTACCAACCCTTTCCTACTTCAGCTTTAAATGCAGTGAATTTTGATGGACCTTAACTCCATTAAAACACAATTATTTGCTCTGAGCGGGACTTCATTCAGCCATGTAAGAAACCTAAATTCCAGTACAGGAAGCCTTTTATACAGAATACAAACACTTATTCATAATTGCGATAATGTTTTGTATTTACTACTAACAATGCCTTTCAAATATGCAGTAGAGTAAAATGGAAATATTTAACTAAAGCTTCTCAGGATTGTAGGTTTAGTTGAGTAGCTATTTACTTCACTTTGCACCACTGGTATTTAAATAGGTTGAGATTACAGAAGGAATTACCCCTCTACACAGTGGCTAAGTAAGTGGTGAGATAGCAAAGAGTAAACAAAACAGTCACAATGGTCCAATCACACGTCATCACACTGTACACGGCTGTCATAGATGATAACAACTTCTTCTACAACTCCTTGATAAGCTTAATAAATTCAAAATGCCTTTAAAACCAAAGGAGTATGCTATTGTTTTTGATGATATACCAGAAAGTGTCCTTTTACTTCTACGAAACCCTGGTAATGTTGAACTTTTGAATTCAGAAGATTGTGTGGAAAGTATTTATATTGGAGGCACTAACATACTGAAAGAGAAGTCCTCTAACAAACATATTAGGAACACACTTTTATGTTTCTGTCCCTTTATCTAGATGTTTTTGGTCTTCCTTATTTGAAAATTCCACATTAATAAGAAAAAAATGGTCAGGGGACCAAGCTAACTTTCCTGCACTTTATCAATGAATTCAAATAATATAGCACCATCTTAAAAAGACGGTCATTCATCGTGCCATCAATCATTGGAATAGCTGCCCTCTTTACATCCGTCAATACTCTAACAAATCCTCATTCAAATCCCATATAAGAATACATTACTGCTGCTGATCGATAGTCCAGTGTTGGTCATGTATGGTTTTTCTTTTGTTACTTTTCCCTGATGATGGGCCTTGAGGCTTAATGGTTGTGGAAGATGTGTATAAAGGTGAAATTTATATATGTTTGGAAAATTTGAATGTTATTAGTGTAACACAAATATTATGTTGTATATAGTATGTATGTGATAAATGTAATGTACTTGATGTCAGACCCCGGGAAGACTAGCTGGTGCCATTGGTATCAGCTAATGGGGATCCCTTTTAAATAAATAAATAAATCTTACTCAATGTTAAAAACAAAAAAGCCATTAAGACCTTTAAGTTATTAAATTAATATAATATGATGTATATAACATAAACTCTGGCATTATGAAATGTATATGTAATTATGTTTGTTTTTTTCAGTTGTCTATGTATCTGTTTGTACGTCTGTAAATGAGCATGTGTTCAATAAAGAAAGCATTATTTAAAAAAAACTAAAACTCCTTGACTAGCCAATGGGGCAGATACTTCCTGCAGCTGTTAGACTCCACAATAGGCACTGCTCCCAGTAGACCACTTACACACCAAAAAACTGACAATAACCTGATATTTTCAGGTGGACTTTCATTCATTCATTCATTCTCACTGTGCAATATCATTTTTAAATTGTGCAATTTTGTTAATAGTCTGTTTATTGTCGATACTGTATATACTGCTCCTATTTTTATACTTCCTTCTATTTAAATGGTTCATATTTTGTTACACTTTGTTTAGCTCTTTTTTTACTGTGTTAGCTGATGCATATTGTTTTTGCACTATCCCCTTTGCTGCTGCACACTGCACATTTCCCCACTGCAGGACTAATAAAGGAATATCTTATCTTATCTCTCAAATCTTAATTATGTTTGCTTTGGGGTTATTTTCAGTTGTCTATGTATCTGTTTGTACGTTTGTAAATGAGCATGTGTTCAATAAAGAAAGCATTATTAAAAAAAACTAATAAAAAAACTAAACTAAAACTCCTCCTAGCCACTGGGGAAGATACCATCGTTGCCACACAGGCACAATACTACGGCACTGCTGTAAAAACTACATTTCCCATAGTTCCCCTCTACCGGTGCAGGGCACTCCCTAGCGACGTCACGGACAAAAGAGCCAATAGGAGGCGTCTGAACTTGTAGTAACACGTCATCGTAGTGTAGAGCAGGAGCCGGCTGAGAGAGGCAGTGATCCAGAGAGTGATCTCCTCACCGTCCTCCTTCTGTTCTGTCCTGTACGTCTACCTTCATCTCCTAATGCTGTGACTTCATTCAAACGCAACAGACTCTTTAAGCTCGTGTCTAGACCTGAGGACAGCCTGATAAACAAGGTAAGAACACGACTTCATGTTGCTGTAAAGTAGGCCGCTACAGCCGTTTACATTCATTCACCGGAAGTGGACCCATGCTACATTCCGTTAGCTAGTAGCGGGTTGAGTGACAGACACAGCGACGCAGAGGGATTTAACTATAACTATAACCTACTGTTGAATACATCAGGTTTCTATAACACCATGTAAGTTACCTGGTTTTGCGTGGCTAACGTTAGACATGGCGAAAACGATGATGTAAATGGTGTTCACTATAGATCTTCCCTGGTGGGTTCATCATAGTGATACGTGGCCTGTAGCCTGTGACATAATCTGAGTTAATCACTGTATACATCGTTCAATACAGTGTTTCTATGATTCAATCAGATATTAAAGTTTCTTTTAATAATTTTTAATAAGATGAACCTTTATTAATTAAAGGGGAATTCAGGTGTCAAAGCAGCAACATCAGCAAACAGAGTGAAACACAGGAGAGGTATACAATATTATAAAAACAATAATAGAGATATAAAAGATACAGAGTGAATGGGTGAACATAGTGTGTGCAGTCTGTCAATAAATAAATGTAATATGTGCATATGTGCAGTCTATAAAGTGGTCCTTTTTACTAAAATATCACTCGAGGAAGAAACTGGAAAACACCTAAAACCCCCAACAACAACAACCCCACATCCCCTTCATCAGATGTGGCCAGGCAAAGCTCACATTCCCTAATGATCTTACATACTGCACTAGAGCTTTTAATCTTGTGTGTTATATTCTATTTTAGCTTCTATCCTAGTTTTTATTTTTAGCTTGTTTTTATTTTCTAATCTTTAATGTTTTTATAACTGTTTTAATTATGTCTTAATGTTCTTCTGCACTTTGTCACAATGTTCTTGAATGTTTATGTAAAGCACTTTGAATTGCCCTGTTGCTGAAATGTGCTATACAAATAAAGCTGCCTTGCCTTGCCTAAGAAAAACATTGGATATAGGGCAGCTGACATTTATTTTAGTTTGTTATTTATTAATCTCCTCGAGGTGATGTCTTCAGGTTGCTTGGTTTTGGCCAAACTCCAAAGATATATTCAAGACAGAGAAAATCAGCAAAACTCTCACAATAGAGAAGCTGGAACTATAGGGGATGTTTGGCATTTTACATGAATTATCTATCTATAATAAATTAAGTGAGGAAATAATTGGCAGATTATTATATAATGGAAAATAATAATTATCATATATATATATATATATATATATATATATATATATACCAACCTCCACTGGTGAGTTCATCAGTAGTGATACGTGTCATAATTAGAGTTAATCACTTTATAAGTCGTTCAAAATGGTGTTTCCGTTCTATGATTTAATCAAATATTAAAGTTTCTTTTAAATGTTCCTAGAGCACAAAAGGGGAAATACCCCCAACAACATCAACCCCACATCCCCTTCATCAGATATGGCCAGGCAAAGCTCACATTCCCTCAGAAAAACATTGGATATAGGGCAACTGACTTTTATTTTAGTTTATTATCGATTAATCTCCTCGAAGTGATGTCTTCAGGTTGCTTGTTTTTTTTTCCAAAACCCCAAAGATATTCAAGACAGAGAAAATCAGCAAAACTCTCACAATAGAGAAGCTGGAACTACAGGGGATGTTTGGCATTTCACTTAAATTATCTATCTATAATTGATTAAGTGAGCAAATAATTGGCAGATTATTATATAATGGAAATACTAATAATTTGCAGCCGTACCTAGTACACAGTTGCGTGGCATACAGATAGTACAAGGTTCAAGGTTCTTTATTCGTCATTTGTCATTTGCCAGCAAAGCAGTTATTGGAAATGAAAATCTTTGGTCTCAGGTTCCTTCTACAACTCTCCTAAAATATATATATATATATATATATATATTATTAACAATTTTCCATAAATAATACACATAACAAAGAATAAATAACAATAAGGCATTACATTAAATGAAACAAAACAAAAGATCATGTACGCTCTGAAATCTTGTGCCCAACTGACCACAAAAGATTGTAATTTTTGTTTTTGTCATCTTTTCAAAAGCACCTTGTAATTCTGCTGATATTCTGCTGTTGTATTGCTCGGGAAATATAAAGTCCCTCTGACAGCGGTGACAATACAGTTGTTACAACAGGATCCCTAGTGATGCTTTGCTAAAGACGTCACTGATGTTTCACTGACACGGACTAAAGGTGTAGCCTAAAAATACCACTGGGATTCCTCTGCACTAATCTCTGTCTCAAAAAAACACGCTATTCAGGTTTGCTGATGACACGTTTGTGCGTCATGCTTTCGAATATGTCTGTTATTTTAGCATGAGAAAGGAACACCTGTATAAAGAGCATCTCACTGTGAAAAGCAGGAGCACATTTAGGCTACCAGTGTCACTGGGACTATATCCAGTTCTTCTATTGGACTTACAACCTCACTGATCTATTGGTTTCTTTCTCTGCTGAAGCTCTGTGATGGCGACCTACCAGGAGTTCATCCAACAGAACGAGGACAGGGATGGGGTGCGATTCAGCTGGAACCTCTGGCCCTCCAGCCGCCTGGAAGCCACCAGGCTAGTGGTCCCAGTCTCCTGCCTCTTCACACCACTCAAGGAGAGGCCTGACCTGCCACCGGTCCAGTACGAACCAGTCCTGTGCAGCCGGGCCAACTGCAAGGCAGTGCTCAACCCACTATGGTGAGTTAAATGGAAAAAAAACAATGCTCCTGCTTACAGATGTTAACTTCTTAATATTTGTTTCAGCTGCAAAGCACCAAAAAACAAGGATTTAAGTATTCAGCCTTTATTTTGACTTATGGTATAATTTAACCTTATTTTTACATGAGGATTTTGTTTAACCAGCAGTGCAAGTGTCTAGTGCCAACTATGTCCTTGACATTTCTTCATTGTAGTATTCCTTGAGTAAAAGAATACGGGTTGTAGGGAATTTGGTGATGTGCTTGAATAGTTTTTAGTGAGTACTATTTGTGGGTACATAAGAGCTGCAAATGGCCCATTATCAGTCACAGTTACACAGTTGTCCTGTCACTCGGATGCAAACCCTAAATAGTTTTGTTCACTCCTTTGCAGTCAAGTTGACTTCAGAGCAAAAATATGGGCGTGCAACTTCTGCTTTCAGAGAAACCCAGTAAGTACCAACGTTCACACTTCACAGCATACTTTAGATTGATATTAATGGTTGCCATAACTCATGACTCATGACTCAAGTCATGCTGTTTTACATAACTTAATGTGGACTAGCTGCATTCATTTATTAAGCTGGTTAATCTGGTTTTCTCTGTCTCTGCAGTTCCCTCCCTCTTATGCAGGCATATCGGACGTGAACCAACCAGCTGAACTCATGCCGCAGTTTTCTACCATCGAGTACATAGTACAGGTAAATACCACACACATGTCTGCACTCTGACCTCAGCCCTTTGCATGGAGATTGTATGTACTCTAGGTCTCTAGGTGTACTCGGCAAAGGTGAATATTAACAAATTCTGACAACAGCTTCTCTATGTTGAGAGTTCTTATTAATTTTTTCAGTTGTGGGTCTCATGATCAATGTGTTCAGTGTCATTGTGCAACTCTGACATATGTGAGCAGTTTTGTTATGGGTTTGGGGATCATTTTCCACAGTTCAAAGTTTATAAAAAAAAAACAAGATCTACTTAGCTGTTGGGATCAACACTGATTAGGTGTTCATTAGTAAATGAATGAATGAATGAATCATTTATTTTTTGTGTCTGGTCATTTACATAACCCATCCCTCATGGGATTATTCAGACACATTAACTAACAACAAATCAAACATTCTGGCGTGTTTGCTCACCATCATCTAACAGGACAATTCACCAACATCATCCAAACATACATATAAACAAACACCATCCAGACATAATAGTAAACCTACCATAAATAAGGCTCCAGGATATATCCCACAATGGAAATACAACAAATAAAACAGTTACAAATATACAACTACAGCCCCCTAAGCACAAGACACATACACAAACCCAATCGTGACAAAAAGGCATAAGAGTTTGAGGAATTTATCTATCATATGTTACTTTTCTCCTCCTATCCCATGCTTTAGAAAGATATTCAGAAAATACAAAAACATTATCAAAAAGATATTCAATTGAGGCTCCAACAGACAAGTCCCAGTTAAATATCTCACCAGCCACGCTGTTGGTTGGTAAACCCAGCAACCTGTTCCACAGACTCACCATGTGAAAGAGATCTGAGCTAATCATGTAGTGTTTTGATATGTTAACTCATACAGTAGGCTATAAGAAATATTTGTTATTGAAATTAATCAGAAACATCCTCGGCTCTACAACCAATGAGTGCCTGACTACTATTATTGCTAACATGTGTGGCTTCATGAATAATGCATATGGTTTTCAAAAGTAATATGAGAGTGTCTCTGCTAGTGTATGTCTTTTAGAAACACATGTTCAACAAACCAAACACACTTTAATTCAGCCTCTTCTTCTTTGTTTCTTTGTGGCTAAGCATTTTTCAGTTTGCAGACAAGAAAAATAAATAAATAAAGATATAATTCAAAAGTGCCAGCTCCTTAGTGTGTGTAATAACATATGTGGAAACAAAACTTTTGTCTTCACTAGAGTGTAACGTTCCTCTCCCACCTCTTTACAGCGCGGAACCCCGGCCCCTCTGATCTTCCTATATGTGGTTGACACGTGTTTGGAAGAAGAGGACCTCCAGGCCCTCAAGGAGTCTCTGCAGATGTCCCTCAGCCTGCTGCCACCCAACGCCCTGGTGGGCCTCATCACGTTCGGACGCATGGTTCAGGTTCACGAGCTCAGCTGTGAGGGGATCGCCAAGAGCTACGTGTTCAGGGGCACCAAGGACCTCACCTCCAAACAGATCCAGGTGGGTTGGGGGGGCAAAGGCACGGGGAAAACTGAGAAATGAGACAAATGAGGAGACTAATGTGCGCACATAGGAAACCGTAATAATTGTTTTTTTGTGTTTGTGTGTGTTTTTCAGGAAATGCTGGGTTTAATGAAGCCAGCGGCATCAGCGCAACAAGGTCGCCCACAGGCACCTCAGGATGCCGCAGCAACTTGCAGGTATGGTGGAGCATTAACATTTCCCTCTCGTCTTTGCCAGTTAAAGGTAGCCGTTTTCAAAAATATGCTTGTCTAAGGTGTGTTTGTGTTCATATTCAGGTTCCTTCAGCCTGTGCACAGAGTCGATATGAACCTGACTGACTTGCTCGGTGAGCTTCAGAGAGACCCATGGCCTGTCCCTCAGGGCAAACGTCCCCTCCGCTCCACCGGTGTTGCACTGTCTGTTGCCGTCGGTCTGCTGGAGGTACAGTACACACAGAAACACAAATAATATTGTACATTAAGTGGATACAAATGATTTGGCAGTCATTTATTGAGGCGCTTCCAATCCTCAGTAACCTGAACTTTAGCCTCTCCAAGACGACTGTGCCACATGTAACGGTTCAGAAACGCACACACTGCCTGATGACTATCTTCCCCCAGGAACAGTACATGTGCTTTGTCAGTTCAAAGGCTAGTTCCTTGTTTGCTTTCTGTCTTTTCCTCCCACTATCATTATCCGCTCTTCTCCTAACGCTAATCTGCGTGGTTATATAAGTGATGCAACAGATCACTACCCCCGCTGTACTCCCCCATCAGCAGATAGGAGATGATTAGAATAAATTTGGCTCTTTCAGTGACTCCAGATTCACTGATTTGTCAAGAGGCGTTTGACTTGAGGAATGAGTCTTTTTGCATATAAAGCAGAACTGCGAAACGTGGTTAGCATCCACCATTTGTTGTCTTATTGATTTTATTGTTCTCTGAATCAGTACACTTTGTCCCTAAATAAATGAATCACTGTTTATGTAGAATTCGTCATCATTAAAAGTCTCCGTGTCTCTGACTCATGGACTATGGACTTTGTTGTAAGTTTTGGCTGTGAGGTCTGCTCTCTGCTGAAACTGATTCCCTAAAAGCTCTCAATCAGACTTGTTGTATACTCATTATACACACATTCAGTTAAAGCAGCAGTAGGCAAGATTGGAGCAAATGTGATTGAAAAAAAGTTATTTTTATAAAACAGTAGTGCATGAGAGAGGTAATCTGAAAAAAAAAATCATGTGCCTCTGTGTCCTCCGGTGCTCCTAATGGTATCTGCAGGATTTCACAGCCTCCGTTGAATGAACAGCCAATAGGAACACTCTCTCTCTCTCTGAAATGACGTTTGATTAGCCAAAGTCTCCCGTCACAGGCTAGATTTTCTAAAGCCTTTAGAGCCATGATGAGGCGCAACAGTCTAGTTTTCTCTGAGGAACACTTGAATTACAATATGCTGAAAGGTTATTATGGAATTTTTGCCCAATGATGCCAAAAATGTCTGCCTACTGCAGGTTTAACCTGGATTTCTGCATTTGTCATGTAATGTGAAAAAACAGCATTGTTGGAATGGAAATTTATTTCAACTGACTCAATAAAGTAATCAGGAATTATTAAATAATTATGTTTTATTTGCTGATGTGAAACCTACCTACCCATGCTTAACTATCTAGGTTCTATTACTGATTACTGACGATGTATTTGCACAGCTGATCCTAATTCTTTTAATAAAGCATTCTTTATTTTCCCCTAACACTCCTCTTTAAATGGCAAGTTTGAGAAGTAGGTCACAATTCCATTAGTACTCATTATCCACATTCACAGTCCAAAGATTGGCAGAAGTCAAATAACAAGCTTGTGGTGTTGTAACTTGAGCGGGGGTAGTGTACAATGATACTTGCACTTAGCTGAAACCCAATTCCCCCCTCTCTTTTATCTTCAGGGTACATACCCCAACACAGGGGCCCGTGTGATGCTGTTCATCGGAGGCCCCCCCACCCAGGGCCCAGGCATGGTGGTGGGAGACGAGCTGAAAATCCCCATCCGCTCCTGGCATGACATCACGAAAGACAACGCTCGTCATTTGAAGAAAGCCACCAAGGTGAGAAAGTGCATGAAGCCTCTGCAAAATCTTGGTATTTGCAGCAGTACTTGTATTTGAGTGAAATCCTTCTTCTTCTTTTTTTTTACAAATTTTCTTTTGTTGTTATAACTGACTTTTTCCCCCAAATAAGCAATAAAGTCAAATACATTTAGTACTAGGGCTGTCAAAGATAACGCCATAATAACGCGTTAATGCAAATTAACGCAATTTTTAATTGCCTGGCAATATTTCAAAGATATGTGAATGAAAATGGGTTCTGTGGGTACCCACGAGCCTCCCCTTTACAGACATGCCCACTTTATGATACTCACATGCAGTTTGGGGCAAGTCATAGTCAAGTCAGCACACTGACACACTGACAGCTGTTGTTGCCTGTTGGGCTGCAGTTTGCCATGTTATGATTTGAGCATATTTGTTATGCTAAATGCAGTACCTGTGAGGGTTTCTGGACAATATTTGTCGTTGTTTTGTGTTAATTGTTTCCAATAACAAAATATATACATACATTTGCATAAAGCAAGCATATTTGCCCACTCCCATGTTGATAAGAGTATTACATACTTGACAAATCTCCCTTTAAGTTACATTTTGAACAGATAAAAAATATGCGATTAGTTTGCGATCAATTAACAGCCCTATTTAGTACACAACATACTAGGGGTATGCTCATTGAAATTAAGTTGTTGTTTCATGTCTTTTTATCTGTTTTTTTTGTTGTTGTTTTTTATATCACACAGTACTACGAAGCCATGGCCAACCGCTCATCAGTAAATGGCCACTGTATCGATATCTACGCCTGTGCCCTAGACCAGACGGGACTGCTGGAGATGAAATGCTTATCTAATCTCACCGGGTACGTCAGCACTTACTGTTTGGGTGTGGGATTATATTAGCCTAACTATTAGGGATGTATGATTCTTTACAGATAAATACCCCTTTTAGGGATACTTTAGATTCTAACCGATCTGTTTTCATTTATTATCAGGGGGCACATTGTGATGGGAGACTCCTTCAACACCTCCCTGTTCAAGCAGACCTTCCAGAGAGTCTTCAGCAAAGACTACAATGCAGACTTCCGCATGGCCTTTGGAGGCGTCCTGGAGGTCAAGGTAATGAAGCGATTTAGTCATAGCGAATGTCATTGTTTGCTGTGCTTTTGCTAGAATAAGAGGCTTGTGTCAATTGTGATTTTTTTTCTTTTCAGAGCACAGAATAGATCTATACCTGCATGCTTATGTTGTGTGTCTTTCTGTCTATATAGACATCAAGGGAAGTGAAGATTTGCGGGACCATCGGGCCGTGTGTTTCACTCAACTCCAAGGGTCCCTGTGTTTCGGAGAACGTGAGTCGCCACCCCAGATTCAGATTCTTTCCTTCCCACAATTGAACCGTAATCCGAGAGCTGGCGTTCATCACAATATGTTCTCTGTGTTGTGTAGGAGATGGGTACCGGTGGCACGAGCCAGTGGAAAATATGCGGCCTCAACCCCTCCACCACTTTGGGCCTTTATTTTGAAGTGGTGAATCAGGTAAAACTTAAAAAACACTTCTCTTGAACCTTAGCTGGTGAGCTCTGATTGGATTACTGTAGGCTGATGAAAGTGCAGTCACATCAAACAAGTGAATAACTGTGATGTGAAGAAGGCTTTGTTTAGTGAAACAATGGCTTTTTGTGTTGTCTTTCTTGTAGTAGAAGGCCATTTGTTAGGCTCATGCAAAGAGAGTAGTGATTGACAATACTGTCTCTACTGTTTTGTGTGTGTGTGTGTGTGTGTGTGTGTGTGTGTAGCACAATGCACCAACCCCCCAGGGTGGCCGAGGGGCGATCCAGTTTGTAACCCAGTACCAGCACTCCAACACACAGAGGAGGATACGGGTCACTACCATCGCCAGGAAGTAAGACACCATAAAACTGTAGTTTACTCCATGTCAACCTGGAACTAGGGCTGTCAATCGCTTAAAATATTTAATCAGGATTAATCGCATGATTGTTCATAGTTAATCACGATTAATCGCAAATTAATTGCACATTTAATCTGTTCAAAATGTACCTTAAAGGGAGATTTGTCAAGTATTTAATACTCTTTAATACTTATCAACATGGGAGTGGACAAATATGCTTGCTTTATGCAAATGTATGTATATATTTATTATTGGAAATCAATTAACAACACAAAACAATGACAAATATTGTCCAGAAACCCTCACAGGTACTGCATTTAGCATAAAAATATGCTCAAATCATAACATGGCAAACTGCAGCCAAACAGACAACAATAGCTGTCAGTGTGTCAGTGTGCTGACTTGACTATGACTTGCTCCAAATTGCATTTGATTATCATAAAGTGGGCATCAGAACCCATTTTCATTCACATATCTTGAGGTCAGAGGTCAAGGGATCCCTTTGAGAATGGCCAGGACAGTTTCCATTTCCTCGCCAAAATGTAGCGTACGTTTTGAGCGTTATTTAAACTCCTTTGCAACAAGTTAGTATGACATGGTTGGTACCAATGCGTTCCTTAGATTGTTTAGTTTTATATGATACCAGTTCAAACTGAGCCCACTCCAACCTAAAAATTGAAAGTTGTGCTAAAGAAATTATTGGCGTTAAAATAAATTTGCGTTAACGCGTTATTATCGCATTAACTTTGACAGCCCTACCTGGAACATCATTATTATCATTATTATTAACATGCTAGGTTATTTTGCAGAAAAGACTTTCCAGTGAATATTCACTTTATGCACCTACAAGTGTGTGATATAATGAAGCCTGGCATTTTGTCAAGAAAGTGCTGCCTTGAATCAATATAAGCCTCACTAGAAAGGATGTTTACATTCCTGCAATTTGGGGTGACGCCTTCAGAGACCTGCGCGTCATTCACACCACACCCATGCTCACCTGCACCTCTCCTGCTGTCCTCCCTCCCTGCCTCCCTCCCTCTTTGCTCTTTCTGTGTGTCTCCACCGAAGCTGGGCAGATGCACAGTCTCAAATCCAGCACATTGAGTCGTCGTTCGACCAGGAAGCAGCCGCGGTGCTCATGGCTCGCCTGGGAGTCTTCAGAGCGGAGTCGGAGGAGGGACCGGACGTCCTGCGTTGGCTTGACAGGCAGCTCATCCGCCTGGTGAGTGCCGCTCCCACACCTCCCTGCCTGCGCTTTGTGATGAGAACAATGCATAGTTGGCATTGTTAGGATTGTGCGATACGACGTCATTCTGTAATTGCTTACGTATGATGTGCCAGGTTATGTTATGTTAGGTTCATGTTCAATGCTTGATCATCGTTTTGTCTCCCTCGGTTTCAGTGTCAGAAGTTCGGCCAGTTCAACAAAGACGATCCTACATCCTTCAAACTGTCAGAGTCTCTGTCCCTCTACCCACAGGTAAACCTGCGTCCTAGTGGAAACGCCTCATTTTAAATCTGTAAAAAAAAAAAAAAATACTAAATGGAATTTTCCAATCTTTATAGATCTGAATAAAATGTGACTTAAATCAATTCTAATTATAAAACTGTCCCTAATTTATATTGATTTGCATTAGGACTACAGTGGAAACCGCTTATAGTGATCACTGTTACAGTGATCAACCACATATATGGATCTCAAAAAACTTGGGACAGAATCATTCCTATATAAACGTTATTTAAATAATTCGCTTATAGTAATGAAGAAGTCCGCTTATAGCTAGGGATGCACCGACACCGGATCAGATATCGGGCCAAAACTCACTCAAATAGCTGGATCGGGTATCGGTGACAATGGGTACGATCTATTCAATTCAATTCTATGTTTATTATAATAATAATAATAATATAATTGGCACATTCCTACTTATAGTGGTCATTTTGGGTCTTTTTAATACATGACAAATATGGAAAAACATTTTAAAACTACGTTAGACTAACGTTAATTAAATTTGTGTTTTGTTTTTTACTTTACTCACTTGATACTTTGCCTCGCAGACCGTCTGCTTTGCTTTTTCTGCTTTTGGATACCGTGAGGCTGATGCTGCGTGCACATTGATATTGTGACGGGGAAAAGAAAGTAGTTTTCTCTGAATGAGAAACGAATGCGCACGGGGAAAGCACCTTCGTCAATTGGATTGAGAATGCCTGGTCACGTAATGCCCTCAAAGTGAAACTTTTTCTGCATGCACTCTCGCGCTGCAGAGCCGGCCAAACACGGCAATGCCTCGCCCTCAATGAGGGAAAAGGCAGAAGAATTGACAGCGAGCCAGTAAATAGCGTAGCGGTCTGTTTCATTACGTTGTATTCATGTTATATATACACAACTGTCAATTAGATGGTAATCTGCATGAGAAATGATGCACAACAACAAAAATGTGGTTATAATAATCATCTGCGTATAGTGATCAATTTGACCCGGACAGACTTGATCACTATAAGCGGTTTCCACTGTATATGCTAACTTTAATTTCCTCTCCTCCACCTGCAGTTTATGTTCCATCTGAGGCGGTCGCCCTTCCTGCAGGTGTTCAACAACAGCCCCGATGAGTCGTCCTATTACAGGCACCACTTTGTCAGGCAGGACCTGACCCAGTCCCTGATCATGATCCAGCCCATCCTCTACTCATACTCCTTCCATGGACCACCAGAGGTCAGCCTCACACCCTTCACACCATTATTATTATTATCAGCCTTTAGAGGAGCATCAGGTCTTTCCTGGGAGCTTCAGAATGTCTCCATAAGAAATGCCTGTCAGTGCTGATGGATTTGGTGCTTGAGTTGTTCCAAACGGTGTGCTGGATGTGTCTGTTCTTCACAGCCCGTTCTCCTGGACAGCAGCAGCATCCTGCCAGATCGAATCCTGCTGATGGACACTTTCTTCCAGCTGGTTATCTACCATGGAGAGGTGAGACAGTTTTATTCATTTAGATCTTTAGAGCAGGACGACATTTGATTAACCTCTTACTATTCCGCCCTCTTATTTTTAAAGGGATAGGGTTGGAGGACAGGGGATGTTCAGGGTTAGATAAAATAAAAGTCAACGGTAGATGTTACATAGAGGTGGTGAACATCATCTGAAAGCTGGGAACCTGAAGATTAATTTGAGATGCGGCTCAGCACTGTGTGTCAAGCTGGTCTAGTTAGTAATAAGAAATAAAAATGAATAAATAAATGAATTAATCAATTAAAATAAATTGTGAAAGTGTATAAGAGCGTAGAACATGATGATATACGTTTGTGATGGTCAATCCCATGCTCACTTATGTCTCATAAATTGTTGCAGCAATTTTTGGGTTGATACCATTTGTTACACAGATTTGGTGCTAAATTTAAAAAATGTTCACCACTTGAGAATTGATAAAAATGATTAATAATCCCTCCAAAATACCACATTAAGACACCAGGACCTTGAGGAACACCATAGAAAAAGCCATGCGAATACACCATTTTAATATTGGCGAATATAACAAATTTATACTGCATGCAAACAATTGCATGGTTGTTTTCCCAAACTGCATGTGATTATCATAAAGTGGGCATGTCTGTAAATAGGAGACTCGTGGGTACCCATAGAACCCATTTTCATTCACATATCTTGAGGTCAGAGGTCAAGGGACCCCTTTGAAAATCGCCATGCCAGTTTGTCCTCGCCAAAATTTAGCGGAACTTCGTAGCATTATTTAGCCTGCTTCCAGAAAAGCTAGCAAGCAAGCATGACACAGTTATGTAGTTAGACATGGCTGGTACCAATGGATTCATTAAGCTCTCTAGTTTCATATGATACCAGTATCTTCACTTTAGCTTGAGAACTCAGCCCACAACAATCTCTGAAAGTCAGACTAGCGTCTCGAAGTGTTAAGGGTTTAACCTCCATTGGAGAACTTGAGTTCCAAAAATCTCCACCTGTCGTTCATCTGCTTCATTTCTTCCTAGAGGATAACGACACATTAGGTGATACAGCAGGCATTTCTTAATGCTGTTCTCTTCCTCTTTATTTTCCAGACCATAGCCCAGTGGCGAAAGGCAGGCTACCAGGAATTGGCAGAGTACGAGAACTTCAAACAGCTGTTGCTGGCTCCACTGGATGACGCCCAGGAGATCCTGCAGACGCGTTTCCCCATGCCGCGCTACGTCGACACCGAGCACGGAGGCTCACAGGCTCGCTTCCTGCTCTCCAAGGTCAACCCATCGCAGACCCACAACAACCTCTACGCCTGGGGACAGGTACTGTATTATAAGCTACACCTTACAGTTTCACCTTTTATAGTTGAGGATAGATTGCTTTTAGAGGTCAATGACATTTTCAGCAGAATGTCTAAAGATATCAAATTCATTTCTCACTCCTTTGTCTTCCTCCTCATGCCGCTTCAGTGGTGGGCTGAGGGTTATTTACAACCTCCTACAGAGCTTTCATAATCACATATCAGTATAACACGATTGATGAAAGTTTCGGAAATTTCTCATTTCCTTCTTGCGTCCAAATCAAGACTTTAAAACCCCCGGGATTGTCTGTATCCATGGGTGAAAAACAATCTGTGCTGACAACTCCGAACATTTAAAGTCGAACTGTCAGCAAACGCAGGTCTTGCATTTGCTAACCTCTGATTTTAAGTGTGGGAGATTGAAAGCTGCAAATAGCATTAATCTGTTATATCCCAAGTTAAGGAAGAGCTGAACCATAACCCGGAGTTTACAAACACTGTGAATACATCCACGGCAGTCTGAGAATCAGATTATAAAGAGAACAAGGCCTTGCATAAGATAATCTTAGTGATAAACCCGTTTACGTTATATTAAAGTGATCATGGGATCAGAGTTATGTCATGAAAAGATCCGTCTGCAAAGTGCGGGAATGACTCACCCACTATTTTTGTCTTCATTTTACTTCCTGTGCATCTACAGGAGGTGGGAGCCCCGATCCTCACCGATGACGTCAGCCTTCAGGTCTTCATGGACCACTTGAAGAAACTGGCAGTCTCCAGCTCCACGTAGACGTCTCCGTTCCGCCGCAAAGTGATCCGACATTCCCGTTCTGACATAGGGATCCATTAACATTTCCCCTGTTTTTGTAAAGGAGCCAAACCCAGAGAGTCGACCGTATGTGCTTGCTTGATTGTGGGAGTCGTGTGTGACATATCCATGCTACGAAATGAAAGGAACAAAAGGGGGGGGGGAAATGGCACATTCCTATGAAGAAAACATTTCTACTCATTTTCATTAACTAGGTATTTATGAGAAACGGCTCCAGTACTCCAGACTGTCCTCATGTAAGCAATATCAAATCCTCTATTTCTCTTTTATATTTGATATTACCTCTGACATGCATAATGATTAGACTGATAATTATTTTTTTGTCCAAAAAAAATGTGTCTACTGCATC
This sequence comes from Sebastes umbrosus, assembly GCF_015220745.1. NCBI lineage: Eukaryota > Metazoa > Chordata > Actinopteri > Perciformes > Sebastidae > Sebastes > Sebastes umbrosus. The sequence goes on along the minus strand of NC_051271.1, from coordinate 29,573,698 downwards.
AGCCTTGGTCGAAGGTGCTGTTTAATAGGACGCTTGTATGTGTTCGCTTTGTCTATAGCTAAAGATGACATGCCTAGAATTTTCTCATTAATAAATTGTAACGGTATCTTCTAATGCTGGCTAAGAAAATGTTCACAGGGCTAATCGGTCTTCAAACTGATGTTAAAATTTCTACATGGATTATACTTTTTTTAAGTGTTTTCCAAGAAAATTCTCTTCTGAATAATGAGGATTAATGTTCTGAGTAATGGAAGTCAATCACGGCATGTCAACCGAGACGCACTCTGTTTTCAATGACGAACATTTAGATGTATTTTTAACTTTAAAGGGTACTCTATAGTTCAGTCCTCTCATCTCATCTCATCACCATCTGGTATTTTGCACCCAAACGATTGCCCAAGTGTCTTTGTAATCAGACTTTAATATACTGTAAGACTGTATAAAAGGGACAGTTGTTTGATTTAGATCCTGTCTGGATTCTTAATGCTACCCATATAAAAGCCCCATCGGCTGGAAACAGATTCTGTCTGTGTTGTCTATCCTTGCAAACCGGCGTGCACGTCCCCGTTCACAAAGCAACTTTTGTCTCCTACTTTGGATTTTCACATGGAAGTCACCGAGGTTACCGTAGATGCTCAGTTCATACACAAGGCATCTGTTTGGTGATGTGCAGCAGAAGGAAAGACCTGTCTGGGGTTGCAGATTTGAACGATTGCGTGTCAGCTGTGTGTGTAAGAGAGAATGACGCACAGCATGTTGCTGCAACAGTATGTGACGCGTCCTCGGTGCAGATTGGAAGCGACACTCTCCCTCAACAATTGTCTTTTTCTCATTTGTTGCTACTGTACATAAAGCCCGCACGGCATGCAATCATAAAACCACTTGCGCACCATCTACTGTCAATGTAAGCTGATTTCAGAGCACCCAGACAGTATGATTTCGAGGATCAGTGAACGGCAGATTATGAAGACTAATCCGTAGGGGCTATCTGTTTAGAGGCAAATTCTACTCTTGGCAGCTTTAAGCGGAAGTTGCCACTGAAATACAAATGAAGTCTGTGTCTATCAAGAGCTTAGGCCGTACAATGTTGCCTTCTGAAGCCACATATGCTCCAAAGGTATTCAAGGTCAAGTAAAAAAAAGATACAATGCAACAGCTCTTAATCTCTTTTAAACATGGACACTCCTGCAGAAAGCCAAAAAGCTCCATTTTGTTCAGTAGAGGTTGGTGCAGCTGCGTGAGATCTGATCTGCCGTACTGTACATGGATATGAAGTGATCTCATAATGCAAAGGCTGCAGCTGTGCATGTTCAATGACGTTCAGAGGAACAAAAGAACATTACCATTTCTCTCAGCACACTATTTTTTTTTTTTTTTTTGGTCTTCAGTGATCATTGATGATGCTCACGTCCATGTGATTCCCAGGCTTAGGCAAAGCTGTAAGGAAATGTGTTGTCTTATTATCTCCTATCAAATCCTAACGGATCAGTTCTAGTCCCAGCAGCCAGAGAAATCCATTCCGGCGTCACAGATAACTTATGTAAGATTTCTATTTGCAATATGTCATAGCATGTTTATATAACTATGATTGACACAATACTGTAGTCAGATGATGCCTGACATAAATAGAATAGTTCAGGTCCTTTCAGCAATTTAGATTATAGGAGCTAAAACTTAAGTCTGAATGTATATTAATATTGTGTGAGTACATGTAAAAAAAAAAATTAATCCCTAGAAAGCTCAAAGCAACATGAGTTAATAGTCACCCCAATATGAAATAAATGTTTTTTTAAAAATTAGGTTTAGGCAATATAACTACAACTTCTTTAGGTTTAGGCAAAAAAAAGTTAGGTTTAGGCAACAAAACTACAATTTCTGGAGGTGTAGGCAATAAAACAATAACTTCTTTAGGTTTAGGAAATAAAACAACAACTTCTTTAGGTTTAGGCAATAAGACTACAACTTCTTTAGGTTTAGGCAATAAAACAACAACTTCTTTAGGTTTAGGCAATAAAACAACAACTTCTTTAGGTTTAGGCAAAAAAGAACACTTAATTAAGTTTAGGGAAAGACACTGTGTTTTGGGGTTGAAATAACTAAAACACAAAGACAACTACACATTGTTGGTTTCACACGGGATGCAAACTCCGGCCTCCTGGGTAAAAACCCTGTGTTGTGTGTCATCCACCCCTTATACGTTCATTATGATATGTTTACGTCCATCATGATCATTTTGGGGGAGTGGCTTTGGAGGGAGGCCTGAAGCGACGGACTGTCAGTGTTGCCAACTTGGCGACTTTCTCTCTAGATTTAGCGACTTTTGGAGCTAGTGCTGCTAGCTGATTTCATGGAAAAAGAGTTGGCAACACTAGGCTGTTTTTTTCATTTGGATCATTTTTTAAAATCTAGTGTACTCTTGCTGGTTTTCCAGCATTACCGACCCCTAAGTTTATAGGCATACAGTTGGTTATTTATTTGCACATCTAGCAATATATGGAGCGGCAAAATTAAATAAAGAAAAGCCAAAATAAAATTCACTATCAAAAATGAACCCCAAATCCTTAGCTAGAGTTTATTCTCCATCCATTCCAGCTTAGTTTTAAACCGATCAATAACTGTGACAAAGAGCCTGAACCTAGATTGTGACCTCAAAATAAAATGACCATTATCATACATAATGCAGCACTGAAGTCTATAACTGACAGAAAATATTATTTTCTTGCATCTTTCCGTGTTTATTAGCCTATGGGGATCTAAAATTCACACAAATAGTCCTATCAAATCTATCCTCATGTGTGCTGCAGTGTACATAGTAGAACGGCCTCTTCTGAAAAGTGCCAAACTGAATTATTCTCCTACAAAAGGCTTTGGTGGATGTGTGAACATTCATTCCCACAAGCTACAGCAAAGGACTTAAAATGTGTTAACTTGAGAGCAGGGATTATCTTCTTGTTTTTGCCACAAATTATCACAAACCTCATGGACGTCATAGGCAGACTGTAGCCAAGTATTCTGACTTCCAATATGCTGCTGATATTCAATAAGACCCTGGCAGCTGTTGACAAGAACCGCTGGGTGATCTCAGGACACCACAGGGCACTTTTTAAAGCTTTGAGATGTGCACACGCGTACAAGGGTTCACTCACACAGAGTGGGAAGGGATGATTTACCCGACAGTATTTCAGTGGGTCTCCAGTGGAAACTTTTCAACCATTACCAAAGCAGTTCATCAAATTCCATTTGTTATTTTTGTGCCTATAAGCCTGGATAATACAGATCACCCCTTGATCACCTTTATGTACAAGATCATGCCAAGGTGGAAATAACCCACAGTATCATCAGCAGCTTGTTCAGCAGTATTTGGGGCACTTTGGTGGCCTGATTTGTCCATTTTCAGAATCGTGTTGAAGTGCGGCTTAGCCTCCGGCGTGGGGGGGTTGAACATGAAGGCATGCTGCTGAGGTAACCGAGACGTCAGGCCTATCTGGCCTCATTTACTCTGGGGTTGTTAACACTGTTTGCACGGAGGCTCAAACAACTGGTATTTTTAGCTCACTCTCACTCAGAAGAATCAAAGTAGCTCATGGGAAACGCCCTTTGAAATGCCAACATTCGCGTCTCTCATCTCTCTACTCCAGCACAGTTCAGATTAGAAGAGTCATCTCTACTTCTCACACTGTGCGGAGCTCAACAGGCCGTCATCAGTGTGGTCAGCAGCAGCAGCTCATCATCCTCTCCATGACCTCCCTCCGAACAAAACACAGATCAGCTTCTTTGAAAAACGGAAAGAACTCCGAGAAGCGACTAATAGAAAAACGGCAACTGCTGTGAGGAATTAACAAGAAATAGTTGTACAGTTGCATTTCATTTATTTTATTGAGCGGCTGTGGCTGACGTAGAGCGGGTCATCCACCAATCGGAAAGGTTTGGCAGTTCTATCCCCGGCTCCTCCAGTCCACATGTTGAAGTGTCTTTGAGCAAGACACTCAACCCCAAAATTGCTCCCGAAGGCTGTGCCGTCGATGTGTGAATGGGTGAATGCTGACATGGAGTGTAAAGCGCTTTGACTGGTCGGAAAGGCACTATATAAATGCAAGTCCATTTGCCATTGACTAGTAAACGTGTAATGCACCGTTTTGGACATTCTGCATAATTCAGAATAGGTGTCAAATGTAACATCTGACTGTTATCCTTTACTTCGTCAACCTGCTCATCATTGGTGGCCTCTATCATATTGCTGTAAAAACATATCATTTTTTTCTCACCAAAAACTACATTTTACAAGATTATATTTGAATGCATCATTATAGTGTTATAATCTACCATCGCCTAATACTCATTTTACTGAGCAGAGCCTGAACACAGCATGATGTAACACAATGATACATCCCTTAAAGGGACTATTTGTAACTTTCAGAAATGCTTCTTAACAGCGACACCTGTGGCCGTGAAATCAACGAATCCTAGTGTTGGCTTTTCCTGCCTAAGTGCAGGCTGAGGCAGCGGGGCTCTGCAGCGTGTCTACCTGCTCTCTCCGCCCGCAGCCGGAGAGAGCAGAGGAGACACCGGCACCCGGTCGGTAACGAGAAGACAACGTAAATCTCTGTAGAGCTCCATCACTTCACAAGACACGGAAAACCTCTGTTGGTCTGGAGGAGCTTCAGCAGTTATTTCTGCACAAACGTCCCCTGTACATTCACTAGATATTCTCAGAGCTAAACTAACTCTTCTGCAGTGTGTAGTGAGCGCGCGTTCACGTCTAGAGGTGGAGCGAGCTGAGCTGTCTGAGTAAAGGCGAGCAGGCAGAGGAGGAGGGTACAGTGGCTACACGTGAACGCGCATATGCGAGCGCGCATGTGTGACGACCCGCTACATTTATGCGCGTACAAAGTTACAAATAGTCCCTTTAAGGAACTACCATAAAACTTCAATCAAAAGCCATGTATGCAATAAATTATTATTTTTTTAATTTAAAGTGTACGGGAAAAAATCGGAGCACCCGGAGTAAACCCTAACTTAAACATGAGACTTAAAGAGTAACCAATCATAGTGTTCATTTCAGCAGAGGACATTCACCTAACATGACAATATGACAAAATAAACACTTTCAACTGCATTTCTGCTGCACTCACAAGTTAGATGGTACTGCCTGCATGGAGTGTATGGCCCTGGAAAGGACATTTTGCAAAATTTTGTACCACTTCCTGTGTCCACTATGTATTGCTAGAGAACACACACACACACTAATTATACAGTATGTTGCTGTATATCATGTGCAGATCACACCATGTAAATCTCATTTAAATTGAATGTTCTTTGTCACATAAGGCTGACTTCCTTCTGGAGGAAAGGCTGATTGGTGAAGTTGAAATGAGGAGTTATCTGATATGATACCTCCTCATTTCACTACAAAAACTTAAATAAGGTGGCAGCAGGCTGAACGGAGATCGCCTGAAAGTTTACTTAGGCTACTGTAGGTTGTATTGTGTCATTTTCAGTAAATACCGCAGTGTAAAACCTGTTTTCTATTTAAAAAACACAACTGTCAGAAGAGAGCTAAAAGTATTACTCACCTATCTTTTAAGTCTTTACGTCTCCAGTCTGATCTTGAGCGCACAGTTGATGGATATGTGGTTTGTTTACATGACGTAACAGAAGTTCATATTTAACGGTGTGTGGACAGAGAGCGTCCAATGTTATTAGGCTATTAGTAGATAAAAATACCACAAATCTATCTTCTTACCTTGTTGGTTTCTTATTCTGTCAATAAGAAGAGACAACAAGGTCGATATTATTCATCATTACAATAAAATATTTGTTCTGCATTATTAAAAAACATAGATTCATTTCTAGGAGATTCAGTGACCCGCTGAACCAACGCAAACTGCACCTTGGGTTTGACCGTTTCATCAGAGTTTGTGAGTGATTGACAGCTGCTCAGAGACGGCAAGGCTCCAGGTCAGCTCTGATTGGTTGTTTTCCAGTCTGTGAAATCTTGCAGATGCCATTAGGAGCACCAGAGGACACCGGAGGACACCGGAGGACACCGGAGGACGCAGAGGCACAGTCGTACATAAGTACATCATTTAAAAATAAATTAATGAATAAATAATGGAATTTAAAATTGTATACAGGTTTTAATCAGACATTTAAAAGCATTTCCCTTAATGATTCCATTATTTATTTATGAATTCATTAATGTATTTTTAAATGATGATATTGACTATATTAGTTTTATATTGTGAAATATATTCGCTTATTCTTTTGTAGTGAAAAATCTGAACATGTTTATACTGTTTTCAACTTTCGAAATAAAGTATGAAAAAAAACTACCGAAGAGTATAGAAGCAAAAAAATAAAATAAAATAAAATAAAATAACAAAAAAAAGACTAAGCAAATCCAGTAGCAAATCCAGTAAACGCAGCAGGGAAATGCAAATGTGAAAAGAAGTTGCCTGATTAAAACCTGTATTCTTAATTCAATTTGTGAATCCAATTATTTATTTCTCTTTTTCAACTGCAGTTTCAAATACAATTTTAAATTCCATTATTTATTTATGAATTAATTACTGTATTTTTAAATGATGTACTTATTGATTGTTTTATGGCGTTTTTGTAAATCCCTTTTTGAATTTGAAGTATTTATTGATGGACTAATATTTAATTTGTAAATTCTTTTTCATAATTCTTCTTTTCATTGCATATTAAAATGTCAAATAATTAAATACTTTGTAATTTAGTACATTTTTAGCATATGTTTTTATGTTTTTATTCTGTATTGTTTTTATCTTGATGTTTGCACTATTTTAACTTATGTAAAGCACTTTGTAACTATGTTTGGAAAGGTGCTATACAAATAAAGTTTATTATTATTTATTTATAGATTAACAAATTCATTTGTAAACACATTTATTAATGCCTTTTTTTTTATTGTGCAATGAGTTATTAATCAATTAAATGCTTTATTACTATTTAGGTGACTCTGGTGGTCCTCCATACTGCAGTTGATAAGTTGTGAGAGATGGAGGGAGATGATGCATCCTATTGACACACACACACACACACACACACACAGAGAGAGACCACAAATCCTTTGACAACGTGACGTCCTATAGGCTGGACTCTCGTGGGGCGTAAAAGAGAAAACCCTCGTGTGGAGATGTGAGACTGTGATGTCTCAGTGTGTGCATGGACATGTGGGTATCCTCGCCATCAATGGAGATGTTTGGTAACTGTGGAGAGCCACATGGGATCTGTACTTCACCAGGTGTGTTTGGAAATTAGCCGGGGGCTCGTGGTGCAACTCCACCTCCACTTCTATCCATCACCCATGAACTTTCCGGTCGTCCTCGCGCCGCTGCACCCTTCTCCTCACGGACAATGAAGACTTCTCGCAGGTGCAGGAGCTTTCTGTCGGTCAGCTTGAACTTCTTCGCCCTGTTCTTCTCCATCACCGCGTTCATCACGACGTACTGGTGCGTGGGCACGCAGAGAGTACCCAAGCCAAAGTGCAGCAAGCTGCGGACGCACCAGTGCATCGACTACGGAGTGAACGAGACCGACCCCAACAAGGTGGTGTACAGCTGGGAGACCGGAGACGACCGCTTCCTCTTCAGACAGTTCCACACCGGCATCTGGTATTCCTGCGAGGAGAACATCCACGATGAAAGTAAGAGGAGGAGAAGGTGTGTGTGTGTGTGTGTGTGTGTGTGTGTGTGGCTACTTTATACCTCACCATGTGACACTGTAACTTGATGACATTCACTGCTTATTATATGACATATTATTATATGAGATATGATATATCCATGTCCTAATTGTGGCAGGCAAGGCAAGGCAGCTTTATTTGTAGAGCACATTTCAGCAACAGGGCGATTCAAAGTGCTTTACATAAACATTCAAGAACATTGCAACAAAGTGTAAAAGAACATTAAGACATAATTAAAACAGTTATAAAAACATAAAAACATTAAAGATTAATAACACACAAGAGTTAAAGCTCTAGTGCAGTATAAGATCATTATCTGGTTTAATTAAAGGCAGCAGCAAACAGGACAGTTTTAAGCTTTGATTTAAATGAAGTCAGAGTTGGAGTTGGTCCTGCAGGTTTCTGGGAGCTTGTTCCAGATATTTGGTGCATAAAAACTGAACTATGCTTCTGCATGTTTAGTTGTGACTCTGGGGACACTAAGCAGACCTGATCCAGATGACCTGAGAGGTCTGGATGGTTCAGAACATAGCAGAAGATCTGTAATGTATTTTGGCCCTAAACCGTTTAGTGCTTTGTAAACCAGCAGGAGTATTTTGAAATCAATTCTCTGAGAGACAGGGAGCCAATGTTTTGCAATGGTTGATGGTGCTGCTGGGATTAAGTGACTGTTATTGCAGGATAACTTCCCTGGTCTGTCCAGTGAAGTAGTTTTTAATGATGAAATGATTGAAAAAAAGAAGCCTTTATGTTGAAAAACTGTGTTTTCTCATGGTTTCAAATTCTTTTACCTTTATTTTGATACCATTGATTTAAAAATCTATCTAAAAAAACAAACAATTTGGGGCTATTTTAACAGTTTTTGGGAGTATATAAAATTGCATTTTCCCTCATATTTCACTCCATCCTTTCCCATATCTTTTGATTAGGGATGCACCGATACCGGATCGGATATCGGGCCGATACTGACTCGAATAGCTGGAGCGGGTATCGTTGACAATGGGGCCGATTTAGTTCAATTCTATGTTTATATACATTACATAATGGAATTTGAATTCCTGTTCAAGTTTTAAATAAAATTGTTGTTGCAAAAAAGGTTTACACTTGAATTATAATTCCTGTTAATTTATAAGATGTTTTTTTACTAAGTTGCTGGTTTAGGATTTATTATTTTAATAATATCATTCAGTTAAATTATATCTATGTATATATTTGTTGTACATATTTTGTTTTACAAAATTAGAAAAGCAATATTGAAGTCAAGTCTGATGTTGCCGTACACATAACAGAATAATCCCAGTCACTTCCACATTGGTATCGGACCGGTACTCGGCTATCGGTGTCGGGACTGAAAAATTCAGATCAGTGCATCCCTAGTTTTGATTGTTACAGAATAGATCATCATTGTCATCAACACAGTTTACTCAGACAGACAGCAGGCATAACCAGCGGCTCACCATTCACATTTAAAAAAAAAAAAAAAACACTTATAAACAAATGGAAAATCATTTCATTCATCATTTTAACTCCCTCATTTGTCATAATGGGGCTCTCTGTTCTGTTCTGTTCGCTCAATTCAGAGATTAGATCAGATTAGTCGCTCTCTTTGACTTAGTCCCTTTCATGACAATTTCAGGATAATCGCCTTCCATTTATATCAGTCTGCTTATATGTGGCATGAAATGCAGAGCAAACAGCAGCACGTGGGAGGTTCAGTCTGAAGTTAATAAAAAAAAAGGAGAGCAGGATGGCACTCACTTCAGATTCAGTATTGTACTCGGGCCGAGGCTTTAAGTGGGTGGCTGCACAGCACTCGATAGGGGCAGAATGTGATTGCACTAGGGCTGACCCGAATGCTTCGAAGCTTCGACCGTGGCCATGGTATTCAACCTCCAAATCACTATTCGAATGCTTCGCTTTTTAAATCTTTTTTTATTTTTTACATATAAGTATGTAATAATAATGTTTGAATCCCAAAATATCCCATGCAATAAGGAATAATCCAACATTATTCATATTTAACATGAATTATTATTAGTTATTCTCAGACGGATATCGCTGTTTGTTGTGTGTAGAGGTGTGTTTGTGTACAGTAATGCGGCAGTGGCGCTGTCCCGGGCCCTGAAACGGGGGAGATGGAGACAGACAGACAGAGGAACATGTCAGTCTGCCGTGCTGCTCCACGAAGCTTCGAATACCTTCGAATATTTCTCACCGAAGCTTCAAAGCCCAAAAAATGGTATTCGGGACAGCCCTAGATTGCGCAAGCTTCATTCGTTCACTGGGAAAGCAATTTGGTCACATTGGAGTAAAGTAATTGAATAACAAAGGGCTCAAGGGGTAGAATGAGTTGCCAAGGTAACGTGCGTCAGAAGAAGGTGTGAAAAGTTCAGGTCAAAGGTGGGATCAGGCCAGATTAGTCTTCTGTGGTTCGTTCACTGCAACATGAGAAACACCACTCCGCCTATACCTGTCATAATGTGCTCGTAATTCATGTGTTTATGACGCTCAAGACTAGAATTGAACCAGAGATTACTCAAGAAGGAATTCCTAGTACATCTCATCAAGTGGCTGTACGATGGGGGGGGGGGGGGGGCTGAGACAGCTTGAGTTAATAAGGATTATGTAACAGGGGCCTTGATGAGTTTTTCCTCAAAACAGCTGTTGCCACCCTCCTTCTACCTGATTAAAGTGTTACATTTACAACAAATCCAGCGACACGCTCCGCTCGACAGATGACAGAAGGAAAACATCACATCTGCAGGAATGTGCCGTGTCAAGGGTCATTTTTTTTACATCCCGTTTGTTAAATTGACACGGGCTGTTATTACTGTACGTCTCACATTGTGTTTAAGTTTGCGTGTAATTACCATGCATCTATTTTTTCTTCAGAATTATTTCTCTATTCTATTGTAATTCTATGCAAAGTACCTTTTATTCAAAAGGACAAGAGCCAGATGTTGAGCGGCGTTGCCAACACACCAGCTGGTGACACTGAATCAGAAGCCCCAAAAGCTGCATTCCTGACATATGCCTCTTATTCAAAATACTGTTTATTCATTTTGGAACTTATGACCTCTGTTTGCTGTGTGGTCATCGGGCAGGAGGTCATACTCTGTCTAAGCCGATCCAGCTAAACACACCTGGACAGAAATTGTGAATTAAACACAGATGAGAACTTGGACTGAGGCCTGTGTCAGCTCAGTACTGAGAGCATTTATTTATTGAGTTTAGTTTAATCCCAAACCGCTCCCCTCTGACCTTTTCAACAACTCGCATGTTCTCCAAACTCTTCCACAAACAGGGTACTCACTAATTTCTGAACTGCCACATAGTGAATTCAACATAAGGTATTGGCTAAAGCTGCCACTGCTACTGTGCTGTGCTAAGTCATGACAGTATGTTGTTTTTTTCTGCTCTAGGTGAGATGTGCAGAAGCTTCATCGACTTGGCCCCTCCATCAGAGAAAGGTGAGTGTCCCAAAAGGACTCCCGTGAAACAGTTACTGTTTAGTGGAGAATATTCTATTTCTGCTAATAGATCCCCCGAAATGTTACACACCGATCCTTTAAGTTGATTCTTTAGACAATGACAGTAAAGTACAGTCTCCAAAGGCAAAACCGTAACACCCGCATGAGCAGCGCAGGGTGGCTACCTCGCTGAAATGCTGCGTTTCTCACACGTATGGCGTCCACACTGGCAGCGTCTCTGCTGCTGCCAGCCCTTTCTTTCTACATAGAGTTTGCCTTTCATAATGTCCATTTCATTTCATTATAAATATCATATTTATTTTAGACAGAAAAAAGGTTAAGAAGTGTGTGCTCATTTGTAAATATTGTAATTTAGTAATATAATAAATATAGTAATTACCCACATTAAAACCTGGTATTTTATTCATTCATGGAGCAAGCCACTGCATCTCTACAAAACTGTCCTGTAAATATTTCAGAATAAAAGCCTTGATTTATTAACAAATTAAGGAATTCCGTCCACAGAAAAAAATGCTTCAGGGCTTCTATTTTGAAACGGATGCAGGAAGTGTTGATTTAAAAATAAATCTTTACTTGTTTCATGTCTGTGACATATTCTACAGATATCTAGACATTGAAACTGTAGTGATGTTGCTGGTATGATGTCAATATACGGTCAAACGATCACTTTCACCGCCACGCGCTGCTCATGCGAGCAGTGTGTCCCGGCCGTAACAGTGAAGTTAAATACACATTTTCTAAATAATTTGACCTATTGATGAAGGTATGATATCAACAGTTATCCACTGAGCTATGGAGGGCGATTGTTACCCTATACATAATACTTACACTTATACCTATAAGTACTTACATCATGTTTGGTCTGCTTCTCTAACTCCCAAGTTCCCAAATTCACTAAGCACTTAACTTTAATTTTGGGCATTGCCCTTTTAATATGAAACCATGGGGACACAGAGCATTCACATTCACACATTTGGTGTTGACTTTTAGGATTTTCAGCTGTGTTGATGCTGTCATTGGAGAAATACGCACTTCCCGCCTCTCTGCGAAGCAATTGAATAGGAAGAAAGACGAGAGGGAGACTGCAATGGAGATGCAATCACGCTTGGCTTGATTCATTTGAAAGCTGAGTACGATTTGGAGTGGACTCGAGAGCTCTGACATCAGCTGAAAATCAGCAGTGTACCAGTGCGGACATGTTAACATCAGCCCCTATTAGCTTGCCCGAGGAACCACTGAGATGTTGGATTAGATCTAATTTGTCCACTTGTCCAAAAGATATCAGTGTTTTAAGACTAGTATTAAAAAAATGATTCACAGTTATTATCAACCATAAACAGCAGCCCATTTCAAAGGACATGCATGAAACAACTACACTGTGTACTCAGGCTGACTACGGATATAAGTTATATCACACCATGATATAAAATGTTAATATTTGATGTTATTGTAATCAAATGTGCCCATTTTGCAGGGATGCTGTGGCTGTCGCTGGTTTCTGAGATGTTGTACATTGTCCTGCTGGTGGTGGGCTTCAGCCTCATGTGTATAGACCTGGTCCACTCCAGCAACGTCATCGATGGACTCAAGCTCAATGCCTTTGCTGCCGTCTTCACCGTGCTCTCTGGTAGTTACACGTTATTTCTTATTAACTGAGAGGCTTTGAGTGTTTTGTTTTTAGTGCCTGTGATGCACTTTAGTCACGTGTTTGTGATTCCACTTTCCACACAACTTGATAAAAGATATGCACAACATAATATATCTCATCATGTGGTAATCAGGGCATGATAAACTCTGAATGAGGATTTAAGCCTATCAAGATTAGCATCTCATTATTTTGTTTACATGCATATTTGTGTGGCTCAACTATACGTCCGTACTTGTGGAAACAAATCATCCTATTTCTGAGGAATTCTATTTAGTATATTTTTGTATTTGAACCACATGTTGTCTGTATTATTCCAGGTCTTCTTGGCATGGTGGCTCATGTGATGTACACACAGGTCTTCCAGGTCACTGTCAGCCTCGGCCCACCTGACTGGAGGCCGTACAACTGGGACTACGGCTGGTCCTTCTGGTAGGACTCCACAGTCACACAGTAGAAGCCAAAGATCGTACTACGTTCGCTCATCAATATCATATGACGCACCGCTCTATAAATAAAGTTTAAGTCAACTCCATTAGGAGATTAGATGAGGGATTCCATTTTTCCATGTAGCAGCCCCAAATAGTTGATCGTAGCTCTGCTCTCACCTCTCCCCAGCATCACTGTCTCTAATGAAAAAAGCCCAAAGCTCTCATGTTATGGTAGGATTAGGCTTTGGTGTCCAAAGCCCCAACACAGGCGCGATTGGAATTGTATAAGGGGATGATATTTCACTCCTTTACAATATGCACATTATGCTGAAAATTTGTTTTAGAAGCTAAACAATTCTTGACCTTTTGTGGGCATTAGCCAACCCACGTGAAAAGTACACGAGACGATGATTTGATTGTCTGATCTCACATGTGGCACGGCATGCTTGAGGGGAGCGGAAGGACTTACAAGTGATTGATTGTAATCTCCGCAAACAACAAAATATTGAGGGAAAAATGTCTAAATGCAATTTGAATTGTGTCCCGACATGGGTGCTCACCATTTTTCATCACAAACGGCAGAGTCACCACATGTGCTGAATTACAAAGTGAATTTTTTCTTTTCTTTTGCTCTGTTGTTTTTATCAGCATGGCCTGGGCGTCCTTCACCTGCTGCATGGGCGCATCAGTCACCACCCTCAACTCCTACACAAAGACCGTCATCGAGTTCAGGCACAAACGCAAGACCTTCGAGCAAAGCATCCGAGAGGAGCACGCGCGGGAGGCTTTCGGATATTTCCAGGAATGCTCCCTGCACTCCATCTCCAAATCTGTAGAGGTTTATTCCAGCCAGAGCCTGAAAAGTGGCAGGAAAACTCCCATACCTGTGGACTCTCTGGACCTGACTGACATTGCAACATCTTTGGGGGAAGAGCAGTGCTGAACGGGACGGGACAGGAGGTGGTGGCATTCCTCTCAACTTGATGGATGGAAGCGTTGTTGTCCATATGTGGTCGGCATTCAGTACGGGATGAACAGCTAACAGGATTTCAGGCTGTATCATGAGCTTCACCTGATTCATTTTAACACTGCCTTAAATGTGGGTGTGTTGTTGACATTGGGAGCTTCAAACCAGCTGACAACTGAAAAAAAGTGGACTTGAGCTAATCTCATGGATGAAGGTGTTGTCTCTGTTTATGTAACCTACCACAATGTAGATTTAAGAGAAAATGTGAAGTATACCCATATAAATAGAGCGAGGGCCTCTCAGATGCTAATAGCCTTATTAAACATGTTTCAGTCAATCAATAAATCAATGCAAAGACAGGGTGACAGTTGGTCACTGGTTAACTGGTTTTTCATTCATTGTGAAATAAAGCCACAAAGACTTGCTGCAAATTATGTGTCTAGTCTGCCTACATATATAAATTATAAATGATATGTGAAGTGTAAGTGTGCAGAATTCTTGTACACAGAATGCGGGATAATTTTTCTGTTGGATGTTCACAATCAGTTACTTTCATCGTCTCATGAAGCCCAAACGAGCATTTGCAAACACACTTCTCATCATGTCAGGAAAAACTGCAGAGAAACTTATAACACAGTGTTTTGTAGCATTCAAGTTTATATGAACTCTTGTAATTAGTATAGTGTCACACATTTCCAGTACAGTATGTAATTCACAACCTATGTTCTATTTATTCCGCCACATTTTTTGGCATTCCTTCAACATATTTCCTGCTACTTCACCATCTTCTTACAGTTTAAAGCCAACAATGCAGTGCAGTGGCTTTGCTATTCAACAAACCTTGAAATATTCCACATCTCATTCATTCATACATTATTGATATTATTCAACTTTTAAAGCCAGCAATCCAGTGGCAGCGTCAGGCTTTCAACATCCAGCATTCACACGGCAATTTCTTCAGAAATTACCTTCCTAGAAGATATTGGTCCTTTAGAGAAAGTAATGTCGGTCTGGTTTCAGAGGGTAGGAGGAAAATGTAATTTCCTGAATATACTGTACATTTTACAGTTTTCTATGATACTACGTATGAACTTTGTAATTTCATATTTTTTTCACACTTTTTTAATATGGTAGTTATACTGGCAAAATTATTTATTGTCTGAGGCAAGTCATATGTTTAGGATAATCTTTTTTATGCTTCAGTCTAAGACAAGTTTTTCTTTCGGGAGACCATAAAAGCAACCTTGACCTTGAATATTACTTATCTCGTCTCCAGACCTGGTATTTTATTATTTGCCAGAGCGTCACAGCTGTAGCTGAATAAAGAGAAATACAGTAGTTTCTCCTCATGCAGGGATGTGAGAGCCTCTGGGCTGCTGACTTCATAGCAGTGACCTTGGTTTGGGAAAGTGTATTTCAGAGCAGTCTAACGTAAGATGATTCTCATGAGCCACAGTGTGACTCAATGACCCAAAAATAAAACACATCAAAGTAAACGCCAGCATGAGCATGTGCAACAAGATTATTTCAAATAAATAAAAAAAACAGCTGATGCATTTAAGATATTGAAAAAAGGTGGATAGCATGCAGTATAGGTCTGAAATTAAAAGCTTTATTTGGGGGGTTTTATGGGCATGGTTGCCTTATTTCAGTGGTGCAAAGTAACTAAGAACATTTAATCAAGGACTGTGCTCAAGTACAAATTTAAGGTATTCATACTGTACTTCGGTATTTCTTTTTTATCCTACTTTATAATTCTACTCGACTGCATTTAAGAGGGAAATATTTTAGTTTTTACTCCACGGCATTTATTTGATAGTTGTAGTTACGTTGCAGATTCGGATTAGTAATTCTAAAATATAACAAACAAATTAACAAATTATATATGGATTACACAGATTATATAAAGCCTCATCCACACTGGGAACGTCAGGAGCGCGTGGCAGCTGCAGGATGCCAGTAGAAATCCATCCATAAACCCTGACAGTAGTGCAGACTAGTCTTGTGTGAGACTGCTCTCTAGTGACAAAAAATAGACTTGCATTCATTCAGGTGCTGCTGTATGATTTTAAATAAATGCAATTACTTTGTTCATCAGGGGCCCTAAAAGCTGCAGATTTATTGTGTGTCAATTTCTTTTTGGTAATTTAACTAATTGAAACAAATTGAAGAGTACAGATTGTGTATAACAAGTTCTTCCCTATCACGTTGTGTTATAGTTTCCAGATTGCCATAGAAACCACAGTCATGTGAGCATCAGTTAATCTAACTGTGACTCAACTGTAACATGATACAAAGATTAGTTTGTGGTGGTCACATGACTTACTTAGAAAGACAAAATAAATATTTTAAATGAAAATGTAAGTCTAGACATTTTATTTTTTTTTATTCCATTTTTTAAATTTTTTTATTGCTAATTTGAAATGTGCGGGAGGAAACCTGAGCACCTGGAGTAAACCCAGACATAAACATCCTGCTACTTTCTAATCTGAGGTTTAAGATGTTCCGAAAGTCTGTATTTTGGCTCCCCCTTACCTGCAGAGACGTAATTGGCCTCTTCACCACAAGTGAAACCCAACCCTCCAAAGATTGTATCATTTGCAGTCTGTTCTGCATTCTTCACTGCAGCATCATGTGCATCCCCTCTCTGCTCCTGCAGTCTGACACGTTTTTCAGCTGCCAGGACACTGAAGTTATGTAATTCTGTGGCCTTTATAGCCTTGAGAGTGGTCGTGGTTGCCTATTGCTTCTTTAAGGGCGCCAGATTGTCAAAAATCGGACCTGTCATGAGCTCCCTGCACCTCCCTGCTTTTTCAGTCGGTTTTAGGAAGAAACTGCAACTTGCAGCATCACGTTTCTCCCTTTTCTGCTCCTGCAGTCTGGCACATTTTTCAGCTGCCGTGGAGACATTGAAGTTCTGCATATCAATTCTGGGTTTTTTTCTGTCAAACTTGACAGAAACAAAATCAAACTCATCAAACCAGTCCTGGTTAGTGTTTCCACTCTTCCAACAATCACAAACTCTGGTTTTGGTCGAAATAAACCCTTAATTCATTGCATTAGATGTGAAAAGAAACAGCCATTATGCTCTCTTCAAAGGGACCAGACTCCATTGAAAAACACAGTCATTTCGAATTTGTTCCTATTAGTCCATCCATCCATCCATCCTTGACTTTGACAAACACCCAGTATGTCAATAAGTCACAATGTAGTATTTTCGATGGCAAGTGCCATAAATGGCAACATGATCTGTTCTGCATTCTTCACTACAGCATCATGTGTCTCTGTGCTCCTGCAGTCTGACATGTTTTTCAGCAGCCAGGGAGACATATTTAGCTTATTTAACATAAAAAAAGCCGTTGCAGTGTATGAATGCAGGAAGAAGACCCCCAGACCCCTATGGAAGTTTTTATTGGACTTTATTAGTTGTAATCCACAGAAGACATTCCACAAATGTGTACCATGATTTTTCCAAATATTTCACTATCCACAAACATGTATTTTTTGGTTTTGTGTTGTGTAAAGTCACATCCACAAAAATACAGGGCGATTTGCAAAAACGCATAACTTACTCTGTAAATACGTATTTTAAGGTTTACATGTAAAGTGATATCTACACATTTGTGCATCTATTTCGCATTTGCAGATCGCTTCCTGTGGATTTATGGGCCACATGACATTTGTAACTTTCCTCCTGTTTGTTTACAGAATTTTGTCCGATTGGTACCGCAACAGATCTGCAGATAATAGTTGTAATCCACAGAAGACAATTCACAAATATGTACCGTGATCTGCAAATATTTCACTACCCACAAACGTATTTTTGTATTTGTGTTGTGTAAAGTCACTATCCACAAAAATACATGTTTTTTGGATAGTGAAATATTTGGAAATCATGGTACACATGTGTGGAATGTCTTCTGTGGATTACAATTAATAAAGTACAATACAAACTTCCATAGGGGATAAACGGCTTTTTTATGTTACTGTAAATAAGCTAAATATATCTCCCTGGCAGCTGAAAAACGTGTCAGACTGCAGGAGCAGAGAGGGGATGCACATGATGCTGCAGTGAAGAATGCAGAACTGATCATGTGTCAGATCCTTTATGGCACTAGATGGACTAATAAGAAATGACTGTGTTTTTCAATGGAGTCTGGTCCCTTTGAGGAGAACATAATGGCTGTTTCTTTTCACATCTGATGCAATGAATTAAGGGTTTATTTCGACCAAAACCAGAGTTTGTGATTATTGGAACAGTGGAAAGACTAACCAAGATTAGTTTGATGAGTTTGATTTTGTTTCTGTCAAGTTTGACAGAAAAAACAAAACAGAATTGTTATAATTGTTGTAATAAAAACTTCCATAGATCCCCGCTTTTGTTTTGAAATCCTCACTATTTTTGAGGCAAGTCAAGGCAAGGCAAGGCAGCTTTATTTGCATAGCACATTTCAGCAACAGGGCAATTCAAAGTGCTTTACATAAAACATTGTGACAAAGTGCAAAAGAACATTAAGACATAATTAAAACAGTTATAAAAACATTAAAGATTAGAAAATAAAAACAAGCTAAAAATAAAAGCTAGGATAGAAACTAAAATAGAATATAAGGATAGAATATATAATATGAGGTCTCAAGGTTGTCAAATCTGGCTGCAGTATATACTAAAAGTAAAAAGTGAAAGTATGCGGTTTGGAACGCACCCCGTGTTTCCTGTCTCCTAGACTCCGCCCCCTCTGACGCGCTGCTCCTGTGAGCGTCGCTGGTTCTTCCTCTACTCTGGCGGAGCAGCACCGACAGGAGGAGCTGATAGTAGTCTAGTCTAGTTGAGTTGAGTTGGCGGGCTGTTCGGTCCGGTTAGGTGTAAACCAAGCGGTGAGCTGAGCTCCAGAGGAAGCTGCTGAACAGGAGACATGGAGGAGACGGGCGGTGCGACCGCGTACGGGGCTTCGCTCGCAGGAGGAGGCTTCGACTTCAACAAGTTCATCCGACAACCGCAGACCATCGTGCGGATCCTCAGCTGGGTGAGAGAGAGAGCACTGTGTGTGTGTGTGTGTGTGTGACTGAACAGCGCATGTTCAAAGGTTAGACGGAAGTTATGTTCAACATGGTGTGAGAGCAGGTGTCCTGCAGCGTGTAAACTGGCTCTGTGGAGCCTTAAAAGCTGTATTATCTCTGTTTGTGTTAGTTAGAACAACAACAGGTTTACTTTATGCAGCGTCTCTGCGGGGCGTCATGTGACAGACAGCAGCTCGGAGACAGCACAGCTCAACACTGCTGCTGTCAGAGGAGAAGACAGAAAACTCACACACACTGACACGGAAGCATAGACTGTATGCATATATATATATATATATATATTCTATATTTAGTTTATTTATATTTTAAAAGGAAATTATCATCACATTTAATTAATGATGTCTAATTATCTTTTGATATGTTAACATATAGTTTATTTTCTTCTGTTTTGTTTTTTGTATGTATTTCATTGTTTTTATTGGATTGTTTTCCACTGTTTGGTTAGGGTTTTTTCTGCACATTTTGTGTATTTCTTGTTGTTGTTTAACTTTTGTTGTATTTTTAAAATTATGTTAGTTTAGATCTTTCTTCCTTTTTTGTTATTGTTTTTTTTTTTTACCCTGGGGTTGGGTGGAAGTCCTTTCTATAAGCCTGTGGCTTCTTGACCTCTCCTGACACATTTCTTGTTTTTTTTTTTCATTGACTGGATTTTATGCAGTTTTATATATGTGCAAATAAATAAATAAAAAAAAAAATATATATATATATATATATATATATGTATACATATATATATATATATAGACACACACACACAGTACTAAATATAGGATGTATGATCATTTAATCTGTCAGTGATCTCTGCAGTCTAGCTGTGTTCACCAGCCAGCAAATTACTACATTACATTCATTGTAACTTCTAAAGACAGAATATAAGACATTACTTTCTTCTACAATATTTTATGTGTTGAATACAAGACAATCATGTCAATTATAATAATAATAATGATAATAATCTTTATTTGTATTGCACCTTTCTAAACATAGTATCAAAGTGCTTGCACAGATACAATGAAATACAGACAAAATAAAGACAACAATAAAAGAACAAAACATAAAGACCAAATAATGAGAAAACTAAAACCTGTAACCAGTGCTATCAAAACAATAAGTTACTACACATAAGCCAAAAGAGGATAATATAAGATGTGGGAAAAGGTGCACCAAGCTGTTGCCTTACAGAGTCAAAGAAAAAAAAGGCTTTTTATAAAAATGGGTTTCTAAAAGAGATTTAAAATTGGTAGTAGAGCTAGCTAACCTAATTATCATAAAGGGATTTGTACAAACATGGTGTATTTGCATAAAGAGGGTTTTTTATGTACCAGGGAAAGTTCTTCTGGGAAGTTGTTATGAGCTGCTGATCACCTGTTGCTAGGCAAATCTTGTGGCAAAGATTTGTTTTTGTGGTTAGGACACTGATCTGGAAAGTCCAAAATGATTTGTAACCAGACAGGTTGTGCAATAAAATACATTGTTGTCCAACCCTGCGTGATTGTGAGCAACAGATTGAAGGGTTGGGTTTGTCCTTGGACATCTCCTTGGTGAAGTATAACATTTGGTTTTACTGGAAGTGACTGCTTTCGACATCCCGTCTTGGGTAACCGACATGACGGTTGATTTTCATTTACTTGGTCCATGAAGCGTAAACTATTTGTTAGGCCTCTAGCTAATGCACATACAGGGTGAGGAAACGCACAGCTTCATCTGGATACTGTGACATGTCCAGTGTGGTAGATGAGGACTGAATGTGCCCTTGGGTTGCCACAGCCTGCTGAGTGTTTATGTGTTTGGGAATAACTGTGTGTGAGATTATGTGTGTGTCACTGGTAAACAGCGGGCTGATGGGAAGGTAAGGTGATACCTCTCCCCCGTTGACCCTCGCTGTTACTCTGGGTGAATGTGTGCCAGTGAATCTACCTCTCAACACACACACACACACTCACACTCAGTGCAGCTGTGCTCAGCTCATCTCAAATTCACACTGGCTAGATCGCCATGTATTTTCCGGTGATTTTAATCTTACTTTGATGACACAAGAGAGGATTGTTTGCTCTGTAACCCTGCCTACAGATCCCATAATGCACCACACACCTGCTACTGGATCAAGGAAAGTCTGCGAACAATGGCTCTTGGTCATTTATGGTGCTTAATCACATCACTATACCTTCTTTGAAAAAAAACAAACAACAGTTCATATTCTTTAGTG
Source organism: Sebastes umbrosus (assembly GCF_015220745.1). Taxonomy (NCBI): domain Eukaryota; kingdom Metazoa; phylum Chordata; class Actinopteri; order Perciformes; family Sebastidae; genus Sebastes; species Sebastes umbrosus. Next base: position 29,552,171 of record NC_051271.1, on the reverse strand, counting down.
ATCCTGCTGTCCTGACTGTTAAATGGGAAACAGTTTATTTAAGTTAAATAATGCACGTCTGGTAGTGTTTTAGTTCATGTGTAAACTAGGGCTATCAAAGTTAACGCGATAATAACTCGTTAATGCAAATTAGTTTTAACGACACTCATTTCTTTAGCGCATTAACGCAACTTGCGATTTTTAGGTTGTAGCGGGCTCAGTTTTAAAGCTAGAGTGAAGATACTGGTATCATCTTGTTGCGAAGGAGGCTAAATAACGCTCCAAACTTACAGAAAACTGACATGGCCATTTTCAAAGAGGTCCCTTGACCCTCTGACCTCAAGATGTGTGAATGTAAATGGGTTCTATGGGTACCCACGAGTCTCCCCTTTACAGGCATGCCCATTTTATGATAATCACATGCAGTTTGGGGCAAGTCATAGTCAAGTCAGCAAGCTGTTGCCTGTTGGGTTTTAGTTTGTCATGTTTGTGACCTGTGACGGTTTCTGGACAATATTTGTCATTGTTTTGCGTTTTACAGGAGAGTGTCAGGATTATTTGTGCTGTGTAAAGATATCTGACAGCAAAGCAACCCAAAAGAACATACAGTATGTACATATGTAAATGGTTATGACATCTGTCACTCAACACACAAACACTTTTCAACCGTTATGTATAGAAACAACCGTCTGCTCCACTAACGATCCCTCTGTTTCACTTTTGTCTCATGTTTTGGAACTCCCCACACTTACTTCCCTAATTTCTCTGACTTCTGCGAATTTTCGTTTTTTTTTTTTTGTCACATCAGCAGCAGGATTGTGGCCTATTTCTCTCTCCCTGCCCTCTCACCTCCTTCCCTCCTTCTTTCCCACCCGTCAAACAGTCCTTCTCTATCCTCCTCCCGGATCTCATTATGAGTGTTGTTAGTGGCATCTCTGCAGTCACATGGCAGGCAGCTGCACTCAGAAGTAGGTCACATGATGGTTAGGTGGGTAACCAGAGGAGACAGCAACAGGCCTCGGGACGGTCAGAGGGACCAGTTAGTACTCTTCACTTTATAAACACATACAGGAGTCTTTCTAGAGTCAACACTAAGACAAGTGGCTGTTTATGATGACATGTAATGATGATGTAACAAACCCACTGCAATACTTTGCAGCGGACCTGTAGATTCTATATTTGGCAAACCAGTCTCGACAAAGGGCACAACAGAACAACATAGGGACAGTTTAAATGCTTATTTTATTATCTATTATAAACACTAAAATCAAGGGGAAATCACTTGTCTCATAGCGGTACTAATTATCCTCGATTATTAAGGGAGGAAGGGAAGGCAGTCAGTGTCCTACTATAGAGGGGCAGGGAAGAACAGTACGAGGCCAAGGTCAGCTGCACTGCAGGTTGGTTCTTCGTCTGTCCATTAACATCATTTGGTGGTAGTCTTCTGAGCCATACCATGGACTAGGCTGGCAACACACTTCAGCCTCAAGGAAACCCAACCCGGGCCTTCAGACCGCGGCGCTTGGAGCTGACCCTGCACACAGAAAACACACTGGCCCAATCCCAATGTCCACACTCACAGACTCACAGACTTTGAGGCGCGTTCCCGCAAAGTCCATGAGGGTGTAGGAGGGCTGTCCCACTGTCAAATCATCAAGTCCTTTAGGGCTCTCTCGCTTTCTCTCCCTTTATGAACATTTTCCGTAAGGCCACATTTCTGCAGACTCTGCCTGAGGGAATTACCCGCAATTCATAGCGTTGTGGCGTTATGGTGCATTCAAATGGGGTCGTGTTCACCGTGTTCACCGTGTTCACCGTGTTCACCGTGTTCACGAGAAGAGTCCATATGAACGCCCCTCTCTTGTGGTATTCACGACTTCGTAGGTGGAAAGTTTCTGAAAGCTCAGAGCTCACGACTTGTGACGTGTTTGTTGACGTTGACAGAAATGGCGGAGGCCATGGAAGTTTTCTTTTCGGTACATAATAAGTGAATATATTGTAATTTTAGTCGTATATTGTTTTTCTTCGTAATGTTATAATATATCTGAGGAAAATGTTGATATTCCCGACAGTCTCATCTTTTTCCTCTGTCATTATGCCTTTGCATTTCCTACATTATGTTACCCGCTTGCTAAATTGTTAGCCTCTGTGGCCTCTAGACGCGTTAATATTGCCGTTGCTTAACAGCGGTGTTCTCACAACTTAACCACTTGAACGCCAAGCATATTGTGTGCACGACTTCCCATGTTGTAAACACAAACTCATGCGTTTCATTGGTATCAATAAGTAGACTACAGAATGGACGCACAATCAGGCACACCTGCCTTCAATCAGCACCTGATTCACACACACCTGAAACCACTCCCACTCAGTGTGAAGATGAGCTGATACGGAAGTGATGATACAGGTCTACCCTGTTACGATGTCACGGTGTTACACGTAATGATTGCATGTTTTGACCAATTTGTTAAAGTAGAAATGGATACGGGTTCCTTTCAGGACTTTCTTGAAATGTCATGTCACATCATTTTTGTCTGATGAATTTAGTTATCTCTCTTCTGTAAAGTTTGCTCTCAGTACTCAACCTGAGGATGTTTGCTGATTTGGTCACGTGATAATGCATTTTTACGTGTTTTACGCTCTCTCGTCGGTGCGTTCAAGGAACTCCTGATAAATCGAAAGCTGGCTGCTTCACAGTAAGCTTTATAATACAAAAGCTGAAATGACATATTCTTTGCATGAAGGCCACAGTCCTTTTATTCTTCCTCTGTGGTTGATTTTGTGACAGCAGAGCGCCTGATTGCAGTGGTAGATTTTCACACTGTGCTTTCATGAAGTGAAACCAATGGCCGCCTGAAAGTTAACAGGACAAAATGGTCAGCAGTAATGTAAAGTATGCAATGTGAAGTTAATGGATAAACTTGAAAAGCCAGCACTGTGTTCCTTCAACAGGACACTATCTTCTTGTGTCTTTGCAAATCATTGAAGGCAACTTTCTTCTTCTTCTTGTCTCTGATTCACTGTAGATATTTGCCCTGGTGGTGTTTGCTTCCATCACAACAGAGGGATATGTCAACCCTGCCCACAGTGCCGAGGCAAAGTGCATCTTCAACAAGAATGACTCGGCGTGTCATTACGCTATCGGCATCGGGGTGATTGCCTTCCTGGCATGTGTGGCATTCCTGGTGTTGGACGCTTACTTGCCTTTTATGAGCAATGCGCAGGAAAGGAAGTACGCTGTCATGGCAGACCTGGGATTCTCTGGTGAGCGTTAAAGTGATTTCTTTCTTGTTTGTTTTGCACTAATCAATATTTTTTATATAAACAGTGGATCAAATGACCTTGTGTAATGTGAAAGGTGTTGCTCATAGAATATAATTATCACTGTACTACTCTCTATGGGGTGTTTTAGCTTCTTTCAGCTCATTGTTTTGGTTTCACCTCTCATAAACCTCCTTTCCAGCCACAACCTGGACAGCTGTTTTCAGCAAAATAAAACTCTTAAAAACCCACTGTACTCCACACCAAAACACCACACATACAAAGTTAGTAACTAGCTGGTGAACACAGTGGAGCATTTAGCAGCTAAAGAGACAGATATTTCCCTCAGTAGTTGGTGGAGACCAAAAATGGAGCTAAAAGAGAGTGAATATTGGACACAGCCGACTCCAAATAAATGCTAATGTTGCTCTGTATCATGTTAAAATAAGCTAATGTTCACCGTCACAATATCTACTTTATAAGGTGATAATAGAGTGCTCCAGGGACGACGTATTTGTGTAGGCCAACAAGGTAGTTAGCATTGCCCTGGTTCCCTCAACAAAAAAACAATGGGATTTTTGGTTTTGGATTATTGCAGAAAATAAGCTCTGTGGAAAACCAACATTTATAATACTTACACGTTTTGTTCAGCAAGATAATCTTCACAAATGAACACCACTTTTTTGAAGTGTGAATACAATCACCAGAAGTAAAAAGCTAACGTTAGGCTTTGGCTACACCACGGTCGCATGAGCTCGACTATACACAACTAGGCCGTAAAGGAGGACGAGTCCCCGTAATGAACGTTTAGTAGTCTCATTTAGCCACTTGTTAGCAACCGCCTTTTTTAAGATGCATAAAAGCTTCAAAATTCACGAGTGGGGTATTTGTTGATGTATTTTATGTCATAGAACAAAACTTTAAAATCTCTTAAAGCTTGTGTTAACCACAGACCTTATTTCAGTCATCTAACTAAAAACCCATTAAATAAACCCGTTGACTTTGAGGGAACCTAAAGTGCTAACTCATTTCCGGGTTTTAGGACTCATTCCCGTAGCACTCTATATGTCAATGTTGTATTCATATAGAAAGCCTCTGAGTGCTGGCGTAATGTGCAACAGACCGCTGCCTGTTTTCCTGACGTAACATTACATGTATTATTCATCGCTGCGCACGGTAGACGATGAGTGGGCAGCAGATGACATCACACATTGTGATGAAGTTAAACATTCATCAGCTGTACATGACACAGTTCACAGTCAGCCATTCTTCAAGGAAACAAAGAAGTGGTAGTGTGAAAAACAGCTTGCGGTCACTTGAGCAGATGATAACAGGAGAGCCCTTTGTATTCATTTCACGTTGTTTTTAGTATGCTTTTCACACAAATTTACGTTTCATATCAGGGTTTTCAGCGGAGCACTTTTGATATCTTTTCATGCAGTGAGGAAAAACAATCATTTATATGTGTCTCTCTATGTTTTACAGGGGCGTGGAGCTTCTTGTGGTTTGTGTGTTTCTGCCTGTTGGCCAGTCAGTGGGCTAAAACTCATAATGTCAACGGTGTGCCCGAGGACGCTGCTCGTGCCGTTGTGGCTTTCTCGTTCTTCTCCATCGCCACTTGGGTGAGCAGGACTGCTGTTGTCTTCTTTTCAGCTCAGATTTTCATTATCATCTAACTCTCTGCAAGAAAGCTAATACGCATATTTCCCAAAATGTCAGACTATTCCTCTAAAGCTGCAGTCGGTAACTTTGAGCAAATATGATAAAAAGTTATTATTATAAAACCGACACAATATAAGAAAGTTTGTGACCCGGCCGCCATGTTGAAAACAGTCGAGCCAAAACCAAGCACCGCCCACCGAAACATTTGAGGTGAGAAATAGACATTACAGTAACAGAATATTGATTCATATTTGATCAGCGCTGTCCAGTTTGACAGTTTGATCGCAGTTTGACAGTTTCACAAGCAGTGATTGACAGCTGCTGTAGAGACTGCTCGGCTGTGACTGGTTGTTTTCCGTCAGTGCAGTCTTGTAAATGCATTTGGGAGCACTAAGTGGACACAAGGGAACATGATTTTTGTTCTGTCTCATGCACTACTGTCAGGATATAGTGACAGTTTTATAAAAATAACTTTTTTATCATATTTTCATAAGTTGCCTAATGCAGCTTTAACGCAGCAACTGGCTTCACATCATGCAGACTTGAAACCTGCTTAAGATACATCATTAAGTATTGTATAGCAGACTTAATAATAACACTTAGTAATAACACATGAAGTCACATATTTGTAAAAGTCCTCCAGGTTGGTGCTTTCAAGTACTGGTGGGAACTTCTGACATTTGACGCTTCAAACTCAGCTGCTGAACAATAAACCTTTTATTTTTAGAAATTATAATGAAGTTGCTCTCACACACATTTTCCATCTTGTGTAGCATATTAACCGTATGTTACAATAATAGCTGAGAACAAACACTCAGCATTTGCTTATTGTTTGTCTTCTGGACTTGTCTTCTGTAATCGCAAGCGTGTTCTTTAGCTGGCTTTCAAATCATGTGTTGGAGCTTCCCACCATCACTTGAATGCACCATTCAGAAGACTTGTCAAGAAAACCCTGCATTTAACTGCATTACCACACATCACACATGTAAGAGATAATGTACAGCGAGCCGTGTGAAATAAACCCAGACATTGTGAAATATACCCCTTCAGGGCGATGTGGCACACCGACGCAAACATTGCATCGCCCTGAAGGGGTATATTTCACAATAATGACCGACTAGCTGTACATTATCCCGCTTATTACATGGCTACTTTCTTAAGAAATCAATAATGTCACACAATAATGGTCTGCCAGAGTTCGATATCAGAACTGCGTCTATAGCAGCGGTCTGCTATAAAGAAATAACAGAACGCTTTGATTGACCAATCAGAATTACCGTTGATAAGCAGCAATAATGTAATGCATTGACTGACTAAATGTGTCATTGTGATGATGATCCCTCATCTGAGAAGTTTATTTTTACACTGGTATGAAATGAAACCAGCTCAGTTAGAAGTTGTGAAAAATACATCCATCAGTCAAAAAGTCAAAGTAAGCTTTGGAATATTTAAAATAGAAAGAGTGATTTATTGAAATGCTGGAAAAGTCTTCAAAGTAACTGTAAATAACGTTGACATTTTTACTTCACTGTGCAGGGAATCCTGACCTACTTTGCGCTGGGCCGTTTCCGCCGCGGTGTAAATGAAGTTACCATCCCGACCTATGCGGATCCGCCACCAGATCACATCACCCCCTACCCTCCGACCTACGCCCCCACCTCCTACAACCCCACGACCTACACCCCTACCACTTACGCGGCATATCCCACTAGCGTGCCCGACATGCAGCCTCCCTACACCCCAAACCCCCAGCCGCAAGGAGACGCCGGCTACCAGCCGCCCAACTACTGAGACTACGGGAGGTGACGTGGACGAGGTGGTGTTCCAGGTCATCTGTTGGTACGCTGATTGTAGTTGCACTGCACAGACCCAGAGCTATATCACATTGATGTGGCTTCACATTTGACTCAACACACTTTTACGAGTGTTGTCCGATTCGAGAGCCTGAGCAGTGCAACTGCAAGTCAGAGATAAGCGACACTGCTGTTTACGTCAACGGGTCTGTGGTCAGATCTTGAGACACTGTTGACTGTTGGTACTAGCGCTGGGATGATTGGGTAATCTGGCCTCAGACCTTTGTGCAAAGACGCAACTTTTTTTTACCTCAAATGGGCTGATCCTGAAGGGGAGAAGTAGATAGAATGTACCCAGGAGGTCAAAGGTCACAAAAATGTGACGACGTGAAGAATACCTGTGACGGCTCCAATCAGAGAGGAAGAAGCCAACACTTAATGTGTTCCTCTTTTACTCTCTGGTGGAGAATGTGCATATGTACATATATTTCACTGTGCAAAGCTGCCATTTTAATGGTCGTATGTGCCTAATTTTCTTTTCTTATTTGGTTTAGTGGATGTTTCCCCTTCGGTGTGTTTATCTTGAGAACCTTTAAACAGTTTAGGATGTATTAAATTAACAAATGATTTACTTTGTGGGTGTAGAGCAGTGGGAAAAGACCACTATAAAGCCAAATGTCCCCCCATGATTTAGTTGTTTTTTTTGTAAAATGTGGGTTCTGTACAGATTATGCAGTTAAATTTCTTAGCCATATAACCATAAAATCACCCCCAAAGGAAGGTTTTGCAATCTATGTGCTATAGTAAAAATGCTCCTGTGTTTGCCATCTCAACTAGCTATGTCTTTTAAGACCGTTGTAATCAAATTCGTTGCTGATGGGGACATGAGAAACCATAAAACCCCTTTATTTCTTTATTTCGTCCCTAGTCAGCGTTGCCCTTTAAACTCATAGCTGACGTCCAGATAGACAGGAGGAGGGAGGAGATAACTGCACTTATTGAACAGGTTTATCCACCGAGCATGTCCGTAGAGTAACTTATTAACCACCAGAAACAGCGCTCCGTCTCCAGCCCTGCGAACAGAGCGGCCAGCTGCACACTTCCTCCAAGGACTTCGTGACATTTAGTTTTTCTGAACACTGATGTTTATCTCCTGTTTACAGGCTCCTTAATCTAAACTGCTGAAGGCAGACTGCAGCGGGTGTGTCTTCTCTACCAATGACAGATTAACACCTCAGCCTGCAATGGTTTAGAATCAAACACCTGTCTTTTAGGAAGACTACTGGTTCACATTGTTGCTTTGTGCCGTGACAGTCTGTCAGTTTAACACCTCAGCTGCCTTGTCTGGATCCAGATCTGACTGAAGTCGCTCAGCAAATAGTGACGCTCAGAAATAGGCCTGAGGTCAGATTTTGGTCATTGTTGCGGGGGTGTAAGCGGACTTTAGATCTGCGACAGGCGGACCAGAAATTGAATGTGGTTATATTTATTAAACATAAAGCTATTGTGGTACCACATTGAGGACATTTGTACAAGTGGAAAGACACGTGCATAACCTACTGAAACCAAATATATGAAAACTACTGCTGTTGCTTTGTCATTTGTGCCTTAAGGAGAGAAATGAAACTTGATTAAATACTGAAGTTCAGCTGTGCATCACAGCTTCCCTCGTGATTTTTGCACAGACTGATTTTCATGCGCTGGGAAATCAGTTAAATCTGCTCTTCAGTTCACATTTAATAATAATAATAATAATAGCTTGGATTGGATTTAAAATCAATGAATCCATCTGCAGCTTTTAATCACACAACTTAAATCGCTCAACTGACAGTGAATTTCAAAATTGTGCCTTTAGACTTCTACTGTGTCCCGGTATAGTATTACAATAACACAAGGCTGAAATTTGATTTGTAACCCATTTTTTCAGTTAATTAACTTGATATTTTGTAAGATTCATTTGTATTTCAGACTAGAATGATTTGTGATGCTTACAATGGTTTTATAAAAACTGGCTCAAAATACTGGTCACTTTGGTTGGCTTGATTTGTTTTTCTATTCCAAGTATCTTTTGACAGCTTTGTGAAGTTGCCATGTGCCCTTTTGCTTTCATCTTGATTTCATGTCATGGTATCAGAATAAAATCATTCACAGGAAGTTCGGTTATCTTCAGGCTATCGTTGCATTCATCTACTGCAGTAATGCAGGTTTTATACCGTAGGGAGGATATACTCTTTCCGCTACCAACCTGCCAGCTCGCTGCACGGCCTCAGAGCCTGCCAGGATTTAAACAGGTTATTTTGGTCCTCTGTAGCATGTGAGGGCATTGAGTTACGTAGTGTGTTACAATTAAAAACAAGTACTGCAAGATTTAAAATGGGGTGAGGATAACCTCCCAACGGTTAAGAAAATATTAAATTTTCTACTACTGACCTGTCATACATGGTAAAACATGAGTCAAACCTTCCATAGAAAGTATCTTCTTTATGATTGTTGGCAGAAAATACTACATTTATACATGCACAATACATTTTGTTAAAAAAAATATTTTAAACCTTATATTTTACAGGATAATCCTACAGTTAAAGATGTTTAAATAAACCCCCAAAAAGCTCCAGATATTAAAACACCACAGTGTAGTGAAACCTATGGCAATGCGTTAGTAGTTGGTTTACTCATTTTCAGGGTTATTATCAAGTAAAAACATAAAACATACCAATTAGGCTGATCAAATCCAGGTCTTTAGCATAAGCTTCATAGTAAAATAGGAGGAAACTACAATCCAAAAACATTTAAAAGTTAATGTCAGATAAAAGAATCCATTTTCCCAACATTGCTCGCACACACACACACACACACACACATAAAAAACATTTGATTCCTGGATTTATACTCTCCACTCGAGTTCTTCAGCAAGTCTTGGTGTGCGTTGGAATACCCATACAACCATACTATTTAGTATGAAAGAAAAAGATTTAGTATGTCCTTATACATAGTATTTCAAATACACTATGCCAAAAATACCAGGATGTCTTACTGTACCCGGTTGCATTTTTTTCAGTATGCAAGCCAGCATGTTTTTCTGGCTATTCTGACCCACAATCCTCTGCGAAGCGGAAGATACGTCACCAGTGACTTATCTATAAAATAAACAAGAGAGAGAGCGCAGACAGATGACAGCCGCTGACAGCCAATTGACAGAAGCCGCAATGACAGCCAGCGCATTCAAGTGTAAGTAGGCTACTAACTTTACATATTTTTGTGATTTGTTTGTACAATGTTAATCAATACATTAATATAGGCTGCGTTCCAAATCCTATACTTTTTCTTTTTACTTCAAATTTCTTCAGAAGCGCAACGGATATGAGCAAGAGGGTCAAAGTTCAAGGCGCAATGTTATGACAAATTGGTATGTCCCATTTGTGTGCATGCATACCGCATGCAACAGTGCGTACTTTGTAAGGACAGCTGTAGTACGTACTGAAGTAAAAAGAAAAAAACAAAAAAGAATGCGATTTGGAACAGAACCAAATGTTTGTGTTTAGAGCTGGAGAGAAGCGAAAAGCTTCCTGGGAACCGCGGACTCCACGGGTTTTCCTGCGAGGACCTGTTGTGGAGTTTCGTTCCTGAGGGGAGCGCTGTTCTCTTTGTCCACCACCAGACCGCCGTAACACCTTCTACACACGGCCTGATACTTGTCAGCTCCACCGATCACCTCCACCTGTGGCACAGAGACGCAATAGTTGACAGGATATAAGAATTTGATTAAAGAAAAGGGGACTTTCGGTTTTATTAAATCTAACCCACTCTACATTTAAAAGGGTGGGTGACAGCATCCCAATAATTTTAAAGTCAAAAGTATTGTGGAAAGATGTTGGTAAAACTATCGTGTTATGATATAATTACAGCATAATATAGTCATTTGTCCAGAAAAGTGTCCTGAAGCACTTTCTGGTTAACTTATTGAAGATTTTTCTTAGGTTCGCCTCCTCACCTCCTTCTCTGCTCCTATCCTCTTGGTGTAGGCAGCTTCTTTGTAACACTGCATGCAGACGGCGTTTAGCTTCACTACGCTCTCCGCTAGAGGGACGAGGTTCAGGATGTTTCCAAATGCCTACAAGAATGCACAGGACAGCAGAAAAGCAGTCAGTAAGCACTGAATGGATGGAGGCATAATTGCATTACAAGGACAGAACAGACACACTATAGTGAGGAACAATGAGCACGTTGAACTATCCATTATAGTGCTGCTCATGCAGATTCTTCCTTAAAAAATGGGTTTCTTGTATTAGGACATTTTCTTGCGTCTACACCCACAGAGGTGCTCTTTCTGCTCCTTCAGCATCTACAGTTTCCCGTTTGTCAGTGTGAAGTGTGAGTGTGACTGTGACTCACCTTTCTCTGGAAGGTTCCATCCAGAGCAGCGACAATGATCGTCTTCCCTAAATTGGCCATCTCTTCACAAAACTCCACTGTGTCTGGAAACTACAGTAAACACAAATGAAGCGCAGATTTAGTGAGTGAGGAATTTGTCCCGAGTAAGACGTTGTCTACGGTGGTGAGCAGCCACTAGTTTAAGGCAAAGAAGAGGAAAATATACACTATATATATATATCTATATATATATATATATACTTACAAACTGTCCTTCATCAATTCCAATGACGCAGACTTCTAATGCCAGAGGCCGTATGTCTCCCAGACAGTTGGCTGGTACAGCTTCCATTGTGTATCTAAAAGATGGATAGGATAGACGGGGGGAAAAAAACTGAATTTCTAAAAACGAAATGTGTTTTGCCAAAGATGTTTAAAACATATCGGAAAAATACTTTGCAAATTACTTCCTGCTTTATTCAGAGGTCCAACAAAATAATTACGGACAGGAAAATCTACGCCATCTACCACAGAATCTCCCCACTAGAGGTCCTCCTTTGCTCAGGTATCATGGAGCAGGTTGGTGAAAGACAGACAGTATTCCTCCTCACTGTCTGCCCATTTTTAAAAGCAACTAATGGAAGGACATGAGTGTTAAAGTGTCACTCTCGAAGAGTTTCATTTAAATAAATGGCTGTTAAATCACCATCTATCGCTGAAGGAGGTGACACAATGGTGACTGAGCCTATGGCCCACTGATGAAAGTACTGCAATATTTGTATATTTTCACAGTATTACGAGCTGGGTGTCTGTGGGGACGTTCTCGCAAAAAAAATGCTGTATTACAGTTTTTTTTACTATGCAAATAATTCTGAAAACCTGAAGCTCATGTACATAGAAATACATTATTTCTATTAATTTTCTCTGCTCATGTGTCAATAAAAAGACTCCAGACTGCTAAACTCGAAATGCTAAATCAACCAGGACTGAAATCTTAAGGATGGCCACTTTAACAACACTACCCTGATGTTTCTTGAACTAATAGAGGACTCAGCAAGTGAAGGTCAATGGGATGCTGTCGGAGACCAAACGCAACAACGCAGATCCCACAAGGTTGCGTAGTATCACCTACACTAGGACTATGACTGTAAGAAAGTACACCCCGATGATTACATTAGAAAATTCCCTGATGATACTGTGATTCTGAGCCTTCTCTACACGTTCATTAAGTGTTGGGACACGAACCATCTCATTTTAAAATGTCACCGAAACACAGGTGATAGATGGTCCTCAACTCAAGGCAAATGACTGACATGAAAAATCATTCAGGTGTCCTCATATAAATAATTAGGAGTACACATAGACAACCTTCGTTGCTGGAAAACACACCTTGGTAACCTGTCCAAATGACTGCAGCAGAGACTTTACTTTCTAAGACGATTTAGGCTGTATGGAGTGAGCAGCCAGATCACGCTGATGTTCTACTGTGCAATCCTAGAGAGCGTCATTCATTAGGTGCAACTGAAAAGCAGGTTTGCTAACATGCTCAAAATAGCTATAAAGGTAATGGGGAAGAAAGACTATGAGCCCATACAGAGCCTGTACAAGTAGGAAGTCATTAAACAAGCAACAGAACTCATAGCAGACTCAACATCCTCTCTTGTCTGAATGCAAACCTCTGCTATCAGGAAGAAGACGTTTGTTTGTTCTGGCCTCCATTGAGCTATTGAACTCTAATGCTACATGTCAATGTGCGATAAATACACAAGCACTTCAATTCTTACAGGCTGTTTTTTAAGCTGCTTGTGTTTCAATAGGTTCATGTTGTTTTTGTGATGTTTTTTTAATGTAAAGCAACAGACTGTAACACTGTCACTGTGCCCAAGATACATTTCAATACTATAAAGTTTATTCTAATGCAATTCCTGATTTAATTTAATTAAAAATAAAGTGTTCTCTTTTAGACTAGAGGTTATTTGCTGTACTTGTAGATATCATTTCAGCAAATCCACCTCAGATTCACATTTTTCTTTTGTTATCTCTATTTCACACTTTGTAGTTCCGTATGTGCAAACAAATATAATTTCATGTTTCCAATAACAGTCCATCCACCTCAGGTTGTATTTGTTATTGTGGGTGCTGTGCACACAAATTAAAACTAAGCTGATGAGCAAGGTTACTTTCTATTGACTCCATTACTAAATCCCCAATGACGGGTGTATTTCTGTAACTTAGTTGAATCAAAAAGTGAATGAAAACTTACTTGTCATGTGTGACCACGCCTGTGTCAGAATAACGTGTGTCTTTGGCATATTTGATCACCAAGCATTTGTACTGGGCTATCTGGAACCGGCGCACTCTTCGCATCAGTTCAGTGCTGCAAATTAAAATGACAATAAATTTCATTAACATCAGTGAAAAGCCATCTGTACATTTTGTACATGACAATACACAACAGTCAGTTATGTGACATTGCCTCTCAAACACAACATGCTACTATATACCATGAGCATGAGGTAATGAATACTAATGTAATATTGTTTAACGTGCAACAACAGTGTGAAGTGGTCCAAAAATGTGTTAATACACAAAGCATACTAATAATAATAATAATAATAATAATACATTTTATTTGGTGGCGCCTTTCTGGACACCCAAGGACACCTTACAAGAATTAATTAAAACATAGACAGATACTGCATACAGATAATAATGCACACAGTGTACTTTCATAGACTAAGCTACTGGAGTTACCCTGCACTATACTCATTTTAACAGTCTCTTCTGCACTATACTCATTTTAACAGTCTCTTCTGCACTATATTCACTTTTTTTTTTTTTTAATAGTCCTGTATCACAACTGTTAACTTGCACTATATTCAGTTTTAACAGTTTTCTTCATCTCCTTGTTTTTTTATATCTGGTATATTTTTTGTACTTTGCACTACTAACTTTTTTACTGCCTTTTTACTAACATGTTTTGCACTATGGAGCTGTGATGCTGGAAACTTGAATTTCCCTCGGGATCAATAAAGTTACTATCTATCTATCTACTGTATCTACTGTATCTGTAGCAGCTGTATGATCCTCTAGGGAGCTGCAGGGTAAACAATGGAGGGATGTTGGCGGGATGTTTGAGTCTGGGCGGAATATTAAGTCTTAACATTACTTTAAACAGTGAATATGATTAACAATAACTAACTACAGCTGCAGAGAAACGTGCTGTGTTTATGTTTGTGAATGAATAACTCACCTTTTGCCTGAAAACATGGGTCCAAAGATGACCTGGATCTGTCCTTGTGCTCTCCTCGGTGAATGAGGCAGAACTCTGGGAGAATCCACGCAGTCCATTCTCATTATAATGCCTTATAATAAAAACAACAAAAACAGTTAAATGAATAACAAATATATTACTGACTATGTCCGACAAGAATCTAAATGTTGAATATTTCCCGTCGGCGGTTGTGGGCTGCTTTATCTAACATTCAACCAATGAGAGGAGAGACACGTGAATCTTTAAAGCAATCAGCTTCCACGGAGAACCGACGGTGGAGCTGCGGACCAATCAGAGCCCAGAGCGTCATCACAGCAAAAGAGCGCCTGTTCTGCAAAAATTCGTTGTGTCTAGAAGGGAGCCCGCAAATTGCGAAATCAGAGAACCTGAGATCTGCAAAAAGAATTGCAAAGACTCTCGTGAGATTCACTGCCAGACGACATATCTTAAACTTAAAGCTGCAGTAGGCAGTATATTTCTGGCATCATTGGGCAAAAATTCCATAATAACCTTTCAGCATATTGTAATTCAAGTGTTCTGAAGTGTTCATAGATTAATAAATCAATTTGTAAACAAATGTATCAATGGCTATTTTTATTGCACATTTAGTTAATTATCAATTAATTAAATACCTTATTCCTATTTACGTGACTCTTGTGGTCCTCCATAACAGTATGCCAATAATCATGTCAAGTTTTACAATTAAATCAAGTTTTGAATTGTTCAGAGAGCAATAGAATAAGTAGTGGCCGTGTATATTGTTATACCAGAATAGCCTACAATTAACACTAAACAAGTCATAATAAAACACTAATATAATAATAACGTGCAATGTGCAAAGCATGTAGTTTTATATCAAAACGTGACATGAGATTCAAAAATGGCACTGCTGGGAGCAATACCAGAAGGAATTGATGGAAGAGCCAAAAAAATATCTCTTACAAATATTGCTAACAACAGCAATTAAATGCATCACAATTAAGTGGGTAAAACCTGAGCCCCCAACATACAATTTATGGATTGAGAAGGTATGGGAAATTTACCACATGGAACAAATAACCTATTCCCTAAGACTCCAAAAAGACACATTTATTAAAAGGTGGAGCCCTGCCATGATCATACTAATACAGCAATCAGTGATCTGAATATTTGTATATATCCTGGATCATACTTGTATCTCTGTCTTCCTGACCCATGTCATCTCTCTAAGCACATACACATATCCATAAAACACACACCCTTCCACACACTTCCCCTCCCTGACCTCTGACCCTTCGCCACATTTATTTTTATTTAGATTTATTTATTTTACTTTATTTCATTTTAATTCTTTGGATTGTTTAAGTATGCGTCCTCCCTTTTTCTCTGAATTCAATTGAAATTATAGTTTAAGATGAAGTCTTGTTTTGTTTTTTTTGTGTTTTCTCTCTCCCCCTTGTTTTAAGTTGTGAGATTTTGTGTAAAAACAAAGAGACAGCTGTAAAATGAAAATACGGTAGGAAAGAATGTGATGATGATTGTATAAGCTGCTGAAAATGCAATAAAAACTAAGTAAAAAAAGAACAAAAAACATGAGTGTGGTGTAGAAAGCAGCTGTGTTGTGTGTGTCTGTAGCAGTGGTCTATAGCAGCTATTCTCAACCACTGGGCCGGGGTCCACTGGTGGGCCCCAGAGCACATCCTAGTGGGCCGCGGAGGTTCTGACAAATGGTCAGATTAACCTCTTCAAAATCCAACGGCCGCTATTTTGTTTTGCAGAGGTTGTAGCGGGCTGGTTTTAAAGCTAGAGGAAGGATACTGGAATGATATGAAACTAAAAAACCTAATGAATCCAATCCAATCCAATACATTTTGGTGAGGAAAAACTGGCATGGCCATTTTTAAAGGGGTTTCTTGACCTCTGACCTCAAGATATGTGACTGAAAAATAGGTTCTATGGGTACCCACGAGTCTCCCCTTTACAGACATACTGTATGTCTCGGATACAGTGACACAAAACTGAGCTTTTTTTTAAAACGAAAAGTGATGTTGGAGACAACCCTGCACCAGTAAAAGCTCCAAAGCGTGTGGTGAGGAAATATGACCCTGAATAGTTTGGATTCATAATGTCAGGCAGTGATGGGTGAGAGTAAGCTGAATATGTATGTGGGTCATTACACCTGACAGTGGCAAAACACATATTTATAGCCCAGTTTGTCATTTATTTGGGAAGATGGTTTATATTTTAACAATCAGAAGTGGGCGTCACGTTACAAAAGGTTGAGAACGCCCTGGTCTATATATAGATTAGTGGTCACATGGTTCGTCAGTCAGTCATTATTAGTCTAAAATCCACATTCAGCTCTCCAGATCGCTCCAGATGCGCACATGTTGCTCGGATTTATCTGCCAGCGGACTTCCGTCGAGTTAAGTCACTTCAAGAGATAAAATGATGCACTGGACTGAAATGAAGAAAGATGTAAGATTTGACTTTGAGTGGTATTATTATTTCCCTTTTTCTCTCTGCTCGCAGGAAGTCACTGAGAGTTGTGGAGAGAAAGTCAGTCTATATAATGACGTCATTCAATGTATGTTGTATGGATTTGCTTTAAATTGAATGGCCAGGATCATAACTATAATAGTTATCTCTAACTGTGAGTTTAGCCGATAATCTTTCCCAGTTCCTGAAGGAACAACCAATGCATGCACGTGCCTCCCCCACTGAAGCAGATAGGGTTATAATACTAGCAGAGGAGGGCGCTGTTCCTCCGCGGCTCATGGTGTCTCATGGTGGTGGTGTCTCGGTGGTGTCTGAGCTTTCATGGCCGCTCAGCTGACAGCAGTGTCTCCGTGTGACAGGAGCTCGGGAGGCAGTATTCACCCAGCCTCTGGTCGCACAGGATGTCCGCGGACGACGTGATCAAGGCTCACGTGAAGGCTCTAAAGGAAGGTCAGTGTGTTTACAAGCTAAGATGCTGATTCATAACAATGCGCAGAGATCCGGTTGAGGTTGAGGTTGAGGCCAGCAGCAGCGGAGAGGAAACACACAGGTGTTGTGACAAATTGTGTATCAACGTGAAAACCTGTTTACCTGTTGAAGATGTGTAGCCCGAGATAAAGATAGCCTACACGGTTTTAAAAACAGATTTTGATTTAGAAAACGCAGGCTGCTAAAATATATTTCACCTGTTTTCCACTATGTGAGGATAAAGAGGCTATACAAGTTACATATTGGTGACTATTCTGGGTGATTTCTAAAACAACTACATAATATTTTTTTACAAAAAGAAAAAAACAACACAGGGTTCCAAAAAAAAACACATGCTCCTTCTGCTGTAGGAAACATATTCAACACAAAACTGGGAAATGTATTGAAGTTGGTGAGCATACTGTCATTTGATACCTTGCCTACTGTGCAATATCATTTTCCACTTGTGCAATTTTGTTAATAGTCTGTTTATTGTCAATACTGTATATACTGCTCCTATTTTTATACTTCCTTCTATTTAAATGGTTCATATTTTGTTACACTTTGTTTCGCTCTTTTTTACTGTGTTAGCTGATGCATCTTGTTTTTTGCACTATCCCCTTTGCTGCTGTACACTGCAAATGTCCCCACTGCGGGACTAATAAAGGAATATCTTATCTTAATTAGAGAGCCAACAGCAGGGAAATGACAGGAAGTGCGGGGCGAGAGAGATGGGAAATGTTAACATTTATTGTCACACATTGTTTTTTTTACAATGCAGTTAGGTGACATGGGTACTCAGGTAGTGACCGGGAGTAACTGGTATCTCTCCAGCCACCAGTCCCAACTTGGCCCGTGTGGGGAGTTGAACCAGTTGACCTCTGGTTTCCAAGCCAAGTCCCTATGGACTGAGCTACTGCCGCCCCGAAATGCAACAAAGGTCCCCATGCAGACGGAGTTGAATCGGGGATGTTGCCGTTCATGATCAGTGCCTTAACATCCTAATATCCTTCCATACTTTGATACTGTGTGTGTCCAGGTACGGAGCGTGCCCGTGGCCTGGCTCAAACGTTGCTCAACGTGCCATATGGGGAGGGAGATGGGGAGAAACTGGATGTCTACATACCCAGCACCAACTCTTTGGGTATGGACTGCCATGACACCACCCCACTGGCACGCTTCACATATGCAGAAGCATAGATAGTTGATTGACTGATTCCCTCTGTTTCAGATGTACCCCTTGTTATTTACCTACATGGAGGCTACTGGCAGTTTCTCAGGTACGGCGTTATGTTGTCTTCTGCACTGCCATACACATTTACATTTCTTGTTCAGGTTTTTCACATTGATGCTTTTTGTGCTCATACAGCAAGGAGGAATCAGGATTCATGGCTGTTCCGCTCGTTGATAAAGGTGTAGTGGTGGTTGCCGTCGGCTATGACATCGCCCCCAAAGGTAGAGTCTTTTCATTTCTGACAATTTCTCTTCTCGGGGGGGAAAAAGAGATTGTTTTATGAAGATGAACAGTGAATGTCAGCCCCTCTGCCTGTGCCCCTTTCAGGCAACATGGACCTGATGGTGTCTCAAGTACGCAGGAGTGTTGTGTCTGTTGTTCAGCAGTATTCTCACATCAGGTACCCATGCTCGTTTTCTGACCCTGCTTGAAGTTAATTCATTGCAAGGAATTCAGTGCATCACATTAAAATTAGGGCTGTCGAAGTAGACGCGATAATAACGCGGTAACGCATTAACGCGATCGATCTTTCGGAGGTTGTAGTGGGCTCAGTTTTAAAGTTAGAATGAAGATACTGGCATCATATGAAACTAGAAGGAATCCATTGGTACCAACCATGTCATACTAGCTTGTCACGAAGGAGGCTAAATAACGTTCCAAACTTACACTAAATTTTGGCAAGGAAAAACTTTTCAAAGGTGTCCCTTGACCTCTGACCCCAAGATATGTGAATGAAAATGGGTTTTATGGGTACCCACGAGTCTCCCCTTTACAGACATGCCCACTTTATGATAATCACATGCAGTTTGGGGCAAGTCATAGTCAAGTCAGCACACTGACACACTGACAGCTGTTGTTGCCTGTTGGGCTGCAGTTTGCCATGTTATGATTTGAGCATATTTTGTATGCTAAATGCAGTACCTTTGAGGGTTTCTGTTCAATATCTGTCATTGTTTGTCTTGTTAATTGATTTCTAATAATAAATGTATACATACATTTGCATAAAGCAAGCATATTTGTCCACTCCCATGTTGATAAGAGTGTTAAATACTTGACAAATCTCCCTTAAAGGTACGTTTTGAACAGATCAAAAATGCATGATTCATTTGCGGTTAATCATGATTAACTATGGACAATCATGGAATTAATTGCGATTAAAAACTTTAATCGATTGACAGCCCTAGTTGAAATGCATTTTTTTAAACGTTCCCTCTAACCCTGCTCTTCTCTCATTCCGAATGAGCTAAAATGTCACCATCACAAATCCACTGTGTCTCTGTTTGTGTTTTATGAACTCTTACTGATCTCTCCCCCAGTGGTCTGTACCTGTGTGGCCACTCTGCTGGGGCTCACCTGGCTGCAATGGTGCTTTCCACCGACTGGTCGCAGTACAGCATCACTCCTCAGATCAAAGGTGAGGTCCCTCAGGTGAAACGGGACAAGCGTTTGTGCTAGTTACAAACGATTCTTTTCTCACATACTATGAACATTTTTTAACATTAATATGATCATTCGTATAGCATATAGCATACTAAAGAAGAAGCAGTGGGGCTCAAAAATATAAGGTTGAGACACAAATGTTGTATAGCTGATATACTGTAGTTTTGTCTTTGTTGTTGTTCCTCTAACTGTCTTATAGGTGCTTTCCTTGTCAGTGGCATATATGACCTCCTGCCCATCCTGTCCACCTACGTCAACGAGCCTCTGAAGATGACAGAGTATGTTCCTAATTCTAATTGTTACCCACTTTTTTTTTTTTTTACAGTAATCACACATCAGAAGCACTTGTGTAGACACAGAGCCCACGCAGCACAATAATGTTAACACAACGGCTGCATCCGAAATCGCATACTATGAACTACTTACTCAATATGTGTACTATCGTTCAACATACTTTTGTGTGAATAAACAGTAGTATGTATCTTTTCGGACGCACTGAACTGTTATTGCCACGTCTCTTACCGAGAGCCTCCTTACCGGATGGAGATGGGTAACCATGGTAACCCGTACCTCGTGTGACTGAACGATGATCTAAGATTGGAATCTTATACTTACAGTTAGAACTGAAGCGTTATTGATGTTACAGAGCTGTCCGCCATTTTCTGTTATGAACGTCACCGATACTCCCGCATTGCATTATGGGATATTTATGCCGGCAAAGTGTCCAGTGCTTGCATACTGTAATATTTCACCGGAAATAGTATGCAATTCTCGTACTATTGGTTTCATACTAAAGTTTCGGACATACTAAAATATCTCACATACTGTTTTAGCGTACTAAATAGCATGCTGGTATGGAATTTCATACAAATCAGTTAGTTTGTCTGTAGAATTTTTCAAGTAATGACATGACATCCGTTGGACGTTACAACCTGTTCACATATTGGCAATAAAAAATGATTGTACGTGTAAAAACCTACATACAGTCCCTTTAACTGTGATGTAGAGAGCATTGCGTGTGAGAGTGTGATTGTCTGCTTGGAGGAGAACTGTTTGTGTGTGCATGTGTGTGTAATTGTCCTCTGCCGGTCTGTCGTGCCAGTCAGTATTTGACTCCTCTAACCCCCGGGTGTCTCCTGTTGGCAGGGAGGTGGCGGTGAGGAACAGTCCCAGCAAGCTCGTCCCTCAGCTCAAACTCTCCTCCTCCAGCTGCCACATCATTGTGGCCGTCGCAGAGAACGACTCGCCGGAGTTTCGCAAGCAGTCGGAAGAATACTACAAAGTCAGTGCTGCTGATAGAGCATGAACACTATTTTGGTTAGAGAGTATGACAGGTACCCTGTGGAGTTGTCTTGTAAATACTCTGCATTCTTCTTCTTCACCGCCTTTATCGGCGCATCGCTATGTTTCTTTGTGTGTGACTGGAGGCAACTGTTAACCAGCGTAATAGTGTGAAACAGGAATGTGTATTGTGTGCATGCGCTTCTTTGTTTACAATACAAACAAAATGGGAAAACACTCTATAAAGAATTGTGCCGAAGCATTACTAGTGGTCAAAACTCCTTGGGGTACCTTTTAATGTTGAAGATCATCATTGTTTTTAGCATCAATTAATTCAATCAATTAATTTATCTTTTTGTTTTTAGTAATGGTTTAGTTTATAAAATGTCAACAAATGGTGAAAAATGTCCAACACAAGCTTTTTAGCCCAAGGTGACACCTTTAAATTACTTGTTTTGTCCAAAACCCCAAAAATATTCAAGTTGGAATAATGTAGAACAGAGAAAAGCAACAAATCTTCAACTTCACATTTAAGAAACTGGAATCAGACAAAATTTGCCATTTTTTTATTAAAAAGTTAAACAATTACTCAAGAACTATCTCAATTGATCTCGCTGTGACCTCTCGTCTGTTGGTGAAAACATCATTCAGTAAATGTGTTGCTGTTCACCGAGTGGTAAATGTTTTTTAAGGTGTGAGCGCCTCAGCAGTTTGAGACCTCAACAAATTACATTTCAGTGTGTAAATGATTTGTAATCATGTTTTATTAAGATACCTGAAGTTATTGTTGAAGTAGTTGAGTGTGTGCATATATGTACTATTTCCTTACCTCTTTCTTCTGGCTTTAAAGACTTTGGAGGCGTCAGGACTTGATGTGACCATGGAGGATGTGGCGAGCACTGACCACTTCAGTATCATTGAGCAACTGGTAGATGGGGAGTATCACCTAACAAAGGTACACACTACACATGCTCACAAAACGAAAGAAAAAAAGTGAAGAGGACCCACTCCCTTTGTAGATATAAAGGGCTCATTCTATGCTAACAAAAACACAACGATTCTTATTTTCAGGTGATTATACACTAATGAAAACATAATGAATATTCCATTTCTACCAATAGATCCCCCTAAATCCTACACATTGGTCCTTTTTAAACCTGCTAATACTGCTGATTTCAAACCGTCAGCCACGTTTTCATCAAACATACAACCCATTTGTTGTAGTTTTCCACAAAATTCAGCATATTTCAGCATGTATTCATACAATATTTTTAGTCTTTAAGGTGGTTTTATGGTTATGCCAGGCCTTTAGAAAAAACAGTTGTGTTTTAATTAATTTCTTCCTCTGTAGCTTCTCTTGAAGACGATGGGGAAGAGCTGAGGCGGCGGTCTTTCATCCATCATCTAATATCAACATACCTCTGTATCAACACCTCTGAACAGAGTCATCGTGCACCGTTACTGATAATATATGCATTAATTCAGGTTTGTACAATGGTAAATGTACAATTTTTAATCCTTTTGATTAGTCAACAATGAGGTGGCATGGATTGTTTTAACAGTCTAGTTTACTGTATCATTAGTTATATGTTCACTGTGCTTTCAGAAAAACGTGTTATGAAAACATGGTGTACCTAAAACTGAGTCACTTCAAGGATGGTGATTGTAGCAAATTATTCTGCTGTTAAACCTGCTCGTATTCAGTTGTAAACAGATTATATAACGACATAGTGCACAATGTTATCACCAGGAAGTACTGTTCCACCAGCACACTAAAAGTTGTAGAAATGATAGTTAGTTTTGGCCTATTTCCAGTGTTTTTTTAAAAGGGTGGGTCTGTCTGTTTTGTGTTTTTCTTTCTCGTGACAATCTGTACCATAACTTAGAAAGTTCATGGGTAAGACAACAATAGGAGCTCATGACAACAGCACTGATATAATAATAATAATATAATAAACAAAGTGAATGTAGCTTTTCATTGTAACCTACACAATGCTGACATCTCACCCAGCAGGGAACTTTAATGAACACTATTATATATATACTAATATATATTTGCACAGTTTATTTAATCATAATTTAGCAGACAACTGATATTTAAATACACATATTTTTAAAGAACAAATGGGACTAAATTTAACTGATGCACATTGTTACTGCGCTCATTCTAGCATCTTGAATAATTGTTTACATTATTGTTTGCACAAAGTGTTCTGTGAATCATCTCTGTAGATTATAAAGACAATCATCACAATAAATATTTATATTTGAGAATCCCTGTAATGACAGTTTTTTTTGTGTATGCGTGCCATTAAATGAGATTTGCTGTAATTTGATTGTCCTATCTTGTACGACAAATGAGAGGCATGATTGTATTCTGTCTTATTTTAGCATCAGTTTTTCGCCTGGCAGAGTTGTTTTGGTAATGGTAATTGATTAATTGAAATTAGGGAATTTTACCACTAAAGTACACTATTAAACCTGCAGTAGGCAGAATATGTCTGGGATCATTTGGCAGAAATTCCATAATAACCTTTCAGCATATTGTAATTCAAGTGTTCTGAGAGGAAACTAAACTTCTGCACCTCCTCATGGCTCTGTTTTCAGGCTTTAAAAAACCGAGCCCATGACGGGAGACGTTGACCAATCACATGTTCAAGTCCATGACACAGAAGCACATGATTTATTTTTTCAGATTACCTGTCTAATGCACTACTATCAGGAGGATATTGTGACCGTTTTATAAAAATATATTTATTAATCGTATTTGCTCCAATTCTATGCATTGCTGCTTTAAGTCAAGGCAGATCTTGTGACCTTGTCTCAAAATCAAGTTTTAAGATCTTTATTTTAGTTGATACTTGGCTCACATGGTGCATATTCCCAAATAAAGTTGTATTTAATCAAATTACGACAGACTGACACAGAAAACCATGGTCAGTGTGTTTCTAGGTGTCTGGGCAAGCAGTTGCCAGTTTATTCGGTACCTACATGTAGCTAAATAGACAGTCTTCAAGGTCCCATATCATGCTCATTTTCAGGTTCATACTTGCATTTTATGTTTCTAATAGAACATGTTTACATGCTGTAATGTTAAAAAAAAACGTAATTTTTCTCATACTTTCTGCTTGAATATACCTGTATTCACCCTCTGTCTGAAACGCTCCGTTTTAGTGCATTTTAACAGAATTGAAACAGAATTGCAACAGAATTGCAACAGAATTGCAACAGAATTGCGTTGCCTGGCAACAGTTTGGGTCCATGTTTACTTCCTGTCTGCTGATGTCCTTAACATACACTGCAACCAGGAATAAACTGGGACACATTTAGAATATTTATGTTTAAAACTGTGTAATGGTCTAAATATTGTATATTTGTGACATCACAAATGGACAGAAATCCTAACGGCTTGTTTCAAACGCATTTTTTAAAACGATTTTTAAAAATGGAAATTAGTAACTGTTTATTGTTTACATTTTCATTTTAATTTATCATTGTTGTAGGTCTATGGTACAACGCTACAACGGGGTATTAGGGTCACATTGAGGGAAAAAAAAAAAAATCTGAGATTCCGAGAATAAAGTCATAATATAACGAGAATAAAGTCATAACTTCATGAGAAAAAAAGTTGTAATATTATGAGAATAAAGTCATAAGTTTAAGAGAAAAAAGTCGTAATATGAGAATAAAGTCATAATATTATAAAGTAGTAATTTTACGAGTTATTTTCTTTTTTCTCGTAAAGTTATGACTTTATTCTCGTAATATTACGACTTTATTCTTGTAATATTATGACTTTATTCTCTAAATCTCAGACATTGCACTTGGGCCCTCACTGCATTAGACTTACATACTATATACTTAGACTATAAACTGTGTTACCTTCATCACAATGCTCAAATGTTTTGCGGCTCCAGACAGAATTTATTTTTTTAAATGTCTCTTTTGATAGTAAAGGTTGCTGACCCCTGCTTTAGAGGGTCAACAGTCACCCTGTTGATCCGGCCATGGCCACCAGCTAGAGGGCTCCTTTCCTGTCCCTATCAGTCAAAGATCACACTCCTAATCATTTTCTTTATTTAGTGTAGTCAACACTAAATCATTATTAGTCACAGGGAGCGGTTAAACATGTTCTAACCATCAGTAGTTGTGTGTTTACTGGGTCAGTCAGTGTGAGGAGGTGACCGTTGACGACACCAGTTGAGCTGTTGAGTCTCCACAGGAGGAGCCAGTTAGTCACCGACAGACTGCTACATTATAACAGACATTACAGACATAACAGACCATCAGACATGGCACGCCGGTCGGGCTCGGAGACCTTCAGCACCAGGTAAGCCCTGAGGGTTTAGAAGTCACGAAAGGACGCCCTGATATAAAGCTTTTAACTCCGTTCAGCGTCTTGAGTCCGCTGACTTATAAGCTGTCTGGAGATAATACTGACGTTAGCATGGCTGAGGCTAATGCTAGCTCCAGCGGCTAGCTGACGTTAGCTTCATGCTAACTGTGTAAATGGATCCGGTGTGTTGCGTAAACTAACGGCTGGCTAACTTTAAACTAACCGACGCGTGTGTTATTCCTAAGCACGGCGACAGTAAGTCAGTGTACGTTTGTGTGACTTAAAATAGTTTAAAGTGTTTTTGTTTTAACATTTTGTTCACTTTAGTGGAAGCCGGTCAAAGTTAACAAGTGTTGCCTCTGTGTGGTGCTTCATACTGACTGGTCGTGTGCTTCTGCCTGCGTGGCTGCCTGTAACACAGACAGGTAACAGTAGGGTCAACGAGCTGTACCTATCAAAGTAGAAAGGTTTCTGCAGCTGTGATGGACAAGAACTAATGAAATGATGACAAGAACTAGTGAAATGGGGACAAGAACTAATGAAATGATGACAAGAACTAGTGAAATGAAGACAAGAACTAGTGAAATGATGACAAGAACTAGTGAAATGAAGACAAGAACTAGTGAAATGGGGACAAGAACTAGTGAAATGAAGACAAGAACTAGTGAAGTTGGGACAAGAACTAGTGAAATGATAAGAACTAGTGAAATGATGACAAGAACTAGTGAAATGAAGACAAGAACTAGTGAAATGATGACAAGAACTAGTGAAAAATGAAGACAAGAACTAGTGAAATGAAGACAAGAACTAGTGAAATGATGACAAGAACTAGTGAAATGATGACAAGAACTAGTGAAATGGGTACAAGAACTACTGAAATGAAGACAAGAACTAGTGAAATGAAGACAAGAACTAATGAAATGATGACAAGAACTAGTGAAATGAAGACAAGAACTAGTGAAATGATGACAAGAACTAGTGAAATGAAGACAAGAACTAGTGAAGTTGGGACAAGAACTAGTGAAATGATAAGAACTAGTGAAATGATGACAAGAACTAGTGAAATGAAGACAAGAACTAGTGAAATGATGACAAGAACTAGTGAAAAATGAAGACAAGAACTAGTGAAATGAAGACAAGAACTAGTGAAATGATGACAAGAACTAGTGAAATGATGACAAGAACTAGTGAAATGGGTACAAGAACTACTGAAATGAAGACAAGAACTAGTGAAATGGGGACAAGAACTAGTGAAATGGGTACAAGAACTAGTGAAATAAAGACAAGAACTAGTGAAATAAAGACAAGAACTAGTGAAATGGGGACAAGAACTACTGAAATGGGTACAAGAACTACTGAAATGAAGACAAGAACTAGTGAAATGGGGACAAGAACTAGTGAAATGAAGACAAGAACTAGTGAAATGGGGAAAAGAACTAGTGAAATGAAGACAAGAACTAGTGAAGTTGGGACAAGAACTAGTGAAGACAAGAACTAGTGAAATGATGACAAGAACTAGTGAAATGAAGACAAGAACTAGTGAAATGGGGACAAGAACTAGTGCTTGTGTTTCCTTTTTAGTCACCTCAAAAGGTACAATAGTGGAAAAAGTCTTCAAGATTCAAGATGTTTATTGTCACGCCTGTTATACAGGTACAATCGTGTGAAATGCTTTTTGCTGGGAAGCTCCATTAAAAATGATAAGTTATATTACAATTATAAAAGGAAATACTTTGTACAAGGGCATATTAATAACATATACATATCAGGATGTATGAATGTACATATATAAGAAATACTTTGTACAAGGCATATTAAGAACATATACATTAAGAACATATACAGTATAAACAGTAGAAGATATATTTTTGTGTGAGAAGGTGTCATATGAAACTGTTGTTACTCTATGCTGATGGTGATGTAACCTGAGTAATTACTCAACTACCTGTTTGTCTGCATCTGTTGCATCTTCTTTTACTGTCAAATGAGTTACCATCTGGTAAAGGTAAAAAAGGTTTCTGGAGGTCAGACTAAACCAACAGAAGACACAAACATTTACACTATGGTGGTTTTACCTGTTTAACCATCCAGGTGGATTTGGCTCAAGCTGATATCTGTGTCGAATAAAATACATAAATGCGATAAGATAAGTGAAGATAAGATAAGATAAGATATTCCTTTATTAGTCCCGCAGTGGGGAAATTTGCAGTGTACAGCAGCAAAGGGGATAGTGCAAAAAACAAGATGCATCAGCTAACACGGTAAAAAAAGAGCTAAACAAAGTGTAACAAAATATGAACCATTTCATATTCATCATATAAACAGACTATTAACAAAATTGTGATAAGATAAGATGAACCTTTATTAATCCCCGGGGGGAAATACAGGTGTCAAAGAAGCAAAGCGCAGGTACCGGTGTACAAAAAGATTATAAAACAATAAATAGAAATACAGAATATATATAGTGAATGGACATAGCGTGTACCGTCCATCAGTCAATAAAAATTGTAGTGTACAATAAATAGATGTAATATGTGCAGTCTATAAAATGGTATATGGGATGTAGTGTAAAGTAAGTTTAAAGTTTAAAGTGCACCAGTGGTTAGAAGAGGTGGTTGCAGGTAGTGCAGATAGTCCAGATAGTGCGTGTTTTAAGTTCAAGGTAGTCCAGATAGTCCAGATAGTTTTCATGTGGGGGTCAGCCTTGGTTGTGGAGCCTGATGGCTACCAGCATGAAGGACTGACCCAGGCGCTTTGTGTTGTGCCGAGGGGGGATGAGTCTATGACTGAAGGATTTCCTCATCAATAGACATTGGAGCATCTCTCTCAATACATCTGGTAAATAACAGATATACAAAACGTTTTCACATTTACAAAGCTGGAACCTGCCGATAGTAGCTTGATGAAATGGATCAATAACTAATAAAAAATGGGAAAGTAAACAATTCCTGTTTATTGAACTCCAGAACTGGTGCTAAGGTCAAGAAGTAACTAAAGTCAGACACTAAGCTTTAAAAACTGTGAATCACACACATCTGGAAGCGTGTGCTGTCTATGTTGTGACCTTAAATGCCACAGTGGGCATGAAACACAATGGAGACTTGGATATTTTTAAACCATCTAGGGGGATTTGGCTCGTGTATTGTGTGTTGGTATCCAACCACACGTAAAATGTGTTCAGTCCTCATTGAAAGGACACCTTTGACTATTAAAACTGGTTTTGAAACTCTTTGTTCAAGATTCAATGTGCTCAACACTAATCAGTTATTGCTGACCGAGCCTTATTCTTTCTTCATCCCATTTTTATTCACACACGCTACACCTCTACAGGTTTGGTTTCAACCTGTTCTTCCACTTGACCTTATTATTATAATTTTTAGTGAAGCATGACTTTCCGTCTTGAGTCTGCGTGAAGGGGTAGAAACTTGAGATTGAGAGTGTAATGGAGAGAAAAGGAGGAGGCTTTGTGAGATAGAGATCAGTTATTCATGTGGGAGAGAGGGCCGAAGGGACGTGGAGTTTATTATGGGATGCGTGCGAAAGGGAACAGCATGATGGTTACAGCGTGTTCGGGGGAGAAGAGGCGAAGAACGGGTGAATAATTGAATTCTTCATACAGCGAGGCAGTGTTTGGGTCTGTGCTGTATAGGGATGGGAAATAGGGGCCATGCATACAATAGTGACAATAAGGGCATTATTTGTTGGCGGGGGTTTGCCAAGTTGACATGTCTATATGTGTGTGTGTGTGTGTGTGTGCGTGTGTGTTAAAGAGCTCTTGTCGAGAAGTATGAACTTGTTTAGAGAGCAGCTGAAGAGGCAGAGGGGAAAAGTAATGGTTACCAGCTTTATGGGAAGTAAGATTATGTGGTGGTATTCAGTAATACCAATAGCCTCTTGGTAAATATTTCTACAAACTAGTTACACCCATATTTTTCAGACTAGACTCATTAAAGCAGACAGTTTGCTTAGGCTGAAATTGCTCTTTCACAGAGACAAACATTTAATTGACGCTGTTGTGACATTTATTTTGGGTTGCTAAATGAGATGATTTATCTGTTTAACTACATAAGTGCCCTGCTAATTCAGTCCCTCCTAGATGTTGCTTCAGCTCTACCACAAAATTGTGTAATTTACAGTTGCATTGTCCTCCTCTGCTCAAGATCCTGTTAATTTTGAAGCTGAATGTGTTGCCGAGCTAGCTTCATGTACCATTATGCTTTAATTAGGGATACAGCAATCCGAGTTTTTCAGTCCCGATACCGATAGCGATACTTGGGCTTTGGGTATCAGTTGATACCGAGTACCGATCCGATACCAGTGTTTAATTAATAAGCTGTATGTCTCACTGTGTGGAAGTGACTGGGATCATTCTGTTAGGTGTAAGACAACATCAGGCTTGACTTAAACATTGATTTCCTAACTTTGTAAAACAAAATTTGACCAATAAATACATAAATATACATTTATTTAATTGTTCTTTACTATTAAAATAATACATTTTACACCAGCAGCTTAGTAAACCATTGTCACCGATATCCAATCCAGCCATTTTAATCAGTATCGGCCCGGTATACAATCCGGTATTGGTGCATCCCTAGCTTCAATCATACATTTCAATCTCAAGCAATCATTCGTAATTGCTAGTAAATTGGCTAACTTTTTCAGGAAATGACTGCAGGAATAAAGGCCTGTGGTACAAGAAAAATATCTAATAAACTTAAGCGGTGTTGGTTCTTGTTTTGGGAGGTAATGTTTGAGATGTGTTTTAAAGACAAGAGAGAAGCCTGTCAGATATGATAATATTGGCCAGTTATTACTATACTCTGATTTAAACAGGGATAAACCACATTATATGACTCAGTGCAGAAGGAGTTGACCTCAACCTTTATTTACTATACTTGTTGGTTGCCCTTGACAACAGAAAGGTCAAGGGTCACCGTGGCACTCTTGTTCTCACAAAACAAGCACGCCTCTCGTATTTCAGCGGGCAGGGTGTCTGTTGGCATCTCATTCCAGCCCTATACCCGTTTGTGAAACTTCAAATAATTGATTTGTAACTCAAATAAAAGGAGACAATGGCTCATTATGACCAATTCAGAGTTCACTCGTTAGTACATCCATGTGAGTTAAGTCTGTGGATCCTATGGTCTTCTGCACATGGTCAGCGCAGTTTAAGATGTGGACGTCACAGGTATTAAACTTGTTTTCCTGGCTTCAAGCTGTAGATTAGTTGTTTATGACATTTACGTGTACTACCAACAGAAGCCACGAGAGGTGTCAAACTGATGCTACTACACAGCAGAATTATAGGAAAAGATGATCATCAGGTACATTTTGTATCTGCAAATTATTTCCAAATAATTCTCCCAGGAACTGAGGAAAACGGCCTTGTTGACAGTGCATTTTAGCTAGTGAGATTTAGGGATTTCACTGAGTCCACAGAGGAACAGGGTGTCCCCCATAGGACCAGATCCTTACGCATCTCGTCACGTGATCAATGTAGTTAGTAGATGAGGGTCTAAACAACAGTCACACTCATTAAACGTGTGAAATTGGGCTTCCCTGAAGGTTAATGTTTTATTTAAGTTATAAGTGTATGATTCATTTTAATGATGTTAGTGGAGGTGGTGTTTATTTTGTGCGAGGTGGCCCGCCTCTGCAACAAAACACTGCAGGAAACCCTGAATCCTTCTGTCCAAGTGAAAACATGAAAACACTAAAATAAAGTGTTTTTAGAGCTGCAACAATTAATCGATTAGTTGTCAACTATTAAATTAATTGCCAACTATTTTGATATTCAATTAATCAGTCAAAAGTCTCTGATTCCAGCTTGTTAAATGTGAATATTTTCTAGTTTATTTACTCTTCCATGACAGTAAACTGAATATCTTTGAGTTTTGGACAAAACAAGACATTTCAGGACGTCGTCTTGGGCTTTGGGAAACACTGATCACCATTTTTCACTATTTTCTGACATTTTATAGACCTAACGACTAATTGATTAATCGAGAAACTAATCGACAGATTAATCGACATGCAAATAATGGTTAGTTGCAGCCCTAACTGTTTTTCCCACACGGCACTAGTGATACGGTGTTCCAGTTTACATACAAATATCTTTGGGGCTCTGAACGAAGAAATAATCTGACGTTAATACCAGAACAGAGTGAGGTTAGTGATTCGCTTGTCATCCTGAGGAAGTAGGACGTGCCAGCCACCTACTCAGTGTGCATATTAGAGGTTCTGTCTGAACAGTACAACAAAGCTTTGTTGTGAACAAAGAACAGTAGGAACTCCTCTCCCATTTTCATTCTTTCATCTTCCCCAGCTATTGTTTTCACTGTTTTTTATTTTTTTTTTATTTGAACTTTATACAGATTTTTGATGAAATTAACAATACATAGTAGTTACAAATAGTGTTTTTATTCTTGTCAGTTGCAAACGATGGCAGGTCATTCTATACAGTACCATTTAATAAATATTAGACAATTGACATGTGATTTGAATACCTAAAGAAATAATGAGTTAATTAAAGCAAACTTTGTAAGTTTAAAACTATTTAATAAAAAATACAGATATATAAATTTTTTTTCTTTCTTTTTTTTTTTTTTTTACAATTTTTGCAATTGCTCTTTCTCCTCTTTGTCAGTTTTTGTTACCTTTTATATTTTGTGCCATAACACATCCTCCATCTAGGGGTGTAAGGATACATCGATCTGGATCGATATATCGATTCAATAATCAACGATCCAATATCATTGTTGCAAAGTGAAAACATTGATACATATTATCATCTTTAAGATCCATCCATTATCTGTAACCGCTTATCCTATTCAGGATAGAGAAGATACGCCTTTTATTTTGAAATTCCTAACTGATAAAAAAACATTTGTACTTAAACATGAGAAATGTGGAACTTTATAGTGAACAATAGGAAGTATATTTGTATTCTTTTTTATTAAAAAGCAAATATTTCTTTCATTTAAATTTAATTTTTAATTTAAATTTAGTAATTAAATTAAATAATTTAGTTGTTTTTTGTGAGTTAATATAAATGCAACTGATTGTGTTAAATATATATAAAATAATATGATAGTCTCATATTGAGATCAATATTTATATAAATATCATTGAATCAGATTGAAATCATCGTGGCAGACTGTGATTTCAGCAAATATCGTAACGTATTGTTCAAAGAATCAATATATAATATCTTATTGTAATTCAATTTGTGATTTACACCCCTACCTCCATCATACCTCTGATGTGCCTCTCTATGCTCAATCCCAGGCTATAGTGGTCATCACACCCAGTCCACGCCTGACCGTGAGGATGGACACGATACGTCCATGACCTCCTTTGGTGTTGCCGTCCGAGGCCTCCCCCTGGCCTTGGCGTCCATGACGCAAGCTACCACCTCAGACTCCCGCTTCCACCCTAAATGGCGGGCGATCACTGTGGCGACCCTGCTGGCTTTAGTGCTCATGTTATACCTGCACCGGACAGTAGGGGACAGAGACACTACTACCAGAGGATACTACCGCAACCGGGTTCACGGTTTGCAAATGCACAGCGAGGGTGAGGATGACATCTTCAGGGACGCTAACAGACAAACTGCACGGAGCCTCTCTCGCCACCAGAGAAAGGAAAAACCGTACAATGACACATACCCGTTAAGTCGGCCAGAGAAGACCAAGCACGGCATCCGCTACCGTATCGGTGTGATTGCGGATCTGGACACAGCGTCGCGTAGCTCGAAAGATCAGACGTGGTTCAGCTACATGAAAAGAGGTCACCTGACTGTTTCAGACAGCGCTGACAGACTGGAGGTGGAGTGGGATGCTGAGACTGTCACACTGGAGAGTCATCTGGCTGAGAAAGGACGAGGTAGAGCGATACACACACTGATCTCTACTCACTATGTTTGTGTTCTCACATCAGTATGTTGGTTTACTTAATGCTTGATTGACTCACTGTGCTGCAGGTATGGAGCTGTCTGAGCTGGTGGCGTTCAACGGTCACCTGTACAGTGTGGACGACCGTACAGGCGTGGTGTATAGGATCGAGGGCAACCAGGCTGTCCCCTGGGTTATATTACCTGACGGTGACGGCTCAGTTTCCAAAGGTCAGTCTCCAAAAGGCGTCTTACCTCTATCCATTGGGTACATGTAGGTCCTCTGAGCAAAATTTCTCAAAATGTTATTGAACGTTCTTATTTCCTTCAACAACACAACTTTTTTGCACTCAAAAAGTAGTCCAAAGACAGCCATGTGCAGCCTTTCTTAGATCGTTTTGATGTGTGTCGTGCACTATAGTTGGAACATCAGTAGAAAACAATTGGCAACACAAAAACAACTTTGGAGAGGTTGGCAGTCATTTTAAGAGTCTCACATGTCTTCTCACACACCAGTCCTTCCTTGTTTTGTGTGCAGGATTCAAGGCAGAGTGGCTGGCAGTGAAGGATGAGCACCTGTACGTTGGCGGCCTGGGGAAAGAATGGACCACGACCACTGGAGTAGTCGTCAACAACCACCCAGAGTGGGTGAAAGTTGTAGGCTACCACGGTGATGTGCAGCATGAGAACTGGGTGCCGTACTACAATGCTCTGCGGAGCGCAACAGGGATACATCCACCAGGTTCGGACTTTTTTTTCTGGTTCCTTTTCTTTATTAGGCTGTCAATCGATTAAAATATTTGATCGCGATCTGTTCAAAATGTAACTTAAAGGGAGATTTGTCAAGTATATACACAAAATATATATATACAAAGAAATTAGTGGCGTTAAAACTAATTTCAGTTAATGCTTTATTATCGCGTTAACTTTGACAGCCCTACTTCTTTATAGTCCTATCCACATACAACCATTACTGAATTGGTATCTCATCTTTTCATTGGCACCAAGGGCATAGTTTGGGTTCAGATGTCCTTAATCCAAAAATAAATAAATACAACCTGAAGTAAATTGCTGTTTTCCGATTGCACAAACAGTATTTAAAATCACATTTAGTTTCATTGGAAGGTAATGTTGTAATTGCCCCTTTTTAATAACACACACCCTCTCCCCACACTGTGATTGATGTCTGATTGATGTTCAATTCTAGCATCATTTTAGGAGAAATTAAACTGTAGATGACATTATTTTTTTAGTAATGTGTATAGTCTTCCTCTTAAGCTGCATACAGCCTCACCAACCTCCACCAATAAGCAGGTAGGGCAGCTTGCATGTAGCCTGAGAGGGAAAGGGAAGAAAAAGCTGCCTTATTAAATAAAGCTTTTGCTGCGAGTGCAGGGTTTGCTGACCCAGATGAGCAAATAAACTTTTTTATGACCTCCAAGCTCCTCCAATCTGGATTTGGCTGCTGGACAGTTAGGACACCTTTTAAGAGATTTTATATAGAAAAGTAGAAATTGCACTTATGATTGGCGCTCACATTTATAAGCAATCTCCCTTCTACAACTCTCCTTGTCCTATAGGCTACCTTATCCATGAATCGGCAGCGTGGAGTGAGCGTCTCCAGCGCTGGTTCTTCCTCCCTCGCCGCGCCAGTCACGAGCACTACGAAGAGACCGCAGACGAGCGGCGCGCCACCAACCTCCTCCTGTCCTGCCCCGCAGATTTCAGCCACATGACGGTGCGGCACGTCGGCCCGCTCAACCCGACCCACGGCTTCTCCTCGTTTAAATTTGTCCCGGACACGGACGATCAGATCATTCTGGCCCTGAAATCAGAAGAGGACGCGGGCAGGATCGCCACCTACATCATTGCATTTACGCTGGACGGTCGGGTGTTGATGCCCGAGACAAAGATAGGGAATGTGAAGTTTGAAGGGCTGGAGTTCATTTGAAAAGGGCGGCGCCGAAGGTCTGCAGGGATCCTCCATGGTTTGACGCCTGAGAAGTGGACTGTATACAT
This sequence comes from Sebastes umbrosus, assembly GCF_015220745.1. NCBI lineage: Eukaryota > Metazoa > Chordata > Actinopteri > Perciformes > Sebastidae > Sebastes > Sebastes umbrosus. The sequence goes on along the minus strand of NC_051271.1, from coordinate 29,516,681 downwards.
GCAACACTGTTGTTTTGAGTCCTTTAAATTACATTCCCCTCCCAGTTCTACTGTGCAATAATATTGTATGACCCCAAATTTATATATTTCATAATTATATGATAATTGAGAGGAGCAAGAGAAGGTAGAAGGGCAGGAGAATGCAATACCACCACCACAATTAAGTGTCACCAACAATTTACCCATTCATTTTTTTGAGTGACCAGTTTGGGCGGCCCATCTGTGAGTAGCTACACACACCAGTCGCACAGAAATCGTCACCAGCCGGTCACCACCCAATAAGATTTTTAATGCTTTTATAATTAGACACTATTGATCTTAGCTGTCAGTCTATCAAACAGCAGGTGATGTGGATCTCCTCTCCTGCAGCCAAACTCTGCTGGTCAGACACTCAGGGGAACAAACAGGATGAAAGATCTTAAGGAAAAGAAACAAATGTCCTTAAAATTACTTGAAATATAACAAGCATACTCATTTCTTTGTGTTTTATCTTACCTGTTCAGACACACTGAAGTCTCTGTTGTTACATGTATGTTAATGTAATGGGTATGCATATCAACTTTCTGATTTACATGTGATCAGTTTTTCTGAGCAGGTCCACCTCAAATGTTTCTCACATGCGTTAATAAACTGAATATCATCAGCTTCTCAAGCCAGACAACAAATGAAGCACCAGCTATTTAATTTAAACAGTAATTATTACACTATTCATATATTAATTTTGTATCCTCTCAAAATGCAATTAAAAGATCTTTTCTTGTTTGAATGTTTTGTACCTTGTCTTTAATGGGTCTGCCACCAACCGTGAAGATGCAACATTATGTTAACATTTGTTAAAACAAACAGATTTATCCAAAAAATAATCATTATACATTTAAAATGTTGTCTACAAAATCAGTATTATTGCATTACACTTTTCATCACTACACAGTACTTTGTTGCGCACATTTCATTAAACATTTCATTGACTGATGTTACAACTTTGCAGGAGAACGTTGGCACTAAACTAAATTTCACAAATAATGATATAACTGATCAAAAATAACGACGGATTTCAGTTTGACATGCTGCAAAGTTAGCAATTATTCCGTTTTATCTCCAAAACATTTCAAACCTGAGGAAAATCCTTGTGATTCATCTTGTTCACAGGCTTGTTCCCATGGCGAGGATGTCCTGAGGTAGACCGGCCATTTGAATGGGTTTGAAGGAGCCCAGTTTAGTGTAAAAGTCGAGCATCCTCCGATCGCTCTGCCTCAACTCACAGAACGCTCCTCTGGAACCTTAAAAGTTATGGAAAAAGGAAACCAAGATGGTGTTTGAGAGTTAATATTTATTTCTGAAGTCCTAGAAAAGGATGAGGATTGTGTTTTAAAATGGAATTGATAGATAGAAAGTCATGCAGCGTCAGTGATGCAAAGCTCCCAAAACCAGCCAATAAAAACAGCTGCAGTGCCTGCAGATTTAAAACTGCTCTTAAAGGGATAGTTTGGGTGTTTTGAAGTGGGGTTGTATGAGGTACTTATCCATAGTCAGTGTATTACCTACAGTAGATGACGGTTGGCACGCCTCCAGTTTGGAGAAGCAGACAGGAGTTACCTCACGGAAGCAAAGCAATGTACTGCTGTGGACGGGGCAGACAGCAAAACGTATTTTAGCCACCTAAAAGAAAGGCCCACCTAAAAAAATCTGTCAGTTTGTGTAAGTGTACACTAAATTTAGAATATTTTTACTGGTTTACCTTACTGTGAGACAGCTATACAGTCTGTTTCTGAAGGGGGAACAGAAGCCGTTATCTATGCTCTCGCCAAAGCCACCAGACTCCATTGAAAAAAAACAGTGATTTTACTGAGGCAGCTGTAGACCAGCAAATCCTGTGTTCTTCCAGGTAAAATACTGTTGTTTTTCTTCAATGGAGTCTGGTGGCTTTGGCCAGAGCATAGATGACAGCAAGGTAGAAAATATTCTAAATATAGCGTACACTTAAACTGATATTGACTTTTTCAGGTGAGCCTTTCTTTTAGGTGGCTAAAATATGTTTTGCTGCCGGCCCCGTCCACAGCACTGTATTGCTTTGCTCCGGTGTCGGTGCTCCTGTCTGCTTCTCCAAACTGGGGGCATGCCGACGGTCATCTACTGTAGGTAATACACTGACTATAAATAAGAACCTCATATAACCCCACTTCAAAACACCCGAACTAGCCCTTTAAGCATATTTTCTGCTGAACGCTGGTAAGAGTAGAGGGGTCACATCGCTCAGTGCCATCATATGTCCTTTAGGTACTTTGGAGAGGGAAAGAGGATCTTCTTACCTGGATTGTATTTCTAAAAATAAAAAAAATTAAGCTCTCAGCTGGCACTGGTATTAAAATTGCAGGAATCATAAATTAATTTGCCTGGAAACATCATCATGTCTACAGCTGCAGGAATAAACTGATGCTGCTGTTGTGACAATGACTGAACAGCTCCTCCCTGTGGAGAATATGCAGCCTGTTAAACCTGAGTTTGTGAATTGGTTGTGGGCCAGTTCCATGAGTACAAGGCCTTGACCTACCGCTGCTCCTGATGGAGGACAACAGCCGACCAATCATGCGCTTGGCTGGAGAGGGATCAGTGACCCGGGGCAGCACTTGTATGGTAACCAGGGAGGGGAAGTCCTCCAACACTGGATCACTTACTGCCCTCTGGAGGTATGAGATAAAACACAAGTAATGCATCTTCATCTTGAATTCTGAAAAACGACTAGATGTTGCGTTCGATCACCTGAATCTTCGCTGCGGCTGGTTTGGCGTCGGTGAGTGCCAGGGCGTAACCACACACCCCGATGTCATCCTCCAGGACGAGAGCACACTGAGGGGACGGGGAGATCTCACCTGATGACAGGCTGCAGCGGGACAGAGGGAATGTTACTGTAAGACTCAGGTATGAAAGTACGAATACTCCAGAGAGAGAAATCTGACTCTTTCTTACCTGTCACCAATAAGCGGAGGCTGCATCATCAAGGGGACTTTGCCCTCTCCTGCGCTCTGCATCTCCCTGAAAATCCTTTGAACCTCCAACTAGTGCAGAAAACAAAATAGTGTAACATCACTGCTGAATTTTAACAAAAAAATGTATCACTTTGTCTGCAGAGCTGGCATCCTAACCTTGTCCTCGGGGCAGTGCGGCCGTATGTTGTAAACCGCCGTCATGGGAGGATGTCTGAACAGGTCCCTGTTTCCGTGGCAAGGCAGCATTCTCTGTAAGTACAAACATACAGATACAGACAAAATAGTAGATTCAATATGACCTATGTGAAAAATGATAAAATATGTCACTGTCTTTGGACATCACTAGTTAATTTACCTGGAACTCCCCAGAGAGGCCTCCTCTGAAGTCCCAGGGTTCAGGTTCGTCGTTCATCAGCTGGGCTGAGGGTCGACCCTGCCCTCCTATGGAAAGTAAACACAACATAACATGATGCTTAGGTTCACTTTTATGGATTAAATTTGCTATAAATGTGGTTAAAGATAACCTAAACTTAAACTTTATTAGATTGTCATATACATACAGGTACATACATGAAACTTGACCTCTGCATTTAACCCATCCTTAGGGTGCAGCAGTGGGCTGCTCCTAAGCGCCCAGGGAGCAATTTGGGGTTCAACAGACTGTATCCCTTAAGGCCCAGAAAACACCAACCTGACAGCAAAGAACTAGCGGCAATGAAGGCGGACTGTTGTGTCGTCTCACGTCGCCTTTGTCTTGGCCGACAAGTTTCATTTGAACACACTGCAAAGACTACAGTCAGCAGCCAGTTAGCATGTATGTTCTGCGCATGCGTGAGAGGGAATAACTCTTCCAACCAGCATGTAGCGGTAGACTGTATTCATCATTCAAAAAGAGGAAACCGGAAGACCAAGGACGGCAGATATACAGGCTGTTGTTATGAAACGTACATAAAATAAAGCGGCATTTGCTGACCATTTCACTCCACTCTAACTCGCCACTTAGCTTCATTCCAGATGACCATGTCGCTGTGATAATATCCGTGTATTGGAATGATCAGATGAGATGAAGATTAAAAATGAGAAGAGCCTTCTGTGTTTTTCCTCTCGACTTTACCCGGCTTGTTTTCCTCACTTCTGTCTTGTTCACTGATTCGTTTAAGCTGAACAGCCAATCAGAGTGATTTCTCTCACCGATGCGCTCCGCCGCCAATTCAACATGCTGAATTGGTCGGAAAATCCTTCGACACGTACAGACTAGAGCCGACGGTGCGGGACACACCACAACAACTAGGCCGACAGACGCTCACCGACAGCCCGGAACTGGCCGACGTGTGTCAGGGCCTTTACAAGCCGGACTGTGCGTTTGGATCATCATTAGAAGATTCAGATTTTCTCACCGAGTGTTTTCACGTAGGATCGAGCCAGACCGACCCCGCTCTTGATGTCACATATGTAGTTGTAGAGGTCATACAGGATGCTGCGGTTCGGGGCGTTCGACAGACGATTGAACATCTGCACCACCGCTTCGCACATGTCATCAAACTGCTGCGCTCTTGAGCGCCACTCCGCAGTCTGAAAAAAAACAGTGTTTAAGCATGAATTTACAGCACAGATTATTCACAACATCTGCTTTTGAAAAACAAAAAAGTCGAAATACGCAACACTACCTTGTCTGTCTCTGAAGTGGCGGCCCAACTGTTGTTCTTGAGCCAGTCAAGCTCCTGCAGCATGGTCCTGGCAGTCAGGCCGTATTCGTACGGCAGGTAGAAGAGGTCCGACAGCAGCTTCAGGTCCTCCAGGGTCAGGGGCTCTGCTGTGTACAGCGGGTTCTCTCCAGGTCCAGGAGTGTAGGAGCTCTCTCCCACGTCTGTCTGCATGGGCTCTTCATCCGACGACTCCTTCTTGAGACGAGCAGGAGGACGACGAGGGCCTGGAAGGACGAGGAGGGCGATGACGCTATTTGTTTTTTAATATCATTAAACAGTTTGAGTGTTCTTTCGTGACTCTCTACCTCCAGGTTGATCGGTGCTCTGAAACTCCTGCAGCCAGTCGGTGAGGGCCAGGATCAGGGCTTTCTGGGGGCTGTAGCCAGCGTCCTGCTCTTCATCGCCTGGTGAGACAATGCACAGAAACCACACTTCAAATACATCATATATTTTCAGGCTTCTATAACTATTATCCATCTGATTGTTACACTATTCTCACATTTCCGTGTTTCATCGCCTCTCGACAAACTGTGTTTTATGTCTCAAGAAAAGTCTGAAGTTTGAATGCACTTAGCAACTGAGCTCCTAAAAGATAAGGGCCCAATTCCAAACCACCCCCTACACCCTCTCCCTACCTACTTCCACTCCGTTTACGCGTTCACGTGGAGGGTCCGCCATATTAAGTGCCATCCCAAACCAATCACTAGGGAGTGGAAGTTGGTTGTAAAACCCTCCAACAGCGAGCCTGCATGGATGCCGACGACTTAACCAGCCGCCCTTACTGATGATGTGCAACGCCGTTTTGCTTTCGTCATGGAAGATGCTCCAATGTCAGTTTTGTGCGACTACCGGTACAAACATTTACTCGTAAACTGCTCAAACTAAAATAGACATACACTTTATTCTACTTTATTGTCATACAGACGTTAATCAACTTAAAGTAAATAGATTGTATTTAGAATCAAATGCACCGGTAGACATGTACATAAAGTGTATATTATTTATACATATATATACAACATATATTTATTATTTTTACCCCTGTCAGCAGTTTTAACCCCGTAATTTATTATATCTTCAACTGTGCACTACTGACTTAACAGGACAAAAATGTAGTGCAATAATTCAGCTGTGCAACAATTTGGTTTACTCCGGCATTAACACTGCATTTATTTATACAGTACATTTAAACTAATATTCTTATATATTTATATCACTACACACTTAATGATAGATCCTATTTTTCAGCTTTATTATTTGCACTGTTGTTATACATATTTGTTATTTATTTATATTTTCTTCAAATTCTCTAGGCTATGTTTATATTTATATTTATATTCTAGACTGGGAGTAAAGCATAACTCAATTAAGATCAATTAAGTATTTCTGATTCTGATATTTATTTACTTCCTTGCCGGAGGGAGGGAAGTTCGTCCCGAAGCGGCCGCTGTATTGATACCCTACACCTTAAAGAAGGAGCTTCATTGAGCTGTGAGTGTGACTACAAACGGAGTTCACTCCATCACAGAGTGGGAGTGGGGACGGATTGGAATTGGGCCAAGCTGTGCCACTATTTTCTAAACATTTCCAACAGCCACTGGTCTCTGTTCAGGTTAGTACTGTGTACAAAAAACTACTTTAGCTCAGACTTGAAACCTGCATGAGCTAGATGGAAGGTTTTCAGCTACACAATCTTGTTTCGTTGATGCATATAAATGATTGTGGGAAGATCTTATCTGTTAGAAAGTGTTTCATGTCTGCCATCATCCTGATGAGCTGAGAGAGGAGCCACAGGCTGCTGTTCAGAGACAACTAGGCTGCACAGGTGAGCTCAATCTGCACACAATCAGTGCTCCTATAACTAGGAGGGGAGGAGGAAGAACATTCCTCTGTTTGACCTGCTACCAGCCAGACCTGTTACCCTGTCTTCATCTAGTGCGTCTAAAATGAGTTATTCTTTCAGGTTTATCGCTTTGATGATGTCACTTTATGACTGACCATGTTTACCTGGAATGTTGTTTGTGTTTTAATATTATCTGGCTTTGAGTCGATAATTCTGATTATGATGAGTAAATACATGTGCAATGCTGTTTATGTCATGCATCTCCCTCTATCTTGTGTTTTTGAAACACAAGATAGTAGTAGGACCTCCAGACCTCCGCGGCTCCTTCCCCTCAATCACTATAAACAGTTACACTGCCGTATTGTAAAAGCAGAGTCGAATTAGAGCTGGAATATCCTGCGTATGTGCCAAAGCTGATGAATGCAATAAAAGGCAGCACAGCGAGCGTTATTTTATTTATAAGAGAAAATAGACACTCACCCATTTCCACATCCCTCTGTCCTCCATCAGCGGTTGCTTTGCACCACGTGGCCAAGGTGTGGATGGCCACAAAGTTTGGGAAGAACTCACAGTTGGGATTGGTGAGCACTCCTCCCAGTTTGGGAATGAGCTCAGTGGGACGATCCTAACGGGGGAAAGATTGTGTTAATCATTTCCGGATACAGATCAGCCTGGAGCTTATACACACACAAATTATAAATGCAATCTTGTAAAAAATGTACCTTAAAGGGGCCTAGGAAAATCCTTTGGGGGTCGTAGTCGTTTGCGTGGATATTGTCCCAGATGACTGGCGCCCTCTTCAGGACGGAGGACACCTCTTCTATGGACTCCACAGAGATTTTGTGGGATACCACTTTGGGACCTAAATAACACATAACAATAGGAGAGGAAAAAAATGTGTTGTAAAACTGTACATTTGGCTACTTCTGTGGAGGTTCAGTGAGATTCTGGGTCAGTCAGCGCTGCCTCACCAGTCCACAGTATGTCGATACCCGGCAGCAGCTTCTCTCCCACAGTGTGCAGGTAAGACGACTGGGACACACTGGGAGTGCAGAATGCAGCGCAATAATCTGGAGTTACAGGGTCAGAACAAGTGGGAATGATGTAAAACAGTGACCAAAGAAGAGTTTATTATGTAATTCTTATGATTTTACAGGGCAAACAAGCTCTGGGCCCAAATTATGTGAAATTGAATAGTTGTAAGTCAAAAGTCTAGGTCTAACGATAACTTATAAAAGTTAAGTCAGATATAGGCATAGTTTTAAATATTAATATCTATTTACAGACTGTGTGGGCTTAAAATGCACAAGAAGTTTAATTCTTCTTTACAGTAATTCACCACATAAGCAGGCAGGCAAACTCATTAAAATATGCAATATTTATGATCAGTGTATATGATGGAATAGAGGCAGCAGAACATGCCCCCGGACCCTCTCTAAGCTGGCTACTGTTTCCCACTGGCTGGCTACTCCAGATCTTTGTGGAAAGCCCAGTTCATCCCACTGGAGTATACCATTTTGTAACGCCTCTTGTTGAAGGGATTTATCAGGTTTCCTCTCTTAAATCTTCCTCACTTTGCGGCTTTAGTGATTTTAGGGAGTGGCACGGTTGGTCGGGAGCACGAAGATGGGTGGTGTGTGTGTGTGTGTGTGTGTGTGTGTGTGTGCCGGTCTGGGCCAAAATGTCAGGGCGGATATTTTTTGTCCCAGTCCAGCTCTGTGTATCACACAAGCTTGAAACTCCCCAGGCTGTGTTCAACGGGACTAAATAATATGTGAAAGAAACAAACTGCAGTGTGCTCGTTCTTTTAGTAGCAGTTTTAGGCACTGCCTGACCTGTCGGACAGAAGAGGAAGGTGTCTGGGTCTCCCAGGTGCTGGTAAACCGCATTAGTGATGGCCACCTGAGCGTGGGCGAAGGAGCTGAAGGCCTGCTTATCAGCTGGACACATCTCCCTGTCGATGTCGTCAAAGAGTAAAGAGAAGGACCTGCAGCCAAACTGCTTCACCTGAGGCAGAGAGAGGATCTTAAGATCATTTTATTTTTCAGAATCCCGACAAAGTAAATTTCCTTTTTGGATTAAACCACCAGGAATTAAACCCACTACCTGCAGCAGTGACGGCACCATCAGTTGCACGTTGACCTACTTGCAGTCAGTCTATCAAGCGCCTCTATTTTATCATGTTTCACATAAAGTAATATGATGTGCAAAACAACCCCCCAGAGAGCCATAAAGATGAGATTAAATTATCTCTCGTGCTCCACCCTTCATCTCTGCATAACAAGTCCTAACCTGATCCAGTTTCCTCTTCAGGGCGGCGACGTCTTTGGGGCTAGAGAACGTGATGTCCAGGCCTGGAGAGATTGCATAGACGAACTCCACGTCGTGCTGTTTAGCTGCTGATATCAGGGCGACGAGTTGTTCTGGGAAAAGAATGAGATGAGAAAAGAAACCTAAAATATACTGTCCTCCCAGTTACAGAAATATCCTAAATAATAGCTGTTCGACAAGTTCCCAGTTTGAATTGATAGGCATGAACCAAGAACAACCATTAGGACTGAAATTTATGCAAAGGGTACAAGTATAACAGTATTTGATGGCCCAAAGTCCACTGACGGTATCTGTTTTGATGTACACTTGGAGACATGATAGTTTTAATGGGTCAATCATTACTGCACTTCAGTGGGCAACATTATTGATAAGATGCACCCAATGAACAAAGGAGAGGCTCCAAACCGAGCAATTAAACAATAATGTATCTCAGGAGATAACGATGACTCAGCACGGGACTTTGGTATGACATAGATACAACATGAGAGACACCTATAGTTTAAAAAGAACCACATCCCTTTGTGTTTTTACCTGTTTTGTTTCACTTTGTGAATGAGGATGATTCATGTACTTAGGATTTGAATACAGATTCAGTTAATGATATTTTTAGTTTCAGTTAAGTTAGTTTAGTTTTAGTTAATCTTCCAGGAAGATTAGAGATCGTTAGCACGTTTTTTTTTTACTTGCGCGTGGGTCACTACGCCACAATAGCGTATGTAAGATATTTTCAAATTTAAGGCTCTAAATGAAAAGTAATATAAACTTTTAAAATATATATATATATAAATAATAAAGAGGCCCTATTATGCATATTTTTAGATGCATACTTGTTTTTAGGGTTTCTACTAGAACAAAAACACTTTATTTTTCTCATACCAGCTGTGCTGCAGCACCTCTTTTCACTCTCCGTCTGAAACGCTCCGTTTGTTAAATTCAGAAATATCTTCCATGGGATATGAATGCATGAGGGAGCAGGACTCTATCCCAGATGAAAATATTGATGCCCAGGTAGCAACTGTCAGAAATAGTGGTGGTCCACATCAACTAATTCAGAATATCTGAACAGGTCTAATCAAAGAGAAAGTGATTAATTATCCTGCTCAGAGGCTGCTGTTTGACAGTCCTGTATGTTTTTGGTTATTTGGTAGTCGGATCATGAGATTTGAGGAGGACACGTGAAGGGGTGAAACTCACCTGCCTCCTCTGCGGAGTACAGGTCCCTCCAGTACATCCTGTGTTTGTAGTCATCCTTGGGGGCGTACAGGTATGTGTTCAAACCCCACTTCTGTTCTCTGTGAAACGCCAGCAAAAAACAATCGCATCAAGTATTCTGTCAGTTGTTATATGATGAGAAATGATTGTGAGCACACAGTGGATCATTGTGCATTTTAAGGGTCTTGAAAGTGAAAATGAAACTCATCAGGAGACAAAAAGTGTTTGTACAGTGTGGTTAACCTCTCCCTTGTACACAGGAGTACAGTTCTTTATACTCCTACTAATAAATGATTGAATATGGCTTTCATTTTTGCATTGTGCCTATATAGACGTACACCGATCAGCCATAACATTAAGACCACTGACAGGTGAAGTGAATAACATTGCGTAAGGATGTGAGCAACTTTGACAAGGGCCAAATTGTGATGGTTAGACGACTGGGTCAGAGCATCTCCAAAACTGCAGCTCTTGTGGGATGTTCCCGGTCTGCAGTGGTCAGGACCTACCAAAAGTGGTCCAAGGAAGGAAAACCGGTGAACCGGTGACGGGGTCAAACCCAAGGCTCATTGATGCACGTGGGAAGCGAAGGCTGGCCCGTGTTGTCCGATCCAACAGAAGAGCTACTGGAGCTCAAATTGCTGAAAAAGTTAATGCTGGTTCCGATAGAAAGGTGTCAGAACACACAGGGCATCGCAGTTTGTTGCGTATGGGGCTGCGTAGCCGCAGACCGGTGAGAGTACCCATGCTGTCCTAATGTTATGGCTGATCGGTGTATAAATTGATGTAGTTGCTGTCCATTATAGATTGAGGTATGTCCATCTTTCATGGTGGGAAGCGCCTTCGAATGGACTAAATACACACAGACCCCTTTACAGACATGCCCACTTTATGATAATCACATGCAGTTTGGGGCAAGTAATAGTCAAGTCAGCACACTGACACACTGACAGCTGTTGTTGCCTGTTGGGCTGCAGTTTGCCATGTTATGATTTGAGCATATTTTTTATGCTAAATGCAGTACCTGTGAGGGTTTCTGGACAGTATTTGTCATTGTTTTGTGTTGTTAATTGATTTCCAATAATAAATACATGCATACATTTGCATAAAGCAAACATATTTGTCCACTCCCATGTTGATAAGAGTATTAAATACTTGACAAATCTCCCTTTTAAGGTACATTTTGAACAGATAAAAAATGTGTGATTCATTTGCGATTAACTATGGACAATCATGCGATTAAATAATTTAATCGATTTGACAGCCCTAGTTCCTGCACTTCTTCAGTGTTAGTTGTAGTCAGAGGCCACATACCGTTTAAACAGCTCTGTTCTCTGCTCCATAGTCCACGGTCGCCCATAAAAACCTGCATCAAGCAAAGGTCAAGTTTATGCACCAAATGTGTCACCTTATTACCAGAAGTGATCAATACATGATTTATGTATTTCTACACAATACTGTGCATCTGAAGTTCATCATGTTAGCTTATCGCAGCCTAATTTGGATGTTTACATCTTGATTGGAGAGCTGTTACTACAGCTGGATTAACACTGGTGGTCGAGAAAAAATATATATTACTACAGTGGATTAGTGATAAGAAACCCTCTGTTCAAGGCTGGCGTAAAGTCATATTTGAGATGGTCCCTTTGGAATATCTTACAAATATTCTACATGTCAAAGTAGATCAGTTCTACAATATCTGGCAGCCCTATCTGAATTATATTGGACCTGATCTCTCCATTATCTCACAAGGAGTCTCTTGAACATGAACTCATATATCCTGTGACTTCCCTGCACTAAGGACTATTTCCTATCACCTCCTATATACATTTTTTGATCTGAGCTGTACCAGTGTTTGTTTGTTTGTTTGTTGTTGTTGTTGTTGTTGTTGTTTTAATTATTATTCTTATTGTGTTTGTGAAAATAAGAAAACCCAATAAACATATTATAAGAAAAATAAAAAAAAAACACTAGGGGTCCAGTTTGTCTATACTGGTCCCAGTCTGCTCACCTTCCACTACTCCACTGATGAACCTGTTGGTCCCAGTGTGGGCTCGCTCCTTGGCTCTTCCTGGTGTCGACATGATTGGATTTAGTCTCTTCCTCAGTCTCAGTCTCTCCTAATGCTCACACAGCAGCTGCAGCACTGACACACTCTGCAGCCTGTTTGTCACTCATAGGTTTTAATTTGATTGCACCAGACGGTGATGCTTTCATGGTCTAAAGTCTGAAGTTGTAAATACTGTGAGCGAATAAAAGAAAACACAGCTCTGGTTTTGTGATGACTGAAGTACACCTCAGCAGCAGACAGGCGCGCACTGTACGCTCTACGTCTTAAAGGGCCAGTGTCTCTGTTTCTTAAAGGGACAGTTCACCTGAAAACACGAAGGGGGCAGTCAAAATAACAATGATCTGATATTTTCAGGTGGAATTTCCTTTCATTCTCACTGTGTGATATCATTTTCCACTTGTGCAATTTTGTTAATAGTCTGTTTATTGTCAATACTGTATATACTGCTCCTATTTTTATACTTCCTTCTATTTAAATGGTTCATATTTTGTTACACTTGGTTTCGCTCTTTTTTTACTGTGTTAGCTGATGCATCTTGTTTTTTGCACTATCCCCTTTGCTGCTGTACACTGCAAATTTCCCCACTAATAAAGTAATATCTTATCTTATCTTATCTTATCTTAAAATAACACTTTGAATTTCAGAGCTCTGCTGCATTTGTCCAGCTTGTAGTGTTGTTGAGGATAATCCGTTGATGAGGATCTACATGTGAAAACGGTTCCTCTTTGGTTTTTTTTTTCCTTCTGTCACATTATTTGGAGGTATTTCTGACTGGTAATTCACCAGCAATTTAGTTCAGTGACTGATGTAAAAGCAGCCACATACATTATTAAAGCTGCTATTGATAACGTTCAGCCACTAGATGTCGCATTCTCCCTCCCTCGTTCCATTGCATTTACTTCACAACAAGTCGTTGCCAGGCATTTACCGTCAATCTCAGCCATTTATCTGTTTTGTTTCTACAGTAACTGACGACCACGTGATACCAATCTTGTTTTACTATTGGCTCACAAGCCTTGTTAGAAGTGGGAACCAAACATCAGATATCTTCCACAGATATAAACAAAACATTCATTTTGGACCCGCCAACATTTTTAAAATGATTAATTCATAATCATTACAATTTTTTTTCAGGAAAAAACATACTTTTATTTGAAACTTTTCTAAAAGTTATGTGGATGTTTTTTTTCTTTTTTTTTTTTTTAAATACTCGTCTACATAAAATTGTTATTAGACCTTTAAGCTTTATTTTAAAAGTGATGAATTATTGGCGTGTATTAATACCTAATTGCTGGTGCCTAACACTTCAAAATACAGCCTCAAAATGAGTGAACTTAAAATCCTGAACATTACCAGCCGACAGATCCCCCCAGACATGTTTTAAGAAAGACAGAAAAATATATAAATAATAAATGATTTATATCATGTTTTTTGGACCATGATTGGCTCCAAACTAGTGATGTCACAAAACCATGCTTGTACATAAACTTCTTAAAATGAGATTCAAGGTGAGCACATTAACACTTTCCCCCTTCAGTAGATGAATGTGAAAACAAACACTGCACATACATCATTCTGCACAGTGAAGCTCAAAACATGTGAGTCAAGTGGGGGGAAAAAAATAAGCAAAACACATTTTGAGTGGAAGGGGACTTTAAACGACCATTGTAAGCTACTAAGGCAGCATATTGGCTTATCTTGAACGTCACTCCCCTCCATAGATCAATGCAATCACTGTTTGTAATTGCCAAAATCACAATTACATGATCAAGTGGCTCCCAATCATAAGCCCCAGTGGACCTAACAAAAAGTGAGGCAGAAAACCTGATGAAATGTTGGATATAGCCAAATTAAATCCACATTTGATGTCACTGCTTTGATATTTGATGGGGCAGTTTTCAAGCTTCCAAATGCTTTGGAATTGAAGAGTGTTAATGAAGTGAATTGAGGATCTGAAGACAGCAGATAAAACAAGCTACAAAGACTTTGAGTTGATGTGTAAAGAGAGAAAGACAATTTACAGTAAATATACAAGACTCAAATTAAGATTAGGGGCCTGCAAACCAAATCAACTGGATGTCATGAGATTCTAAGTCGGCAGGAACCTACATAAGAAAGATACAGAGCTTAGAGCAGAAACAGGATCACTACCAAGTCAGAGGTTTAGACTGGCTCGTACTGCGGCAGTGGACGGTTTGACTTATCAAACATACGCAACTAATAACATTAATAGTGAAAGCACTCTTCTGTGCATGCTGGCTCACTGGTATGGTTCTTTGGATTTCAAATAAACCAAATAAAACAAAGTTGATGGTTCATCAGGTAACACAATCAAGAGCCTTTATTTTTTATATACAAATATACAAAAAAATGATCATTGTTATGGAATGAAACAAAAATCTTTAGTGGGTTCCACTAATATGTCAAATTAACAGTGCTATATATTCATACATATCAACTGTACACATCAGAAACTGCATGCGTATTAGAGTCGAAACATGAAAACATACAAAAGGTTGCTACATATAAGTACGAGCATGAGGCTTTGAGGTTCATGAAAAAAAACAAACGCTTTCATCTTTGCCACGTCTCGCTGGGTGTTCTTGTCCTCCCACACAGCTCTGCTACCTCTTTAATCCTCTCTGGGCCTGTTTCAGCAACGAGTCAAAGTCGAGGTCCTCCAACCTGCTCTTGGCAGGAGACGGCTCGGCGTCTCTGTTCGCGTCTGAGGGAGAGAGCGATATTTAAAGACCACTCCATACATTTCCTTTTGGTGCAGCCTGCAAAAACAGTGATGGGGCTTTGCCAAGAGAAAAACTCTACATAGTTAAAGTGGAAGTGAATCATTCAACCAAGTTAAGCTGGTGTACTAAAATGGATTTTCACTCTAATGAACAATTATATAACAAACATGACAAATTTCAGCATTTAAAAGAAAAAAGCAGCTTCGTTTCATCTTTCGTGGCAAGAGCGCCGCCATGATGCAGTAGCCTGTGATGTCATAAGGTTGGCTGGCTCGGCTGAGTTACACAGAAAGAACGGTAGAGACCGTGAAAGACACTATCGTTTTGGTCTTTTGATGTGAAGATGAGTTTTACAATGTTAAAACTAAGGACAAAACAGTCCATTTCATAAACTGACGCTGAAATGGAGATCAGTACTGCAGCAGCGCTGGCTAAAGTGACACTGAAAGAGCCCTCCGACAGGCACTGAGTCCAGCTGCAGCTGACTGTCTCCCTTATCTCCTGTCCTCTCCTCTCTCTGATCACCTGTCTCTGTCTCCTCCATCTCCTTTATTCTGAAGTCCACGTCATAGTGTTTGTTTACGTAAATTGACGGTAGCTCCTTATAGGAGCTCAATATTTGCATACCAAAACTCCCTTCACAAAGTAAAACTCACCGAGTAGTTAGATGAAACAAAGCTGCTTTTTTCTTTTAAATGCTTAATTTGTCATGTTTGTTATATAATTGTTCATTAGAGTAGAAATCCATTTAGTAAACCAGCTTAACTTGGTTGAACATTTCATTTCAGCTTTAAACTGTTCTGACTTCACTACAGCGCTGTATATTAGTTTGTGGCGTCTCACCTAGGTCAGCGTAGTGGGAATTACAGAACTGTCTCCTTCCACCAAAGCAGATGTCAAACGGCAGCTCGTTGGGCTTCCGTAGTTTGCCGCCGTTGTCGATGGCTGCGAAAGCGTCATCCATGTTGTAGAATGTGACAAAGGCGTAGTGGTCACTATGGGAACCAGGAGGTGCAGGGTTTTAATACTGATAAAAACAATGAATGGTACACTGTAAAAAAGCAATAAAAACATAATTTCAATGGTGCACACTTACCCTCTGTCTCTAAAGTGAAGCGACACACATTCCACGTCTCCGAACTGAGTGAAGCGTTCCCTCAGCTCGTCGTGCGTCATAGACTTGCGGATGCGGCCGACATACACCACCCTGCGCTCGTCCTGTATGAGAGGATTATTATAATTACTCGCTAACCGACAAAAAACAGACCCAAACACATCGGCTGACATGTCTGTAATCTTTTACTCACTATGGCTTTGAGTTTCTGAATCCTGATCTCATGCTCTCTCCGGAGCTTCCTGGACTCTCTGCTGCTGCTGTAGAGAGGAAGACGGAGACTGAGATTACAAAGAAACACCTTTTAATTTCCTTTTAAATGTCTAAATCCCAACATTAACTGACCTGTAAACATCTCTCCACTGCCTACGGCGAACCCGCGGGGAAGGTGATCGGGATCTGGATGGAGACCTCGACTGGGACCATGATCTGGATCTTGACCTGCTACACCTCGATCTTGAGTAAGACCACCTGTGGCGCCGAGGTGGGGAGCGGGAGCGAGAGGGGGACGACGACGACGACGAACACGAACTGCTCTCTGAACGCTTGTGACGGCGCCTGCAAGATGGACAAATTGAGAATGAGGAGCGATGCACAAAGAGGACAAAGAGAGATTGATACTGAACGTAACAGAGGATGATTACTTTTGTCTTTTTGGAGAGGGAGACGCAGAGCTGCAGGAAGAGGAGGAGGACGACGACGACGACGATGACGAGGAAGGAGAGCTGGAGCTGGAGTCCGAACAAGGAGATCTTCTCCGATATCTCTGTTTCTCCCTCCCTCTGGCAGGAGGGCTGGGTGGAGGTGTTGGGAGGGTGCATTGGGCGGTCTTGTCTTGCCCACAGTCTCGCTCTGTGGCAGCGCCGTCTGAAAGAACTTCTGTGGACGTGCTCGTGTCTGATCTGATCCTGGGTTGCTCAGAGAGATGCTGCATCACAGACTTTGCAGAGTTATCAACGGCTCTGTTGACCTCGCTGGTGGAGGTCTGTTTTTTGCATTCAGCAGCAGCGCTTGAGTCACGGGTGGTCACCTGCGATTCATCAGAGGTTTGAGATACATCAAGTTTAGAGGCTCTATTACGCGGAGTTGCACTTGTACGGTCCAAAGGTCCACAGTAATCGTGATCGGAGAATACAGATGAATACATGTGAGGAGAGATGGGAGCGGCGGGGAGCTCTGGGAGGTTAGCGTGCGTCTTCTTGGACGGTAGAGGACGGGGGTCGATTATCTGAATGGCCTTGGATGGAGGATTTTTGCGTCTTGCTGGCGGATCTTGTTGAGTGGTGAGGATTATTTCGGTGCCGAGGGGCTCTGGGACGTCCGCGCCCTCCGACATTTGAAGATGTGGAGAATTCCTGAGGGGTTTTGGATCACCAGGTGATTCTGAAATGCTTAAAGGTTCAACAACAGAGGCTCTTTGTGTCCCTGCAGGCTGAGTTCTGTCCAAGTGTCCATCTGTTTGGAGGTTTGGAGGAGAACTGGGAAGTCTGGGCTCCGGCTCGTTCTCACACACCCTCTCCTCTTTAGCTGGAGGAGGAAGAATAAAAAGAGTTTACGTGAGATTGGACATTAGCGTCCGACAACACGGTGTTATCAGTAATCTGATTACTCACCTTGTGTTTCCTCAAACTGTTCCAGCAGGCTGGTCAGATCAGGCGCTTCGATTCCTGAAGCAGAAGAACAAACAGACATGAAACTTTGGAGGATGCTGTTTGTTTCTCAGTTATTCTTCGCATCATCGCAGAGAACTCAGGCTACATCCACACTCGTACATTTTCGTTTTAAAACGGATAACTTTTGCTACGTTTGTGCCTGGTGTCCACACTACTCCGGCGTTTTTGAGCCCCTAATACGGAGACGTTTGAAAATGCTGCTGACTCCGTTTTAGTTTGAAAACTCCGGGGGAGTTTTTTAGTCTGGATGGACAGAAATGGAGACCTTTTGAAAACGATGACGCAGACACCTGCGTTCGCTTCTTTATTGTGTCTCATCAGTTGGGACGTGTCCTTCCCTGATTCGTCACGCACCATCCGGAAAAAAACAAACGACATCAGCCTCGACCACCAGTGGTTAATGTCAACATGGATAACAAGTTACAAGCGTTGCTGACCCTGTTGTCTCTGCTAGCAGCTGTTGTGTAGTTAAATTCTGCATTTTATAATGCTACTACTGCCTACATGTGCAGGAGGCAAGCTTATTATTTGAGCGGCACACACATGCTCAGTGTACGTGAATGGTCATGTGTTAGGGCTGTCCCGAGTACAATTTTTTTGGGCTTCGAAGCTTCAGTGAGAAATATTAATAAGGTATTCGAAGCTTCGCAGCATTTTTTAATAATTTAATGACTATTCGAAAAATCGGATATCATGACCCATCCCCATTATTTATAACACATTTTTAAAATAAATTTAAACGAAGCATTCAAATAGTGATTTAGAGGTCGACTGCCATGGCAACGGTTAAAAGCTTCGAAGCATTCGGGTCAGCCCTCATGTGATATGCGTTTTCAAGCGTTGCAGTATGGACAGAGATTAATCGCTCGTCTGGACGGAGATCGTTTTCCTTTTAAAACACAGCTTTTAAAACGAAAACATTAGTGTGGATGTAATGTAACATATGTCACATTAAGCCATGTCCCAACAGTTTACCTGAGTCAGCTGCTGCACTCTGCACTGCACAGCCAAACTGAGGAGTGGGTGGTGGTTCCTCACTGGGGTGAACCTCTGATAACGTCTCCTTTACTGGTAACGGAGCCTCTACGGGAGCAGGCGGCTGACTGAAGCATGGCGTGAGGGAAGGACTCTTTATCAGCCTCTCTGTATCGGGACTTGGTGACGGAGGGGTCTTTGGTTCCAGCTTGGCTTCTTCTTTCGTCGGGTTCGGACTGCATCTTTGAGGCTGCGGTTGCTTGCACTCTGAGGAGGATTCGTGTTTGGTTGGACACAGTACCGGAGGTCTGGAGGAGACACCTGAAGCTAACTCAGTAAGCTTGTTTTTAATTTCCTGGAACAGGGTGGCGAAGCCCTGGTTTACTGACGCCACCTGAGGCCCTGAGGAGGATGGCAGTCTCTGAAGAGATTTGCCTGAGGATTCCTTTTGGATTTCTGGAAAGTGCCCGGTGCTGTCAAGACTGGAGTCTCTGTTGAGGAACTCCACTTTGGACTGTGCTGAGGAGAGGTCAGTGGTTGGTGATGTTGTTTGGCTAACTGGCAGGGGGAGGAGGACAGGATTTGGGGGGTCACTACTGAGCAGTGTTGGTTTCTTTACTGGACTTTTTTTGCTTTCGGACACGGTAACATTTGGATTAGCTGGCTGCAGAATGGCAGGTGAGATGATTTCAGATTCATCCCTCGGGCGCTTTAATCCGCTGCGACATAGGTTAATGGATGGTTTGGCCTCTGAGGGGTGAGGCCTGGGCGGGGCGGAGATGCGATGGGTCTTGTGACCGGGAGTTTGAGATCTATGGAGCTGATCAGCACTGCTTCTTCTAGCATCTGGATAATGGTGTGCTGCCTTTGGTCCACAGCTGTTTTGTCTTTGCCCCTGTAAACAGAGGATGGGGGTCAGCTCTTTGGGGGGCTCAGGAACACAGGGCCACTTGGTGGTGTAGTTCCCCGGTTTCTCCACCAGGGGCTGTCTCTTTTGGCGCAGCTGTCTGTACTGTTGGAGGCTGAGCGATTTGGCCTTCATCTCGCCTTTCGGCGGCAGAACCTCCGCCTCGTTGCTGTTCATTTCTGAGGGCGGCGTTTGGGGTTCAAGTGTTGAGCCAGCTGGAGTATCAAGTGCTTCGGTGCCGTTCAGTGGAACTGACACAGCTTCACCTGTGTGGCCACTTGTTAGATTTCTCTCGTTCAATTCATTTTCCGCTGAATCAAACGAAGCCACTTGAACGGGGCCAAAGCTCACCCTTTTCTTCTCTCTGGATGGTGGAGCTATGGATGAGTTTCCATTCAGCAACACACTCCTTAAGGGGGTGTCATTATCTCGCTTTTCATCTCCCTCTTCTTTCTCCCTTGGGTCTTTCACACTTCCCTCGTCATCAGACGACACAACGTTTATCTCTTCATCGCTCTCTTCGCTGGGTCTCTCATACTTCCACACCTCTCCCTGAGAGAATAACGTGCGATTCTTTTTCCTCAGTTTATCCCCCTCCTCTTCCACCTGCAGCTTCAGGCAGTAGGGGTGCATGAGCTTCACCAGGTTGACGAGAGAAGACGAGGTGAAGACCTCGACTTCAGCCTCCGCTTTCTTATTTGTGGAGTGAAACAATGTCTGACTTTGTTGTTTGAACAGCTGTAGAGGGACGTTTCGCTCCGTTTTGCTCTCATCTTCCTTTTCTCCGTCAAACTTTATTGTGAAGGTTACATTTGGCGATTTAGATCTTGGTCTAAGTCTGTCAGCAAGTGATAGTTCCTGAAGAGAAGAAAAAAAAACACATTAAGATCTTGGGAGTCTAATCTTTCAGCAGAGAAGGTTAATAATGGGGACATCACATATCTTATACAAGTCTATTTTTTTTGTTTTGTGTTCCTGCATGTTCAGTTCTGTCTATCGAGGCATGTGGCTCATCGCATTTACACGCCGACTCTGAAACTTTTGTCCCTCATTAAATTTGTTTGACCACTCAGAGGCACCGTCCGTGCAAACGTCCTCATGCAGAATGGCGTCTGATAAACATTCAATTCATCTCTTAGCACAAAGTACTTTACGATGAAGAATACAGAGATGTTAAAGTTAGCTTCTTGCTAATGTCATTCATTCATTAGCTCTGTTTGGGACTAGTGCAATTAGAATTTTCGCAACGAAGAGAATAATAAAACGCATCGGACTCAGTGTGCAAGGTTTCTGTGCGCAACGTTTTTGTTTTTTTTAATCGGATGACGGATTAAAAATACGGACTTGATGTGCAAAGACCTTAAGTCCTAAATAAAGCCGCTTTGATCATCATGAGGTGCTCATAGCTAATCCAAATTTGAACAGCATAACCAGGAGGTAACGCTGCAATGCAATGGACTGGAAGTTGAACTGAATTATTGTTTCCAAATAAGTCATTTGGGGCTTATATTTCTTGTTCCCTGAGTGTGCACCCACCACTGAGTTGTCCCTGCGCTCTGGGTGGGTGAGGAGCTGACTGTCTGGCAGGGTGTCAAAGGGAGTCCCGTCGTCGTCATCCTCCACGCTGTCCAACATCTCAGTCAGGGCCGACAGCAGGGTCTCGCTCTCTTCCTCCGCTCCGCTCTTATCCTGAAAAGGGGCATTTGTTCATATGCAAAATGAATATTCTACCAACATGTGGCAAATGTTAACTTTTGTACGCTGAAGGAGAGTCAAAACTGTCAACAACATAAGAAAAGGCGTCTTTTTTTCAACTTCCAGTGTACTTGTGACGATGTGCTTTAACTCTGACCTCTGATGTGACCGTGGAGTCTTCAAAAATGGCCAGTATGGAGTGATCCATGCAGGACTGTGCGTCCATCTCCACTCCCTCCATGTCACGTCTACTCAGGACCAACTGCAGAGACACAAACACACAAATATTAATACAACACACAATCTTACAATACACTCCTTCCTCTGGGTGTGACCAGAAGCCGAGGTACAAGATGCAATAAGCTCAAAATTAACGTTCGCAGCATAAACGGGAAGAGCTGCCAAATCTGACGAGCTGATGCTTAATGCTCCACATTTATAATATTTATAATCTAAATAAATGCATTGATCTAGGGAGACATATCTACAGAAATTAGAATAACATTCAACAAATAAAAAAAAAAATCAAACAAAACTATCGAGCTGCAACTAACGACTTTCTTGATTAATAAATTAATCATTTGGTCTATAAAATATCAGAAAATAGTAAAATTCTATAATTCTATTTTATTATTTGTTTGTTTTTTTCCTGACAAACCTACCTCTTTGCACTTTGTACTAATCGTTATTGTTTGTATCAAAACAACTGCAGACATATCTGAACATGTGATTCAAGATTCAAGCCCTTAATTGTCATTGTGTAGTAGCTACAACGAAATTAGATTGTGACAATCCCATAGGTGCTAATGAAAAGATAATACAATAAAAAAAGAGATAGTGCAATATACATATAAAAGATAATACAATACGTATATTGATGAGATGACAGTTTTGACAGATTACAGTTCTGCCAGATTATTACCCAAAGTGTCCGTCAGATGATTATATAATTATTGCACAGAGTGATCAGCATGTTATTGCACATATCTGTAACAGTAGATTTACAGTATTTACATTGCAAAAGTGACTGATGTGTCAGTGTGGTGTGAAACTATCTCTACGGCTTAATAATTCATATAAATGAACATGGACGCTGTCAAAGAGCAATGCCTCACTCTAATCTACTAAAGGTTTATCAGGACAGAAGTGTGCTAGGAAGTAGGACGCAGGCTGAGGGGACAAGTGGCCATAGAGGCGGGTCACAACCTGCTCACTATCTCTGGGAAGCTGAAACAACAGCTCTCTCTCTCTCTCTCTCTCTCTCTCTCTCTCTCTCTGGGCTTCTACTGTTGTAACAAGGCTCTCTCGCTCTCATGTGACAGTAAAGCACTTTTTTTTCTCCCTGTGCATGCCTGAAACAACTTTACATGAGGCTCAGTAGACTAGAGGACAGAGTATAGAGGAGACAGTGGGGTGAGCAGGAGAGGGCTGAGGCTGAGGGTGCAGCTTTATCTGCACATCTTGTACTTCAGAGGAAATGAGTCTTTCATAAACCCTCGACGGTGGACGTCGTGTTAAACACGAACAAAGAGGTAACAACATGAACTAACGTGTCATCGAGCTGTTTCTGTTTAGCTACATATCAGATGAATCACTGAGCTCCTCTGCCTCCCTGCTGCTCACTAACCTCGGTAGTACTACTAGACCTGGTCCAGCCACGTGTCGCCGTGAGGACATGTGGCCTCGCGCCGGTGAAAACCCCCCATTAAACCCCGGAAACACCCTCCTGTGAGGTTATTTAGTGTGTCCGTTAGCTCATGTTAGCAGACCGGTACCTCAATGGGAGAGTTGCAGGCCAGAAAGTCGCTGTTGCCGGCATTTAAATCCCCGTCTGTACCCCTCCACTGCGCCGCCATGTTGCTGCTCCACATGGTCCGCTGGCAGGCCGGAGACGTAGACACGTGGTGAGACACGTGGTCACCCAGCGAACCGGAAGCGCGCAGAGAGCACCGACCTGGGATCAGACTGACGTCATCAGGTCCATTAGACAGAGAGTGAGGAGAGGAGAGGAGATCAGATCCAAGGTCAGCTATATGTGTTCCTCAGTGATTGTCAATTCTCTTGAAAACGAGCTACAGATGTGATTTTGCTGTTAAAAACTCAGGACTTAATGAATCAAAGCTGTTTTGATTATTTATCAATCGGTAGATAAAAATAAATAGACAGATTAAAGGGAACAGTTTTTCCATATCTCTGTGACAACGAATACATAAGGTTTCTGGGCTTTCTTTCATATCAAGTTAGTTAGCATCAATTAAATCAGTGTTATTTGCTATAGTAGGACTTTTGATGCAGGATTGTCACTTTTTATTTTATTGCTCAAAAGCGACACTACTGGAGTTACCCTGCACTATACTCATTTTTAACAGTCTCTTCTGCACTATATTCACTTTTTCAATAGTCCTGTATCACAGCTGTTACCCTGCACTATACTCATTTTTAACAGTTTTCTTCATCTCCTTGTATTTTTATATCTGGTATATTTTTTTGTACTTTGCACTACTAACTTCTTTACTGCCATTTTACTAACATGTTTTGCACTATGGAACTGTGATGCTGGAAACTTGAATTTCCCTCTCGATCAATAAAGTTACTATCTATCTATCTATCTATCTATCTATCTATCTATCTATGCGTCCAAATGACAATGCCACAAGTTCTACTCAATAAAGCAGATGCAGGTCAGCAATAACTTAAATACAGTATCACAGGTTTATGGGGGAGAGTGGGGTGATTTGAGCCTGTGTGGAAGTTGAGCCACCCCTTGTTTCTAGGCAACCATAGACAAAATTGGTCATGTCCACATATTTTGCAAGAGTCATCCATTTTTACTGACCCTGTGATGGAGAAAGAGGCCCATAAGACAAGTGGCGAGCACATTTAGGTTAAAAAAAAAACATCTTTTTGCCGATCAAAGTGATTTATTTTTTGTTCAAATTGCTGGATGATACAAATTTGTTAAAATGGTACGGGGTGTTGGGGTCACACGGTTATTTAAGCCAAAAGGCCTGCGGGAAGTTGAGCCATTTATAATTATATATAATTGGATTATAGCTTCAGCTTGTTATATAAATCTCAATCTAAACTGCAATGGTTCAATAAAGGATAAATAAAAAGATGATCATATGGGCTAATCAACTTTTAACCTTTGGTTCATGTTTTAAGGTGCGTCACCATCTGTCATGCCGCACTCCTGAAGCAACATCTCTCCACTGCCTTTAAGCACAATGTGGGGGAGTTCTTTGATAAGCTCACTTCAGTGATGGACAGGTATGATTGATGGACTAGGCATACCGCATATGGCTCAACTTATCCTCTCCCAAGTCTCCCAAGAGACCTCTTTTTTTTTGGAAAGTCATACTGAAAACTGTTTATTTTAGATCCAAAAGTGATCATTCCCAAGGATGCACCACATACTGAAATATATGTACATGTTTTAGTTGGAGACATTACTGTCATTCCCTCACTTTAAAGACGCCTCAAGTAAGAACTGGCTCAACTCTCCCCACTCTCTCCTACCTGTAATTTACAAACCCTATGATAGTCAATACAGTAGAGGCAGTTTTGAAAAACCTGTAGTCATCTTATTTGTGTTTTGTATTCATTAGACATACAGCATTTCAGCAAAATTAGGGAAACCGCTGTGAGATAGCCTACCACTGTGAACTGAATGATTAGTTTGGATCAGTTTCCCCCCTTTATGGCAAGAGGCTTTCATAGAGAGAGCACTAATAGTGTTACTGGGACTTAGCTTGAAATTGCAAATAACACTCTGTAAAGCTGTTGAATTCACCCAAGTGCTCCATCGTTTCCCGTGTTATAATTGCTGAGAACATCATGGGAATATCAGTGCATTCAACATCAGTATCATAGTATGGCAGACATGATAATAATACGTGGTATTAATAGAATCAATCCCATGTAAGCAAAGAGTGTATCTGCTTCCTGCCTCATCACCAGAACAAACAGGGATTATCTGCATGTTCAGACATTGCAATATAGATGTGTTGACTTTGCTGATTAATGTGTGTACACACACCTTCCACCGTGACGTGGTTTGCTGTCAGGGCCTAACAACAGTGTTTCTACCCTGTTTCACTTGAACCTACAAAGGTCCCGTTTAAAGGTGTAAACAACGTTGGTATCGCGTGGTATCTCTGTGTCAACAATTAGTGTGGAAAAAATGGATAAATGGCTGAGATTGATGATAAGTTCCTGGCAACCACTTGTTGTGAAGTAAATGCAATGGAACGGGGGGGAGGGAGAATGAACATCTAGTGGCTGCATGTTATCAATGTTATCAACCTTTAACTAAAACGTGTTCAGCCCTCAGAAAGCATTTGTACAGCTCACTAGATCATTATGATTGATTACATTTGAATGTGCTTGTGTTCACATGACTTAATGTCTCGCTGAGGCCCTGCACGACTTCCCAGTCACATGAATCAGAACCGGCGCTGCTTCATAATAAATCCCTTTTTTGTTGTGGTTGTTTCCACTTTATCCTGCGCTCCACGCTGTGCGCTACCTGATATAATGAATAATTATTCAAAATGTCTGAATAATAAAACACAGCTGTCTGAAGCAGTATTTTCACCTGTGGATTGCATTGATGCAGACCCACAGCAGCAGCAGCAGCAGCAACCCTCATGCTCCACTGACAAATCACATGATGGTCTTTTGGATGGTTGATTGCATTTACATATTCAGTACAGCAGACAAGTGTTTTCCTCTCTTCTCCTCCTGTAGTTACCATCACACTACCCCGTTTCCAATTGTGCAGTGATGCTGAAGTTGTTCCACTACACAGTTAATCATGTGAACAGAAGCTGGAGTGTTTGTCTTTTAATGAATCCGGTCAAACCAGTCCAGCTTGACCCACTGACATTGTGTTTGTCACCTCACATCACACCTCCAGACACACCTCAACTAGGTGATGCTGAGCAGTGGCAGTTGAAATGTCTGGTTGTGTGAAATGAAATATATATATAAAACAAAAAATCCCATTTTAAATCCTCCTACGTTTGATGTTTTTTCCCTCTGGTCCCTCTACAAACAGCGAGCCTGGCTCTGTCCAAGTGTTACAAAATCTGCTACGAGCACTTCAACTCACTAAATAACACGTTCAATCTCACTTGAGCTTTGTTCATTCAGACAGCCAGACTAGCTGCTACCGCCTGTTTCTAGTCTTTATGTTAAGCTAAACTAACCGGCTGCTGACTCCAGCTTCATTGTGTGGTATCAATCTTCTCATCTAACTCTGCAGCAAGAAAGCGAATAAGTCTATTGAGGGATCCTGACTCTTAGTACCTGACACGGATCAAGCTTAAAAACGCTGGACCCTACATTCCTTCTACTGACCTGGGAGAGAAGGGACATAATGTGAACACTCAAATGATGTAGCCATTTTTGGTTGAAATTTCATTTTGATTTCCTTTCACACTTGTCATTTTCTGGACTTAAAGGTACTATGTGGAGCTTTCAGAAAATCCTTGTTATGTGTCAAGGCACTTGGGAGCGACAGGCTGTTATAGGCAACCAAGAAGGTCTGGGAAGGTCTCATTTTTAATAAAGGAACAGTGTGCAACATTTCAGGGGATCTATTAGCAGAAATGGAATATAATATTAATAACTACGTTTTCATTAGTGTATAATCACCTGAAACTAAGAATCATTGTGTTTTCGTTAGCTTAGAATGAGACGTTTATATGTACATAGGGAACGGGTCCTCTTCACGGAGTCCGCCATGTTGCACCGCCGTGTTTCTACAGTAGCCCAGAACAGACAAAACAAACACTGGCTCCAGAAAAAGACTTTCATGTTTTTATATTACCTGAAGGCCACCGTAGTTCTTTCTTGGAAAGGGAGGAGTGAGCGGAGAGGTACTCAGTTGGTTGCAATCTGCAACCACACCGCTAGATGCCTCCAAATCCTTCACAGTGTCCCTTTAATACATGTAAACTGTTACATATACTGTAGTACCCTTAATTACAAACAACCTCGGAGCATCACCTTGTGTATAGTATGAGGGTATAGCAGTGTAGAGTGAGTGGGCAGCGTTGTATGTGGATCTTTTCTTCTAATGGCTTGGGAGCAGCATGTTTAAGGAGAGCTGTCACGTTAGAGTACTTACTGTAAAGACCTGTCAGGAAACCAACCAGGAGAAAGAAAGTTATAGCTTTAGTTGACAGTTCTTGTGCACATGTCAGATCACCAGAGCAGAAGATAATGGTGTGTAGTGGACCTGTCATGCTTGTTTTCATTTCTTTTCTTAAAAAATAAATAAGTACTAGCTGTCACACTGTTGTCACAGTATACTCAGAAGAGTGCTTCACTGCTGGACGATATTTAAAATACTACACTTCTATAGCAATTTGGAGATACTGACTGACAGACTTTAATATATTTTGAGTTGAAACCCCCCTGTACTGTAGCTTCCTGTTGGTAGATAGTGATATCCTGTCTGGCGAATAATGTAGATAAATCTGTTTGATTAATTTTCTCCACTAGATGGTGGCATTACACATCTCCTATTAACATCTGCTCACACGTTCTGCTTCTCTATCAGCCACTCTGAAATTGTGAATGAGTTAATTCCCAGTGAGCTGATTGCTCCGAGCCGCAATGGATGCCAATCAGATATTCATACCTGAATGAAATGAATGCGTAATGAACTCGGGTTCATCGCCTCTTCATTTGTGTTGCGCTATCTTGTATCATCTCACTGTTTGTCTGTGGAGGACTACGGATGTGTCTGGCCTGTTATCTCGTGCATACCAGCGAGGAGTTGACCTTTCTGCTGAATGTCATGGCGGTACACGGAGTCAATGGCTGTACTAGATTAGTTGGGAAGGAAATATGCTCACAGACGCGCACTTTAACAAGGTACAGCATATTCCCTGTTCATTTATTTTGATGCACAGGGCCACCTGGAGTGTACTTCCCATATACGTCTTACCTACAATCTGCTCCGTGACCTCTATTTTTGTGTTTCCTTTGCTTTATCCCTTAATCCCACATCTTCTGTTCTGCTGCTACATCTCTCTTCACCCCCGCCGCGCAAACACACACACACACACGCGCGCACACACACCACCTCCCGCCTCATCGCCCACAACTCTTGAAACACATTACTGTCTGAAATGGGGCCAAAGCATCCTCCAGTCTCCAGCGGGTGAGGTGCGAGTGTGTTCGGGAGCGTGCAGAGGCATGTGTAGTGTGTGTGTGTGTGTGTGTTCAGTAGGGGGGGGGGAGTTCTGTGTAAGTGGGTCACCTTACTGCAGCTTCCAGCGCCCAGCCACCATGTCAGTACATGGCCCCACACACACACACTCAGACACACATATTTAACCCACTCTATCCATCCACTGTCCCTTTTTTTTTTTTCACTTGAGCCACTGTTTTTGGTTGGAAATGTGAAAACGCACTCACTCGCTCATAAACAGACATTTTCCCTAATTCCCTTAAGCTCTACAGAGTGCCAGACTTTACTCTCATTCTCGGGGGGTATAAGTAAATAAAAAACATCTCTCTCTCTCTATCTCTATCTCTTCCCCCCCCTCCCCTCTGCCTCTCATCCCTTCTTCACTTTTGACCTGCAGGAGGACTCCCACGGTGCTCTTTTGGCATGTTTGAATTTTTAAAGAGCCCATGAGGTCTAAGGAGTCAGGTATATGCTTTCCTCTCTCCGTCTCACACTTGCTGCTGTTGTGTGTGTGTGTGTGTGTCAGCATTTTTCTATGTCTCGGCAGCTCAGTCATGCAATGTTTTGCATGTGTGTGTGTGTGTGTATGCATGCACTTCTGTGACCTTTCAGATATTGTGTAACGCCGGGGGCAGCGTGTTTATAAAAAGGCGAGAGCACTCTGATCTTTAACTTGACACCCTCTCTACGGGGTGACGCAGGACACGCAGGCGTTACTTTGAGACTGCCGAGTTGTGTTGCTGCCGTACCCGTTTGATTTTTCTTTACTTGAAGTAAGTCTTCGAGAAGAGGAATGTCCTCCCACGTGGTGCCGAGGACATCTGTTAGTGAGAAATGAAGGCCTGAGAGAGAAAGGAGAGGAGGAGGAGGAGGAGGAGGAGGAAGGGGACTTACATTAATACAAGTGGGGGAAAAGAAAGGAGGTGAAGGAAGAACAAGAGAGCACGCAGAGAGGTGGAAACAAGGAGGAGAGAGAGTGACATCAGCTAGAGGAGACCACTCTTTCCACAGAACAGCAGAGGTGAGAGGCTATTCGACAAGAGGTTACAGGTGTACACGTTCACGGGCGCGTACGTTCACGAACACGCTCGGCGTGGTAACAGAAGCCCTGCATCAATAATGTAGCTGAGAGAAACAGGATGCAGATTCTGCCTTACATAAGAGTTTACAGAGGGCTGGCTGTCTCCGAACAGCCTCTTTCACTCTCTGCTTTGCCCTCAGGCTGGATGCACACAAGATTTCTCAAGCTAATTAACCGCCACATTCGCCGTCCAAACAACTTTTCAAGATAAGTGTGCTGCAACAAAGGCACGAGAGCAACGCCTAAGCCATTTTTAACTTCAGTCTACTGACTTTAGGTGATTTGTTTTACTCTGTGGGGCGACATTTTTTTAGTGGTGTTTTTCCACTGGTCCCTGGATCTTATATTATTGAAGTTTCATTATTGAAACAAGGCTGTTGTTTTGTAGGAGGCATGGTTAGTTTGTTGGAAAAGTACAAATCCTTCAACATTAATGACCTGGGAAGTGAACTTTGTCTCTGCAGCTGTGGACAAACTGATATGGTTGGACCTGCCAGGAGCCAAAGCACATTGTTGTCACAGGTCACGGAGACATAATTGGGGTCTAGCAGGGGCCGCTATTTACCTCGGATAAACTAGATAGGATAAATCTGTCCAAATCAAAATCTGAAACACACTTAGACTAATCATTGTTTTAGCCATGCCAGCAGCGTGGCCCTATGGATGGCTACATACATACATGTATGTCGGTTTGTGGTTGGCCCATAGACTGTATATAAGAAGTGGACATAGTCATTGTGACGTCACCCATTGGTTTGTGAACTAAAGTTTTAAAGCCTCGAGTTTTTCATTTTTGCCGTCGACATTTTAGTAGTTGGCCGTCACCATGTTGGCTTTTTTGCAACCAGAAGTGACACAACAGGGTGGAGCTAAGAACAACCGAATGCTGAATAAGACGTTTTCAGGCAACCAAAAAGATTCTAATAAATTTCATGAACTGAAAACACACTGTGAAAGGGTTAAAGTGGTAAGACGAAAATGCGGACAACTCCCAGACCGTAAAACGCCGTGGTAGCGACCTGTCAATCACAAGGTAGCCACGCCCTAAAGCATCCCCTGCTTTATGGTCTATTTGACTCTAAATGGGACCATAATTTACTAAATGAACATCATGCTGTATTGAAGAAGACTTGAAACTAGCGATTGAGACCATAAACTCATGTTTACAATGTTTACTGAGGTAATTAATCAAGTGAGAAGTAGGCTCATTTTCTCATAGACTTCTATACAATCAGACTTCTTTTTGCAACCAGAGGAGTCGCCCCCTGCTGGCTGTTAGAAATAATGCAAGTTTAAGGCTCTTCAGCATTGGCTTCACTTTTCAGAACTGGAGGCTGCCCACTGTTACGGACATTCATGGACCCTGGATGATGTATCTCACCGACTTTGGTGATGCATTGACTTTTCTTCTAGCGCCACCATGAGGTTAACTGACCTTAACTGACCCTCAGACATGTCATGTGGCTCTACCATCAGGTCAAAAATGTCAGTCAATTCTGGTTGAATCAAGATGATAAATGCATACATGAATCAAGGAGAGTAAACAGAAAGAACTAAGGAAACATTTTAGGGAGAATGTAAGTCACAGCAGGAAACTTTGATTCGCTCCAGAAATTCACGTTCCTGTTTTTCCTATTTTGTCATTTTCTTCTCTGATGCCTTTTCTTCACCTTCTTGTTTGTTTATACTGTCTTTCATTACTTTGGCCTCCACAGATTTCTTTGTCTCCGTTATTAATCTTTGTCATGTCGGCTTTGACTTTCTGTTAACGGGCAAACTGTTGACGTGTGTGTGTGTGTGTGTGTGTGTGTGTGTGTGTGTCTATATAAGTATGGTAAGGTGTAAGACGGTGTGCTTTGTGCACACATCCGCTTGAAAGTATGAACTTGTCAAAACTGTCTGTATGAAACTGTTAATGTGGACAGATGTATGTGTGAATCACAGTTTTCATTTGTAAACGTGTGTGTGCGCGTGCGTGCGTGTGTGTGTGTGTGTAGAAGCTCATCATGCTTGTGCTATCCTTTTTCTGCCACATTGCCATGGCGACAGTGCCCTCCCGGGGTAATGGGGGACGAGTGCGCCAGAGCTATTTATTCTCTCTTTCTCCCTCCCTCCATCCATCCATCCATCCATCCATCCACCCATCCATCCATCCATCCATCCATCCATCCATCCATCCATCGCCCTCTCTTTTCCTCCGTCTGTCTCTCTCTCTCTTCCTCTCTGCCCTCTTCCTCCTGCAACCTCTCCGTCTCTCTCCTCTCCTCTCTCCGTCTCCCTCCTTCCTCTGCTCTTTCTTCCCCTCTCTGATTGGCTTAACACTCTCCTCCTCAAAATGAGATACTGCCTAATGAGACAGAGGGTGAGGAAGAGAGGGAGGGAGACAAAGAGCAAGTGTCTTAAAAAAGGGAAGTAGAAATATGTGGAGGAGGCGATCTATGTAGACTTGCACGTAAAGAAAGAACCTGATTTAACAAAAGTCTGTGATGTCATTTTGGAGGGAAACAGCGCAGAACGTCAACAGTATATTTATATAATCCTACATTTAGCTTTCTGTCTGAGCTTTGTGCATGTGTGTGTGCTGTAATGTATATGCATGCAGTCTCTTGAGGTGTGAGTATGTGTGCTGTGGGCTCAGTTGGGGTCATGACCTTTGAAATGGTTTGAATATTTGAAAATCCCTGAATGAGCAGTGTTTGTATATAGAGTATTCTGTATATGTTGTTTGAAGCAGAGGTCACTGACCTTTTTGACCTTAAAATGAACCAATGTCTACTTGTGACCCGTTGTCATACAGTATAGGTTAAGAATGATTTTCCCATTTCAGATTTTATTTGAAACATTTTTAGAAGGCTGAAGGGTTGAAACTATGCAGTATTTCACAAGGAAATAGCAGATCGATGATGACGGAAAAGTCTGAAAAAGAAATAATTTTTTAAGCCGAAAACACACCAGGCAGGGGCTCGCCGCAATAATTAAATTTTTCTTCAGCCGAGAGGCATGTTCATGTGCTTCAGGTGGGAAGAAATTCTTTGTAACATAAGTCAACATGTCACAGGAATCACAGGACTCTGTTAACTGATTAGCTGTGGGTACTCTCTGGCCGCACTTCACTGCAGCATCATAACGGCCGCTGCAACTTTCCATAGACATTGCATGGCAGCTCGTCACAGGCTGTACTTGGCCGCTGCTCTGGTGTGTTTTCAGCGTAAGATGAGAAGTTCAATGCCACTCTCATGTCTGTACGTTAAATATGAAGCTTCAACCAGCAGCTGGTTAACTTAGTTTAGCGTAAAGACTGGAAACAGAAGGAAACCTCTAGCCTGGCTCTCACCAAAGGTAACAAAATCCAACACATCTATTTAACCAATCATATCTAGTATTTCCCAAAATGATGAACTATTCCTTCTATCATCTCATGACTCCTCAGTTTTTTCTTTCGACCCCTTTCAGGGCTCCCGTCCCTCAGGTTGGGACCCTCTAGTTTAAAGGATAAAGCTGTAAATATTCAATATTTTCTTATTGTCAACAAATCCCACGAGAAGACCAAAACAAACGATGCGTCAGCTCGTCTCTCAATAATTTCTGACTTCCTGTATGTGGCTCTCAGCTCCAAGCCAATTTCTAATGAAAATGTAAAGTTTTAAAAAAAACTAGGGCTGTCAATCGATTAAAATATTTAACTGCTATTAATCGCATGATTGTCCGTAGTTAATCGTGATTAATCGCCTTTTATCTGTTCAAAATGTACGTTAACGGGAGATTTGTCAACATGGGAGTGGGCAAATGTGCTTGCTTTATGCAAATGTATGTATGTATTGATTATTGGAACAGGCAACAACAGCTGTCAGTGTGCTGACTTGACTATGACTTGCCCCAAACTGCATGTGATTATCATAAAGTTGGCATGTCTGTAAAGGGGAGACTCGTAGGTACCCATAGAACCGATTTACATTCACATATCTAGAGGTCAGAGGTCAAGGGACCCCTTAGAAAATGTCCATGCCAGTTTTTTCCTCGCCAACATTTAGTGCAAGTTTGGAGCATTATTTAAACTCCTTCCCAACAAGTTAGTATGACATGGTACAAATTGATTCCTTATGTTTTCTAGAGTCATATGATGCCATGCCAGTATCTTCACTCTAGCTTTAAAACAGAGCCCGCTACAGCCTAAAATTCGCAAGTTGCTTTAAAGCATTAAAGAAATTAGTGGCGTTAAAACAAATGTGCGTTAACACGTTATTATTGCAATAACTTTAACAGCCCTAAAAAAAGCTTCTATTTAAAAAAGGCCCTGTCATTTCCTTAAACAGCTGGGTACTGTAGCTTTCAGCAAATGTTACTCAAAAAGGTGTAAATAGTGCATTTATTGGGGACTATATTTCAGCGGTGGATTAATACACATTTGGTAGGTTCTAGTGAGTATTTACAGTCAAAATGATCTACAGTGTCCATGTTGATGGCAATGAAGGAGCACTTCAGTCAGCTAGCGACTCTCTCTTTCTCACACAAACTTGTGCGTCTAACAGAGAAAGACACATGACATAGTGATGGAAGACAGATTAGAGTGCGATGAAGACAGTGGGAGGGAAAGGTGGAACGGAAGAAAGAGTAATAAGGAAAGAGAGAGACGGCGAGGTGGGGAGGAGAGGGAGGAGGGAGGAGAGGGGGGGGGGGCAGAAGAGATAAATGGCCCAGTAGACAGGAAGATGAGTGAGGCGAGAGAGCAACACTGTGTGGCATACTGCAGACAGAAAGACTAACGGAGCGAGAGAGTGAATGGGCGAGAAAGGGAGACGACAGCGAGAGAGCCGAGGCACGTCAGTTGCCCCCTCCTCTCTCCTCCTCCCTTTTCCTCCCCCTTTTCCCTGCCCTCCCTGCCATGTAGCCTAGACCTTCGCTGGATGGTAACAAGCCACTCAGACGGCTGCAGCACACACACAGTCACACACACACACACACACACACACACACACACACACACACACACAAAAATGCACAGCCAGATTTCCTGAAGATCATTTAAACCTTCATGTGTGCACTTCTGTACGTGTACGATCATGTATGTGTGTGTGCGCGTGTGTGTTTGTGACTGTGTGTGTGTGTGAGTGTGAGTGTGTGTATGTGTGTGTGTGTGTTGTATGTGTGTGTGTCATTGTAGCAGCAGCAGCGGTGAAAAACAGCCTCTACATATTTAAAGGAGAAAAAAAAGGACCCACATCACATGGTTGTTATTCTCTCAAATCTGCCTCTCAGGTCACTTTGACAGTCCACTCTCTCTCTTTCTCTCTTGCGCTACCTCTCTCGCTCTACAACACACACACACACATACACACACACACACTCTCGAGCACTCAGCCTCTCGTTCCCTCCCTTTCTCTTCCTCTCTTTCTCCCTCTCTCCTCCCACCTGAGCTGTAATTTGCAGGGCTGATGAGGGTGAGGGCAGAGCAGAGGCAGGAACAGAATCCTTCTCACTCTATAACACACACACACACACACACACACATACATACACGGTGTGATTCACAGCTACAACTGAGAGAATCCGATCCTTTGTGCTCTTTTTTTAACCTCTTCTTCCCCTCTTTCTCTCTTTTCCTCCCTCGTCGTCACTCTCTCCTCCCTCCCTCCCTCCCTCCCTCTCTTTGCTCCCTGGTGGTGTATGTGTGTGTGTGTGCGTGCGTGCGTGTGTGTGTGTGCGTGTGTGTGTATGTGTGTGTGTGAACAGTGGGGATAACAGACGCTCATGTGAGCAGCCTCAGTGGCGGCAGCAGTGACTGGTGAGAGAGAGGAGGAGAAGAGAGAGGAAGAGAGCGGGGATAACGGAACCACCACCATCATTCTGATCGGATTCACACCAGACATGTGAGAAGATGTCCGTGGGCGGCTGCGCGTGTCCCGGTAAGTAGCTGCTGTGGTGATGGTTGCCGTTAACGACAGCCCCGCTGCTGGTGCTGCTGCTGCTGTTGCCAGCCGCTGACTTTTTCTGGTCGTTGTTGTTTGTTGTTGTATTTGGGTTGGTGAGTGCAGCCGCTGCCGTGGCGTGACTGGGGCAGAGATGGGCAGGGAGAGAGGTGCCCCGGGGCCCTGGGGCTCTGTGTGCAAAGGCTCATGGGAGGTCGCCCTCTGTGATGGCTGAGAGGATGGAGAGCAAAGAAAATACTAGAATAGATGGATCAACATGTAGTCTGTTTCTTCTGTCTGACAACAGAGTGCTTTTTTACTGTTTGTTGTTTAGTTTGGAGAAAAAATATCTTTTGTGGCGGTGCAAACATCTGGGCATGAAGTTGTTGCTATGGCACCACTAATGCTACTTCTTCTTCTTCTTCTCTTCCTCGGCCAGTTTGTTTTTGTTCTTGTTGCTTCTGCTGCTGATTTCTGACTGTTGGACAACAGAGCTCTTTTTAAAGTCGGCACAGATGTTGCACTCACTTCTCCACAGTGTGAAAAACTGACTGGCCCCTCGTGCGGAGATACCAGAAGAAAGAGAAAAAAAGAAGGATCAAAGTGTGACATTTAAAGGGCAAAGGTCACGAGCTCAGATCAAAGGCTTGCATGATTGATTCTGCCCCTCTTCCCACATGAGCTATTAATGAATATTTCACGCAGAGGAGTATATCATTTAGGACGCGTTAAGAGGGCGATACTGTAAGATACTCCTCATTCAGATTTAACAGCAGTTTTTCTCATCGACATAAAAAATGCAGCATCACCACGTCTGTTTGGCTGTGAAGTCAGTTTTAGCATCCCTAAAGATTAAACTCCTACTCTCATTGTTGTATAATGGCCTTGTTATTTTCCATCCTCTTTTACCCAGAAGTCCTTTCTTCCTGAGTTCATGGAAGGTCGACGAGTGCATCCTTGAGAGGTAGAAGTACTGTCTCACATGTTACGATCACTAGCATCACCATTTGTTTATCGCTGCTGCTTTCAATCACATCTGATTCCCCTCTGTCCTCTCTTGACCTGCTGCTGGGAATCAGACAGACGACCAACGGTTTCATTTCAACTTAAAAGCAAAATCGGCAACATGATGAACAAAACAACTCTGCAGTCAGAGGTTTGCTTGTCACTATTTTTTAATAAAATTGGTTAAAGTTGAGTAACAGCCCCGGGGCTTCTGGGAGCCGAGCCACAGAGAGCGACCTGCGGGGAGTAATATCCGTCATATTAGACCACCGTATTGAGAGGTGCGCGACTTGTTCGCTGCCTGCGAAGGCCGAGGAACTCCCTGCGGTCCCCGAACTGTTGTGTTTGGGTGTCGAGCGCCTGACAGCAAACAGATAATTCTTCTCATTTTATTAGCTTTAATCAGACAGAGGAGGAAAGGAAAAAAGAGGAATCAAGGTCTAGAAATAAACCCTGCGCTGCTGAGCCTCGGGCAATATATTAAGCGTTGCAGCGATTTATGTTGCACTCCTGATAGGACGTGTAGGACATGAAATATAATCCTATAGCTGAAAATGTATTCATAATAATGATAGATGTACTCAGAAGCTCACGATATACAGCAGCAGCAGGAGAGGAGGAGGAAGTATAGAGTTGTGTGTGTGTGTGGTGTGCTGTATCACCCTGACGTGGCCTCCTCTCTGCTGCCTACCAGGCCACAGTGGCCGCTGTGGTCAACCCTCAAACAGCCGGGATGTGGATACAGAAATTTAGCCAACCACGCATCCAGTATCAGATTCCCTAGCTGTTGCCAGTTTCGACTTTAATCATTAGAAAGATGGAAACACTAACTGGTCCCATGTTTTTTGCGGTTTGGAAACTCTTTTGCTGACAGATTATTTCAAAGGCGGAAAGTTTAGGAAAGCAAATTAAGAGACAATGCCAACTCCATCCTGGCCTCTACGGTTGCATGAAGATGGAAGGATGAATGGATGATGGAATGGCACATGATTGGAGTAGAAATGTAAACAAAAAGAGAAATATTGGCTCTGTGATCAAACCAGACGGATTAGGTATCAGCAAGGACAAACTCTCGAGATGACAATTTGTCTTGAACACACAATGGTGCAGGGAAACTTGGCGCACCCGTGTTAAATGTGACTGCACGTACACGTTGAGAGTTTTCGTGTGTGTCTGTGAGCGCGTGTGTTTTCAATCTCTGCGCAGCGCCCCGTGCTATGAAGGCAAACGCTGCCACCTCAGCCGTTAAACAAGCCAGCACAGCAGAGGCGGGAGCGTTTGTTTAGAACCAGGCCTTAGCTATCTTGCGGTCAGATTGCATACTTAATCAACGTGGTCATGGAAATTTCCAAAAAGACGATATGACCGCACTCTTGTGCGCTCCACTTTTGCTCTCTTATATTGTTCTCTCTCTGGTGTTCCCCCTTTCTTTTCGCCTCAGTTTTGTCTGCTTTAAGGATTCTCCCCCTTATTTTCCTCAAGATTTCTTTTCAACTCTTTCAAGGAGAGCAGAGCTGCTTTCCCTGTCTTATTTGGAAATGAGTCTTAACAAGTCTGTAACTTTAAAAAAGGCAACACAAGTCATGTTTATACTTTTGCAACAAGTATTCATTTATATTCTATCATACATACCTGGAGGCCAGAAACAATGTGTGTGGTGAGTAAAGCTTCACCTACATGACGTAACTAAAAACCAATGTAAACACTGCCTCCAAATATGGAACAATCCCTTCCATTCACACTTTAAATGAACCTAAGTCTTGACCCTTATACAGTGAATTTGCACACTTATGCCTCCCCACTTTCTTTATGACCACTCAGAGAAGATCGAGAGATGCTAGATGATGATAGAAAACAGAATATAATATAAAACTACAAAGTCTCTCTGTAGTCGTTCCCCCTCTCGTTCTCTCTTGTTTACATTCCAGAGCCGTGTTCGACACTGAAGGATCCTCCCCTTCTTGTGTGGGCTCAGAGTGTGTGTGTGTGGACGTACGTGCACGCAGCATGTGCCCCAACATGTGGATGACATAAACAGTGGAGCAGTGTGTGTGTGGGGATGTGCTCCGAGCTGCGCTACATCCCGGAGAAGAAGTTACATGCTCTCTGCAGCTACAGTACAGATGTTTTGTGCTTTGTGGTCAATCAGACTCTGCGTTGACCCACCCAGACCTTACATTACACCCCCTCCCCTCACCCCCTGCTCCTTTACCTCTATCCTATCACACTATCTCACTATACAGCGTGTATATACCTTCATCCTTCCTTCCCATGCCCCCCCCCCCACCTCTCCCCTTGCTCCCTCCTTCTCTTTGACTCCCATGATTGCTAACGTATGTTGGCTGGCTGGCTGGCTAGATGAAGGGAGGGGAGAGGGGGGTAAGGAGGGAGGAGAGAGAGAGAGGGAGGAGAGAAGGGGGAAGGGACTGTGCCCTCTCATGCAGAGAGTCACATGGTGTCCCTGATTGGAGGAAAATGAGTAAAGACTGCAGCCCGGCTGAAATGGCAACAGACAAAAACGCACAAAGGCTGAGCTGTTTGGAAACGGGTTGCACAACAAGAGAGCCTGAAGAGGAGGAGGAGGAGGAGGAGGGTGTGACGGAGGGGAAGAGAGAGAGAGAGAGAGAAAGAGAGAGAGGGAGTGAGCAGATACTGAGGAGAGATGTGGATTAAGAGAGAGGTAGAGGAGGAGGAAGAGGAGGGAGGGTGGCAAGAAAAAGAAAACAGGAGAGACGAGAGGTGACGGAGAGGAGGAGGAGGAGGAGGAGGAGGAGGAGGAGAGGGGGGGGAGGCAAAGAGCAGAAGAGCCAAGAAAAGAGAGGCAAGTGGGAGATGAGCACCGTAGGAGCGCAGGAGGAAGAGTGGGTGGGAGGGAGACAGGGTGAGAGAGAGAGAGATCAGACTGTTTCTATGTTTTCTGCAAGGCTGAGCAGTGACGTGATTGGCTGAGGGGGGGTGGTGGGGGGGCAGACCTGACTCTGAGATCAGAGACAGACAAAATGGCTCCCAGAGAACAGAGAACGCAGCATCAGGGCACTGTCATCTCCCTTCACACAGCTGTCAGCTGACACCAGCCGCCGCCGCCACACACACATCTGACACTCACACACACACACACACACACACTCTTAAAGGCTAAGCCACCTGCGAAATGCCAGTGTGAGGGGAGAAAACTGAGGATGATGGCTGATAATGCACATCATTAAGTTGCTATAGTGTGCTCTTTTTGTGAAACATTTCTGATGAAACACAGATGATATATATTAATGACAAACTGGCTCACATTAGAGTCTTTTTCCCTGCTTTAATCCCTCCACCTATTGGCCTGTACTGACATGTGACGCGCTCACTGCTGAAGTTCCCTTGTTGCAGTGTGTCTGTGTTCTCCTGCCAGAGGAAATACTGAGTAGGGAATTCACCCAGCCAGCGAGAAAATACTGTAGGACAGCATGAAAACAAACACACTGGATCACAGCTGCCACAAGAGGGAGCTGCCGTCAAAGGACAGCCTCTGATTGTAGGTCACTTCTAATTTCCCCCCCCCCCTGTAATGATGCATGAAGTCCTGACTGCAAATCAAACAGAGACTGATCACTTTGTGCAGCATAACAACAGCATCATTTGCATACAGTATCACTTATGAAGCTCATTTGCATAACAGCTTTGATTATTGTTCTTTTATGTGAAGTTGTTGTGCTTTTATTTGCTCTTGCAAAAGAGCCGCATCAATAACAATTGGTGAAAGAAGTACTCTGTTTTACTCAAGTTAATACAATGTCAAATTACATTAGAAGTACAAGTTCTTCAATTAAGTATAAAAAGTATAAGTAGTCATTATGCAAAAAAGAAATTGCCCCCATGAGTGTTTTGTTATATATATTGTATATTAGGGCTGTTAATCAATTCAAATATTTAATTGCATGATTGTCCATAGTTAATCACACCTTATGTATCTGTTCAAAAGGAAAAGGCAGATTTCTCAAGTATTCAATACTCTTATCAACATGGGAGTGGGCAAATATGCTGCTTTATGCTGATGTATGTATATATTTATTATTGGAAATCAATTAACAACATAAAACAATGACAGATATTGTCCAGAAACCCTCACAGGTACTGCATTTAGCATAAAAAAATATGCTCAAATCATAACATGGCAAACTGCAGCCCAACAGGCAACAACAGCTGTCAGTGTGTCAGTGTGCTGACTTGACTATGACTTGACCCAAACTGCATGTGATTATCATAAAGTGGGCATGTCTGTAAAGGGGAGACTCGTGGTTACCTATAGAACCCATTTACATTCACATATCTGGAGGTCAAAGGTCAGAGGTCAAGGGACCCCTTTGAAAATGGCCAGGCCAGTTTTTCCTTGTTTAAATTTAGCATAAGTTTGGAGCGTTATTTAGCCTCCACCCTTTCTAGTTTCATATGATGCCAGTATCTTCAGTCTAGTTTTAAAACTGAACCTGATACAACCAAAAAATCGCAAGTTGTGTTAATGTGTTAAAGAAATTAGTGGCGTTAAAAGGGATTTGCCTGACAGCTCTAATTTTTATTTTAACCAGGGGTAGGCGATAGGTAAAAAATCCTCTATCGTGGTACTTTATATGTACACAGTAAAGTTTCTGCAAAATAAATTGAGAAACGTTTATGGATAAAATAACCAGATTGAAATGTCTGTGTTTAGCGAATCCAGAGAATTAAAAACATGAAGGTACTTCTTAACATTAATGCAAAAATCATGTAAAAATCAATATTGCCATAAAGCAGTTATCTTGGACTATAAGTATGTAGGAATAACTTTCAATTATAATGGCTGTTTTGAACAGTAATGACAAAACAAAACAAGCAGGGAGAATGATCTTTGCTATGATAATCAAAGCTTTTTCAGACTGAAGTTACCTGTAGACATCAGGTGCTGTTTGACCAGCTGATTCTCCTTATGTACAAGCCAGGTATGGGGCTCCCATAATTTCCACCAAATGGAAATGTTTCATGAACAGAAACAGAAACACAGCAAATTGCGTTTGTATATGGCGGGTTGGGGAGATTTCTTTAATTTTTTAGGTTCATTTAAAAAGTGGTGACCCCAAAAAATAAAAACGTAATAATTAATGAATGTTCAATGATTGTGGCGATATCAGTCCAGAGTACATTTAATTTCAGGCTAATTTTGATTCCATAGCCATTAATGTATAAAGAGACGTCTGTAAATCAGAGAATACATTTTTAGGTAAATCAGTCTCCTAGCATGAACACTTAAATAGCCCTTATTTAAATCATTATGTCATAAAAGTTGTAAAATTAACTTATAACCAAATCCAGAGTTATTTTCTTTGGCATAATAAGATCATGCATCAGACCCACGGGTTCATATAACATATCCGGTTCTGCCATCTTCCTGCTACAGGTAGCTGTATGTGGCTGTAATAATGGATATATTTGATGTAATTCATCACTTTTATTATCTTCTAATACGCCCATGGGCTGTATGCTGTAAGCCTGTACCGTGGTGGATGTATTAACGTCTCTGTTCCCAAACAACCGGCTATCGGCCAGTAGCTAGTAGTGCTAGCAGCATGACATAAACATAATTTAATGTAGGTGTAGGCTATTTACTTACACGCCGGACAAGCACAGGACACAATGGGAACAACCTCTTATACATCCATGGTCTGTGGTCTATTGGACATCAATTTTGGATCCTTGACATGAAAAAGTTTGAGATTTCTCTCAAAATCTGTGTGCTGGATTTTTCTAACTTCCATTTATGTCCATCCTTCACTTTACGCTCCTCTGGAAAGCAGCCGGGCCAAAAAGTTTAATAAATAAGTAAGTAAGTAATTAGTTATAATAGTATGCATATTTAGAATAGTTTTATTTTTAAACACGGGACATTTTTGGTAGAGACATTAAAATTATGAAAATAGAATAGAAATAATTTAGTTTTACTTTTGTACGGCATTTTGCAGGCAGATGTTTCACTGGCGTCCGGTAGTTACTTTCAGTCCAAAATGGCAGAAGCGTATTGCTGCTGGGCGCTGATGTTGCAATGGAAAGTAAAACTGACTTCACTTCTTATCAATATACGTTCTTTGATCAAAGTCAGGAAACATAGGGGGGAGAGCAAATGTATCTGTATCTGCTAGCTGTTGTTATCTCACTAGTTGCTTCAACTGTATTTGTCTTTCTTGCTTTGAAAGTTTGGTTTTAAGATGTTGCCTTTTGAAATTATACATTGCTACAGCATAAAACAATTAATATGTTAAAACAATTTTTTTGACTTGACTAAGTATGTAGTTATTGCAGTATATGTCGTCATATTGCCCAACCCTACCATTAATTGAAATGTGTAATGTGTAAGTAGCATTTTTATGTTGTAAATTGGCCGAGGGAAGATAATCTCAATTAATTTATACATTGTTTGAGTGTTTAATCTGTAACAGTGCACCGAGTTTTAGTCATATTTAAGTCATTATATGTTTTGTATACAAAATCTGAATCATAAAAAGAAGTCAGATAAATGCAGTTGAGTATAAAAGTAGCCAACAATATTGCCTTTGACATGTAGTGGAATAAAACTATAAAGTAGCCTTCCACTGCAGATAAGTGTTGGGTTTTCTGACTCACAGACGGTTTGATCTAAAGCTCGCAAAAAAAAGTGGCAGCTTGTTCTTTGGATCTTTTTACCAGAGCTGAATCAGACCGATAGATCTCTGTCCCTCCATCTGATCCAATAAAAGAGTAAAGGAGCGTGAGCTGCCAAGTGTATAAAATCTGGCACACAGTGACCACTGAAAAAAGAGCCCCAGAGACATTTTAACTAGCTTCCACATAAAGCAACGGGACTACCTGTGCTATTGATGTGTTTACAGCGTGTCGGACGTTCTTACTACGGAGTGGTAAAATGCCATGAAACCGCACAGCTTTGGCGTTACGCTCAGGGAGAGAAATGTAGTGTGATCTATGAAGTGGGTTTGTTTTTATTCTTGTTTGAGGAAACAACAAAAAATCTTTGAACTGGGATCAGTTTAACAAGGGCTGTGTCTTCAACTCATACCGACACGAGACTGTCCCCAGGTCAGTGTTTAAGGCGGTGTTGAAGGGAGGAGGACTGGGACGGTTGTTATCACAACTCTGGCAGATGTGTGTGCGCCGTTTAGTTTCCTGTTGACTGGTGAGTGGTAGTGGCAGGCTGCACACATTTGCACATACACAGGCGACACGTGCGTGAGAGCGCACACATGTACACACCCGCTGACACTCGCACACACACATACACACTGTAGGCATCCTCCCCACCCCCCCCCCCCCCCCCCCCCCCCCCTCCTTGTGCCCCTGAGCCTGACAGTCTGGACATGGGAGATATCAGAGAGAGGGAGAGGCATGAAAACAGAGACCAAGTCTTTTGAGTTAGATCAGTATGTAGCTGTGAAAGTGCATTTGTGGGTGACAAAATGGCGATGTCAGAACAGCTTGAAACTGAGGGAGGTAAGTCTCTCTCTTTCTGACCTTTTTCCTTGTTGTCTTTCTCATAGCTGATTCAGCAACAAAAAAAAACCCTGAGGTCAAACAAATCAAAACAGCTGCAGAAGAAAATGTCTTATTGTTTTTCTTGACGTATCTCTTGGTTTTGTTGGTGTTTGGAGAAATGCTGTACGAGTTTGGCCCCCTTCTCCACTTTCTTGTTTTTTTTTTACTTTGACTTTGACAAAGGTGAATTAAACAAGTTGCACTTGTAGGTTTTAAGTGTAAGCTTAGTGAAAACATCACACCGGGCACTTCAGGGAGTTTATTCAGCCACCGCACGCTCCAGCTTTAATCACTTATTGTACATGGATTTATAGCTTTAGGTGTGAATGTGTGACTGCATGTTGGGAAATGAGGCTGGCT
This sequence comes from Sebastes umbrosus, assembly GCF_015220745.1. Taxonomy (NCBI): domain Eukaryota; kingdom Metazoa; phylum Chordata; class Actinopteri; order Perciformes; family Sebastidae; genus Sebastes; species Sebastes umbrosus. The sequence goes on along the minus strand of NC_051271.1, from coordinate 29,472,331 downwards.
GGTGAATTGAAGGTTAGGCAGCAGTGTGTGTGTGTGTGTTTGTGTGTGTTTGTGTGAGTGTGTGTATGTGAGACTTGGGGTGCTGGTTGAAGATAAGACCTGCCCTATGCCTGAGAGCGAAAGAGACGGTGTGTGTAAGCCCTTCAAGCCTTATCCTGACACACCTCCCACCCCCACCTCTTCTCCATCAACCCCACCCCCCCAAACACACACACACACACACACACACACACACACACACACACAACATGCAGTGAGGATTAACCCCGTCATGTACCATTTCAATGGGCAAGCTTTGGAGACACACACACACAGGATTAACCCTTGTGTGTCCATTTCCATGGATGGTTCTTAGCTTCGCTCCGGTTGTGACAGCATTGACTGCTCATGTTGCCATGGCTACAGGGGCCAGCGAATGTAAGATAGGCAAATCCACATAAGTCACCCACAGCAGACACTCTAAGCTACTGCTGACTACACCTCCCCCTGGTACTAGACACACAAAGATGCTGCCAAAAGACTGACAGGAGCCTCGCGAGCTGTGAAGTGCTCATGTCACAAGCTTACCATGGTCAAACCAATATACATAAACTCAGCCCGAGCATCTTTGTTGCTGGTCGGGTGAGAGACGGGCCTCAGCGCAGCTTATCCTCTCTACATGTCTGGTTCCGGAGGCACTGCTCTTCACCATACTCAAGATTTCTTCCATCACGGAAGTCTGAAAAAGAGGTCTGCATTTGAGTTGGCGTCTTCATTTTGTCAGGGAGTTATGTTATGAGACTGTATGTCCAGACAGAAAAGATCTGCAAATATTTCAGAAATAAAGCGACAGCCTCTGCTATGAAAAAGCAGAAAGTGATCAGACTTAGCTATAAAAGAAAAATTAGCAAAAAAAATATGCTCAAATCATAACATGGCAAACTTAATCCCATCAGGCAACAACAGCTGTCAGTGTGTCAGTGTGCTGACTTGACTATGACTTGCCCCAAACTGCATGTGATTATCATAAAGTGGGCATGTCTGTAAAGTGGAGACTTGTGGGTACCCATAGAACCCATTTTCATTCACCTCTTGAGGTCAGAGGTCAAGGGACCTCTTTGGAAATGGCCATGCCAGTTTTTCCTTGCCAAAATGTAGCGTAAGTTTGGAACGCTATTTAGCCTCCTTCACGACAGGCTAGTATGACATGGTATGCACCAATGAATTTCTTAGGTTTTGTAGTTTCTAGCTTTGAAACTGAGCCTGCTACAACCTCCGTAACATCAATTGCGTTAATGCGTTAAAGAAATTAGTGGTGCTAAAATGATTTTTGCATTAACGCGTTATTATTGCGTTAAGGTTGAATGCCCTAGAAAACATACAAGGAAAAATCATTCTACCTGGCTTCACCAGGTCTCAGATATGTCAAAATATCAGAAACGATGGAGAAAATGGTTTGAGACCCATAATTAAACAGTAGAGAGAGGAGTAGTCACTGCGGATATAGGAGTGACATAATAGGGGTGGAAATCGATGTTTGACTGATGGATTAAATAATTACATGGATGATAATTCAAATCAGTGTCATTCCATTGATCATATTGCGTTAATAACGCTGAAGTATTTACTTTAATTAAAATTTCTCAGCTTTTTTTCTTTTCAAGCAAAGAATATATACAAATTGTAGGCAATTGGAAATGCAATTTGCACTTTTGCAGTAAAGTATGTGGGGAAAAAATCCAATATGTAATGGTCACAATAATTTGTCTGCTGTAACACCTTGAAATGCAACCTGCAAACTGAAATTAATCTGAGCACTCATCTATAAAATACATTTTGAAAAGTTGTTACAGTACACCCTTTATCTGTGGGTCACATTAAAGGGATAGTTTGGGTTGTTTTGAGTTACTTATCCATAATCAGTGTATTAGCTACAGTAGATGATGGTCGGCACCCCCCCAGTTTGGAGAAACAGACAGGAGTTCCCGGCACTGGAGCAAAGCAATGTACTGCTGTGGACGGGGAAGGCAGAAAAACAAATTTTAGCCACCTTAAAGAAACAATATCTGTTATCTTGCCGTCAGACAGCCCTTTCCTTTTCTTTTCTGATGGGGAACTGAACTGAAAGTGAAACCTATCTATGCTCTCTTCAAAGCATTATAGGTACATTTCACTTTAAATTCAGTTTGACGTCGGAAATATATTCTAAATATAGTGCACACTTAAATGGATATTGATTTGTTTTAGGTGAGTCTTTCTTTTAGGTGGTTAGAATATGGTTTTCTGCCCTCCCCGTCCACTGCACTGTATTGCTTTGCTCCGGCGCCGATGCTCCTGTCTGTTTCTCCAAACTGAGGACGTGCTGACCGTCATCTACTGTAGATAATACACTGACTATAAGTACTTCATACAACCCCACTTCAGAAACACCCGAACTATCCCTTTAAAATTGTGCCTCTCAAAAATAATTCAACTTGAAACAAAATAATGTTAAATTATGTTGTATTAGCTATCAGCACCGGTGTTCAGATGCACAGCAGCCTCTGTGAAAGCCTGTTAACTGTGTCCACAGAGTGGCTCCCACGAGCAGCTTAATTTGTGAATAAATCATTAATGAAACATTGTGTTTTCACTCCCGGTGTACATGGGTAGTGTATAAATCAGAACCACGCTCATGCTGGTGGCTGCAACGTACCTAAATAATTGAGGCGAGGGAGAGCACTTCCCTGTTTGAAAGGAAAGCATTTTTCAATATTGATACGGGATCACCTGTCAAAAATGTCCCAGTCATCCTTAAGTGATAAATCAAAGTATATCAAATTAGAAAATATCATGACATGCACTTGCATCAATATATGAAAAACTACTGACCTACCACCACTTGTTCTTTTTATATCCCAATGTTGGCCATATGGGTGAGTCCTCGCTGGCTGTGATCTGAATATCTGATTATAATTTGAGGCGATTTAAGCAGATTTAGAGGCCTATGGGATTCTCCTTTTGGCTTAGTGCTTCCTGTGTGTTTATGTGTGTGTTTGTGTGTGTGTTTATGTGTGCATGCAGATAGAGAGAGAGAGAGAGATTCCCAATGGTAATGGATTTACTGGTCTACCTTGGAGACAGTTCAGTGTACAAACTCAAAGACACAATTAATTGTAAACAACCCCAAGTCTGTTATCCTGTAGATGAAAGTTAATTTGTTGGATCTTAATCTACTTTTGACAGATCAGGCTGCTGCATCAGCTGCTATACATGCATCACCCTGCATGGACCCATAGTAATGTATAATGCATATATGATACAATACGATAATACTTTATTGTCAGACAGGTCTGAAATTTGTTTTGCATCACAGCAGCTCCATTTGCAGCAATCACAGAAGACGATATTCAGGGCCCTTCAACGTACATTTGATCTGGGATTAGGCTCCATATTTAGTTTTAGGATAGACTGGTGTACAAAAGAGTGCTTCAGTCTAAACTTATTAAATCGTGGAACCCTGTATCTCCGATTTGATGGTAACAATTCATATTGTTGTACTCTCGGGTGGGATGGCCTGTACTGGCAACACGTAGGCTCTCCCATTGGTATATCCTTATATATAAGGTGATTCTGGGTCTGCTCCCACAATACTAGAGAATACTTTAGAAGCAGACTCTATGGCATGCCAATGTTTTTAGCCCGCTTGTTGTACAGCTGACTCCCAGAAAAGTTCCTTTTTGTCCCCCCATTTCTCTTTAGATAGTTCTCTTTTAATGCAAATTTAAGTGATTTTAGTGTTTGTAAATTGTATTTTATCTCTGTTTGTGTCTGTGTCTACAACTTTGTGTTCTTGCTGCTGGCCGTCTTGGCCAGGTCTCCCTTGGAAAAGAGGTTTTTAATCTCAATGGGACTAACCTGGTTAATTAAAGGTTAAATAGATAAAATAAATGAAAATTATTCACTGTTCAAAACATGGTTGGGGGGTCAGAGACGATGGTGTTAGCCAGCCTTAAAGGTCCCATATTGTGCTTATTCTCAGGTTCATACTTGTATGTTGTGTTTCAATGTTCAAATAACCCTTTATTTTCCTCATACTGTCGGCCTGAATATACCTGTATTCACCCTCTGTCTGAAACGCTCCGTTTTAGTGCATTTCAAGGGAATTGCAAAGGAATTGCGTTGCTATGCAACAGCTTGGGTCCATGTCTACTTCCTGTCAGCTGGTGTTGTTCACATACCCTGCAACAGGAAATAAACTGGGACACATTTAGAATGTTTACGTTTAAAACCCTGTGTTGGTCTAAATATTGTATATTTGTGACAGCACAAATGGACAGAAATCCAAACGGCTTGTTTCAAAAGCACAATTTCTGAATACGGGCTGTGTGTATTTTCTCGGTATATTGAGCGTTTTGATAGTTTAACAGTATTTTAATAGTACTTAAACCTGCTTTATTATGTAAAAGACAGGAAAATCTCACTTTTTACAATATGGGACCTTTAATATGTTATTATGATAGGCTGATTCATAGAATTTCTCATGATCAATACTGCATAAAGCTGTTACTGATGATACTTTAGACAGTTGATCAGCAGCAAAGTGCTGTTTTTTAAGAATGCATTATAGTTCAGTTAAAAAACGGACTATAAGCGTAATTTAACAGGTTTTTCTTTTGTATTAACAGTAAAGCACTGCTTTTAGCAATAACAGGTTAAATACTGTTGAAATCCTGCTGTAAATTAACAGCAATTGTTTACAGTGCAGCCTTAATATGTTATTATGATAGGCTGATTCATAGTATTTCTCATGATCAGCTTGGCTTGGCTTGTCACTGTTCTCAGTTCAGTTGTTTTGCAGCATGCTAAAGCTGATGTGCACTAATTAGACAAAACATGAAAGCCACTTTGCAGTCAGCATGATGTTTATTTCCACACACATTAGGCCAATTCTCATCTGTGTCAGTTACAAGGAAGGAGATGGGGATGTAGTGGAGGAGGAAGGAAGAGAGAGGGGGAAAATGCTTAGCAGACAACCTTCATGTGCAGTTGTGCATTAGTGGGGGGAGGAAGAGGAGGAGGAGGAGGAGGAGGAGTGGGAGAGGTTGGCTGGCGGTGCTGGGCAGAGAGGAGAGAGGAGCAAATGCATTGCGGAGGGAGAGGAGGAGGAGGGCCTACAGCTATTGTTCATGTCCTCCCGTGAACAAAGGGCTCATCTGGGTCCGTATGTAAACCCACAGCAGGCTTCAGCCCACTAACAAGGCCTCATGCGGGACAAAACATAACCGACCGACTCCCGCAAAACTAGACCGTTTCCATTCTCGCGGTTTGAGGAGATTTCATTGATCCTGTTCAGAGAGAGAGAGGACGTATCATTGCGTCCAGCAGCGGGCCTATCCGTCTTTACGCACAGAGCGGAGCGGAGCGTCCACACGGGCTCATCAGCACGGATCTGTAAACACCACTGCTCTGATTGGACTTCTGCTCAGGTAAAGGGGGTCGCTTTAATAACAAACACACAAAACAGAGATGTGGAGCTGTTGTGGTGATTGAATGTGAGTTTACTGAGCTGATGCGGTCGTAGTTTATCGTCTTATATCGGTGTTTTCTCGTTGAAAAAGGGGATTTAACGCTCAGGCGTTACCATGACGGCTAACACTATGGTTACTAACTGTTCTCTGGTTGCTAACGGTAGCTTCACCGTGCAGGCCTGCAGGGCTGTGTTTGTTTTGGTTTGGTGTTGTTAGTTGTGTTTAGTCTGTGTGTGCATGGCTGTGTGGCTGCTTAAAATGAGTACTGGTTGGCTTTATTGTGGCGAAGTGTCCTGATATCACCTGTTTAACGTTTTAGCCTAGCCAGCTAACAGTTAGCATCTGTGGCTAACAGTTAGCATTATTCTCTAGCTAACAGTTAGCATTGTGTGCTAGCTGCCTCTCAGGCTAATTGCCTTTGTAAGCAGACAACTACACGTCAAATGTAGGGATATCTGATTTTCTCCATGTCGTCCAGCTCTGCCTTATACTAGAAATATATATTTGACACCACAACTTGGTTCTCAAATCACAGTTTCCCCTGCATCTTTATGCTTTAGGGATTAAATTAAGTATATCAAATTAGCAGATATCATGACATGCACTTGCATCAATATATGTGCTTCAGCTGTTGAAGTTATGAGCTACACAGATGTTGAAAAAGCTACTAGAAGTGCGGTTTAATAGGAAAAATCATTGGGATTCGTGTTTGTTTTGTTATAAAGTTTGCTAAGGTAGGTTTAGAGTAATATAGCTGTCCTGTTTGGACAGGCTACTTGTCTGTCCCCCCTAATAATCATGGTGGCAGGAGTCCAAAACCACCACAGGTTACTCTCATTTAGAAGAGACTTTTGTAAAAGCTGAATGTTTTATTGTGTCTTTATTTAACCTTTATTTAACCAGGAGTAAAAACTCATTGAGATTAAAAATCTCTTTTCCAAGAGTGTCCTGGTCAAGATAGGCATCAGCACAGTTACACAGTTGCAGACATAAAACAAACATATCAATTAAAAGACAAAGAGATAATTACAGAATCATAAGGTATCGAAAAAACATTCATCAACATTTAAAACATCTACAGCCAGATGTGCCTGTTTCCTGTGTCTGTGGAGTTCAAATGAAATCATATGTTGACATCCATGTTACTCTACATTTGAGATTTGTTTTGAGGGTGGGCTGACCATCACTTCAATCCAGGAAGATATGTGCATGTATATAATGTGTGTTTATGTATATATATATATATATGGTGTAATACTGTGTAAGGGAGAGAGAGAGGAACATGATTCCCAGTGGAGGAAGTGGAGTCCAGCTGATGTGATTGTGACTGCCTGTCATTAACCGCTAACAGGAGAGGAGAGGAGCTAATGGAGCTCTCAACAACTAATGGACACATAACCATCGATTATTTATTTATTTATCAAACCCATTTGTTTTCCTCTGGTGGTGCATCCAAGCCCATAGCATAGCAAGTGCTGGCTCACACAGTAAACAACTTGTTTTTACACAAAGTGAAGGCAGGGTTTCTAATGGATGGAGGTTGTATGGTGTTTTATTGCTGTGTAGATGGTGCACATCTTGTTCTTGAAGATTTGTGATCCTCTTCATTGGAAACTTCTCTTGTTATTATTTATTTACCTATAGTCTACAAGGGCTATGCCAGGCTATGTGGTTACTGTTATACATACAATGGGAACCTAGTAGAATAGAGATGTAACTCCTTAGAGATACGTTGTCGTTATTTAAGAAAAGATTGGTTTTAAATGGGTAGGAATATAATTTAGGAACGGCAACCTGATGTGTATTAGTGTGGCCCCAAAGTTCAGTGTTGGACTGGGCTGTCTGTCCATCTCACTACAGCCTGTCTGTTGACATCTACATGTTTCTGTAAAGTCATCATCCAAAATACAGCAAGAGCACTTTTGATAGTGGATCCATATAAAGTTTTTAACCTCTTCTCACAGAGGAGAGCCTGTTTTACTTTTGTCTTACCTTATACTACAGCTGGGCAATATATTGATATTACATCTATATCGTGATATGAGACTATATATCGTTTTGGATATTGTAATATGGCTTACGTGTTGTCTTTTCCTGGTTGTAAAGGCTGTATTACAGTAAAGTGATGTAATTTTCTGAACTTTCCAGACTGTTCTAGCTGTTCTATTATTTGCCTTTACCCACTAAGTCATTATATCCACATTACTGATTATTTATCAAAAATCTCATAGTGTAAATATTTTGTTGAAGCACCAATAGTCAACCCTACAATATCGTCGTAATATCGATATCGAGGTATTTTGGTCGAAAATATAGTAATATTTCATTTTCTCCATATCGTCCAGCACTACCTTATACTAGAAATATATATTTGACATCACAACTTTGTTCTCAAATCACAGTTTCCCCTGCTTAAAAACATTCTATTAATGCAATTAAAGCTTATCTTTGCCTGTCTGTGTCTTTATATATCTCTTTCAAACATACGCAGTGTCAGAGATACGTTTAATATGCAGAGACAAGACAGAGAGACATTAATGAGGCGGGGCTTCACCATGGTGACGGCCGGGGTCGTGACCTGGAGGCCGGCACGCCTGGATGGCCTTTATAGGAGAGCTTGGCAATTAGAGTAGAACAAGTGTTGGAGCTGTGTGTGTGTGAGAGATAGATTCATCAGTTTTGTACGTGGGTGTGAATAGAGTCAGTATTGGTCTGTTTGTGTTTGTGGTATTTTATAGTTATTTTTGGAGGGAGTAGTTGGGAGGGCAGCAGTTTCTGTAGGAGCGTGTTGTTTACAGGAGGCTCCCTCTTCATCGTGTTTTGTGTTTTCATGAAACAAGATTGGTGTATTGCTAGGGATGATGACCTGTAAATGAGTGCAGCCAACTGAAACTGGGCCATACTGGCCAGTTCAGGCTGCATGTGCCTTCACCCTCACATGATAGTCATTCTTTGGAAGGGTCAAAAGTGAAAACCTGTCATTTAGAAGTACCACTGTGATTCCCAAGGGTGTAGAAACTTCTGGTGCCATTGTTTGTGTTCTTTATTTTATGTCCTTTTTTTTTCGGCTTGTATTGTAGTCCTTTATCTATAGCTGGGCCAACATGCCCAATGTGTTGAAAGGTTTGCCGTCTCAATCCTTACTTTGTGGATTTAAAAATACAACATTTATTGCCAGATTAATCATGTTTCATCAGCTGTCGCACCATCAGGATTTTCATTTGCCGTTATCCGGAAGCACAAATTCTAACATTTTACGTAACTTTTGAACCTATAATATAAAAATTAAACACAACATTAATGTTCATTCTTTCTTTGTTTATTTTTCCTCACCTCTCTTCTAGGCTGTTCCTCCAAGTCCTTCAAGCTGTACTCCCCGAAGGAGCCCCCAAACGGTAGCACTTTTCCCCCTTTCCACCCCGGCACCATGCTGGACAGAGACGTGGGGTGAGTTTTATGTCCGTGTTTTCTGTGTGTTTTGTGTATCTGCTCTGGGTGAGGAGTTCAGTCTTCCAGCCTTTAAACATCTTCGACAGGTGCTTGTATTATTGCATGCCATGTTTACATAGCCTTGCAAATATCATGAGTTTAATTTCCTCAACAATATGCTAGTCTGGAAAACATCCACTGGTAATTGATTCAGCTCGGCAGCTGGTAGTCTGGCCAATCGGCAAACTGTAGAAAGTAGTTTAGATGCTGGCGACAACAAGCAGCGCTGTATTGTGAATTTGAATTTCAGTCACTGCTGGTTGTATTTATTCAGGAGGTTCACAAACTTCCTGATCAAACACTCAAGAAGTTTCGGAAGCTGCAAAGCTGGTTTCAGTGGATAGTTTGGTTCAGATTTGATGTTTCCAGGACAGCTACCTTGTTTTACCAGTTAGAAACTAGGGGTGGGAATCACCAGAGGACCCATGATACGATATTATAAAGATACTTAAAGGCAGGGTTGGTATAGATGGCTGTCCAATCATTTCATTTAGCCTGAATGTAATGACGGGCTACCTGTCTTCCTGTGTGCACCCCGCCCTGTGCACTCATTGCACGTCACTAGAGTCTTCCACAAGCTGCTAGCGTGACAGCTGTGAGTACTAACAATAGCCATGTTTGCTGTTGACGTTCATTATGATATGTGTACATTCATAATGATAATAGTGGGGGGAGTGGCTTTGGAGGGAGGCCTGAAGCGACGAACTGTCAATGTTCCCGACTTGGCGACTTTCTCGCTGGATTTAGTAACTTTTGGAGATAGTGCTGCTAGATACTTTCATTGGAAAAGAGTTGGTAACACTGGGCTTGTTTTTTCGGCTGGATCATTTTAAAAATCTAGTGTACTCCTGCTAGTTTCTCAAGATCGCCCACCCTGCCTTTAAGTCACGATACAATCTTATTACGATTGAAACATTTTGCAATATGCTGAGTATTACGATAGATATATTGCGATTTATTACCTTTTTTCAACTACAAATCATGCAGTTTGTCAACATCTGTTTTATCTAATAAGATAGAGTTTCCCTCTGTTTTTGAGCGTTGTTTAGCATTCTTCCCGACAAGTTAATGACGTGGTTGGTACCAATCAATTGCTCAGGTTATCTTGTTTAATTTGATGCCAGTATCTTCACTCTAGCTTTAAGACTGAGCCCGCTACAACCTCTGAAAGACAGAAGAGTGGCCGGATTGCTAAGAGCTTCATAGTTGATATATAAAACAATGATACTTGATGTCCGTATATCGATACAATATTGCCACGTAAAATATCGTGATACTATGCTGTATCGTTTTTTTCCCGCCACCCCTATTAGAAACCTGAGTTTAAATCCAGGTATAGCCCAAGTAGTGTTGTGTTTGTCCAGTCAGGTGCACCGACTGGACACTCATACTGTACCCTGGATCAGGCGCTTAATATCATTTTAATGTATAGCATACAGAATACAGCACATGCTGGTAGAATACCTTCTCTAGGGGACACCCCTGGATGCAAGAAGGGTTATTGGTGATATTTTAGCAAAAGAGAACACAATCTCATGTCATATGGTTAAAGGTTGATCCAGTTGCCCATCTGTTTTAGTGTAGTGTCATTTTAGCAACCCCATTATCCAGGCAAATACCTGTTGAGTTACGACTAGAGTGAAAATTGTGAACCAGCTGTGTGTGACTAATGTTTAATGCTAAAATTAATTTTTCTTGACTTGTGTGGCTCGGTAAGGTTAGAGGGTATACCTCTGCAGGATTGTGTGCTGTGCATCAAAGCTTGTCTTGCAGTAAGCAAATCAGCTTGTGTCATCATGTGTGTGTATCTGAGAAGTGTTATTATTTACTGTCCCCTCGTATCATCCAATTTGTGCCATGTTTGGCCTGCGTCCCAGAGTCGTAAAGACAGACTAGCTCCTGGAGGAGGACATATTAGCACTATAGCTGAATGTAATAATCTCTCTGTCTCTCGTTTCTCCAGTCCCACCCCGATGTATCCTCCCACATACCTGGAGCCCGGAATAGGGTAAGACTGCATTGTTTCCCATTATCTCCAGCTGGTGTGAAAACGGCAATAATAACACAAGTAAAGATAAGGTTGTGGGAAGTTGTGCTCTTATCTCACTTTTAAAAGAGATTTTGTATTTAGTCTGTGACAAGGCTAAACTAGGTAATGAAACGGCTCTAAAAGTATGGAAGCTGTGAGAGCTTTATTGTTGCTGTAATCAGGATCTTTAATAATACCACAGTCTAACTGTTCTCGACCCGTCCTATTTGTTTCCCCCTCCTTCTGTCTTTCCATGATGGACCAGGAGGCACACACCATATGGCAACCAGACAGACTACAGAATATTTGAACTCAACAAGCGGCTACAGAACTGGACAGAGGTTCGTAGGCACACACACACACGCTCAGATACAATCCAGTAATTGTGTTGGTCACTGATTATTCTTTCCCTCTACACCCTGTAGGAGTGTGATAACCTGTGGTGGGATGCATTTACTACAGAGTTCTTTGAAGATGATGCCATGTTGACCATTACTTTCTGTCTGGAGGACGGACCCAAACGTTACAGTAAGAAACAAAGCCACTGGTACATGTTAGGCGTCTCCCATTTCCCAGTTTGTACATCCTCAATTCCTTTCCTTGCGTCTTAATCCCTCCCACGGGAGATGCGAGTAGTGGAGGCGAGGACAGAGGAGTCGAGGCAACGGGCATTTAACAAACGAGACATTGTTGCCTCGGAGCCGTCATTTTAAAGTGACATCGATGAATTCTACAATTTCATTTAGAAGACGCTTTTGTCCAAAGCGACGTACATCTGAGAGTTCGTACAACACAAGCAAGGATTTAGATAGGAGGAAACAACGTGCGCAAGTGCCAACAACAGCTTCAAATCCGATCGGACACAGGGGCCGACAGGCAGTGCATAGAGGCAATGCACAGGGTGTATAATAAGTATGACATGTGGCACAGCTGTATCAGCTTTGTTTTGTTATATTGTTATATTTTATGATCTCTGTCAGATGAGCAGAACAGTGTTCAGGACAACTTATAGACTATATACACTATTACTAATACAATTCACAACGTGACATAATGTGACAAAAATGAACAGATTTCGGATGTTGTTTTTTTAACACACACATTACAGCCTTTATATATTTTATTGTGTGAAGCACTACAGATGTTTGTATGAAAAGTAATATACTATTATAATAAATAGTGACTCGAGGAGGCACAAAATCGGGAAATAAGAAACGGCTATTGTATTGCTATTGTAACTTGCCAATTCCTTCCTGCCTCATGCTCCTTGTGTTTTCTCTCCTCCTCTGAAGCAATTGGCCGGACGTTGATTCCGAGGTACTTCCGGAGTATATTCGAGGGCGGTGCCACTGAGCTCTACTACGTGCTGAAACATCCCAAGGAGTCCTTCCACAATAACTTTGTCTCCCTCGACTGTGATCAGTGCACCATGGTCACCCAGAATGGAAAGCCCATGTTCACACAGGTGTGTGTTAGTGTCTCTAGCTATTATTGTGTCCCTTGTTTGTAAATATGTGTGGCTATTTCTGTCATTTATACGGCTTAGAATAAAAATCACTTGCAAAGGGAGCCCCAGTAGCTCACCTGATAGACCCACTCCCCTTTTCTGCATGTCATCGGCTCTCCCCCTTTCGTAACTTACATCACCATCGAATGAAAGTAAAAAAAACTTTTTAAAAATCACCTGCAAATTGTTAAGAAATAGGAACTTTTAAGCTGGTGCTTGATGTAAACAATATCACAAAAACCATGAACAATTTTGAAACAAATTGTGTGCAAAAGAGGTTTTAAAAGGCCAATTTAAGTTTACTCTAAATGGTTGTTAACTTTACCCCCTACCATATGGTTGCATACATCCTTGGAGGGTCATTTTGGAGTAAAGCCGAAGTCTAAGCCAGAAGCCAGATATCGTTGCTGTATAGATATGTTGAACGTGTTTTCTTCTTGGAGAGTAAATAATGTTAGAAAAAGTGGGATATACTGCAATTCATTACCAGTTTGTTATTTGTCCAGTAACCTCTAGCACTTTTATTTTGTGATTTGTTTGAGGTGAAAGTGAGAAGGTCCTGTAACTTTGTGAAGTTCTTTTTTTTAATAGTCAATGTTTTCTTATGAACATACAATTTAATTTCAATTTTCCGTGAAAGATAAGTCAGAAAAATGTTTGTGTATGCTGTCAATTATAGTTCTTAGAAAGAAAGAAAATTGGAATTTGCTTAAATTGGAATCGGCAAGTCAGACTTTTAAATCTTCGTATCGGCCAAGAAAATTGCAATCGGTGCATCTCTAGCTTTTATCCGAGTTCAACTACTGTATACTGATCTGAGTCCTCTGAACTGTTGCAGGTGTGTGTAGAAGGGCGCTTGTACCTGGAGTTCATGTTTGACGACATGATGAGGATAAAGACGTGGCACTTCAGCATCAGACAACACCGTGAACTCATCCCCCGCAGTATACTGGCCATGCATGTAAGTGGATATAGATACAGCTTATATACATTTATATACACTGATGTGTGTGAGTGTCAGCTTTGTAATGTGTCTACTATTGATTCCTCAGGCCCAGGACCCACAGATGCTGGACCAGCTGTCCAAAAACATAACAAGATGTGGCCTGTCGAACTCCACCCTTAACTACCTCCGAGTACGTGAAGCACACACACACAACATTTTACCTTCAGAGTGACGCTGGTCTTTAATGCTTTTCTTTTCGTTGTGTCTAGATTATGGTCCAGTCATAATGTAATAGGAGCTTTTAAGAAAACAAAAACCTAGCGACTTGCAGGCTTCCAATGATAGCTGCACCTGACTTAAACATATCAAATGATAATTGCAACATAAATGTAACTCTTGAGAATGACAAAATATGTTGGTCTGCTTTATCAATGTTTTTTTGTTGAGGCAGTGAAGTTACTATGTAGAGAGTTTTTGACCAATGGTGGCACTGTAGAGCAGTGTTTTGATGATTGTGGTCTCTTGTGTACAGTTGCCCCCTCTTAGCCGATTAGCCGACTAATCGGCCGTTTTGGTCTTGGCTGATTAAGAATTCTCCATGGAAGTCGATGGGTCTTTTTTATGCTGTTTTCATGCTGAATATCTTATTTCCAAGAAACTTATGAGCACATCTCTGGTAAACAAGATTTAAATAGGTGCTTTTGTGTGATTCTTTGTGGAGCAACTCAGTTTTACAGATCTGTCGATTAAATCAGTTAATCGATTCGTCAAAAAAATCGTATGAGTGTTATGCCTAGTTCACACTACACAACTTGAGCCATGATTTTCCGCTCCCCGACAAAAGCCCCAGAGGCAAATCGGCGTTGGCTCGCTGCTTGCATATCGGCGCTTGAACTTCATGTGTGAACCACCCAAAGACTCGAGGCGATGCAACATTCCAGATATCTAGCATGCTAAATATCTGGACCTGTTGGGGACTGTGGCCACAAGCACCAGCCAATAAGAGCGTGAAACCAAAGGGTTGAGGGGAAACCTGGCGGAGGAGGGGTCGCCTCTAACAACAGGAACTTACTGTATGTGTTGCATTTGCAACACTGAGCAAAGTTGTTGTTGCACCTAGAGGAATAAATAGTAAAAAGAGTGTGATAATTGGCTATTTTGTGAACACGTGCCAACACCAACATCAGCAATGTCTTGTGTATGGTACCACGTCATTTACCGTGTAAAGATCTTGTAATGTGTGACCCCCTGTCTCTGGTCAGTCATGTAGTGTGAAAACCACAATGACTTAAAGACGCCCGTACAAGACAGCAAGTTGACTAGTGTGAACTGTACAGAGATCTGACGACTTTGAAAGGTGTGTAGTGTGAACATAGCTTCAGTTGAGGACAGCACTCGTTGGGTGTGTCTTGTGTTCTACTAGCATACACAGAAGGCTGCACATGTTGGACTGGAACTACAGGTTCAGTGTTCTTGTTCACAGACGCTGCATAAGTCACAACCTCACGTTGGCTAATGTAAAATTACATGTCACTGATGAAATTGGTCTCACTTGAGTTGTGTTTATATGTTTGATCCAGTATTTTCTGACCACGGTTTCCGATCTGAGAATTTCATGTCCAAAGATGAAGTTGTTTACAATGAACACCAGCTGATAATGATGGTGCTTGATCTATTGGAGCCTCTCTATTGGTCTTAAACATTGCGTTATCTCTAAACTGTTGCATCTCTTTCTGTTCCCTCCTCCAGCTGTGTGTGATTCTGGAGCCCATGCAGGAGCTGATGTCCAGACACAAGACATACAGCCTCAGCCCCAGAGACTGCCTCAAGACCTGCCTCTTCCAGAAATGGCAGAGGATGGTGGCACCACCAGGTAGGGGAACAGCTGAAGGCACACAAACACACAACCGCATAAACCCACAGCAGATGTACCTGTAACTCTTCATCCCTTCTCTGTAGCTGAGCCATCAAGACAGGCGCCAAACAAACGGCGGAAGCGTAAGATGTCCGGTGGCAGCACCATCAGCGGAGGAGGAGGAACTAATAACAACAACAACAACAAAAAGAAGAGCCCAGGCAGTGGCTTCCCTCTGTCCAGCCAAGTTCCAGTGAGTACTTAGCTGCCATCTAGTGTCAGCACTCTGCTATTACACCTCAGACCGAAACATTACCACTATGTTCATAGATAAACTGCTGCATTGATTCATTGAGGAAAGTTCACATATCACAATGCCAACCAAAGAAGGACACAGCACATTAAGGTCCTTTGACAAGTATTCCCCCAGGACTTTTTTTGTGTAAAGTGAAAACAAATATGAACATATGTCACATTCATTACATAATAATAATAAATCAATCATCACTTCTGCAACCAATTTTTAAAAGTTAAATAGATTGAATGGAGATTACCTGACTGTTATCAAGGTGTGACAGGTGATTTAAGGACTTGTATCATGAAGGGACCAGCAGTTGTCTGGTCAATTTCCTGCAAAAACTACATCATAAAGACAAAGGCACATTATATACAAAAATTTGTGCAAACTTAACTGAATGTATTAATGAAGGGAAAGAAAACAGGGACATTTAAGAGGCATTGAATACAGTGCCTGATAAGGCCCTGACACTCCAA
Source organism: Sebastes umbrosus (assembly GCF_015220745.1). Lineage (NCBI taxonomy): Eukaryota > Metazoa > Chordata > Actinopteri > Perciformes > Sebastidae > Sebastes > Sebastes umbrosus. The sequence goes on along the minus strand of NC_051271.1, from coordinate 29,456,242 downwards.
GCTCCGAGACGGTCGGCCGTCAGTGAGCGTCTGTCTGCCTAGTTTTGGTGAGTGAGAGTGGTGTGAAAATGGTCGGCAAACGCTGCTTTGTTTCATGTACGTATCATAACAGCGGCTTGTATATCGCAGTCCTCGGTCTTCCGGTTTCCCTTTTTGAATGACGAATACAGACTACTACTGGTGTGGAGAGTTATTTCATTTCACGCAGGCGCAGAATGTACGTGCTAAGTGGCTGTCGACTGTAGATCTTTGCGGTGTGTTCAAGTGCTACTTGCCGGCGAAGACAAAGGTGACGTGAGGCGACACAGTCGGCCTTCATCGTCATAGTTCTTTGATGTTGGGTTGGTGTGTCTGGGCCTTAAGTGGAAGAAACATGGTGTAATGCGACCAAATTCATGTTGTCTGTGATATGAAATGCTAAGTTTGGTGTAAGCAAACTAAATGTGCATCAGCAGAAGCGCTACAACATGGCCGCACCAACAGGCTTCATGGTGGGGATGGGTTTGTGAAAGTAGCCGTAGAGGCGTAGTGTAAAGTTATACGTGTACACAAGAAGAGATCAGTTCACCCTCTTCTTTGATAGGACAGCTGATGCACCCATTTATCCCCACTTAAACAATATATTGATTGCTCCACTTCTGTTTCGCATCTCCGCAGGATGTGATGGTGGTGGGAGAGCCCACACTGATGGGAGGGGAGTTCGGTGACGAAGACGAGCGTCTGATCACACGGCTGGAGAACACGCAGTTCGACGCGGCCAACGGCATAGACGACGAGGACAGCTTCAACAACTCTCCGGCGCTTGGCTCCAACTCGCCCTGGAACAACAAGGCCCCCTCCAGCCAGGAGAGCAAGAGCGACAACCCCACCTCACAGGCATCGCAGTAGAGCCCAGAGCCCCGCAACCTCAACACAAACCCCTCTCTGCCACCCCCCAGACCTCCGACCCGACAGCCACGAGTGCAACAGTCCATCGCCTGCTCACCAACCCAGACATCACTGTAGAGCTCAGATTCATCACACAGGTGGCCCGAGGGGGCTCAGCATGTCTCAGACAATGTCACTGAGCCGTTGCTGTGACTTCCCATATTTAGGCACTGTGTCCCACCTCTGTCTCCCCTTTTCCTCATCTCACACTCAAAAATGTCCCATCTGCTCTCGCTAATTTTCAGTTCGGACAGCAATCGGGTAGATGTGACCAAGGAGGCGCAGGGATTAAATCCAGGGGAGAACTGTGCACACTAAACTACTCACACTGAAGTTCACATGTAGGGCAGGGCGGGGCGGAGGGGATGGCGGCATCGGGGCTTCGAGATTGGTGGCGAGTCGCTTAGGGACCACTTGTCCACCCGTCCTCTAAACATGCCTCTCAATTCTGGTCTGCTCTGTTGATGCACAAGTCACTCGTAATGTTTGTTAATAGAGTATATGTGTGCGCGCGTGTGTGAAATGTGTGAGGAGCGAAAAGAGTGTTTGTGGCTTTGCTGAAGCAGACAGACCAGAATTTAGAGTCCGTCTATAAAAACCATTGAAATTCACACACTAATAGGAGAGCTGAAATGTGGCACTAGGGAAACATCACACATAAACACACACACAAACAAATAAACATAATGATTGAAGGATTTTGAGTCCCCTAGTGCCAGAGCCATCTCTGATTAGACTACAACGGATGCAGTCTTTCAAACAGAGAGCATTTACAACACACACACACACACAAACACATGCACATACACACAGTTACACATTTTAAGAGTTTTTATACAGTATATATTTCCCTAGAATGTTTTTTAATTTGTATTAAACGCCTTCATTTCAATTGTTACTTTTTTATTTTCTACCAATACTGAAAAGCTACAGACCAAGGAGCAACACAGGACTTTTATCCCTCCCCCCTCTAAAATATATTGTTTTTATCTTTTATGTTTATAAAAGAGAAATAATTTAGTGTGGATGTTTTTATTTTGTCTTTTCGTTCCTTTTTTGGAGATTTAAATTTGTGTATTTGTGCTTGTATATTTAAGGTAGTAGCAAAGTTCTGTCTGACTGTAATAAAATGTATTCTTACTTAGATTTACCTAAAGCCATCCCGATCTAATGTAAAGAAACAAAAATAGGAAAAAGGAGAAAAAACACTCATGACCCTATCCCCCTCTATCTTCCCACCTGCTCTTTCCTCTTCCCTCTTTTTTAAAACTTGTGTAAATTAAATTACAAAACCTCCGGGGGTACAATGGCACCATGGAGTAATGATTTTACTGTTTCAGTTGATTTTTCTTTTTTATTTATTTTGGAAATTTTAGAAATTCACACATGTATTTCATCTATACAGGAAGTGATTTTTTTCACTTAACATTCATCACAATTTTGTGTACTGCAACTTTCAACTTGATGTCAAGTGAATGTGCTCACTGAATTTTAGTTAACCGGTGAATTTCATATTTCATCACTGGCTAAGACCGATCTTTTTTTTTTTTTTTTTAAATTCATTTTTGTCTAAATTGCCTTCATTTGTGCAGTGTCTTTCATAACCAACAGAATGATCCCATCAATCATCCAAACATCTTCTAAAGCCAGCTTAACATTAAGTTCAGTCGTCATGTTGGGTAGCAATGCTGAGTCTGTAAAGTCTCTGTTTGTTTTGTACATTTCCATTTCGTTACAGTTGATTCCAGCAACAGTTATGACTGAGTTTGAATGGTGACTTGTACCTTTTCCAATCCCTGTAGAAAAAATCATTGTTTGATATATATTTTTTGATTTGGTTAGTTTCTGCCCTTGATAATTAATGTATGGTACCAATAAAAAGATACATTTTCACTTTAAAACATTTTTTTGTAATTATTGCAACACAGCTGATAAAATAAGTTTGTTGTTTCTGGGGTTTGGTCACTTTACTTTAACTATGACATTTCTTTTTTGCTATGTAGTTCTGACACGACATTGACTTTACCCTCATCCTACCAACATATTTCATATACTTAAGACTACCGACTGGGGTGCCAGAGAACAAACTACTGTAAGAAACAACCATCATAGCAAAATGTTGACGTTTTTCTTCTTCAAACATTATTAGTTATGTAATTAATGTCATCTGAAGAAAACATTTTTTTTAGGAAAGTTACAGTTATTTTGCATACTGTGTAAAATGAAAATAGACAGATAATATGAGGAAATCTGTGTCTGCTGCATCTGTCCGCAAAATGACTGAAAGAGTGACCCCCCTGATAGTGTGTGATACTTCAAAATAGAAAAGTAGAACTCATGGCAAACATCTATAAAAACTGTAGAAACTACTAAAACTCAAATTGGGTGCTTTTGACTGGGGTGTCCCAGAGACCCAATACATTGGTATTTTAAAATATTACTTAAAAAGCACTAATTAAAACAGAAACAGACTAGAATTACTGCCTCGCAGTTGTATCCTATTAGACATTTGTGTGAAATTGTCATAATTAGGATATGAATTCTTGAGTTTCAAACAAAGCTAGTTAGAGCGGAGTCCGAAGAATTCGGTTCAGTTGACCTATCATTGGCTCGTAGAAACCCATAATAGGTCCTCTTTAAGGTAAAACAAACCTCTTCCTATTATAAAAAGCTTCTTGCTGGTGCAGCTCTAGAGTGCAACCAGCAACTCTGTCATTGAGGTGCAGCAAGCCGATGAATGGGGAAGACTTTTAGTGTGCACGTAAGTAATGCTTTACTGTCTCTGCTTTGTTTTTGTAACAACCAGAAAGCACACAGGCCGTGGTTGGTAAGGTTAGTCCAGGTGAGAGTCAAAAATCGAAGACGGCAAAAGCCTTCTTTATCCTGTCTTTTATTTTCCAAAGTTACAACAGTCAAAGTATTAGAGATGTGTGTTTGTCCCTGTTCTATTTGCAGAAGTCAGGTCAGTAGAATGAGTAGCAAAGGGCCCCAGCCTCTTAAATATTGGGTCTCCACGTCAAAGCCCTGCAGTACATCCGTTGCCCCCCACACCAGCCTGCCTCATACATACATCCACCTGCCAACTATCACACTTTCTCTTCAGGCATTTCTTCCACTCCCCGTGTCACACTGTACCTGCAGAGCTGTGAAGGCTGTCAGTGAAGCCTCCAGCCAGCTGAAACACTGAAGGTCTCCTGGGGTTAAAGTAAAGCTGTAACCACCCGATGAAAACTCTCACCTCCATGGAAGAGTCAGTCTTTGTCTTCGCTCTGGCTGTTATGCCACCTGACTCTGCCAGGCTCTTTTTTAGGCCTTCAGCAATATTTGTGAGACAAAGAAAGAAAGGATTTGTTTTTTTAGGGCTGTCAAAGTTATTGCAATAATAATGCGTTAACGCAAATTTGTTTCAACGCCACTAATTTCATTAACGCAACTTGCAATTTTTAGGTTGTAGCAGGCTCAGTTTTAAAGCTAGAGTGAAGATACTGGTATCATATGAGACTAAAAAAACATAAGGAATCCATTGGTTAGGCTAAATAATGCTCAAAACTTTGGCATGGCCATTTTCAGAAGGGTCCCTTGACCTTTGACCTCAATATATGTGATTGAAAATGGGTTCTCTGAGGACCCACGAGTCTCCCCCTTACAGACATGCCCACTTTATGATAATCAAATGCAGTTTGGGGCAAGTCATAGTCAAGTCAGCACACTGACACACTGACAGCTGTTGTTGCCTTTTGGGCTGCAGATTGCCATGTTATGATTTGAGCATATTTTTTATGCTAAATGCAGTACCTGTGAGGGTTTCTGGACAATATTTGTCATTATTTTGTGTTGTTAATTGATTTCCAATAATAAATAAACTGGGGAAAAAAAGTTCGGAAACTTGTGTTTGGTCGATTATTTCTCTGTTGTTACAATGCTATTTGGCATTGTATTTTACATGGTTGGAAAGCCTGTTTATTTACCTTCGCAATGATGCCCAACTTGTAAGGATCATGCATTTGTGGGATGAGCAGCACAGCTGATTATGTGGGGAGCGCCCAAGAAAAATTTGCCAAAATGCTCCGTCAATGGTAAACAGTGTATTCTCCTGTTGGTGTTGACTCTTGTTTTGAGTTGTTTGGTGGATTGGATGATTGAACTCTCTATCAGTAACAAGGAACAAACAAGACATATTGGCTATTTTACACTTTATTCATTTAATACACCGTCAGGAGCCTCAGTAGCGGTGGAAGATCCATACGCAGCCACAACAGCCTGGCACCTCCTCCTCATGCTGGTCACCAACCTGGTCACACGTTGCTGTGGGATGGCGTTCAATTCCTCAACCAGGATTCATTGCAGGTCAGCCAACGTGGTTGTGTTGGTCACTCTAACACGTACAGCACGCCCAAGCTGATCCCACAAGTGTTGAATTGGGTTGAGGTGTGGCCTCTTGGCAGGTCGTTCCATTCTCTCTACTCCCACATTGTGGAGGTAGTCTGTGATAACCCTGGCTCTGTGGGGGCGAGCGTTGTCATCTTGGAGGATGAAGTTAGGTACCAGATTGTGGAGATATGGGATCGCCACTGGCTGCAGAATCTCATCCCGATATCTCACTGCATTGAGATGGCCTTCAATGATGACAAGCCTTGTTTTGCTATCGAGGGAGATGCCCCCCCCACACCATGACACTGCCCCCACCAAAAGCTGTTACTCCATCGGTGCAACAATCAGCATAACGTTCTCCGCGTCGTCTCCATATTTTGACCCTGCCATCCAACTTTGGCAGACAGAACCTGGACTCATCACTGAACATGACATTCCCCCACATGTTCAGGTTCCATTTTCTGTGTTGTCGAAACCAGCGCAAACGGGCCTGACGGTGAAGGGCAGTCATTGCAGGCTTCCTGGTAGCCTTATGAGAATACACTGTTTACCATTGGCAGAGCATTTTGGCAAATTTTTCTTGGGCGCTACCCACATAATCAGCTGTGCTGCTCATCCCACAAATGCATGATCCTTACAAGTTTGACATCATTGTGAAGGTAAATAAACAGGCTTTCCAACGATGTAAAATACAATGCAATTAGCATTGTAACAACAGAGAAATAATCCACCAAACAAGTTTCCGAACTTTGTTTTTCCAGTATATATACTTACATTTGCATAAAGCAAGCATATTTGCCCATTCCCATGTTGATAAGAGTATTAAATACTTGACAAATCTCCCTTTAAGGTACATTTTGAATAGATAAAAAAAAGTGTGATTAATTTGCGATTAATCATGATTAAATATTTCAATCGATCGACAGCCCTAATTTTTTAAAGGGGCATGCTCTTCGTATATCTCATGGATCCAGGTCAAGTTGCTTTTTTTCATCCCTATTTTCTTACTAAGTACTTATTCTCCTATCTTCAACTCAAACTGCTCATAATGACGGCAGTTGCTGTGGTTATAATAACTTAACCTTAGTCAGCTGTTGATGCCATAAAACATGGGTTCCATTATGGGTGACCTTTGACACTTAAGATAAAATAACTTCATATTGTGTATGTCCCAGTACAAAAGTCCATAAATCCAAAGCTGCATTAGGATACGAAGTGAACCATATTAATTAGTCATCTATTAACAATCTTGTCTGTCAAATTTCACAGATAGCAAGTTAATGTTTTGCATCATCATGCAGTCAGTTCTCTATAGTACTGAGCAGGGGTGTAAGAAAATATCAAAAATATCAAGTAACGAGATATTAGGTTATATGATATTGTGTCGATTCTCAAAAACACTGTATCGATTTTTAATTTATCATCTCAATCAATAATTTATTTAATTTACAAAGATATGCGTCTTCTCAGTGTATGTGCCCACTTAAAGTAGTGCTATGATGTTGGATGTTACAGTGACTGTGATAAATGCTAATGCAGTTCCCACTGTTCTAATTGCATAAAAAAGTAAACTTTTTTTAACTCAGATATTATGCATATGGTGGTGTGTTCTTTATGCTATGAGTTTTCCTAAAATTAGATTTAAAAGATTGCAATATATCACCTTACTTACAGTATCGCGATATATCGCAATATATTGAATCGTAACCCCTGTATCATGATACGTATTGTATCGCCAGATTCTTTCCAATACACAGCCCTAGTACTGAGGACCATATACTCCAAAATCACTATTTGTCTCATGATATTTCACTGTCTGTGATGTAGTATATAGGCGAGGTGCAGATGACACAGAGTATTTAATGCTGATATCACTCCAGCGAAGGCAAAAAAACATTTTGGGGAATAAAGTATAGTATGTTGTAGAAGATGTGTTTAATTTTAATAAACTTATTGAAACTCCCACTGGTCTCCGAGTCTGTGTTCTAAAAAAATAAGAACCATCTTCTAAAAGAAAATCATAGCACATAAATCACACTGCAATGCACTTCAGGGAGAATGATATTTACAGAGCTATAGTCTGTATTAAAATATGAGACATAACTTACTCTCTCACAACAAAGGGTGTTAACTTAAGATCACCATATTCAGCTACAATAAACCAAAGTTTTTATAGAGAATTTTATCTCAAACTTAAAGGTTCTTATTGATAGCATTTTTATGTGGATGAATATTTAAAAAAATAATAATACATCTCCAGAGCCTTAAGAAAGGTGTAGCATAAAAGTATGGCTTTTCCTGAAAAAAAAAAAGATTATGATTGTGAGCTAATAATTTTTTTAATTTTTGGCGAGTCCAAAATTTATGTTTTGTTTATCTCTGTGGAAGATATCTGACATTTGGTTCCCACTTCTAACAAGGCTTGTGAGCCAAAAGTAAAACAACTTTGGTATCACGTGGTATCTCTGGGTCATCAGTGAGTGTGGAAAAAACAGATAAACGGCTGAGATTTATGGTGAGTGCCTGGCAACGACTCGTTGTGAAGTAAATGCAATGGAACGGGGGAGGGGATAGCGCCTTTAAGATTGCTTTCCTGACTGTTGTATGAAAGCTGGCAGCAACAGCAATTCTTCCGGTTTAGCACGCACACAGACACACACACACACACACACACACACACACACACACACACACATGATGAAGCATGCTACAAATCCATCAGGACAAACTGGATTAGGATTATTTATTCTGAGGAATGTACCATTATGTCTTTGCAGAGATATCTCTGTCTGAGACCAGTTGAGTTACACTCACTAGATGTTACACTAGTGTATTGTCTTGGACATGGTGTTCTCCAAAGCTACAGAACTATCACGCTGTTCTGGCACTGATATTGCTCATCCTCTATCCTCCTTGAGTCTGAACTGTTTCTACAAAATAAAACATTAACAAAGAGCTTCTGGCTAAAAAGAATCATAAACACAAGCACACTTTGAAGCCACAGAAAAGTTAAAAACAACCTTCCTTGTGAATGTTTAGTGTGTGTTTCTATGTTCAGGCAGTTAGTGTGTAACTTTGTCTACCTGCCTTTCTGTTTGTGTCAGTTAATGTTCTCTTTCACCTCTTTCCCTCTCTCATTATATTCTGATTTTCCTTCCTCTCTCTTGCCTCATCTCCTTCTCTGTCTAATGACCCGGTAAAAGCGGAGCTCGTCTCATTTAGTCCGGAAATTGAGGCGCTCCGTGTAGTCTTTACCAGAAATATAGCAGCCTTGATGGTAAAGTTAATTTAGCAAGGAACTCGTGAGGTCAAAACATGGAAACATCAACTGTTGCTTTAAATTGGAGACAAAACCATTGTGCAATTTATTATCTCAGTGCAGAGAAACGGTTCTACCAGAGAGGGTTAGACTTTTTTTCTCATTCACAAATGTTCATAAATGTGAATCAATAATCAGCTGTAGTTAAAAAGCAGGTATCTTGCATCAGTCTAATTTCCTCTGTGGGGTTGATCAGGAAGCAGTCATGTAAAAATGACAGAAAACTACCATTAAAACACTGTAATTAGTGCAGATATGAATGCCTGAGGTTAAATGAAGCTCTGTCATTTTAATTAATCAAAGATATTTCAGAACATTATGTAACTTGTGGGTGCATTTGAAAGGAAAAGAGCAGCTCAAACCATCACATGGTCAAAGGTCGCTTCAGCACAGCTTCCATGTATGCAGCCTCTCTGTAAGTCATGTGTTGACACCATGTTGTGTCCTGCTGATTCTGTCTAGGAAGAACTAATCATTGCACCCCTTCAATATCACACAGATGGCGTCTTACTCTTTTATTACTCGTTTATTTTGAGACTTAACTCCCCTCTGCTTCAATCAGACAGCCAATCATCAGTGTAAATTGGAAATGCAGAGTGCACAACACTTCCAACATCCACAGGCTATTCTAGACATCCTCTTAAATGCTGAGACTTTTCACTGATGACAAACTCTCACTCTTGTCTCCATAAACACACAGATGCAATATAGGCGTACACCATCCTTTAATGATGAAACGCAGAAGCACTTGCTGATGCTCAGACTGTTGGAGGAGGTACAGTGATATATCGATAGCTTTAAACAAGAGAAGAAACAATTATTATCCCAGTATAGCACATTTAAAACATATTGTTCAAAGAGGGTATGATATATTGACATATTTTCATTTAATTTACACTGTCCTTTAGCATTCAGACATGCATGCTTGTTGTGGGCATGTGTTTGTCTCTGTTTCTCTCTGTTTTAATCAAAAGCAATTGATTGTAATAATGGATTTGTTTACTTTTTCTGCACTCACTCATCTTTAACCGTTTATTCGGGGTCGGGTCGCGGGGGCAACAGCTCAGAACAGCTTTCTGCAGTATCTGCAAAAAATAAGGTTGCCTCAGTTAAGGTATTTTTTTAAAACTGAAAACACAAATATAGGTTACCTGCTCATGACCTAGGGAAAATGGCTTGAGTACTAGTCTACAATTTGCAGCTACTAACCCTCAGTGGTGGAATGTAACTAAGTACATTTACTCAAGTACTGTTCTTAATTACAATTATGAGGTACTTGTACTTTACTTGAGTATTCATGTTACTTTATACTTCTGCTCCACTCCATTTTGCAGGGAAATATTTCATTTTTATTCCACTACATTTATTTGACAGCGTTAGTAACTAGTTACTTTGCATATTCAGATTATTAATTGAAAATAATTAAAAAAAACTAATACATTATGATATATTATCACAGGTTAAGTTACCCAGCAGTAAACTTAGCTCCACCTTTACCAGCTGCAACCTTAAAGTGATGAACGCAGGCATCACTAATATTATTCAATAATATGATATATATTATGCCATAGGCCATTCTGCATAATGAGTACTTTTAATTTTGATACTTAAAGTATATTTTGATGCGAATAATATTGTACTTATACTTAAGTAGGACTTTGAATGCAGGACTTTTACTTGTAACAAAGTATTTTTACACAGTAGTATTGTAACTTTTACTTAAGTAAGAGGTCTTAACACTTCTTCCACCATTTAAATGTTTATTTCTTCTCAAGAGTTGAGCAGTTATTTTTCCTATATATTATTTATTTGTTTATTAATTTACTGGTCTGATGACATTAAAGAATAAGATAAGATAAGATAAGATCAACCTTTATTAATCCCCGGATGGAAATTCAGGTGTCAAAGCAGCAACATCAGCAAACATCAGCAAACAGAGTGAAATACAGGAGAGGTAGAGGTATACAAAAATTATAAAAACAATAATAGAGATATAAAAGATACAGAGTGATAGGGTGAACATAGTGTGAACAGTCCGTCAATAAATAAATGTAGTATGTACAATAAATAAATGTAATATGTACATATTTGCAGTCTATAAAGTGGTATATATAGGATGTATAGTGTAAAGTAAGTGTAAAGTGCGTCAGTGGTTTGAGTCCAAGATGGTTGCAGATAGTGCATGTTTAATCCAACAATATCATTGTTTCTCATTTATTAAATATTTCCTTATTTTACTTAATAGGGGACTTGGTGTCTGTGGGGTCAACACTAAGGATAATAGCTACCTTTAAAGGTGCCATATTGTAAAAAGTGCGATTTTCAGGTCTTTTATATTATAAAGCAGGTTTAAGTGATATATTAATACTGTTAAACTATCAAAACACTAAATATACAGAGAAATACACACAGCCCGTATTCAGAAAATAAAGGTTTTTTTGAACATTACAGCATGTAAACATGTTCTAGTAGAAACACAAAATACAAGTATGAACCTGAAAATGAGCATGATATGGGACCTTTAAACCTGACAGAAGGAGCTGTATCTGTGGGGCGCTAGGACCCTGCAGACCAGTAGGAGGCTATGTTAGCACTATGCTAGCAGAGGCTAGTGTTGACACAAGAGCACTGGATCCATGAACTGCCTGTTTTAATACTTTAATACTTTAATTGAGGTAAGAACAAACCACACTCACAACTAAGCGGTTCCTACCTAAGTAATGTAACACAGTAACGCTGTTAATATGACACTAAATAGCGAACTAACGCTGAATCAATGTTACAACCCTTCTCTGTCTGACATCAGACTCAGCTACATGTAGCATGTTAGCATGCTAGCATGCTAGCATGTTAGCATGCTAGCTTTAGCTGCGAAGAAGGAACCTCTCATATGTATGTTTGGTGACGTAGTTAACTAGCTGGTGAACTGAGTGCTCGTCGAGTGTTTACTGGACAACAACACCTGCTTGTTAACGCTGTTGGTGGTTAACTAGTGGAAACCAGTTAGCAAACGATGGGTCAGTTAGCTAATGTGAGCTAACGAGGCTAGCAGCCCATCCCAACCTGCACTGAGGTCAGCTAACAGCTAGCAGCTAACAGCTAACCCAGCTGTCATAACATGTGCCATCAATTGATAGCAAATGTCAGCTGATAATCTCTTATCTGACTTAATACCAGCTAAAGCTAATTAGTTTGAGCAATAAGTCGTATTTAGACGATACTTAAAACAGTCATTAACGCTAGATAGTGCTGCTTTTGGTGAGCTGACCAATCAGTGTAAGAAGTAAAGGGAGCTATTGCTTTCTAGAGCAGTCATGACTGGAGTATATGTATATGAGTATATGTGTATATCTGTTGCTGAAAACAGTAAGGTTAGGCACTAAACTGGTGTAGTGAGAGAGCATGTCAGTGCATGTCACAGCCTAAGAGACAACCAAAACAACAACAACAACACATAATAGATGTAACTCACACTCTGCCTTTTATTTACTTCTGTACTTCATAGGTTTTTTTTTTACATTTATCCTTTGATATTGCAATATATTGCTATTAATTGTTTTTTATTTGTTTGTTTTATTGACACAACAAACATGAATTACTTCTTTATTGTTTTCTTCCACTTACATGCATGTTCTTTTTAAATATCTATATATTGTAATCTGCTTAATTAATTGTGTATATATGTATATATATGTTTTTGTTTTTATTTTGTTATTTTTTGAATTTTTATTTGTTATTGAATTGAATCTTTGGTAATATTTTTCACCTGACAGTCATGCCAATAAAGCAAATTGAATTGAATTGAATTGAATTGAATTGAGTTGAGAGAGACTGTAGTGGCCAAAAGTAAGCAAGCATCAATGAAGTGATCCCACTAACAAAGTATTGCTTGCAAGGTCTTATATAATCTTACTCATCTGTGTCATAGACCTTTTATTGTTGTCCAAAAACTATTAAAAACACATAGTTGTGCTGGCTGATATATGTCTTCACAATGATGAACATGGGCAGCACTGTAGTTTACTTCCAGTCAATTCCACATGGTGTTGTAAACAACTTTCTTGTGCACCAAATCCCTGACTGATAAATAGTTCAGATCAAACACACAATTTACTCCTGTTTGAGTAGCATTTGCTACCACAATGTCCAGCTGTTTAGGAAATTATTTAGCACTGACCGTTTTTTAAGATTTATGTCTTCAGTAGGAAAGAATGGTATTGAGGCTGTGAGCCACAAACAGGCTGGGGTATGAATATATAACACTGTCCACTTATACTTCACTTAATCCATAGAATAGAAGAAATCTTGGTGATTTATTCCTTTTTTTTTTTTTACATAATTAATTTACATCCCCAACTAGCTCACTGCATCTCTTTCCTCAGACTTAGTCATGTCTCAGGTGGAGAAGAAGGCAGGGCTGCTGAGGAGGTCGTCATCCTCTAAGAAACCCTTGAAAGAGAAGGTGGTGCTGATGTATGATGAGATTTTTGCAGTGAGTATCACAATTTGAGAGTGTCAGTGATGGAAACTAAATTGAAATAGAGAAATAAAATTGTGTGCAAGTGTAAACAAAATCCTGTCTGTTTCTTTGATTTAGAAAGAAGATCCTGCTAAAAACAACCCTCGCTTCTGGGATGAGCTGTTTCTTATGAAGGTAAGTGAAAGAGAAAAATACTTGACAAAGAACAACATCTTGTTGAGCAGAAATGTGTTCTGCCTAAAAGAAAAACTCTCACTGTATTGTTTTGGTGTGCAAAGTGTCAGCAATGGTAGCAGTAAAGCTAACTAAGACATATGGATAATATCAGTAATACAGTGACCAAAATAACTGCCAAAATATGGATGCAACTTGCAATACATTGGAGGAAAAAGACTGTGAAGAAAAACGGAAATGATCATATGTAATATGAATGTTATATGTAATGTAATATGTGCAAAAATCTGTTAATACATTAATAGGAGGGCCCTACCTATGTGCAGAACATGCAGTGAGGTGTTATAGATAGTACGTCCAGAGCATGTAAATGCTACAAGTTTAGCTTTAAAAACTCCAGATGGAGACGTCAAGGCAACATTTACAGAAAAATGATGTCCATACTCACTTTCTGCCTCATAATCAGTACGTGTTTTGTGGCTGGAGATAGCACAGGCTGTATGTAGAGAAAAAGAGAAGTAGTAATGTGCACAAATCAGATACAGTCCATACAAGTGCTGCACAGATTAGTCCACAGCATAGGACCGTGAAAGTCATCCACTGGTCTAATTTGCATCGTCTGTGTAGCTGCTCTGCTTCACCACGTTTCTAATTGGCTAAGCTGATACTGTTTTGACAGGAGTGTATTGTCGATTGAATACTCCCTAATAACTTCCTGATCACCCTGCACTCTTAAAGGGTCCAGATGTAAGAATCAGAAATTGCTTGGTCACAGTGACACCTGTGGCCGTTAAGTCAACGACAGTCAGCGTCCTGTTGCTCGCACTACGTAGACGCGAGCGAGCGGTCAAAACAGTGAGGCGACACACACGAGACTGAACGTGATTGACAGGCATCATGTTGATTAATGTTAGCAACATCTAGCCTGCTAAAACTACAATATAACTATATATTTCACATGCTTGGCAGTAATGTTAGCTTACCTGTCAAAAAGGAATTTTGCCAGCTCGGGGTCTGTTTTGATACCCAAAACCAAACGAAGGTCCCTCCATGAATCGAAGGCCCGGCTGATGTTGATCGTAGTTTTCCCCAGACGTCGGTCTCATTCCTGTTTTGCAAGACGGGCTTCACTAGATATAACTTTGTTTTTTTTGTGCTTCCGTGAAGTTTGTGTTGGAGACTGAGTTGTGGTGGGGGCTGGTTGTTTGTTGGTGTTATCGGTTTGTTGCACACTACTGAAGAGAGTAAAGGCACTCGCAAGCATGAATGATGTCACTTGAATTTCCGGAAAAAACGTCCCACATTCTTCACATTAAAAGCGGTTTACAGGCTGATAGAGGAAACCCTGAAAGTCTAATTTTTTAGGTTAGGTTACAACCTGGTCACACATTGGCAATAAAAAAATGATTAAAAATGTTTATACGTTTAAAAACTTACATACCGTCCCTTTAATGCATGTACACTATTCCTTCCTTTGCACCCCAAACTATCTTTTCCTCACTCAATCTTTTTGTTTGTTTGTTCTTCCGTACTTCTGCCATGTTTCAGGTGAACCTAGAGTACCTGGAGACCAAGTTGGAGAGTGTAGATGGGGAGGAGGTTCAGCGGATCCAGGACAACATCAACTCTCTGTTCCACCACTGTGTTCAGGCTCTGGGAGAGGAGCACCAGATCAAAGTGGTCAATGCCCTGCAGGTAACTAAAGCTCAGGAGGACCACCTAGATGTTCACCTACAGGTCTCTTTACACATGTTATCATCACATCAGTAGCACCTGAAGTATGCTGATGAACCTATAACTGTAATCAAATGACCTTGGCTTGTCAGATTTATGGATTCAGTTCTGCCTGTGCTCCTCTGCCTCTCTCCCCAGACACTCTGTGCACTTTTCCGGGGGGTTCATCAGAAGAACAAGTCTGCGTCTGGCTTTGACATCATCAACATGCTCATGGGCTTTGACAAGGCTGAGCAAAGGATGAAGGTGTGTGGGGAAAAAACCTTGAGAGGTGAAAGAAAGGAGTGAAAGAAATGATTTGTGTTCATTCACGTCATGTCTTGTGTTTGTGTCTCCTGCAGGACCTGATGGAGAGACTGGACAGTCTTGTTTGTGGAGACGGCTCAGAGAGTCTGAAGAGCCTTTGTCTCAAACTGCTGCTGTGTCTGGTGACGGTGAGACAAAACGTATCAAAACATTAAGATTTATTATAATGTGATTAGGCTTTGAGGAGTGCTTGTTGTGCTGTTTAAAAACACGCTAAACATCACAGATATGTGAATAAATGTGTTAACAGGTAACGGACAATATTAGCCAGAACACCATACTGGAATATGTGATGATCAACAGCATCTTTGAAGCCATTCTGCAGGTAAGTGGTTAGTGGAAGACTGTCTACTGTAATTTGGGGATTTTTAATTTATTTTAGAAGCGTCCTTCTTCCCCATTTGGTCATCTCTGTTCTCCGTCTCTCCCCTCCTCAGATTCTGTCAGATGTGTCCAGTAGAGGGCAGCATGGTTATGATGCTGTGGTCCTCTTGGCCTTGCTTGTGAACTACAGGAAATATGAGGTATGTACATATACTCACAAGGAACTGTACTTGTCGATTACAAAAGCCTTTAGAGCAGCAGGGAGGCGTAGTAAGCATTAATAAACTGTGTAGTAAATCCTTTTATGGTGTCACTGAATACATGCTGGAAGTGCATCCAAAGAGAGAGAGAGCTCTGCTGTCTTTCTTTTCTGTCATAACTCAGATATTTGTGCTCATAGAAAATAGAATATAGGAGTAGAACGGAAATTTCCATTCAAATCAATGTAGCAGGATGGTCAGAACGGGGCCAATTTAATGTGTACCGTTGCCGTAGTAACTGCTGTAGCGGGCTGACCTCCGCATAAGCTGACTTTTCGACCAGTCGCGGACTCACTAAGGTGAGGTTTTGCAGTAGCGACGACTAAACGAGCAGTGGAGTAGTAACGTTACAAGGCACATAGAAAATGTAATGAAGTCAAATTGAACAACTTATTGCTTCATTCACACACTCTTGTCACAGCGGAGGAAAGCACAGTGCTATCGCCAGATGAGTGACAACTTTGTTTGGCTTGTTTTCTGTAAGCAGCGTGGTATTGAAGCATGGTGGAATTAGCAATATTTCTGTTTGTGCTGCCGTACTGTTTCAACTGTAGAGGATACAATAAAAGCAGCTCTAGAAGTTTCTTTTAGTGCAGGATGCACAGTAGAGGTGTGTCGTCTCTAGGACATTTGATAATTGTTTTAAATACAGTTTTTCACAATGGGAATGTTGCAAAGCTCAGATGTGTAAAATCAGTGTCGTCTCTGAGGAATCTGGTTCATCAGTGAACGCATCAACAAGGATATTTGTGAAGGTGAAAGCTGAACGTGACATCTCTATTTGGCAACATAAAAACTGAGCTATGTCGGGTACCAAAGAGACATTTCAATGACAGAGAAGCAATCATGCTCTCTGAAATGACTTCCAATTCCCTCTCCAGTTGTTTCCTGGAAGGATAAGAGTGGCAGCGTGGTCGGGGATAAGAGGATGAGGAGTGAGGATTTGGATGCACCCTCTGTAAGCAAAGCGGGCAGCGACTCAAAGAGCATTTACTCTAGTAAAACGTGTACTCAAAAAAATGTGTAAGACGTGTCTGGAACAGTCTGCATTTTAGGTATGGCAGCAGCATAAAAAATACTACTAAAAATCCAACAAATAAAGATGGAGTCATTTTATAATCCAGAATCATGCAGGCGTTGCTTCCCTGTTTGTTCCCAAGAAAGCTGAGCTATGTACATCTTTTGTTGCATTACTGAACCTGGCGTGGAGTATGTAAGAGGCCCTTAGTCTGTCTGTAGATGAGCCCATTGAGCTACGGGACTAAATGAAAAGAGAATCGACCTTTAAGGCTCAATGAAATATTAACTTCAATATTTGTGTCAACTATTTAACAGCTTCTAATATCACTGATTCCCTCCGTCTGTTAGTCTGTGAATCCATACATTGTGAAGCTCTCCATTGTGGACGATGAGCCAACACTAGATGTAAGTATGTTGTCACGTACTGCATCTTTGTAACTGCAGAATAATGAATAGCCAGTGTGATGTAGGCGTCGACCTTCACGTCAAGCAGATTATCACAGGCTTGACTGAAACACTGGATGTTTTCTTTCCCAGGGAATGGGCATGGTCGTCCACCACGCTCTGACGGAATATAACAGGTGAGATCTAAAAAATGTCCATGTGTCAAAAACGTGCTTTTAATGATGCAGTTCACGGTGTTGCGAGGCCGCTGGCGTCATCAGTTTAGTTTGATGTCTCTCACGAATGTTCTATTTCTATTCTGAAAAAAAAACAGGCCCCTTTATACTTTTAGTTATTTATATCTGACACTTTTCTTTGGCAGTCGGTAATGTTTTTTGGATGAGGCAAGGTTTGGAAATTAAAATGCTGTTTGTGAAAGAGGTCTTGTCTGCCTGCGTGTGTAGACGGACAAATCAAAGTGATGGATGACGGCTCCACACAGTTCATTGTTTTTGTGTATAAAGCGAGTGTCCCTTAGATAATAGGTTGCGGGGAATAGAAGGAGATGTTAGGTGAATGTGTGTTAGCTTTACAAGTGCTGTGCTTGAGTGAAAACATATATCTCTGCCTCTGCTGTTGTGAAGCCCTACCGCTCTTCAATTTATTTGTCATTCTCTCACCTTTTCATTACTTTCTGTCTTTTAGGCAGTACAAAGACAAAGAGGAGGAGAACCAGGGTGGCTTCTTCTCTACCCTCACTAGTATGGTAGGATCTTATTCTTACTTCATATTTTACACAGTTGGTATATTTTAAATTAAGGCTATCGGTCTATTAAACAAATTAATTGCGATTAATTGTATGATTATCCATAGTTAATCGTGACTAATCGCACATTTTTTATCTGTTCAAAATGTACCTTACAGGGAGATTTGTGAAGTATTTAATACTCTTATCAACATGTGAGTGGGTAAATATGCTGCTTTATGCAAATATACGTATATATTTATTATTGGAAATCAGTTAACACAAAACAATGACAGATATTGTCCAGAAACCCTCACAGGTACTGCATTTAGCATACAAAATATGCTCATATCATAACATGGCAAACTTAAGCCCAACAGGCAACAACAGCTGTCAGTGTGTCAGTGTGCTGACTTGACTATGATTTGCCCCAAACTGCATGTGATTATCATAAAGTGGGCATGTCTGTAAAGTGGAGACTCGTGGGTACCCATAGAACCCATTTTCATTCACATATCTTGAGGTCAGAGGGCAAGGGACCTAGTATGACACGGTTGGTACGAATGGATTCCTTAGGTTTTCTAGTTTCATATGATGTCAGTATCTTCACTCTAGCTTTAAAACTGAGCCCATTAGATCCTAAAAATTGCAAGTTGCGTTAAAGAAATTGGTGGCGTTAAAACAAATTTGCGTTAACGCGTTATTATCGTGTTAACTTTGACAGCCCTATTTTAAATATATTGCTATTTCTTCCATTAGGATGTATTCAGTATTCAAAGAGTTTCATCTGCTGCTCCATATTGTGGCAACAGCTTTTTTTCAACAGTGTTTGCTGACAGCTTGATCCTTCTTCTGTCCACAGGTGGGCAGCATGTTTATAGCTGACGCTGATGAGAAACTCTCTGTACAGTAAGTGCAAAGTGATTTAAGTTCTTCTTACCCATCAGTCAAACTTAAATACATTGTCCTCTACATCTTCAATGAGAGAATCCATTACTGCTGCAGTGTTATTGGCTCTGTCCTCTGTTTCACTTGAATGTGAATCTTGTTTTGGAAGAATACTTGAAAAAGTGCAGAAAAGCCTCAAATTTGGCTGAAGGCACGACTTCATCATTTGTTAGGGTCAACATTTACACACGTTGATCATGGCCATGTGTCAGGAAGAGAAAGTATGAAGAGTTGTGACAGTGTAGACTCTCAGTGCAGACTGGTCCTAACGTTGCCTGTTGATTGCTGCCCTGCTTATAAAATTGAGATTATTAAAAATGCAGCCAGTTATTTGTTTCCGTAAACAAGGATTACTGTTATTTTACATCTTTAAAGGACCAGTGTGTAACATTTAGGGGGATTTATTGGCAGAAATTGAATATAATATTAATAAGAATGTCTTCATTAGTGTATAATCACCCGAAAACAAGAATGATTGTGTTTTTTGTTTTTTTTTACTTTAGAATGAGCTGTTTATA
The DNA here is from genome assembly GCF_015220745.1 of Sebastes umbrosus. Taxonomy (NCBI): domain Eukaryota; kingdom Metazoa; phylum Chordata; class Actinopteri; order Perciformes; family Sebastidae; genus Sebastes; species Sebastes umbrosus. The sequence continues at coordinate 29,436,732 of NC_051271.1, read as the reverse complement.
TCTACATATGGAGCAGGTCCTCTTCATGTTGCTGGCCGCTATGTTTCGACAGTAGCCCAGAACTGACAAACCAAACACTGGCTCTAGAGAGGGCCATTCACGTTTTCGCATTGGCCATTGTAGCTCTCCTACACGCTTGGAACATGAGAGAAGTTGGTTGCAATCTGCAACCTCACCGCTAAATGCCGCCAGATCCTACACACTGCACCTTTTAAAGGAGCAATATGTAGCACTGACAGCTAGAGTTTAAAATGGGTAACAGCAGTCCAAATTTAAAACATTGGAGCCGTGGCCTGTCCCCTCCTCCGCTGTAACTGATATCAGTTAGAGTGTGTTAGCATCATGGCGTTAGCCTTTGGCCAGCATCACTTCACCGGCTGTGTGTCTCAAATTCTCGCTACCTTGATAACCCAGCTGCACACGGACCTCAGAGAAATGTGCCGAGGCTTTTCAGGTCGGGTAGAATCTAACGTTAACGTTATCTCTCTTGATCCAGTTCGTTAGCTTGCTTCCATGGCGGTAGAGGGCTGTGTTTGCGTGCCAATTTGTTTCATATGTGGCAACGGGGTGTTGAAATGGGCAGCGGACGGGATCCTACCGGCCGAAAACAAAAACAGACGTTCCGGACCGGAATGGAAATTTCAAAGGAGAACAAACTGGCCGTAGCGTTGTTGTCGGAGAAGCCAGTATTTCAATTCAGCATGTTTCCTTAATCTCTGATGACATATCATGGTCATTTTATGATTTATTACAGTAAATATATTACATCATATTGGTCCCTTTAATGTCAAATCATTTATCAAAATTAAAATAGAATGTAAAGAAATTTGGAAAATGATGCATTAGTAGTTGCACACATTGAGTAGTAGTTAATGATACAGAAAATTAAAAAGGTGACCAGCTGATGCATGAAGGGATTGTTAATAAACTTTAAACAGCAGACCACCCCTCCACTTGATTGTTGAGCTTCACTGGATCAAAGCCTGAAGCTTTTTCCTGCCCAGTCTAACGTTATGTGAAGATCTGGAGATTTTACTTCATGAATGAATGAATGAGCTGACCTCTAATTTGTCTTTCTTCTTCTCAAGGACCAACGAGGCGATTCTGCTGGCACTCTATGAGGCTGTGCACCTTAACCGCAACTTCATCACCGTATTAGCACAGGTACGATTACAAGAATCTATTACTATACGAACACTTCAGGGATATCGTAATATTTGGCAAACTTAATTGTTGGTCTTTAACACATTTCTCAAAGCTTTTTTTTGTCCTCAAAATTTGTCATAAGGTTTTTCTATTCCTTTTTAATCTTCTGATTGATGTGATTTGACATCTAACAATAGCGTACAAAACTAGAAGACAGTGGTTAGAATAGAGGAGACATTTGTTTATTGCATTCATTTATCTGTAGATCTTATACATTAGCAGGAGAGTTGAGATGCAGTGATGTTACGCTGCTATTAATACATATTTCTTTAAAGGTGCATGCAATGTGAAAATGACTGCTCCACCATCATTCAGTTGACTTTGTTTCCTTATTAATTCCTGTGGGGACACTCAAATTCAGTGTTTGAGCCATCCTAAGAAACAAACTGAATGGTGAGGACGGCTCAAATGCAGTTAGGGCAGCAACCACACAACATTGCCTCCGGACTAACTTCCGTTTTGAGGCTGTTAAGCCACTGTGATGCTTTTTTCAATGCTGTAATTAGGTACAAATCTCATAAATTAGCAGCAATGATTAATGTACCATTCTGTGGAAATGTTTTTCACTCCTCTTCCAGTCTCCACTAAATGGCATCCTGTTCCCTTCTCTCAGTTGTTATTTGAATCTCCTGCCCAGCCTGTACTGTTGCTTTTTCTGTACATTATGGGACTAAAGGGACAGCTATTCACTATTAATCACATTTCACATATGTGTTTTTGGTCTATCAACAGAGCCACCCTGAGATGGACATCCCAACCACACCTACCACCCCTACTCCAACCACACCTACAACACCACTTGGCACAACGCCGCCATCCTTAGACAGTAAGTTATACACTTTTTTCTAGGGCTATCAATTGATTAAAATATTGAATCACGATTAATCGCATTATGGTCAATAGTTAATTATCATTAATCACAAATTAATTACATTTTTCATCTGTTCAAAATGTACCTTAAAGGGAGATTTGTCAAGTATTTAATACTCTTATCATCATGGGAGTGGACAAATATGCTGCTTTATGCAAATGTATGTATATATTTATTATTGGAAATCAATTAACAACACAAAACAATGACAAGTAATGTCCAGAAACCCTCACAGGTACTGCATTTAGCATAACAAATATGCTCAAATCATAACATGGCAAACTCAAGACTAACAAGCAACAACAGCTGTCAGTGTGTCAGTGTGCTGACTTGACTATGACTTGCTCCACAATGGCATGGCCATTTTCAAAGGGGTCCCTTGACCTCTGACCTCAAGATATGTGAATGAAAATGGGTTCTATGGGTACCCACGAGTCTCCCCTTTACAGACATGCCCACTTTATGATAAACACATGCAGTTTGGGGCAAAAACATGTAGTTTCCTGCATGCAGTATACATTTGTTGTTTTTTGCCTATTCTAAAATGGTGTATTTTGGTCTTTTCTGTATACTATGACAGTTTTCCTAAAATTAAAGTAAAAGAATTGCAATATATCCCCTTGCTTACAGTCTCGCAATATATTAAATTGTTACCCTAGTATCATGATACGTATTGTATCGCCAGATTCTTGCCAATACACAGCCCTAGTTAAGTAGATAATTGAAAGTTATGATCTCAATTAAACCCCTGTTACCTGAACATATTCAATTGTTTATGAAACCTTTTTGCTTTTCTAGAAACTGGGATATTTCCCATTAGCTTCAGTAGTCTTCTTCTTTTTTTTCTTTCTTTTTGTCTTTATAGAAACTTCATCTCATAGCCTCAAATACTGGCTTCAGTATTAATTGATAGTGTTTTCCACCTCGAGGGACCACAGGGCCTTCAGGGGAGGATGGCTTTAACTTTGTCTTGTCAGTTCTGTGTGTTAACATTACGTTTTATACCACAGCCTCACCTTGGAACAGAATTGCACTAAACTAAAAATACGAATCCCGTTGAAACGCCAGGAAAGGCGGAAAATGAAGTAAAGCTTTTTGGCATCACAGACCTCTACTTTTCTGCCTCAGTTTAATCTTAACCGTGTTTTTACATCCATTTTTAAAAGCTCTGCCTCAGTCCAAACATGGCGACTCTCCCTCACTCAGATATACAGAGGCACACATGCACTCTCACCAGCAGCCTTTTCAAATATTCAATAGACTTTTAAGGTTATCTGGTAGAAGAGAGGTGCTCATACACAGCAAATGGCACTTCTAATGCGGGTTCATTACATCTTAATAATCAGATTATTACCCCAACCCCGCATACTTATTATCATCTCTTTAAACTTGAAAGCATGGCTGTCACTTCAGGTTTCATTAATTGCCAGCAAAACTCAAAAGCAGGTCATTTAGCATGCACACATGTTGTAACTGTTAAAAGGTGCATGTTTCTATCTCTGGCTAGCTCTCCCTCCATTAGTTCAAACCTAAGAGCCATTTTCTGTATAAAATATTAACCTCCAGCTTCAAATACACAGATGAATGTCTCACATGGAGCGTGCGTTGTGTCATGTCATGGGAGCTTCAGCACTTACTCTGAGCGGAATCACACGTGCCTGCAATCACATGTCAGGAATCCACCTTCTCCTTCCACAGTACAGCCTCATGTGATGATATGTTTCTTGACAGTGTGAAATCTTCCTTTGGCCCTGCTGTGATATGAGGAAACAAATGAGGGTTTTGCGGAGGGAAGGAAGGAGATAGAAATGACTGGCTCATCATTTATCCATGAAACAAGCTGTGTGATTCAGCGAGCAGAGATTTTTAAATGGATAAAGATGCTTGTCTACACAACACGTCAAGCTACAGTAGCTACAGTAATGAGACAAAGACATCACTTTTTGTAATGCTGTTATTTACCTGAATGAGCAGCGCTCCGTCTACGGTTTTTATTCTTGTTTTGAGAGTAGACAGTAGACTTTGAGTTCAGGCTCAGGTTTTTGGGACGTCTATTTATGGAATAACTGACTGCGCAGTTTCGTGTCTTGAAAGTTTAAATTAGAGCTGTCAAAGTTAACATGATAAGAATGCGATAATGCAAATACGTTTTAACGCCACTGATTGCTATTTTTAGGTTGTAGCTGCGTTTTAAAGCTAGAGTGAAGAAACTCATACTAGCCTGTCGGGAATGAGGTTAAATAACACTCCAAATACCCACGAGTCTCCCCTTTACAGACATGCCCACTTTATGATAATCACATGCAGTTTGGGGCAAGTCATAGTCAAGTCAGCACACTGACACACTGACAGCTGTTGTTGCCTTTTGGGCTGCAGTTTGCCATGTTATGATTGCATGAGCATATTTGTTATGCTAAATGCAGTACCTGTGAGGGTTTCTGGACAATATTTGTCATTGTTTTGTGTTGTTAATTTATTTCTAATAATAAATATATACATACATTTGCATAAAGCAGCATATTTGCCCACTCCCATGTTGTTAAGAGTATTAAATACTTGACAAATCTCCCTTTAAGGTACATTTTGAGCAGATAAAAATGTGCGACTAATTAGACTTAGATTATTAGAATATGGACAATCATGCGATTAATCGCGATTAACTATTTTAATTGATTGACAGCCTTAGTTCATATATATGTGTATATATATATATATATATATATATATATATATATATATATATATATATGTGTATATGTATATATATGTATATATATATATATACATATATATACATATATATACATATACATATATATATGTCCTCTGTCTCCTTAATAATTAATTTCTTAATAATTAGAGAAAATATTGGTTAGAATTGTATCTGCACTGATTATGTTTGATTGAAGTCTTTTTTTGTACATCTGTTGTGTAGTGATGAACAACCCAGAACTCCCTCTTGATCCCAACCTGCAGACTAGCAACCTTCTCATCACCTTCCTCAAGTACGCCTCCATTGTAATGCAGGACACTAAAGGTAAACGGAGACCTTCATGTCCTCATCCTCTTTGTCTCTGTCACTCTACCTTCCTATAACTTTTCATTCTTTCACTCTTTCTTCTCTACATCTGTCCTGACGTGTCCTCACGTAGATGTCAGTGACAAATAAATGCTGCTCTCTACAATCCCACAATTGTTGTCACACTTTATATCATTCATTTGTTCCAGTCACTTCCAAATCACCAGAGAAACAAAAGCTGTGTGGCCCTCTGTTTTCTGTCTACCTGTTAAGAGTCTCATATTTGCGTGTTTCCAGATGAGCATCGACTCAACAGTGCCAGACTGTGCCTAATCATCCTCACCTGCATAGCCGAGGTAGGAGCAGCCGCACTGCTGCAACATTTGCACCCTCCACAGTTTTGTCTTTGTTCTGACTTCACCGCTCTCTGTGTGTCATAGGACCAGTACGCTGATGCCTTTCTCCATGATGACAATATGAACTTCAGAGTCAATCTCCACAGAATGGTGAGTTTCTGGTTGAGGAAACGGATCTGCTCGTCCACGAAGTGAAAGTGGAGGACTGGGATTAAGATAGGGCCCATTGTCTTGTTACAATATTGCTTAATAAAACTGATATCTGTCAATGCTGGTAGTATGCTGATACACTTGTCCATTTCTAATATGTGCTGTACATTATACAGTATATCTGTGCATTTTCACACAGTATATTTGTTTTCTGTATATATTTCTTTCAGCCCATGAGGCACAGAAAAAAAGCAGTGGACAAAAACATCCCTTCACGGCCGTTGGTGTGTGCTGTTCTAGGTATGAGGAATGTTGATAACTGTTGTTTATTGTGGACTCAAGCTGGGAGTGGCTCTGATTTTTTTAATATATTTGAAGGCTGGTTAGTTAGCTGTAACTTCTGAGTGTTATTTCCCACGGTAACGGCTATAAACCAGATGTTGATGAAAGTTGGAACATTCACCAGTCTACAATCACAGCTGTCAGAGCCATGTGTATAAGTTCCTACTTTTTTAGCATTTTTAGGAGGAATGACGACACAATGGAAATTACTTCACATAATGCCAGATGCATCTATTTTGTTCCATTTCTCTTTCGTTTGATGTTGCGTTATTGTAGCCGATATTATATTTAAAGTTAAGGGTTTGTGCAATTTAACCCTTTCTGTTTGTATCCTTCTAACAGTGATTTTTTCTTCTCCGTCTCTGTCTAGATCTGATGGTGGAGTTTATTGTCACTCATATGATGAAGGATTTCCCCATGGATTTATACTTGTGAGGACACGTGAACAACACACACACACACACACACACACACACACACACACACACACACACACACACACACACACACACACACATACACACGCACACACACACGGACACACACACTAAAATAAGTTCTGGTGTTCATTTCCTGTGCAGGCGCTGTGTGCAGATCATTCACAAACTCCTGTGCTACCAGAAGAAGTGCAGAATCCGGTTACACTACACCTGGAGAGAGCTCTGGTCAGGTAAAGATACCTCACTTTCTCTCTCGTTTCATTTTTTTTTATCAGAGTAACAGGGTAGGCAGGAACTTCCCAGGGTCCCAAAGGAATAAGACACTTTGGAGGAACTCAAGAGGAGGAACCAGGGGCTAAAATGAGCTCCTGTTCGATAGCTCTAGGTGGTAAAAATGTTCCTACTGCAGGGTAGTAGTACTTTCCAAAGGTTCAGGAACTTTAGGTTTGCATGGCTGACTGTCGCTGGTTGGTCAAACACAGACATTGCAGCAACTACAACTTGTGTAACGCTTCATTCACAAAACAAGGAAGTGGCTGAGTATCGATATTAGGACGGGAGCTGGAAATTTTGCTGTGTTTATTAACGTTTAATAAAATGTAATTGCGAAGTGCCAGAGAAAGAGAGGGAGTGCAAACAAGCTGACAACATGGGTGAACGAGAGGGAAGGAGCAGTGGTGGTCGAGCGAGCTAGAGAGTGAACAAGAGAGAGAGGGAGCAGCGATGAGCGAACAAAGCGAGTGTAGAAGAGAAATAAAACGTAATTTGCTGATAGTTTCACTGTGGTTTTGTTGTAAAACAGAAATGAAGCACTCAGCAGGTCATCTACTTTGCAGACACACAATCTGGATTTTTGGTCTTTTCCTCCACTGCATTTCTCCATTTCATTCATGAAAAGTCCCTCCTGACTTTTTCTCTTGTGCCACCAGCAGGTCCAGCTGGTGAAATTTTGGTACAAACATTCATGTCACCCTCAGGATGAATTCTAATCACTTTGATTATCTCCTGGATAATTTAACGATCATATGTTTGCTATGGCCAGTGGGCAACCTCCAGGTCTGAAAAGTGAAGCCAATGCAGAGTTGTCTTAAACTTGCATTCTTCCTAATAGCCAGCAGGGGGCGACTCCTCTGGTTGCAAAAAGAAGTCTGATTGTATAGAAGTCTATGAGAAAATGAGCCTACTTCTCACTTGATTTATTACCTCAGTAAACATTGTAAACATGAGTTTATGGTCTCAATCTCTAGTTTCAAGTCTTCTTCAATACAGCATGATGTTCATTTAGTAAATTATGGTCCCATTTAGAGTCAAACAGACAATAAAGCAGGGGATGCTTTAGGGCGTGGCTACCTTGTGATTGACAGGTCGCTACCACGGCGTTGTCAGGTCTGGGAGTTGTCCGTGTTTTCTTCTTGGTACTTTGATTTCAACCTTTTTGGTCGCCTGAAAACGTCTTATTCAGCATTCGGTTGCACTTAGCTCCATCCTCTTGTGTCACGCAAATAACCAAGATGGCGACGGCCAAAATGCCAAACTCGAGGCTTCAAAACAGCAGTCCACTACCAATGTGTGACGTCACGGTGACTACGTCCACTTATACAGTATACAGTCTATGATTATAGCCAATAGTTTTAGTCATTTCAACTTACACTTTGCATCTCTGTTTAACTCACAGAATTGCTAGCATGGCTGTAGACTCTTAGTCTTGATAATATGATGAACAATTTTTAGGGAGAAATGTTCCTATTCTTGAGTTTGTGTCATAGCAGTGTTTCATTTATTCACCCGCACACCCCTACTTCAAGATATACTGTATGTGGTAGTTGTTACTGTACCTTTTAGTTGAAACCAGGTAATTAAGGTGGGGGATAAAGTTGTTGTTTCTGCTGATTTATGTGTTAAATAAATTGTGTTTTGGAAGTTTTGTGACAGGACATGTTTACAATAAAAATTTTCAAACGAAGTGTCAGGACACCACATAAACATAATTGAATCTGAAACATTTTTTTTTATTATTTGCTTGGCGTCACCTTTAGAGTTGAGTAAATAGTTACTGCTTTTGCAAAACAAAGCCAATTTCCCTCTGAAATCATTGAGCCTGTTGTTTTGGGAAATGTATTGCATCATTGAGATTGGATAATGAGTCTCTAAAGAAAGCACGATCCATCCTGGTGGCCTTGTTTTCAGCCCGGTCAACTCACAATAGGATAACATTTCAGCTTGTAATGGCCCCATCGCACCGTGTCTCATTAGAATACAGATTCCTCTAATCAGACCTATAATCAGCTTAATTCCCCGAGTAACACTGACCCTCTCCTGCTTGCGGTGATAATGGCATACCATGAAATAAGACTGGAGAGAAAAAAATGAGCTGAATTAAAGCAATAGATGTGTTTATCTTCTTCCAGCGTGTTGTTGTGCCAGCTCGTGTTGGAGCTTGTTAAAAGCTCACATTTTGGTTTCTTCTTATGGGTTTTGTTTTCCTCTAATAAAGCTTGTGAAAGGACTTGATTTGGTGTTAAAAGGTCCCCCCCCCCGTGTTCCCATTATCTACCTTAATAAAGAAGCTTGCTGAGGAAAGCAGACTGGTGCCATATGCGTCTGCTGGTAGACGACTATCAACACTCCAGATTATTTCATTAGCGTGTGCATGTCTCCCTCTGCACAGCTCTCATCAACCTCCTGAAGTTCCTGCTGTCAAATGAGACGACACTGCTGGCCAAGCACAACATCTTTCATCTGGCCTTACTGGTGGGCAACACACACGCACACACACACACGCACACACACACGCGCACACACGCGCACACACACAGACACCCACGCGCACACACACACACACACACACACGAAACATGCCGACAGAGAACAGTCCACAATAGAAATTAGTTTCACAGAGATGTGTGTATGATCTTGTAGTAAAACTCCTTTCATTAGTTTGTCAGAGGAGACGAAAGAGGCCAAACAGGATGTTTATGCAGAAACCGATGCAGTATAAATTTGATTCCCCCCTTAGAAAACATATTTTTGGTTTGTGTCTCTCCTTTTGTTTGAGAGTGACTGTATCGGTTAGCTAATGTGTGTTTTCTCCTGATCCAGGTAGTGAACCTGTTCAACATGTTTATAACATACGGCGACACGTTCCTGCCCACCTCCAACAGCTACGACGAGCTGTACTATGAAATCGTACGAATGCACCAGGTCTTCGACAACCTCTACTGCATGGGTATGTTTGTAGAAACTGCAGTATTTAACCTGACTCATTGTAACTACTCATATAGAAGCTGTTATTCAAATAATGGCTGAAATAAAAGCAATCACAAACAAATAAAGGCTGATAAAAATAAAAAATAAAAAAAAAAAACATTGAGGATGGTGGTGGAGTTACCTGTTACTAGTTTCATTCACCAAGGAATTCCAGTGTTTTCACTTTGCAGTTTTTCTTGATCAATGTTGAGCTACCGTCAACAATTATTATTATTTTTTTTACTAGGGCTGTCAATCAATTAAAATATTTAAAAGCAATTAATCGCAAATTAATCACACATTTTTGTATCTATTAAAAATGTACCGTAAAGGGAGATTTGTCAAGTATTTAATACTCTCATCAACATGGGAGTGGGCAAATATGCTTGATTTATGCAAATGTATGTATATATTTATTATTGGAAATCAATTAACAACACAAAACAATGACAAATATTGTCCAGAAACCCTCACAGGTACTGCATTTACAACAACAGCTGTCAGTGTGTCAGTGTGCTGACTTGACTTTGACTTGCCCCAAACTGCATGTGATTATCATAAAGTGGGCATGTCTGTAAAGAGGAGACTCGTGGGTACCCATAGAACCCATTTACATTCACATATCTTGAGGTCAGAGGTCAAGGGACCCCTTTGAAAATGGCCATGTCAGTTTTTCCTCGTCAAAATTAAGCTTACGTTTGGAGCGTTATTTGGCCTCCTACCTGTTCAAGCTAGTATGACATGGTTGGTACCAATGGATTCCTTAGATTTTCTAGTTTCACATGATGCCAGTATCTTCACTCTAGCTTTAAAAGTGAGCCTCCGAAAGATCGATATCGAATGTTGCGTTAATGCATTAAAGAAATTAGTGGCGTTAAAACAAATTTGCGTTTACGCGTTATCACGTAAACTTTGACAGCCCTATTTTTTACACATTAAAGTGCTCTAGCCTTCCCTTTATTGCCCTAAACCTGACAGATGGGAATAGACATGTTAAAGTGTGCCTGTTTGTGTGCATCTAACTCTGTTTTTGTCTGTCATTCTCTGCCTTTTAGTTCTCAGAGTATCAACCAACACGGGCCAGTGGAAGGAGGCAGCCAGCAAAGTCACGCATGCCCTTGTCAATGTTCGGTAAAAACACACACACACTCGCAACACACAAATACTGTATCCTAAGAAGGAGAAAAGAGTCATATTGGATTGAAGGGAATTTCAAACATGATGGAGAAAGGACAAAATCAAAGTGAATGAAGTTAAGTCTTTGGATCTGTAATTTAGGTCTTCCATTCCCAGCTTATTCCTTTTCTTCCCTCCCTCCACGTCCTCCCCCGGGCCCTCTTTAAGCCTTTATCTCCTCCACCCCACCCCTGCTCCAGTCCACACACATCCTCTACTTGGTCTCTCCTCCACCATTTTCCCCTGCAATCTCTCTTTCCTCCTCCACGTTCTCTGTGGAGATGATCCTCTGAGGTCACCCTGGCCCTGCGGGTGCCCGTACGAGCGGGATACTCCCCGAGGATTCACCCACTCAGCTGTGTTCCTGATGGAGCAGACTCCACGGCTTGAATAGGCAGTCACAAGGGTTAAAGGGAAGCAGGGAGGAAGAAGATTGAAAGAGTAATATTTGAAAGAATAGATGAATAAATGAATGAAAGCAGAGAAGAATAAAGAACCCACAGTGCTGAAATTAACTCAAATGAAGGGGCCAATTCCATTTTACTCCCATCAGTTCATTCTTCCATCCGCCGGCTTCCCGCACGTAAATGACAACTGAATCACCACTACGGAGTATTCTCTGCATATTTGTGACTATAATTTATTTGATATATGACGTACTCTAAGCCAGTACGAAATAAGCCATTTCATCTCACAGCTGTGCTTATTGCATCGACTTATATTTCAGCTATAAAGCAGTTTATTTCATGGAAATGGATGCTAATGCTGGAAAAGATTGCCTCTGAATTTACATCTGAAATTCCCCGGTGTGCTGCTCACACAATATGAAGGAGGCATTGAGATGGAATTGAACAGGAAGTTAGTTTTGGTGTTAAACAGTCAGTCTGTAACCGGGCTTGTTTAGAACTTCTTGTCAGAATTGCCAACTGCAAACCTTCAGTCCTTGAATATTATTATGTTGTAAGTTTGCACCTAAACAATATTCTTACTGCTGCACTGCACCACAGAATAGAATAGTATAATATGATATAATATAATATAATAATTAGGGCTGTCAATAGATTACAAATATTTTGTGATTAATCGCACGCTTGTCCATAGTTAATCACGATTAATCGCAAATTAATCACACAATTTTTATCTGTACAAAATGTACCTTAAAGGGAGATTTATCAAGTATTTAATACTCTTATCAACATGGGAGTGGGCAAATATGCTTGCTTTATACAAACGTATTTATATATTTATTACTGGAAATCAATTAACAACACAGAACAATGACAGATATTGTCCAGAAACCCTCACAGGTACTGCATTTAGCATAAAAAATATGCTCAAATCATAACATGGCAAACTGCAGCCCAACAGGCAACAACAGCTGTCAGTGTGTCAGTGTGCTGACTTGACTATGACTTGCCCCAAACTGCCTGTGATTATCATAAAGTAGCACAACTAGCTAGTATGACATTCGGCACACACATTAGGTTCCCTATTTTCATATGATACCAGTATCGTCACTGGGCACACAGCATTAAAACTGAGCCCGATACAACCTAATAATTGTAAGTTGAGTTAAAGAAATTAGTGGCGTTAAAACAAATTTGCGTTAACTTTGACAGCCCTAATAATTATATAAGTCTTCTAATTCTGATTTATAGAGTTTTATGTTTCTATTGTCAGACAAAAGAATAAATGTGAAATAAGGATGTGATTGCGGCTCATAAATACTGCCGGAATGAACCGGAAAGCAGACTGTCTCTGTCCACTCTGCTTCATATCAGAAGTGTTTGTGTTTTTGTCTTTAAGGGCCATCGTCAACCATTTTAATCCCAAGATTGAGTCGTACGCTGCCGTGAACCACATCTCCCAGCTGTCAGAAGAACAGGTAAACACAACACACACTTCCTCCTTTTACACTCTGACTAGAAGTAAATAAAAACGAACTTCAGCAACATCTCGGGGCCATTTGGGCGGAACTCCACTGAAACATCACTCTTGTCATTTCAAAAGTAAATGTTATGAATTTTTTAGCACACAGTGAAAAACACTCAGTACTTTATTTGAGAAGGGGTTCACTGCCTTTTATTTTGAAAGAATTTGCCTATTCATCAAGAAGTGGTTACAGTTATGTGGCAGAGATGGATGACTCAGACATCGCTCATTGTGATGAGACACCTAGAAGAGCCGCTGTTATCACCACACACCACTGAGCTTTAAACTCATCGTGGCTGAGTCATTGCACACAGTTCATGCAGGTGGGAGGACCCAGTTCACAACAAATATGAAGCTTTTTACGCCGCACACGACAGATGGTGACATATACATTTTAGCTGCTGTCGCCTCTGGACACAGCTTTCATAGATTTCTCCGAAACATACACAGTATTTACCTTTTATTGGACTTTTAATGGAAACATCACCCTCAAAAGAAAACTAAGTACAGTAAATGTTTCAGTTTCTCTGATGTCTGCAGGCCACACAAACACAGAGTGAGAATTGAGTCGTTAAGAAACTGGACAAGCTGTGAAACGTTGAGTTATTCCTTCATCATTAGTGGGAAAAACTTGAGCCTGTAAGGAGGCTGAACTTCACTGATACGAGCGTGGTGAGCTCCACTTAAGACTTTATCACTTATGTCAAATCGGTGAGGATAGGAAAACAGCCGGAAGAGTCCTTTTTTTACAAGCTGATAAGAGAGTGATGGATTTGGTCATTATACTCCCCAATTACCTCTCCGCTTTTATCTGCTAGATTTATTCACAACAAAGAGGGAAGGCAGAAGTTAGCTTAGGTGGTTTTATATGATATTAACACCCCTCTCATTAGATAAAGTGACTTTGTTTTTGATAATTGGTAGTTTTGAGCAGTCTTCGTTCACATTAGTCGTTGTCTTCGTGTATCATTGTCAGCTAATTTTATGCTGATACAAAAGTTGTGCGCCTGTATTGAAAAATAACAAGAATAACCATGTTGTTGCCTCCTACTGGCCTGTAGTGCAAATGCCTAAATAAGTTATTACCCATATTGGCTCCAATCTATTTTTAAGTTGCTAGCAGACAGTTGCTTATTTATACATCCAGCAGTCACTGAGCATCATCATAATTCATTTTGAGTCGTGTTTTGTGGCTATCTGGCGAAAGTCTGCTGTTTGGTATTGAGCAGGTGGGGTATAGTGGGATTTTTAGAGCTTTTTTAACTGAAAGCAGCTGCTTGCCACGCCCGAAAACGCTGTTATGATAGCGCTGAGAGTGAGATCAAAACAGTTAAAGGACCAGTGTGTAACATTTACGGGATCTATTGGCAGAAGTAGAATATAATATTAATAACTATGTTTTCTTTAGTGTATAATCACCTGAAAATAAGAATCGTTGTATTTTCGTTACCTTTGAATGAGCCGTTTATATCTACATACGTCGCGGGTCCTCTTCACGGAGTCTGCTATGTTTCTACAGTAGCCCAGAACGGACAAACCAAACACTGGCTCTAGAGACGGACATTCGCGTCTTCACGTTTTTGTGTTGGACACCGTAGTTCTCCTACACGTTTGGCACACAGGAGAAGTTTCAGTTGGTTGCAATCTGCAGCCTCACTGCTAGATGCTGCCAAATCCTACAGACTGCACCTTTAAGTCGTTGGTTGGACAACTACAAAGTGATGTAGACACACAATCGATTTTAAGTGGAGATAAGTGGCTGAAATTGCCAAACAGTTTGCTGAGCGTTGTTTTCTTTGGTTGCTGCAGTCTCTAAATCTTCTGCAGCCGCTGTAGATTTCTGTCAACGGCATGTTCGTTGTTTACATAACTCACGGGGAAGGCAAAATGTCGCCACACCGGTGACTTCAGGGAAGCAGGAGGATTTTCCAGATCTGTTGCTTCTCAGTCATCTCCGACTTTGGCAGTGGCTGTGGTGTCTCAAAGTGCATCTGCAGGCTGCCTGTAATATACGCTATGTCTTCTTTGAAGGTACAGGGACGTAGAATTTTTTCCAAAATCTTCACATGGCTAGTAGCAGTACTTACACAGTAACAACAATACTCTCCCCTCATTCCCTGTCTTCTCCTCCTGCCGTCTGTCTAATAAATGAACAATGCCCAAAAAATACTTTTTATAAAAAAAACAGTCCTTTTGAAGCACGGTACCTTGCTAATCTCAGAATTCATGAATGTAGGTTGGATTTTCAAAAGGCAGGAGAGAATTGAGTGGACTACATCTAGAGTTACATCTTACCTCAGGCTGAACAAAATAATGTTCACAGTAAATGGACACCAAAGGTAAAGACCCCTGTAAATTCATCTCCCAAAAAATCAGCCTGCCGCTTCTTGCTTACTCCTTACTCTCTACCGCAGAGTTCAAAACCGTGGTACCGCCAGTCGCCGTCTGACTTCTGTTGCTCCTAAAGTAGTGGCATTATGGTCAGGATGGCCTCAGAGCGAGGCGAACTGCGTTACCACGGTTTTGCACTTGGCGGCTCATGTTACTACAGTCTTTGAAAGGGAGGGTGAGTGGAGGGGTACTTAGTTGGTTTCGATCTATAACCACACCACTAGATGCCGCCAAATCCTTCACACTGTACCTTTTAAAGACTGTTGGTTGTGCTTTTATGTGAAACTTTGATGCTGCAGTCTTGGCCAGGACTCCCTCGAAAAAGAGATTTAAAATCTCAATGGGAATATCCTGGTAAAATAAAGGATAAATAATCAAAATAAATCCTAGTGATGAACGTTAATGTAACCAGAGCAGCTCTCCAGTGCACAGCTGTGGACTCAAACCTGTATTATGGGGCAGAGCGGAGGTAGAGACTTATTGGTCCATTTGAGGGACGTTCAGATCAGTCAAGTTCAGACAAAGTTTGTTTTTCCTCCTGTGTGCCCCTCTCCCTGTTTTTAAATGAAGTGTGAAACCTTGCATTTCTTTTGACATAGAGTTCTCGACTCACACGCGTGCAGACACAGTAACCACCTGCACTCCATCCGCCTGCAGCGCCTTCACTCCCCACAGTGACACTAGAAGATGGATGGCCTCCAGAAACACACAGCATTAAAATGAGCTGCTGTACTCTCTGTCTGTCTGTCTCTCACCCACAATACCATATTAGAGTCGAGACACACTTGAGCACCCGCAAGGCCGCGCTGCAAGATAAACACAATGACAACTGCGTGCATGCAATCATATCTGCTTAGTGATGCAGAAAGTTGCTCAGAGGAGTCGACAAAACCGCTGAAACAAACGCTTATCATCCCGGTGTTTGCTAAAGCAGCATGTGGTAAAGGTTACATTGACTTGACTTCTCTTTAATTCTTCATTTACTTTTCATTTCTTGCTTCTAACCAGTTCGTCATAGCTCACGCTTTCTCTCCCCCAACCCCCCACCCCCTCCTTTCATATTTCCGTCCTCTCCATTCGCCACCAGTGGAGGTAAAAAAAACCTAAACACACATTAGTTGAGGTCACCATTCAAACCTCCCTCCACATTTCCACAGAGAGAGGAGGGTGATGGAGAGCTGTGAGGGAGAGAGAGAGATATGAGTATGAATTTTTCATCAGTGTACCATCAAGAGGTTGAAATAAAAACAACAGCACTTTTTTCCCCGTAAGCAGAGCTGTAGATTTTTTAGAAGTAAATAAAAGGACGAAGAATGTTTTCCCTTCTGTTGATTTAAATTTCAAAATACCAATTCAGGTGTAAAGTAGATATACTACCAGAGCTAAAGTAGAATATGTACGTGTTGTGTGTGTTCCTTCATTGAACACGTATAGGTTAACATCTGTGTGTTTATCTGGATGAAAGCTGGGCTCGTTTGAGAGGAGTGTTTGTGTGTGTGTTTATACAGCTTCTCTGGGAAGCACGACAAAGCGCGGCTCATGCATCTCATTGTGAATGTTTCATGCTGTGTGGAGTGTTGCAGGGACATTAATAAAATAATGAAAAAGGTCTGCTTAGGGGCTATTTCACGGCTGAATGGGGGGATGGCAGGGGTGGGAGTGTGGAGAATCTCTGCATAATTACCTCTGATTTCAGCTCACCTTCTCATCTCAGCTGGACTTTACTTCAGGCATGTGTGTCCTGTGCACTTTATAACCGTAGTACACACACACACACGCCCACTTTGTACTGTATCTGCTTGATTGGATTTGTACGCTGACCTTAAAATGATGAAGTGAGTCCTTCCTAAAGCAAAAGTGCCCTTATTGTGAAAGTCTGCAAGTCTAACTAGATCTCACTGGTACAGACACACAGAGAGGCTCAATTTTGTAACAGATTAAAGAACAGTCTCCTCATCTGAAAATAAAAAACACTATTAAACAACCACCGTTATATAAACCTAACAAAGTTCTAGCTAATGGTGTGCATTTTTTTTGAGAAACGGGCCCAAAAAAACAAGTAAGAAAGCAAATAGAATGCTAAAAAAATCAATCTATTTGCAGATGATGCGTCCCTTTTTCCAAACGACGAATCACATCCCTGATTACAGAGTTGACCCTGACAGTAAGCAGTTAGTGACTGGAAATAACGAGGAGAGGAACCAGATGGAACCAGATCATGATCTCTCATTCATAAATAAAGATGCTGTAATGAAGTATTAAATACATTTATTAATATTTGAGTGTTTGGTGATTACCCAAGTTAAGTGTTCACTGTGCGACGCTTTAAACACAGAGTTATGCAACCCGTTAATTTTTTGATTCCTTATCTGTCCCCCCCTGTTAGGTGTTGGAGGTGGTTCGGTCCAACTATGACACACTGACGCTCAAACTGCAGGATGGTTTGGACCAGTTTGAGAGATACTCGGAGCAGCCCAAAGAGGCTGCCTTCTTCAAGGAGCTGGTAAGAGACAGAGAGCAATGTATTGTGGGTGCTAATGTGGTCTACTAAGATTCAGGTTCTGTAGTGTCACTCCATTCAAAGTCAGTGGTGGATGCTCTGCATTGAAGAGGAGGGTATACACATTTAGCAACTTTTTTTTTTAACCCAGATTTTACATCCTTAAGCACCTAAAAGTGTTTGTTTTTTGCTGCAGCATGACACATGTCACTGATGTTTACAATAAACAAGGGCTTTTTGCAAAGTTGACAGCTGAGAAAATGATTCCAGTAATAAGTGAACAGAAATGACCAGAGTAGATTAAAAAACTGTTAAAATATAGTGCTTGCAGTGCAAATGATATTTTTAAAGTTAAATTTTCACCTGGACTTTTGTATTATTGATAATTGATGTATGTGATTCTAACATTTTTCTTTTAAAAAAAATAGAGAACTCATAAATTATACAATGTATTTAACAAAACATGAGTCAATCACAGTGCGGTATAGATAAGCAGGAAAAATGAGAGATGCACTCGCCACACACCACCAGCAGGAAACAATGGCAGTGTTACAATAAATGGCTCGTTCTTTGGTAAAGGGGTATTCCACTGATTTAGTTGGGAAGTTAGAAGGCTTGTGAGACAAACATCAAAATAAGAATAGTCAACAAGGAAGCAGCACGGGCTGAGATATCCAGACTTCTATGCTGTGTTTCAATTCACATACTTTTGTACTTAAACTTGCTATACACGGATGTTGTATTCATAACGGCCAAAACGTTGAGTGCTGAACACTCTTCTTCTCATCCTCAACGGTCTCCATCTTTGCGATGTAGGGGAGGGGCCACCAACCCGTTTTAGACTTGTGAAGGCGGGTGAGGAGGCTGCAGCGGTTGCGATTGAAATGGCGAACATCAAACTATACAAATTTAAGTTATACATGTGTTTTTTTCACTAAGTACACAACTATACTGTAGTCGGATAGAAGCCATTATTGGGTTATTTTATCCATCTGAATTGAATTACTGCCGATACAGCGTGATGTCCGTGGCTGACTATCACCAGCTGATCTAACATGCTTCCCTTAAGTGCATAACGGCCGTGTGTGTTTTGAGACAACACTACCTGCCATCAAAATTCACGCACTACGCGAGTAAGTACGTAGTGTGCACAGTGTACTACACGGAATCAGAATTGAGACACAGCTAGTCCCTTATATGGACTTGCTGTAAACTCTAAAAGGGCTACATCCAACCCTTCCCATAATGCAACTCAATAGAGTCTGCCTGCCATCCCTGCCTGGTAAATGCCGACATCTTTCAACTCTAAGTCAAATTAAAGGTATATGCAAGAATTTCCTAAAAAACAATGTAGACTGATAGAAAAGTAATCCCTCTCAATCATCACTTATGACCCTCTGGAAGTGTGTGGTGGTGTCTGGTCCTGCAGAGACCCTGCAGCCCTCTGCCTGGATTTTCTCATTTCTTCTTATTTTGCTGTGTTCGGGACTCTTCTGAGCGTCAGCAAAGTGGCTTTGTGCCAGTGTGCAGGGTGTGCAGCCAGTTCAGGTCCTCAAATACCGTCTCTTTGTCACGCCCCTCGATGTCTGACACCGAGGCACAAGTCCCCCTTTGGCTTTGTCAGATACAAAGGGGTCGTATTTGACTGATGAGAACGGGTTTGTTGCATCCCCTGCTCCTCTGTCTCTCCTCTGCTGTGTGCAGAGTGTGGTGGGTCAGTTTGACCGAGAGCAGCGTTGAGCCAAAGAGGACAACGTTGCAGTTAGTTTTGTGTTTATTTGTGCTTTAGAACGTAACCGCCTTGAAACAATCAGAAAATAACGTTTTATTTCTCCGATTCACTGCTTTGTTCTCCCTAACGCCGCTCCCTCTCTTCATTCACTCTATAGCTCCCTCCACCATCGCTGCTCTCTCTCTCTCCCTCACTCGCTCGTTCGTTGAGTCGAGGAGGAGGGAACAACTTTGAATGCCAACCGATAACTGTTACATATTATACCTTTAAGTTACGGACAGTTTGCACAGTTTGGTATCTCTTTGATCTGGTAATAAATGTCCCTCTCTGTCTGTCTCCAGGTGCGCTCCATCAGTCTGAATGTGAGGAAGAATGTGTCTCTGAACACACTGAGTCAGGACGTCCTGCTCAAAGAGTTTTCCACCATCTCCTGAGACACACACAAACACACATCCAGCCTCCTCCTCCCTTCAGACGGACAGACACATTACATTTGTGTGCGTGTGGACATATGCACATACTTTCACACATACAATACAATTCAGTACAAACACCAACAAGTACAATCCTTGATTGTTCTTTCCACGACTCGTCCTCATCTTCTTGAACTGAACAATGGACACAGAGACACACTGACAGGCTGGATGCACCTTAAGGTTAGACCTGAACACTCTCTGGACTACTTGCCCCCTTTGTGGTCGTTGATATATGTGTTATAATTTAAGGAAGTGCCCGTATTGCACTGGTTCCTCGTGTTCAATCTGCAGTATTGGCTGGACTGTTAACTGACACACGAAAGTTTGGATTTAATTGAATTCTAGTATTTTTAACCCAGATGTTCATCTCCAACTTTTGTGCCACCGATGATGTTGTAAGTAGCTTCCGCTGTCAAACTGATCCCAGTACAGATTTATGATTTATCTCCAGTAATTATGCGAGAAGATTTAGTGAAACATTATGTCCTTCCTAACAACATCGGTAACGGTGACCCTGGGCCTTTTTGAGTTTGAATATTATTGTAAATCCTCTTTGATTAGAGCATTAATTCTTTCTTTGCGGCTGAATGCGTGTTGTGCGAATGTTAACTTAATTCTCTACATGTTCAAAACAAACTTACAAGTATTTTGTATTTACATGTTTGCTAAGGGGTAGAACATTTTAAGCCGTAGTTAAGAATGCTCTGAAGTGAAAAAAACATGTTATTGTTGTTGCAAACCGTTGCTTTTGATCAAGGCCATGACTAACATTCACTACTGCACGTCACACAAGTCATTGTCTCTATTAGTTTAACAAATTAATCTGAATGTGCCGAGTGGCTAGTTTCGAAGGAAAACTGTTCAAACAATTACTCGTTTCTCATTCAGAACATTTGAAATGATTATTTTTTTGACTGGAAGCAGATCTTAAATATGCAACTTCTTCAAGTGTAGGGTCTCGTTTCTTTCATCTCTAACTCCTGTAGGTATATTTATGTTTCTTTTTTAAAATAAAGGTTGGTTTCCTATTACTCAACTAGTGCTTTCTCTTTTGACTATTTACGGAAGAAACATCAAGAATAACTTGTTATAGCTAAACTAAGTGCAAAACTAAATTTCTTTCACATTCTTTGTACGTAAGCTTTGCAACAACTATCCTCGTCAGCTCAACGCACACGCACACGCACACGCACACGCACACGCACACGCACACGCACACACACACACACACACACACACACACACACACACTGTCCTTTGCTGACACTGCCGACTGAGTCTGAGTCTGATACATCGGCCGTCAGTAGGAGACTTGATTTCTTACCCCCACACGCTGCACAAGTGAAATATGACTTTTCATTCGATGAATATGGTCTTTGATAACAAATGCTTTTGTCTTGGATCATTTCTTTACTTGTTCAATGTTCAGCATTTATGAACTGTGGAGTTACAACTCAGCGAGTAAAAAGTCAAACAGCTTACACTCATTGATTCAGTGTGTTTGGGTGAGTTTGCAGAGAAGTGATGTCATTAAAATGCTAAAAGGTACACCTGAAGTAGCCTTGGTAACCGAGCGGTGGCAGTGCATGCCATATAACCGCAACGTCTCAGGTTCGATTCCGGCCCTGGGACCTTTGTTGCATGTCATACCCCCCTCCGCATTTCTACACTGTCCTCTGTCAAATAAAGGTGGAAGTGCCACAAACAAATCTACACTTGGATCTATCACATTTATTCAACATCAGAAAAAAAGTTCAAATTTACTTTACATACAACTTTAAAGCTGCACAATTTTTTTTGGCCACCCGGGGGCAGCAGAACAAGCTGTAAACAGGTCGTGGCTAGAAGGTAAATTGCGAAACTCACGAGATGGTTACGGTTCGGATAGGTAGTTGGGCAGCGAGTCTCGTGAGAGTTTTTGCAATTTTTTGTAGGTTTTTGAAATTTGCGGGTTACCTTCTACCCTGTAAACACAAACAAACACATTAGCAAACAGTTGCTTATTCACACATCCAGCAGACATAACGCAACATAATCATTCATTCGAAGTCGTGTTTCTGTCCATCTGATGAATGTAAGACAAATATTCATTCTCCTTTTAGTAGAGCTGTTCCGATACCATTTTTTCCTTTCCGATACCTGAACTTGCGGTATCGACTGATACCGAATTCTGATCCATTACAAGCGTGAAAAAAATATATATAGTTATTATTATTATTTAACAGCTGTTTACTACTGACTATGTGGATGTGATATGATTACTATCTTCGTTGTATGGCCTGGCTCAGGTTGTAAAACATGAACAAATACATAGAGTTTTACTTGTTGGATTTTCCACTGTGAAATATTGCCAAATGGCTGACATTTTCCTTGCTCTGACTACCGTTACCGTTACACTCTCCACTAGCATCGCACTGTTGTTGTTTGCTATTGTCATGTGACAAACTACCTGCAATCAGTTTTTCTTCGCTGCTCTAAAACAGTTGTTTCCAGTGGCAGCCATGATACATCCAGGGCGACAGCTCAGTGAAGGCTATTGTTTTGGAGTGGTGAAGAATAATTGATTTCTGGTTAGACAAGTTGATTTTTTTTCTGGGTTAATAAATTATGTTATCGGATCGGTGCATAGACTGGCGTACTCGCCGATACCCGTTCCCAAACTTTGGGCAGTATTGGACGCATTTCCGATACTGGTATCGGTATCGGAACAACTCTACCTTTTAGTTCCCTCATCCCTTATATTACCTCCACAAAGAGGTTGAGCCCAGATGATTGAGCGTAAAACCCCCGAAGGAGAGATAATGTGAGGATAGCAGTCACAATAAGTATGAGCTAATTACATCAGATTGTATGCACTGATACAAATGCTAATCAGTCTGGACACGCAATCACATAATGTTGTTGTGTGTTTACCAAGTTCCAGCTCTGATCTACTAAACTGTGTGAACAAGACTTTAAGCGAGAAAATGGGCCACACACCAGTCTGTTTACTCAATATGTGTTTTTGGAGAAGTGGCACGATGCAATAATGAGGGAGGAGTTCATAGAAAAGAAATATTCTGCAAGTCCACCGTGACTGAATATTTGAATGAGTAAATACCATATTTATCTGAGAAGTAAATAAATTGGAAGAGTGAGGTCTCGGTTGCTGAAACTGGCGAGAAAACAGAAACTATCCCGTTCCTCTCCTCTTTGTCCTCCATCTATCGCCCGGCCCCCTCCTGTTGTGAAACTAATTAGACAATATCTCTGATCAACTTTGTCCTCAAGCTACATCCTAATGATGTTTGCGCCTTCCGGCTCACACAAACAACCCCAACTGAATATTTTGTTTGTCAGAAGTGGCTCAAAGTAACAAGCAGAGGTCAGATAAGACTACAGGGGTCTGGACACATCAGGGATGAAAGTGCTGGATCTACATTTTCTCAGTAAATTTCTCGCACATTTCTGGAAGCCAGTTTCACATTAGGAACTCAACCTTTTGTAACTTGAGGCCCACTTCTGATTGTTAAAAAAATTCCAAGGGTCACCTTCCCAAATAAAAGACAAACTGGTCTATAATCGGGCGGCTGTGGCTCAGAGGGTAGAGCAGGTTGTCCACCAATTGGAAGGTCGGTGGTTCGATCCCCGGCTGCTCCGGGTCACATGTCGATGTGTCCTTGAGCAAGACACTTAACCCCAAATTGCTCCCGGACTCATAGCCATCGGTGTGTGAATGAGTATTTAGATTAAATCCTGATGGGCAAAGTTGGCACCTTAGTAGCCTCTGCCATCAGTGTATGAATGTGTGTGTGAATGGGTGAATACTGACATGTAGTGTAAAGCGCTTTGAGTGGTCGGAAGACTAGAAAAGCGCTATACAAGTCCAAGTCCATTTACCATTTAAGTATGTGTTATGCCACTGTCAGGTGTATTGACCATGAATCCAAAGTCTTTGCGTCCAAGACATACATATCTGTAAAGGGGAGACTCGTGGGTACCCATAAAACCCATTTTCATACACATATCTTGAGGTCAGAGGTCAAGGGACTCCTTTGAAAATGGCCATGCCAGTTTTTCCTCGCCAGAATTTAGCTTCAATTTGGAGAATTATTTACTCTCTTTGTCGACAAGCTAGTATAACATGGTTGGGAACAATTGATTCCTTAGTTTTTTTAGTTTCATATGATACCAATATCTTCACTCCAGCTTTAAAACTGAGCCCGCTACAACCTCGGAAAGACAGAACAGCAGCCGTCGGATTTTGAAGAGGTTAATCTAACTATTTGGCAGTACCTCCACGGCCCACTAAGTGGCGCTCTGAGGCCCACAAGTGGGTCCCTGCCCAGTGGTTGAGAATAGCTGAGTTAGGTAAAAAAAAGCCAAGTTCATTCTGAAACAATTCACACATGTTTGAAGAAGTGGTAGATTTCTGATAGGTTTTCATTTTCCCAATTAAGAAAGTTACTTGGTTTTAGTGGTGCATCGTCTGCGTACTGGTAGCATAAGGGGCATATCGATACAACTTGGGAACTGTGCTGATAATAGGTGTTAAAACATATTTGACTATGTTCATTCATTGTCAGTACTTTAATTTAAACTGTAAACTAAGCTGCCACTGATTTCAAGAAGTGAGATTACAGCACTTTGCTCTAAAATCTGATAAATGAATTACTGATAAATTGGAACAGCTTACTCTAAAACCTTTGTAAAATGCATGCAGAAACTTAAGGGATCTAAATTATTTTTTTTCTTTAAGGTTGGCTGAACTACAGGATAAGGATAAAAGGAAACAAGTGCCTAAAATTAACATAGCAAAGACTACTAGCCATTCATCATAAAACCAATACATTTCAGAGAGGTAGAGTTACCACTTGAGATGATGTTCACTTATGTGTGGTGGTGACCCCAGTGCCCCAATGTTCCAGTCTGACCAGTCGAGATTTGGTCCATCAGGTGTTCGTACAGAGAGATGACAGATGTGTATAAAAAGACCAGACCACTCAGAAGACTTTGTTTTTCTCTTTTGGGTAAAACTAATATGTTTCCCTGACCAATCCACCTCCATTCACTGTTGAGCAGTCAACTCTTAAAGCTTCAGTAGGCAGTATATTTTTGGCATCATTGGGCAAAAATTCCATAATAACTTTTCAGCATATTGTAATTCAAGACTTCTTCTAGACTTCTACACCTCCTCATGGCTCTGTTTTCAGGCTTTCAAAAATCTAGCCCATGACAGTACACTTTGGCCAAACGCAGGTCATTTCAAAGAGAGAGCGTTCCTATTGGCTGTTCATTCAACAGAGGCAGCTGTCAATCACTCGAGAACTCCGATCAAACTGTCAAACTAGGCAGCGCTGATTAAATATGAATCAATATTCTTTTACTGTAATGCCTATTTCTGACCTCAAATGTTTTCAGAATCATCTTGTAGTGTACTGTTTAGCTTTAAAATGAGAAAGTTTGCTCCGGCTGGTGGGCGGTGCTTGGTATTACCTCAACTGATCTCAACAGGGCTGCTGGGTCACAAACTTTCTAATTTTACAGCTAAACAGTACACTACAAGGAGTTTGGGAGTGATTGACAGCTGCTCAGAGACTATATAACAATATAGTGACTGTTTCATAATTCAATCATACTCCAATTCTACCTACTGCTGCTTTAAGCACTTGAACGCACCAACAAGGAACCATTTCCAAAGAAGCCTCTCCTCATGCCCGCAGTACCACAAGTTTCACCAAAAAAGCACTCACTCATTAATGTATAGTTGACGGGTTGCAGAGCCTTTAATGCAGCAACAGTGGGACCATAAACATTAATGATTATATCCTCCCTCTTTTCCCCCTTTCCCCTCTTTTTTCTGTCTTTGTACTTCTGTATCTAATTAAAACTGTGGGACAAAGTGCCGAAGTAAATTGCACTGATAAGCCTCTAATGGACATGCAAACATCATGTTAGTGCAAAAATCCATTTCCAGAGACGATCTTGTGGTTCTGGGGAATAACACTGTGGCATGTAAAGTGAACTC
Source organism: Sebastes umbrosus (assembly GCF_015220745.1). Lineage (NCBI taxonomy): Eukaryota > Metazoa > Chordata > Actinopteri > Perciformes > Sebastidae > Sebastes > Sebastes umbrosus. The sequence goes on along the minus strand of NC_051271.1, from coordinate 29,410,888 downwards.
TGAGTGCGTGCATTTGCTTTTGTGTGTGTGAGAGAATGGTGAGAGAGTGTGTTTGTGGTTTCTGGAGATCACTTTGTGCAATGTCTTTTTAACTCTCAATCCCCCGACATGAGTCTATTCCAAATCCTCTAATTGTGTTGGCTGTATTGTAGATTGGGCAGTATATCAACTCCCTGATATAATCTGTGTGTTGTGTGTGCTGATGACAGCCTAGACGCTCAGACACAGCAAACCGCTCGCGTTTTTCTTCGACAACCCATTAACGCTGCTGTGTATTTATAACGTTTCATTTAAGCATATCAGCCTCCTCATCAAATATTCATTTGAGGGGAGATTGCCTGCTTTGTCTCGCCTGAACCCCCCCCCCACCCACCTCCGTCATCACCTCACCCTTTCATTTCTTTATCTGTGTCCTCACCTGTATTGAATCAACTCCTCTTTCCAGGGGTACACATAAGCAGAAACACACCTCCTGAGGACATGTGGCACTATTTCTTTTACTGAATATTATCTTCTGTTTAGCACTGAGCAGCCGGTGCCAGCTCACCTGCTTGTGTGTGCTTCTATACTGTATCTATCAGTGTGTGTGTTATTCGTCACCTGTATCGCGGCTCCACACCGTGCATAACTCCAGGCATCAATCAGAGCTCATTATTGGTTATCTGTCAGCTCCACTTTCCAGCCTGCAGCAATGCTAAACTTCTCTGTAAACCCCCGTGGGAGATAAACACCATCAATACTGCGAGATTTAACTGTCCCAAGACACACGATATATTCAAATACCTCTCCACTGTGTTCCCTCTGTCTTCTTCCGTTTCTCTTTTAACTTCCTCTCCTTTTCAGACGCACCACTATCCCTCTCTTTGATTCTTTTTACCTCACCGGGCCTCTTCTGGTGTCCAACCTTGCCTTTCCTTTGTATTTGTCCTGTTCTTTCCCAGAGCAGCTGATAGATATTTTCTCTCCTCGCCATCAGTCTTCCGACGGAGGATATAATAATCCTTCACTCGCCTGCCTGTCTATCTTTAAGGAAGCTTCACCACACTGTTTATCCCCCAATAAGCATTATTTAGCTTTTCTTGGCAAAAATGAGTTCTCTTTTTTTCCCCAATTACATTTATTTTTCTATGTCATGGTTTGAGAGTTAACGTTAAAGGCAAGCACACAATAGCATTGGTTTTTATAGGTAATCTGTCCTGGGTTGTGTGGTAAACATTTTGAAGGAACCTTCTACATTTATTCAACAGTATTTTGTTCTTTGAAATAGCTGAGCAACAATAAGGTTTGTGTTGGATTTTGAAGTGGGATTAAAGGAGCCCTACACCAATTTTTCAAAGTCTAATCACGGGGAGCACTACTCGGATGTATAATGTCTTCTGGGGCTTTGGGAGACATTCGCCAAGTCTGAAAAAAAATGACATCACTTGAGTAATCCCTTGTTTGCCTTGGAGAAGTTTGAACAGAAAACCTGCATTTCTGTTCTGGTTTTTAGTCGTGCTGGCACATAGGTGCTAGAATAGGGGGGACAACGAGACTTTTTCTCCCCCTACTTTCAGGTCTTATGGTAATAAAGTGGTCTAAGTCTAAGCCAGGTATTAAGGACATATAGAACTTTGGCGATAATGTCTATATGGCGTAACATGATGGACCTTTATCCAATCATAATCAACCATTGTGTAGCCTAATTCAAATTAAATCAAATTGATCTGACATCCGGTCCGACATCCAGCCTGCCACATGAGCCAAAAATATTTGTTACACTTCTCAATGTGTGGGATTCAACTCGGCGGGTCGAGACGTCTCCCCGGCGCTAGCTGGCTATTGCATCGCATTTCCTCCGGTGCACCGGCTATAGGTTGGCTTGAAAAGGCCCAGGTGAAGGTGGCTCGAGGCTCCAACCGTAAGTTCCCTCACCTGGACATCGCCACTTCCCGGGGCCGTGGAGAACTCGCCTCTTCCTGCGGAGAGGGACAGGTCTCTCGGTTCGACTGTACCCCGGGGCGGACTGTCCTCAGTGGATCACAGATCTGCGAAGTATGTCGGCAACCCGACCTGTCTTGAAACACGGACCCTGTCTTGTTTACCATGCTGTGTTGGTGGGACTTTTTGCCGTGTCATCGCCATTCATATACAACTAATGTGTTTATGATTAAATTGTTTACAAGAGCACAAAATTCTTCATAGATCTAGCCTCTTCATTTTGCTGTCAAAGTGCACCAAATTGATGCATTTAACTTTAAAATGTGCAACATTTTCTTCCGGGGGAGCTTGACCCTGGACCCCCCCTAGACGGTCAGAGGTCCACCGATCCTGTGGGAAACATTGTATTACGTCATCCAAAACTGAATGTCCCCCCTCACTTCAAAACTTTCACAAATCGATCCACCACTTTGATCCAGACTGAAGTATTTGATAGATTGCCATGACATTTTGTACAGACATTCATGTTCCCCTCACTCTTCCTCTAGCACTACCAGTAGGTTCAAGTTTTCACTGTGAAATACCTTAATAGGATACTAGGATTGCACAACCTTTCATGGTCCCCAGATGATTAATGCTAATGACTTTGGTGATCTTCTGACTTTTCTTCTAGCGCCACCAAGAGGTCGACTTTTATGTTTTGAGTATAAAGTCTCAACAACTGTTCAATGGTTGGCCATGACATTTGGTTCAGGCAGTTATGCAGGCATTATTTAGTTATTTATTTATTTCGGTGCGATTTTCTCTGTGCATTTCACTGCTATAGCTAGCTAGCAGATAGTCATGCACCCTGACCCCATGATGACACATGTTGAGTGACAGTCCCCTCATTTGCATAATGAGGCAGAAATGAATAAAAGAAATGTAAAAAGAAATGTGTAAAGAAATTTATAAAGAAAAGAATACAGAAATAAATAAGTTTGGGGAAATAAATAAGGGGTGGAATGCAAAGGGAAAATCGGACAGAAATAAATAAATGCATAAATACATAAATAAATATATAAATATGTAAATAAATATAATATATAAAAAATAATGCAAAAATAAATAAATAAATAAAAAATAAATAAATACAGAAATAAAAGGGAAAGAGTCAATAAATAAGGGAATTCATACAAAGATAAATAAATAAAAATATCAGAAATATCAATTTTTGTCACATTTTATCAATTAATTAATGGCTATGTCTATTTGTAATTTTATTTTTTGCTACATTTAACGACATTTATTTATTTATCGAGTCATTTATTTATTTTTGATTTTGGCATGTTCCGTCCTCCATAGATCTGGTATCCTGACTGTGAGAATTTCAACATGAATACTTCCAATGAACCAGCCAACCATTCTTTAATCTGGAGACATTATGAGCTACAAAAAAAGAGGTTGAAACTTTAATGGAATACCCTCCTGTTGACATCCCTCTTAACTAACTCATGTCTGTCCAAAAGAAGATGATATTTTACAAAAAGTTGTAGGAAAAGTAAAAAATACTTAAAAATGTTATAAAAAAAAAAAATATATAGATGAAAAAGCTACTCAATTTATCCCTTACTGTAAACCTTGATGAAGTCCTAGACGGGCTCAAAGTCTTAGAGGGTTTAAAATAGAAGTTTATGATGGGAAACAGTGGAAATCCTTAAGTTTATCCCATAAATCAGCTTGTGGCCTCCTCGGTCTCCACCCAGCTTATATGGTGTGTGTTTATGGATTTAATATTCAAATGATTTTTTCCCGAATGGTGACCTTGGTGCCTGCATTTATCTGAAATATGAGTGAGTCATTGGTTAACTCTGTTCAACCAGCTCAAGGGCTGATAGATCTGACTGGTATTGATCCGCAGGTATTACTTCTTCCTACCGAGCCAAAGCTGCTCTAGTCCAGAGCCAAGGTGAGACCACACTGTTAAGAATTTCCCAGTAAAATAACAGTAAAGAACTGGCAGCAGGGTTGCCTTTATGTTACTGTAAAATTAACATTATTATAATGTCGCTGAAATGTACAGCTTTTTACTGTTAATGAAAAATACAGTTTGAACTGATTGTTTTTTATTAATTTCACAGTATTTTACAGTTAATTTACTGTTTAAATATTCATTATACACTTGACTGTTTTTCACCTTTCTTTTACATTATCTTACTGATTTGTTTTAATGCACTATTTAGGTTGTATTTTTTACATACATTTTAATAAACATTGTTTTTTGCCTAGATGAATAGACTTAGCAGGTTACAGACATAGGAATAGTCACACTAAATACAATTAAAGACACTTGTTAGGAAAAAGGCTATAATAGATTTGTTGACACTTTTCCCAAAATGTCTGTCTCTAGCTGGCTACAAGCACAGAAAGCAAACCACAACATGTGAGTGAAGAACAGAGCTAATTCACTGATTTTACAATCATGTAGAATGTACAAGCCTCACATGTGCAGATCAGGTCCCAGAATTAAAAAAATACTGCATGAAACTGTTACTGATGATACTTCAGACAGATGATCAGCAGTAACGTGCTGTTTTTTAAGAATGCATTATAGTTCAGTTAAAAAACGTCCTATGAGCGTAATTTAACAGGTTTTCTTTTTTATTAACAGTAAAGCACTGCTTTTAGCAATAACAGGTTAATACTGTTGAAATCCTGCTGTAAATTAACAGCAATTGTTTACAGTGTACTGAGCCAAAGCTGCTCTATAGTCCCGAGCGAGGTGAGAGCATCCATCAGTGGTGCACAGATCAGCAGATATACACTCCCACATCCCACATCTGTCTGTCTATCTGTCTGTCTGACTATCTGTATGTCTGTCTATCCGTCTGTCTGACTATCTGTATGTCTGTCTGTCTGTCTGTCTGACTCCCTCTCTCCTGCTCCATCCCTCCTCTTCCTCTTCCTCTCTCCTCTCAGCTGTGATGGTTTCTCTCTCTGCAGATGCTCCAGCTGACATCCTCTTCATCATCTTTGGATGTTTTTGACGATCAACACAGTAAAGGCATCATATTTCTGCCGTAGATCAACTTTACATTTTACATCTTACATCTTTAAACCCTGCAGGAGCCTCTCAAAGTGACCGCGTGAGGAGCAAGCTGGTGCTGATGCTGAGCTTTGGATAGTTTGGAGAGGGAGACACGAGCGCACGGACTTTTTTTTATCATCCCTCTATCTGCGACCAGACACACACACACACACACACAAAGGCTGATGCGTGCAAAAAAAAAAGTGACATGCAAACAGGAATGAAGTGGTAGATGAGCTGTGGCTCCGACGCTGCACAGATCCTGCAGGTCCAGGTTGGTCTGGTGGTCTGGTGAGAACTGAACAACAACAAGAAACATGAAATCCAGGAGTCAGGACCAGAGTTTGTCTGACTCCAGAGAGCTGGACAGATCCTACGACCCACTTACAGGTACTATAGTCTTTGTCATCTTTCTATTAAACTGGAGAAATTGCTTTGATTTACTGCTGTTTGCTGGCCTGACTGAGATTTTCAGTGTCGAAAGTTTGCCTAGTTATTTTTTTTTTTTTTTTAAAGCTCTGTTTCATCATCTGTCACCAGCTGCTGCAGGGTTCAGTGTGTGTGTGTGTGTGTGTGTGTGTGTGTGTGTGTGAATGTGACAGTCAAGCTCTTTATCATTTCTCAATGAATTATTAGTATATAAGATGAACTTTGCATCATTGCTTTAGCCTGCAAACTGTTATATAGAAGGACTTGGAACTGAATTGAATGCTTTTAAATCCCAAATGAAAGAATTAGAAGCAGATTCCTTAAGATGTAAATGTTTTTCAAATTTACCTGGCTCTGCTTTTTTTCATTTGTTTGTCTCCCTTTGTGTTGTTTCACCTAGTTAGATAAAGGTTAAATAAATACATTTTAAAAAAGCTATAAAAGAATAGGTACAAATATTTCTAAAAGCAGCCTCATATCATCCGTAGCAGGTCATCAGTGCAGGTCAGTGCAGGTCAGGTCACTTGGTAAAGGATGGGTGGTTCCCTGTAAAAGATGTTGCAGTGAGCACATATAACTTCTAAATATAAGTACTGGATATAAAGCCAACATCTCCACATGGCTGTGAGGACTGTATTCTGTAATATAATGGATGTAACATTAGTCTGAAAACACATTTTGAATTACTTGTTCTCCATATTGATAATAATGCTGACACTCAATTAAACATTTTGAAAATTGATTAAGCGTTGAAGACATTTATCAAGGAACACAAAGCCAAAGAATTTCTGGTTCCAGCTTCTATAAAATCTATGCATTTACTTCATTTTTTCATTGTAAATTGATTATTTTGGGGTTCTAGGATAATTGTGTTTTCATTATTTCCTGACAAAATGATTAATAGATTGTGAAAAACATTCAACAGATTGATCGATAATGAGAATATCATTAGTTGCAGCCCTAAATAACAAATGTAAACGGCCAAATGCACTGTGGTGATAACTGATATTGCAGTGGTAAATGCTCTCTCTCTCTCATTGGAAAGAGAAAACAACATTAAAAGCTTAATGTGCTTTACAAAAATGTGGGAACAACTTTGTATTATGACAAAAAGTCACAGATATGAGCATCAATAGTTTCCTCTGGTGGTGTAAACATGGACATAGCTCAGATAAACACACTGAAGTGGAGAGGGGAGAGAAAAGAACAGAAACAATGTAAGAATAAAGGAGTGTTGTCCGTTACTGTACTTGTTATCTAAAATGAGAATTGTGAGTGTGTTCGTGATCTAATTAGATCAGAGAGGCTCCTCTGTTTGTCAGACTTTTGCTTCCCTCACAAGTGCTCGCAAAGTCTCTTTAGAGATCAGTAAGCATCTCAGAGTCCCTCTCTCTCTCTCTCTCCATCCCACACTCTCTTTCTTGTGAGAACTTCCCAAAAATAGCATTTTCCTTTAAAAATAAATGTATAAAAATAACTTACACAAAGAGTGGCACTGTTCCCATTTAGTGCAGGATATTTCTAAACCACTGTATTTGATATAGTATAGTATAAAGACAAAGTTGTATTTACTGATTGATGTAGCTGGTACAATAGCCAGAGTGATTTCCATTCAGCAGCAGGTAAACCAAACAGTGAACAGGTGCATGAACACAGAGGCTTCAGGGGGCGTTCAGGACACACAAACAAACCTTTTTTATGAAAGACTGAAGCGCAGCGGCGGCGTGGTGCTCAACAGCCTGAGGCTCAAAGCTGTATAACTGCAGCCCTTTACTGTTCAACTCTATTGTATCTGTCAAATAAGCAGGCGAGGGTTTATCAGCTGTATCTGAGCAGTAAATGGTGTTATACGTGCAGCTGCTCTGCTACTAAAGCTGCTGAAAACCTCACGTTGTTTACTCCTGACTGTCTTCATACATTATAGATACTGGATCTTTTTCACGTCATCACTTTCTACATTACAGTTCACATGTTACGGCGACCCTGACTGACTGACTGCTGTTGCTGAGGTGCAGCTGAACCATGATATCATGTGTGTTTTTTTAAAGCTATAGCTCGACATTTTGGGAAGTACACTCATTTTAGGTTCTTGTTGAGACTTAGACGTCACATCTGCTCAGTGAATACGAAGCTACAGTACCGTGAACAGCCAGTTAGCTTAGCTTAGCATCAAAGACTGGAAACAGGGGGAATAGCTAGCCCAGCTCTGTCCGACAGTAACTCATTTATTAACAGTTCACATATTTGTTTAATCCATATAAAAAAAAAACAAAGTGTAAAAAACGAACCGTTACGGTCTTACAGGGGGACTACTTCTTGGCTGGGAGCAGTGGCTCAGCAGCCAGCAGAGTCACTACTCCCGCCATAACCCCTCGTAACAATGCAACGTGTTGTTTTTAAACCAAAGCTTTTGTAGGGGTCGAACAAACGAGATGTAATGTGTGAGATTTAGAGGTGCTGGTAGGGCCAGGCTAGCTGTTTCCCTCTGTTTCCAGTCTTTGTGCTAAGCTAAGCTAACCGGTTGCTGATTGTAGCTTCATACTGTACAGACATGAATAGTGGTATCAATCTTTTCATCTAATGGTGCCTTCAAATGGAACTCGTGTTTACGACATGGGAAGTCGTGTACAGATATGCTTGGCGTTCAAGGTTAAGTCGTGAGAACACCGCTGCTAAGCAACGACAATATTAACGTTACTGTCGGCGTCTAGAAGGCTAAAAATGTAGGCATAATGAGAGGAAAAAGATGAGGCTGTTCGGAATATCAGCATTTTCCTCAGACATATTATAAAATCACCAAGAATTACAATATAGCCTATGACTAAAATTACAATATATTCACTTATTATGTACTGAAAAATTAACTTCCAAGGCCTCCACCATTTCTGACAACGTCAACAAACACGTCACAACTCGTGAACTTGGAGCTTTCAGAAACTTTCCACTTACGAAGTCGTGAATACCACAAGAGGGGGGCGTTCATATGGACTCTTCTCGGGGAAAACGGTAAACACGACCCCTTTTGAAGGCAACAGAACTCTCAACAAGAAAGCAAAGTGTGAGTGTGTTTCCCAAAACTATTCCTTTAAGATTCATGTACTAATTTGGGGTGTCTGCACTGAATATGTTGGCTTGGTTAATGGCATTTACAAACTAATATTGTATTCAGTGTTGTCACAGTTGTACATATTGTAGAATCATCTCTAGTACACTTGCATTTATGACTGAACAAGCCTGCTTTTTTCTGTGTGTTTGCATGAGACAGGTGATAACGCTAGATTTTTATTCATGACATTATTTTAGAGTGCTCAAGGTTTTTTACCCTAATGCATGAAAAACTGCCAACAATGATATTATAGATATTGCGTTTATATAACACAGTCGCATGGCAGATTTCAACATAAAATCCCCTCAGAGCCAAAAAAGATTTCATGTCACAGGTGCCAAATGGAATTGGCTGGACTGATGAAGAGAGTTTTAAGATCAATGTTGTGTAACAGATAATCAAAGCTGATGCTACGTAACCGATGGTGACGTGAGCCTCTGTGTGAGGACACATGAGGGCAAATGAATAAACCTCTGTGACAATCACTGGGGAGCTCACGATGTCAGTGGAAGAGAAAGAGTGTGTAAATTTAAATGTGTGTGTATCCATGGTTTGTGTGAGATGGATGTCTATAATCTGAGCCATGTCCTTTCAAAGGATTATGGTAAGCACGCATGCTGTTGCCCGGGCAGCATTGTATGTTACAAACATTCATAGAGCGCTGTATGACCCTATTGAAGCAGCCACAACCACCCAAGTAAACTCAAAATGCTACCGATGGACGAGGAGTTTAGGTTTAGGTCATAATAAAATGAACATCACCAATCATTTCATGGTTGATAAATCACTTGATTAATTCCTTTTACGTTTCTTTCTTCACTTATTCCTGGCTAACAGATGCTTGCTTTTTTTTTTCCGTTCATATGGGAGACTTTAGCCAATCACAGGTCATTTCAGAGAGAAAGCATTCCTATTGGCTGTGCTCCGGCTGGTGGGCGGTGCTTAGTATTTCCTCAACAGATCTCAACATGGCTGCTGGGTCACAAACTTTCTAATTTTACAGCTAAACAGTACACTACAAGATGTTTCTGAAAACATTTGAGGAATGAAACAGACATTACAGTAACAGAATACTGATTCATATTTGATCAGCGCGGCCTAGTTTGAACCATTTGATCGGAGTTCGCGAGTGATTGACAGCTACTCAGAGACGGCAAGGCTCCAGCTCGGCTCTGATTGGTTGTTTTACTCCGGTCTGTGAAATCTTGCAGATTCCATTAGGAGCACCGGAGGACACAGAGGCACATGATTTTTTTTCAGATTACCTGTTTCATGTACTAGTCAGGATATAGTGACCGTTTTATAATAAATAATAAAACATTTTAATCATAGTTGCTCCATTTCTATCCACTGCTGCTTTAACTTTTGGGAAGAAAGTTTAGTCTGTTATGGGTCTATAGAGGACACTGAAGTGTAGTTTCTCTGTGGATTTGGGAGGTTTTGAGAGAAATGTGTCTGAAAATAATGAACTAATGAAAGCATAGTCTTACTTGTGGCTCATTGTTTTTTAAGAAAACCAGGAAAAAACATAATTATGCAAAAAATACATTAATGCAGCTGCAACTTTGGGAGGCTTTAATCCTTCCACTTTGATTAAATGTACCATGCTAATTCTGTTTACGTTTTGTAAATATATCTACAGTTGTACAGTATATTTTGAAATACGGGCATTTGCATTAGGCTACTATGGAGAAATGTATATTTTAGTAAGATATTCATATTTGTTTTGAGGCACCCTTGAACCTCTCAGATCCTTTGCTATTAGCCAATCAGAGATGAGTATCGTAGACTACTGTATACTTGGGACTAAAAAGAGCGAAAAACAGACCAAGAGAAGCGGTGAAATATGTCTATACAATCTGTGTAACTTTGATGAACAACTGTTGATTAAGAGCCGAGAGTTTTATATCAGTGTTAACAGTACCTGTTAAATCTTGTTTTGGAGTTGTTTTTATTCAGTATTTCTGCATTGGACATTTATCGTTAAAAGATAGAAGTTCATTAGTGTTTGTGTATATATAGGTAGTATGTATCGGACAGACAGAGGGGTTTGGAAAGACTCTTACTAACTAACATGCACTAGCAACTTCTTGAAGCCATAGCTGAGAGTTGGGCAAGTAGTGAGGACCAGTGCCAGTAGTCCATCCTGGAGGATGTAGCTGACTTCTGAAACAAAGGTACTACCTCTACCACTAAGCCCCTACACCCATGGCAACAGCAGCTATTGATATCTACAACAATAGGCCGAGAAGCCAATTGAGCCATACAAACACCACAAAGCAAAGACTCACCGGACGGCCAAAAAGTTAAAAAAAACAAAACGTATTGGAGGATGTTAAAGCTTTACAAATTAGATCAAGCATACCAGAAAACATATAACTCTACATCACAATCATTCAAATTGACCAAGTACATGCATTTCTTTAAGAAAATAATTCTCTGTGAGTAAATTTGACAGCCATCTTGAAAAATGGCCACCATATTGCTGTTAAAAATAATTAAAACTATCAAAATTATATCCAGCATGCTAGAAAACACATAATTTGACACCAAGATTACTCAAATCGACCAAATAGATGGATTTCTATGAGAGAAACCATTAACGGCAGGTCAATTTGGTGGCCATCTTGAAAAATGGCCGCCGTCTTTGTGCCAATCGTTTGTATTTGCTTAGTGACCCCTCGGCAATCATCATGCCAAATTTGGTGCTTGTATCACTATTTGCACGATTTGTCTGAAAAACTGATGTTATCCGCTCCACTAAACAGTTTGCTGAGCTCCAAGGAACTTTGAGTACAGACAGTATTGTCATTGAGGATTTCAAATGAGCGCCAACGTTGTGGTACCACAAACTGAATTATAAAAGTCTGTTTTCTTCTCTTTGGGTCACCAAGATATTTTAGAGGTGTGAATCCCCTGGTTGGTTCTGTAATAAGCATCCTTTGTTACTGCATTCAATCATTGTGGTTTGATGTTTATTGCATGATAGTAATTGGTAGTAAATAATAGTGGCTAAGTATGAACACATGTGAGTTTTAAACTCACAATAACAGTACAACAGGCTACCCTGGCCTCTCTGCACCCTAGTCAGTTGTATGCCTAAATGTGTTAGTTTCTGTGGACACATCCTAATTTAATATTTTAGTAACCCTCACCAATTCACCTCCCATGCGAAGGGATTATCAAATGAAACATTAAAGGGTTATGCAATGGATAATCCTGTAACAAAATTGGAATTGACTGGATGGGCTACATATCTCAAAAGTCAATATTTTCAAACACTTTTTACTCGTTGCCAGAAAGTTGCCTGCTTGAAAGCCAATTGATTACTGTCCATTTCAGAAGTTTGAGGTTTGGGAATGTCAGCAATTATTCTGACTGATTATTTCTACCCTCAACATGAATTGAAATGCAACAATTTACGCTCTGGTCTTTAAAAGTATAACTTGCTGTGAAGATGTACCAAAAGAGGTGATGACTCCTCTTCAAAGCCTTGCGGCCATCCTTTTCATGTCTTTATTTCACAGTGTCTCCCACTTTTCTCCATCCATAGTTTAAGTATTTTCAGCTGGAGTTGTTTGCACCAGTGGATAAAAGAGTCTTAAAATGTGTTGATAACAGCAGGGACGAGTGCATTGATTTGCCTCAGAGGGCTGCATTTGTTGAAATTGATTCACACGATCAAAGTCACCCAGAGGATCTCCAGAACTGAGGTGATATCAGCACCCGCTGAAATAACTGAGTCAGTGTTGTTCATCAGTCGAACCCTGGAGATATTCAGTGATCAGTTTGTGCTGTTGGACAGTTGAAAGGTCACTTACTGCAACAAGCTGCCACACAGTTAATTAAAACAAGTATGTTGCTTTTGCTCATTGAAACATCATGAACAGTCTGAACAAAAGCCTTTCTAATATTGGCTAAAAGTGAGTGACATGCCTTTTTACATTCTGTCCAGCTTATGATCTTATATAACAGCTGGAATAATGCTTCAGCTGAGCTAGACGATATCGATAAGCTGCGTTGCCTCTCTAAGAACAACCTCCCGCTCCATTTTTGTTGGATTACTGTACAAATAAATCACATCAAACAGCTGTCCTTGGAGAGCTTTTCAATCAAATATATGATAATAATATCTGCCCTGCGCTCTGTCGTGTCTAAAAATATCAGCTAGAAAGACAAAAAACAGCAGGGAAGTTTTTTTGTTGTCTCCGTCTTTCTGCAAAATGGTTCTCCAGTTTTAAAAAAAACCCATTTCATTTATCGTTTTTATTTTTCTGCATCAAAAAGGCTGAGATGTTTTGTCATTCTGATCGGCTGTATGTGTGTGTGGTGAGAGACGCCCTGTAAAGCTTTGTTTGTCTTTCCATAGTTGTGCAGCTGCTGTATTTGATCGTTTGATTGACATTTCCTACATAATGGCAGAGTAGCAACTGGTTTATTCCCACAGAACTAAATCATAATAATAATTTATGCTTATTTACAGAAGCTATATGCACACCGTTGGCAGATAGAATGATTTTTTCCCCGTGATATAACATGAAGGAGTAAGTGAGAAGTTTTTTAGTGAGTGCTTCTGATACGCCCTCAAACAAAACATTGAATCCCGTGTTGCTGCAGTGCAGCTTTACAGCTGTTGTTCCAGACATGTGTCAGCTGGGAATGTGTGAGTTTCACTGTATGTTTCAACCTGTACTGCTGCTGCATCTATAACTGTCATTTAATTCTTGTGTACTTTACATTACCAATGAACATTTTCCAAACACATCGGTTTCTTAGAGTGTGAAAATAAGTCTCATTACAAATGTGCTTAAGATAGCTGATTCATCACATTGAACATTATGTCACCTTTATTTATTTAGTGTGGAACTTCATCATTTTGTGATAATGCAGTTATAAGATGCCACTGTTTTGAGCACATTCCAGATGTTAGAGATGGCTTCATCATGTGTACCTTGTCTCATCTTTTACCTGTGGGACATCTCAGTGCCAGCGTTTTATTTAACTTAAATCTTACAGGTTTTATACATTATTTCACCACCGTTCAGTCACCTCTAACTGTATTTCCACCACAGTTAGGTTTCATTGATTCACAGGCTTTTCTTGTTAGAAAATCAACTCCACAGGTTTTCTCTCTGGATCCAAAAGTGGAGTCGAGGTGTATCATCAATTCTACTTTAAAAACATCAAACCGGTGGCTCCACCTGTTTGTTTTAGTCTCCTGCGGTGCTCATGGTTGCTTCCTGTCTGTATATTTGTTTCTCTGACTTTGAGGCCTTAAACAGATTGACTGTAGTTTAATACTGCTCTCTAGTGGCAGGAAGGACACATGAAGGTCTGTGCAAACACAACAATTGTTTGTGTGAGCTTCTGTCAGCATAGTTGCTGCTGTCCAGCACCTCACGTCTCCAGCATCTCTTTGGGTCAATATAAAGTCTCTGTGACTGACTTTGGATGAGAGAAACTACGAAACAAGATGTCTTCAGCAAACGAAAGTCAGTGAGACCTTTAAACAGAACACAAAGAGAAGTTAGGAGCAGACGCAGCTTCAGAATAGAAGGATGAAGACGGATGAATATGTTTTTGTTTTACTGTGGCAGGTGTGTTAAGGAGTTTACGTAGTAATCCTCTTAATGAAGATGATTGTAATCCATCAGATCAGGATTATCAGATGATTCACATGCAGCTTTGGAGAAAGTTATAAGCAGGTTACATTTAGAGAGAACGACTCGGGTTTCAAAAAGTGAGGAAGGACAACAAACAAAGAAGACAGCAAAGGAGGGCTGGAGCTCAGTCATCGAGAGTGTGAACATGTTAAAGGTGCTCTTTACGACATCAAGAGCGTTAATATAGCAATAAACAACTATTTGCTATGTAAAGATATAGAGGAGTAATGTCTACCTGAGCAGAGAATGAAGCCACTCTCCCTCTGTGTGTGTTTTAATCTGAGCTTCTACTCGCTTTGTTAACACAGCACCGTGTGCCTTCAGTGCAGGTTAGTGCATATGAGCGTGCCCCACTGGCTAGCTCATGGCCGCCGCTCTACACTGCAATCATACGCCGGTGATAGCTGATGACGCCATCCTGACGGTGTCGTCTCAGAAGCCCACCACCCTCTGGTTCCCCCCCGAGGTTAACACTGTTATCTCTGTCAGCACCGTTGCTGTTTTTTACACTTATCGCTGTTAGCAACGTTAGATGCGAGCCGCCGGCTCAGTCCTCGCCTTGTTGAGAGCTGTGCGGAGGCAATAGATATGCTCTGAATTTGGAGTTAATCATCTTTAAAGCTGGGGGAGGTAGTTCATTTTTTGTGTTATTGAGCAAAAATTCAATAATAACCTTTCAGCATATTGTAATTCAAGATGTACCCTAGTGTAGGCAGTTTTCTGTAAATGTCATAAAACCGCCAGAATTTTAAAATACAGCCCTCCTCGCTGTCCTAAGCCCCTCCCACCAGACGAGTGCTGTACATGTGCTTCATACAGTAGTACGAGTACTAGTCATTCATTTCAAACATCATCTCGATGCCGTTTATATAGCGGCGATTCTATGAGAATTACCGTCCTGTTTTCTTTGCAAACATGTGGGCCTGTAAAGCCCTTTGAGATGACATACTGTGAGTCGAGGCTCCAGCAAGCTACACTATCGGCAAAGCGTGTCAGAGATGGAGAGAAAATGTTGCTAATAGTTCAGAACTATGAGAGAAAAATAAAGAAAACATGCAGCTGTATTTTGCATTTAGTGCTAATTAGCAAATGTTAGTATGCTAACACTCTAAACTAAGATGGTGAACATGATAAACATTATACCTGCTAAACATCAGCATGTTAGCATTGTCACTGTGAGTGTGTTAGCTTGCTTACATCAGCATGAAGCTAAAACATTACCACCTTATTTGATAGGAAACGCTGCTGGTGTCAGTTCTTTTGCAAAAAGAAAAAGCACATGACTTCTTTCCATAGTATATATGAAAATAAAGAATAACGTTGGACGTTTAGATCACACTCTGTATGACCTCAGTACGTCAGACCTCAGGCTTCAGTCATTTCACTCGGCCCTCGCATGCTGGATGCTCTCCAAACAGCTTTGATCCGATGGGTCACGCTGGTTCAAAGCCAGGTCAGCAAACTAATTGGTGCGCACTAAGTTGCATGGAAAAGTGATTCAAAGAATTTGAGTGTAGTCTGGCCAGTGGTTTATCCATCTGACATGGTGTTCCCAATGTTGGCCACTCTTATCTGCCTCTAATCTCTGCTGTGATTGGTTATTTCCAGGTAATCCACCATCCAAACCAAATAAGAAGACCATAAAGCAACGGTTTCTCAAACTTCTCCCCTGCTGTCGCTCTGGCTCCAGCTCTTCAATTACGCAAAGCAAGTGTCAGGACACACAGTCCATCATCACTCACATTCCCTTTCATATGAATTCAGTCACTGAGAAAATTCAACATGGATACTTTTGTCACTCTTACTTTCTTTAATTTCGCCATTTTTGCCACATCCGTACATGCAGGTACTATAAGTGATGATGATGAACTGTTGACGGTGCGTTACCGACCGGATGGGCTCGACCGTATCGCACAGCAGACCAACTTCAGCAAGAAAGAGCTGCAGGTCCTCTACCGGGGATTCAAAAACGTCAGTCAAAGATTCCTCTGAATGTTTGATTTGTGCACTTTTTATTCTTATGAGTGACCATATATATGAATATGGGGTGTTTTGAAATATCGAAATGCAAGAGAAAGCCTGTGTATGTTTTTCATCAACACTATTTTGTGTTTTTTTCATTTCCACAGGAGTGTCCCACTGGTGTGGTGAATGAAGAGACTTTTAAAAGCATCTACGCCCAGTTCTTTCCTCATGGAGGTCAGTCAGATCCTCCTTATACATCTTTATTTAACATTTCTTTAGCCACATTTTACCAGCTTTTTTGTGGTATTAAAATATCGAGAGTCCAAATAGGAGCTTTTTTTATAAGGAAAGATCTTGCGTCTTCCATCTTCATTTGTGGCGAGTTTGGAGGTCTTTATTCCAGTCAGTTTAAATCCAGTTAATCCAGTTTCAGTTCATACTCTTGAGTTTGTAAAATGATGTTCAGAAATCATTTCAAAACTTATGTATTGTATATTACTCTTCTTAATCTGTGGGGGAAAAAAACTTCACAAATTCAAGTTTGTGTGAATGTGTAGAAAAGATTTGTAGTTGTAGGAAAAAATTGACCGAAGAGAACTGTGTGAAACTCTGCACACTTTAACTTTGACCCTTCCTTTACAACCAAAAACATAAGCAAAATGTATACTTGTTATTTAACTGTGTGTAAGTTCAGTGCTGAGTTTCTCAGTCTTTGTGCGTCACTGTTGATTCAATTTATGCATACATTTTATTCAGACATTAATAAATATTTCTATAACTACAAAGCTGTTCTACAAACATTCATTTGCCATGTAAAGTGATTTCACAGGTGTACAAAGGGTGATATAAAACAGCAGGCTTTAAGATTATTCCTGAACGTCATTTCACAAACTCACTGACTCTTAATTTGAGTCCAGGATTTGAATGGTCACTATATTTTCTCTTTTCCCTCCAGATTCAAGTATGTATGCACATTTCCTGTTTGAAGCTTTTGACACCCGCAACAATGGATCGGTCAGCTTTGAGGTGACTTTTCCATCCCTCCACTCTCTGCTTTCCTGACAAATGTTTGTTTCCTCCTTATTTTTCTCCACTTCTGAGTTTTCTCCCTTCATGCTCCGTAAGGGCAACACTATACTTTTAAAATGACAGACAGCACAAAGCCTCTTCAAAGAATGCTTCTCTTAGTAGTTGTTACTACTCTAGACTACCATCTGTCTTTCTAGGTAAAATAACAATAAGATATAGTAAGATATTTCATTAATTTGAATACATAAGGACGATATATACAAATTTCATATGGATTTTCTTGGCCAGGACACATACAAGATTGAATTAAAAAAAATAAAAACAAAAAAAAGAATCTCCTCCTCATAAAAACACTTCAATATGTAACTCCTTTACTGTCTTTACCATACGTAAATCAAAACTTACAGAGACCAAGAAAAATATAATCTTCATAAGCACTTAGTTTGTACCACATATCTTTAATTATGCTTGAATTTAAGAAAGAAACAGCGCTAAAACATGTAATATTGACACAGTACTAGCACACCACTGAATATTCCTCTTCTTTCTTTTACTTCCCTGTTCCTCTTGACCTTTTGGCTCACTCGTCCGGATGTCACTATCACTTTCCTGATCTCAGTCATGGCTCGGTTTTCTGTTTCTTGCTGTAGGATTTTGTTGTAAGTCTGTCCATCATCTTGAGAGGCTCCATCACTGACAAACTCAACTGGGCCTTTAATCTGTACGATCTCAACAAAGACGGCTGCATCACTAGAGAGGTACTTGAACCATTCTCTCTTTCTCTCTGCTTTTCTCGCTGGCACTTGATTTGTCCTTATTTCTTGTCCTCCTTTCTGTCTGTCCAGGAGATGACAGACATCATGCAATCCATCTATGACATGATGGGGAAGTATACATACCCCTGCATGAGGGACAATGCTCCCCAGGAGCATGTTGACAACTTCTTCCAGGTAAAACACACATCTCATCAAACCAATCAACACTAAACTCACCATGAGTCATAGAATTTGTTCAAAACAACAAATGGTCCCTGCATTGATTTCCTTTTGCAATATTTCACTAGAAATTTTATTTAAAAATAAGTTTTAACTTTAAATTCTGCTTTTACAGAGTTTGCACTGTTTTATATCTCACCAGAACTACTCAGCTGTTTTTCACATCAATCCCTCATAATGTACTGGTACAATATGTTTTGTGTACTATCTTTAATGCATGACAACGGGCGGTACTGCTCATTTAACCAGAGGAAAAGACATACACTCTAGATAGAAAATAAAGGCCTAAAAAAGGCTGATTTGTTTGGTCTTCTTAAAGGTCCTGACACACCAAGCCAACGGTCAGCCTTCGGACCGTTTGGGGCTGTCGGTGAGCGTCTGTCTGCCTAGTTTTTTGGTGTTTTTGGTGTGTCCCGCACCGTCGGCTCTAGTCTGCCTGTGTGAGTTTTTCAGCCGATTCAGCATGTTGAATTGGCGTCGGTGCCCGTTGATGAGAGAAATCACTGCGATCGGCGGTTCAGCTCAAACAAATCAGTGCACGAGTAGAGAAACGGAAATGAGGAAAGCAAGCCAACGAGCAAAGTCAGGAGGAAAAATACAGAAGGCTGTTCTCATTTTTCATCTTCATCTCATCTGATCATTCCAATAAACACATATTTTCACAACGACATGGCCATCTGGAATGAAGCTAAGTGGTGAGTGAGAGTGGTGTGAAAAAGGTTGGCAAACGCCGCTTTGTTTCATGTACGTATCATAACAACAGCTTGTATATCGCAGTCTTAGGTCTTCCGATTTCCCTTTTTGAATGACGAATACAGACTACCCCTGTCTGCTGGTTGGGAGAGTTATTTCATCTCACGCAGGCGCAGAACGTACTCGCTAGCTGGCAGTCAGCTGTAGTCTGCGGTGTGTTTGAGTGCAACTTTTTGCCAAGACAAAGGCGGCCTTCATTGCCGCTAGTTCTTTGATGTCGAGTTTGTGTGTCTAGGCCCTAAATGTACCATGTGGAGTTTTACCACAGGTGGCACTATGGAATATTTTTATGAGCAGGTCCCTGATTTGTTTCAGTGGGCTACCTCCAGGTCTGAAAAGTGAAGCCAATGCTGAAGGGCCTTAAACTTGCATTCTTTCTAACAGCCAGCAGGGGGCGACTCCTCTGGTTGCAAAAAGAAGCCTGACTGTATAGAAGTCTATGAGAAAATTACCCTACTTCTCACTTGATTTATTACCTCAATAAACATTGTAAACATGAGTTTATGGTCTCAATCGCTAGTTTCAAGTCTTCTTCAATACAGCATGATGTTCATTTAGTAAATGATGGTCCCATTTAGAGTCAAATAGACCGTAAAGCAGGGGATGCTTTAGGGCGTGGCTACCTTGTGATTGACAGGTTGCTACCATGGTGTTGTCTGGTCTGGGAGTTTTTCCATGTTTTTGTCTTAGAACTTTAACCCTTTCAGTGAGTTTTCAGTTCATGAAAGTTAATTACAACCTTTTTGCTCGCCTAAAAATGTCTTATTCAGCGTTCGGTTGTACTTAGCTCCACCCTCTCGTGTCACTTCTGGTTGCCCAAAACCAAGATGGTAACCGTCAAAAACCAAGACGGCCAAAATGCCGAACTCAAGGCTTCAAAACTGTAGTCCAAAAACCAATGGGTGACGTCACGGTGACTATGTCCACTTCTTATATACAGTCTATCATTTGTAGTGTGTGGCAACGCAATAACCTTTCCTGCAGCCAGTCTCATGCCGCTCCACCGATCCTCAGTCGTTGGTGTTGACCCCAGGGTTCCTTTAAGTCACCCTTTGAAACATCTGTGCCTGTTTGTTGCATTTTTCCAGAAAATGGACAAGAACAATGACGGAGTGGTCACCATCGATGAGTTCTTGGAGACGTGTCAAAAGGTCTTCAGACGTTTTCAACCGTTGCTAATGCACATTTAATAACTTAACAAAATATCCATTTCCATCCGCAGCTTCCTCAGTAATTTCACTTTGTGTCTCCATCCAGGATGAAAGCATCATGCAGTCCATGCACATGTTTGACAGTGTGATCTAAAGCTTGGTGGACACAGACATGAAATCTTCCCTCCTCCTTGGAGCTCATCTACAGTATTCAGCCCCCCGGCTAGGAGTGGACGGTGCTTCTGCGCCCTAAACAGACTGGGGCAGGGTGCAAACGGCAATGTCCTGAGGATACCTACCCCAAAACCTGTTTTTTGTGACATATTTTTATTTTATTAAGTGTATAGGAAGGCATCAAAAGGTGGATTCTGGTGTTTTAAGATCTTGAGCCTTTGCAGACCGATTTGAACAAGCATATTTAATGCTGTAGAAAATAAGCATTGATGAATAGATGGCCCAAAAAACAGAGGTGGGCGACTGTCGTGGCCTCTTTACTCATACAAATGATGACTATTAACTTATTATATTTTCTCTATTGCATGAATGAATGTGCAGACACATGGAACAAATTGAACAATACTCAAAATGTTGTAGAGTATCACTCACTGTCTATACCCAGAGTTATAAGGACGGCTCTAATGAAGGAAGTTTGAAATCAAGCAATAATCTGAAAGTAACGTGTTATCATATCTGTCCTCAGTGTTCTTCTGGAGCTCACCACTCACATTTATTGTAATACTGTATATTGTGTCTGCATGATATGTCTGTTTTGACTGGCCATTGAAATGTTTAAAGTGTTGATATATTTTCTATATGGACGTGGTGACGATGATGAGGTGAATAAAACTACACAGTTGCTATGCAAAAGCACATCATTTATTATTATTATTGACCAGCTGGAATATTACATCCACTGATGACACAGTCCTCCTTGACTTCTTCTTGTTATAGGTTTTCCAGCCTCAGGTTCAGAGGTCATCGTCGCCATTTTATAGTTTTTTTATTTTGGAAAATGTAATGAACTGACCAACATCATGAGACAGAGAGAAAGACAGGTATTTCTCTCTTATCAAATCCTTCATTTTTTTGGGCTACTTTTAGAGAAGAAAGAAATTCTAATTTGTCTTCTTAACAAAGCAGAATGGTTAGAAAAGTGGGTAAAGTTGGTCGTCCTTTAACCACGAGGTTGGCGGATCAATCCCTGCTTATCGAAGTGTCCTTGAGCGAGACTCTGAACCCCAAGTGTCTCCCCGGTTGCTTTACAGCAGCTCACTGCTTCTAAATGCTTAGGATGGGTTAAATGCAGAGGTCAAATTTTATGTATGTACCTGTATGTATATGACGATTGTAATAAAGTTTAAGTTTTTTTTAAAAGAAAATATACTCTGACCAACTCAGAAAAAGAGTTACTGAGTGAGAGATAGAGAGATCTGCAAAGTGGAAAACTAATAACAGAAATTGATTGATCCTCAACAAAATCCAGCAGTCTCTAAAATCTGCCCACTGCGGCAAGAATGGAGAGAAAAAGGTCTGAAAGAGCACCGGCCGTAGGTGAGCTGAACTCCCTCATAGCTTCTGATTTTGAATATTTAAGAATTATTCCACTCACCTTCAAAAATATAACAACACAGAAGAAAAAGACCAAATTTGTTTTAAGTGAATCTGTTCTGTTTGATTTATTAGGTCATAAAAGTCAAAGGAACCTGTTCCGGCTGCTTCAGAGACGGACTAAATGTGAACCAGACCGCATCACATCGATGGGATGTACGAGCCATCAGAGGTGGGACCAAGTCATTATATTGCAAGTCACAAGTAAGTCTCAAGTCTTTGTACTCAGGTCCAAAGTCCTAAAATTTGAGTTTTGAGTCCTAAACCAGTCATAATGCACCTTCACCATTGTAATGCCATCTTAACAGCAGAGTAATAATATATTCAATTAAAAAAGAATCATGAATGCTTCATAGAAGTTATATTTTATTTGTTAAAACAAGTGCAACTCAACCTAATCATAAAAAAAATTATAAATCGGGAATTAAGTGTCAACTTGCTGAGAAAGAATAGCGTTAACGTTACTTGATTTAGGAAATGAATTGATTGTGGCACAAGCTTTAAATAATATGGGGGCGTGGGGGAAAGTATCACGTTTTTTCAGGTCAAAATGAAACCGACAGTAGTGTTGAATATTTTTGCCATTATTGGGCAAAACAGAATAGTGATTGACAGCTGCTCAGAGACGGCAAGGGTCCGGCTCGGCTCTGATTGGTTGTTTTCCTCCAGTCTGTGAAATCTTGCAGATGCCGTTGGGAGCACTGGAGGACACAGACGCACATGATTTTTTTCAGATTACCTGTCTCATGTACTACTGTCAGAATACAAAGATCGTTTTATAAAAATATATTTTTTTAAATCATATTTGCTCCAATTCTACCTACTTCCGCTTTAAGTCATGAGTCATTGGTGTTAAAAGTCCAAGTCGAGTTGCAAGTCCTTTTTTTTTTATTTTGTCAAGTCAAGACCCAGTCCTTAGCTACAGAATGAAACTGATGAATGATAAATAATCCTGGATGGTAAATGGACCGAACGAGTCTTAAAGGACAGCAGGTTCTAATTATGGGATAGATTCTAAACACCAAACATATCAAAATGTGCATTTTCATTATGGGTGTAATTACTGCTTCTAGAATTATTGTAATGGACTGAAAACAGCTAAATCGTTTCAAACATGGACACCATATTATGTTTAATATATCCTTTATTTTTATTAAACAAAATTTCAGTAAAAACTCTTATTAAGTAGAAAGACAAAATTTCCCTGTCAGTAGTTTGCTCCAGCTGTAGGGCTGTCCCCGACTATATATCACCACACGTGTTGACGAATCAATCAGTCAATCTGTTGAAAACATCTGCAAAACCACTGTATCCACATTGTTGTTCTCCTGCAAATGATAACCATCTAGACTCTAAATTCAGTTCATAACGAAAGACATCTTTGTTAATATTCTGGTAATGCCGGATAATGTGAATCTTTCCCAGTGAATAACTTATAAAAGATGTGAAACAATTCCTAAAAAACAAACGACCATTTTGGGGTTGGGGGAGCAGCCCTACACTGCTCTCTCAGAGGTCTGTCAAAGACCTCCACATCTCCTCGTTTGTTCACCCCTACTGAATTAGTGCCGCGAGACAGAACGAGCCCGTGTTAACTAACTCTTCACCGACTCTTAACAGTTGGGTCACAGCGGGAGAAAGTTGACGGTATATAGTGTCAAAACTACAGCGTAGACAGCAGTGTCCGTTACAAAGGCGTTAAGAAAGAAAGAGAGCGGTGAGCAGGTGCACCGTGCACGTTGAGCCACCTCTGGCAGTGTTTTCAACTATTATTCTCTTTTTGTCCCTTTTTCTTTAGAAAAAAAAGAAAAAAAAAAAGAAAAGAAGGAAGCTACACGATTATCGTCACAAAATAAAATCTCTTTGGCATAAAATACCCACCCAAAAGCGTAAACACTCACAGACGCACTCACAGACACACTCACATACACACACACATACACTCTTAAAAGGTTCTCTAACAGAAACCTACAAGCATCGTCATCGTTATAATCAGCAAAATTATGCTATAAAACAAAAGTTGAGCCCTGTTAAGATTATGAGTCCCGTACTCAGTGATAATTGCATATATTACATCAGGCTGAGAGCAGAGGGAATAATCTCTACTGATGACTAGATCCTTTCCTTTGTCCCACCACGTCCCGTTTCAACTCCTCAGCTTCCTTCGCCACCATTCTGTCTCCTTAGCGTCTATAAGAAGAAGAGGAAAAAGACATGATGAGGAAAAAATCCACAGAGCTTATTCCACAATATCGACTTGCTTCTCAGGCACCACTCTTCCATATATATGTTGTTTGAAAGTTTGTATGTTGTAGAAAAAGAAACACCAGACTTTAAAAAGGCCCTGACAACCTACTTTCTTACTCAACCTTCTCACTATGAGCAATGGGCTTCTACATTTTCTACATTGTCAAGTCAGCACACTGACACACTGACAGCTGTTGTTGCCCGTTGGGCTGCAGTTTGCCATGTTAATTCACTAACAGAATTTTTCCAGTTCTTCTTTTCTGAATTGAGTGGAGCTCCTTCGTTAATGCTCTTATAACTAATAACAAAAGCAACAGGTTCTTAAAACATTATAAATATATATTAACTCATTAATATTCATGCCTTTCATCTCATTAAATTAAATTAATTCTTATATTTTATCATACAAAACTTTTATATTGTTTGAATGTTATCAGCGCTTGTGCATCTTGTATTTGTTGTGTACCCTTTATAAACTCTTTATAAAGAATAAAAGAAGGATTTTTGTTGGTATTTTAAATTGTCTCCTACTTAGTCATCAATATTTAATGTCATCGAGAAAAATGTATGATTTAAATTTTAGACAAACGCTCCTGATTGGCTGAGGTAACATTTGCATGTACTGACCTTTAAAATTCAGGGTACTGTTGTCTGTTGTCGTAGGCCATGCTGCCTTGGTACTCGTCCTGCATCATACCTCCGTCCATGTTGTCCATGGGCATGTCAGCAGGATACCCTCCGTAATTTTGGAAACCAGCATCCAGCTCTGCAAGAGATCACAACACTAGTGTCTTTTACTTGTTACACACTGGACCAACAGACTATATGTTACTTAGCGTTTAGTTACTGCTGCTGTCATGATGGCGGCAACAGCAGCACAGAGAACTGCACAAGCTAGTGGAAATCATTTAACATTTTCCACATATTAGGCACATTTTTGGAGCACAGAGATCATAGAGAGAGGAGAGTCTCTGCTCTGAGAGGAGATGGAAAATACCAAGGCCATACAAGGAGAAAAGTCAAGAGAAGGAAAAGGACGGGAATTAAGAGGAAGATGCAAACACAGATAAGGAAACGCCAGGGATGAGATCGATGGGGAGAAAACCTTTTAGACTTGGCAATGAGGAATAGGTAGTGATGTATTAAAGAAGGCAGAAGTGAATGAGATAAGAATGGTACAATGGCTAAACTATTTATTTTGCTACCAAATGATGATGGTAAATTGCATCTGTAGGCTGCAGCAGGGAGGCAACCTGTTAGCAGATTACAGCATTTTAACACTGCGGTCGCTCCCCGTGGTGGAGTGACCCAGTGCTGAGGAATGTGCTGTATGTGCACATTTCAGACAGTTACTCATTTCAGACAGTTACTCACCATCTTGATAGGGTCCTTCTATAGGGACACTGTTGTGGGCCTGCAGAGAGGTCACAAAGAGGGCAAAGGTCAAATTAAGTCAACACTTTCATATAGACAGCTTATTTATTAGCCTTTGAAACCTTAAAAAAATGTGACTTTAATGTTCAGTTGTCATGTCCTAGCAGTGGGGGGCGCCAGACACTCACAATCTCCCAGGCAGCGGGGTCGTGTTTGAACAGAGAGTGCGTGAGCTCCACGGACACTCGCTTCTTGTAGTCGGAGTTCTTATCCTCGGAGATGCGGAAGAGCACAGCTGCAGCGTAAGTAGCTGAGGGGGGGGAAGAATAAGGACACGATCAGTGAACTTCCACTCCTTTTATTAATAATAATGTGTTATAGTGTGTGGGTGTATTGAGCACAGATCCAACTCCCCGTTTTAGTCTGGAATGCAATAGAAGTTTCAAAGATAAAGTAACAGCGAAAACATATTAGTTTTAGTGCTCATGCAAATGACTGCATGAGTGAGTTGTATGTAATATTGGTTTTTTTATAGAACTCCCTGAGGCATTATTCCACATTATTAACCACAGATATTACACGGCTTTGTTGAATACTCGATTCTGATTGGTCAATCACGGCATTCTACGGTCTGTTATTTCTTTATAACAGACCGTTGCTATGTAAAGCAGACCGTTGCTATGGATGCAATTCTGATCTCGGACTCTGGCGGACTGTTTTGTGTCAAATTATTATGTTATTATTATTTATATTATAAAGTCTGGAGCTGCTCCATAGACAATGAATGGGAGACTTTGGATTTTGTGGACCCATCTAATGTTTGTTTTCTTTTTTATACCCAAATGAGTTTCATTATATTGTTGTGTTCTCAGTTGTGAAACAGAAAATGTTGTCATCTATAGCATCTCTCCCATTCATTGTCTATGGAGCCGTTCCACACTTTATACCCTATGACATCATAAGTTTGAGTTTTAGCACTCTAGCTTATGGATTTGGGAGAGAGTTGCTCATGTTTGCCAATATCTTTGGACTGTCTTAGACCATTGGAATAATATGTATGGATTTTGAAAATGGATGTAGTTCCCCTTTAATATAGTCTACTATATGTCATTCTGAAATGCAGTGGAGTAAAAATATACTGTCTCACAAAATGGACATGGTCATGTAAAGTGAAGTACCTGGAAACTGCACTTACAGTAAGTAGTAAGCACTTGAGCAAATTGACTTTGTTCCTTTTCCACCTATGTTGACTAAATGCTACATTACAGTAAGCTAATCGCAGTGCATTATCTGGGTGTCCTACCGATGCCCTCGTTGTTGGAGTGCAGCAGGTCCATCAGCGGAGCCGACGCCCCCTCGCTGTCAATGAGCTCAGCTGACGGTTTGTCCAGGGCCAGCTCGCACAGGACGCCAGCTGCCACGCGCTTCACGTTATCCACTGGAGAGTAGAGGAGCTGGAGAGGGAGAGGAAGGAAATGAGTTGGAAAAACAAAAACAAAACGTAAGGAAGTTAATCACCAAGACGAGGAAGTGTGAGCGCTTCGGTTTCCTCCGTTACCTGAACAAACAGAGGAATGGTCTGCAGGTTGGCGATGTCTGCTCTGTTGATGGGATCTCTTGCCAGGATGTGCAGAGCTCCTGTTGAGCCCTCCACGATCTCCTCCATCCTCACTCCATCCTGGGAAGCAGGACAGAAAGAAGAAATGTTACTCAAGGGTACCGAAAATTCATAAATAATTCACACGACTACTAATTCCCACAATCCCTGAAACCCACATGTAGTTAATCAGAGACCATCCTATCAAACTAGCCCCACGCGCACCTGGTATGTCTGCTGGGTGGATGAACCATGTTTCTGGGCGTCCTGGTGGGCTTTGAGCAGCAGGTTGACCAGACGGGGGATCGCTCCAGCGTCCCTCAGAGGGGCTTGGTTCTCTGGGCACAGGGCCAGGTTGCGGATCAGGCCGACCACAGCCTTCAATCAGGGAAGAGAGGAAAAGATACGGTCATGATACTGTTCACCGTTATTGGTCAGCAAGTAAAACGAGGCTGTGACAAACAACTTCAAGCTTCTCCACTAGAAATGTGAATTGCAAAAAAGAGAAAATAATAGATAATCCCCCCTCCTAAAGCCCGGTCTTGTTAAACATACTGTTCCTGCTGTCATGTCATTTCATGCTCTTTCAGGCTGATTGAGACTCTGGCTTTCTGCCGGACCTGTCGTCCCCTCGTCCATCTGTCTCACCATTTCCCCCCAGACTCTCTCTTAACTCCTCAATGTGTTGGTTTCACAGTTCTTAATTTATGCTCCCTCCAACCACCTGCTTTCAATCGACCCCTGCTTTCCTTTCTGGAGTCCTTTCCTCCATCTTTCGTAAACCACTCATTTCCCCTATCTAGACTAACCTATGGGCTCAGATAAGTGTCAGTAAGATGTTGAGCTCATGAGAAATGGTGTTCAAATATAATTTCAAAGACTGTGGTTGCATGTGACTCTTCTGAAAAATTAAGTTGAATGATTTCCAAACATTATATCACAAGCTTAAAATCTTGTTGACCCTTATTTGAGCCCATACTACCCCTCCATCCCTCCCTCCTCTCTACCTTGATGACGGGCCAGTAGTAGGGCTGGTTGAGCAGCTTGACGATGGCGGGGATGCCGTAGTGTCTCCTCACAGCATTCTGCGCCACTTCGGCCTGTTGGTGGCGCGATGTCAGGTGGCGCAGGGCGCAGACGGCAGGTTCGGTCACATCCTCCTTCTCGCCGGCACGCAATATGGCGTGGATCAGCGCCTCGACGCCGTTGCCCTGGGTGACATGAGTTTTATTGTTGGCATTGTTGCACGTGAGGTTGGACAGGATGCCTGTGGCGCAAGTGAGCATGTTGAGGTCGTCTGAGCTGAGCAGGCCCACCAGCACCTGCAGAAGGCCCTCCATACCCTCCTGGAGACGGGAAGAGAAAGATGTCAGAATGTTCCTCGTGTGTCGAATTATGAACATGAAGAACAAGAAGAAAAAAGTAGGGCTGTCACTCGCTGTTAATCGCATGATGGTCCATAGTTAATCGTGATTAATCGCACATTTTTTCATGTGTTATAAATACCGTAAAGGGAGATTTGTCAAGTATTTAATATCCTTATCAACATGGAAGCAGGCAAATACGATTGCTTTATGCAAATGTATGTTTATATTTATTATTGGAAATCAATTAACAACACAAAACAATAACAAATATTGTCCAGAAACCCTCACAGGTTTCTGCAGCCCAACAGGCAACAACAGCTGTCAGTGTGTCAGTGCGCTGACTTGACTATGACTTGCCCCAAACTGCATGTGATTATCATAAAGTGGGCATGTCTGTAAAGGGGATGCTCGTGGGTACCCATAGAACCCATTTTCATTCACATATCTTGAGGTCAGAGGTCAAGGGACCCCTTTGAAAATGGACATGCCAGTTTGTCCTTGCCAAAATGTAGCGTAAGTTTGGAGTGTTATTTAACATCCTTTGCGACAAGCTAGGTACAGGACATGGTTGGTACAAATGGATTCCTTAGGTTTTCTGAGCCTGCTACAACCTAAAAATTGCAAGTTGCATTAAAAAAATTAGTGGCGTTATAACAAATTTGCATGAACGTGTTATTATCGCATTAACTTTGACAGCCCTAGAAAAAAGAGAAAGAGAGTTTGGACACACAGACCTGTTTGGTGGCGGCATCAGACAGGTTCCTGAGCGTCCACAGACAGTTCTGCATCAGACGCGGGCTGGTGCCTGTGAGGTGTTTACCCAGAGCCTGCATCCCACCTGCAGGGAACAGAGAAGTTACTCACTCAGCTCTCAGCAACGTCTCATTAATTAGCGCTGTGCTTGACAAGAAGCCGCAGTTCAGGTAACAAAAAAAGTCGACACACCTGTAGGACTACCTTGTACACACACAGAGAAAACAGAGATAACATACCAGCCTCTACAATGGCGGGTTTGTTGCTGGGGCACACAGAGAGCACTTTGAGCACACGGCTTGTGGTCCACAGCAGCTTCTCGTAGTTGTAGTTTCTCATGATGTGAACGAGACCCTCGGGACCGCTGTTGGACAGGATGATCAGCTGTGAGAGAGAGAGGGACTGTGTGAGTATACAAAGTGTAGATGGCGTGGAAAAAGACTTCGATTTTTAAAACACTTTTGAAAAGAAAACTGTTTACAATGCACAAATCTTACAGAGCTGTGACCTGTCCAGACAGGTAAACACCAGTTAGTTCTCGCTCTCAACAAATAACCACACCCATACCCTCACTGTGCCAAACAACAACTCCGTTCACATGCCACACCCAACACAAAAACACATGCACGCACAAGCACAGCAACCTCAACGGTCTCAAATTACAATACTCGGCTGGTATGAAGCCATTTTATTACATGTGTTGACAATTACACGCACACACCTTGCTCTCCTGGTTGCCGTAAGACAGCAGCTGCAGACAGTCTGTGGTGATGGCCAGGAACTTGGGGTTGCTCTTCTTCAGCAGGGGAACCATCTTCTGCAGGCCGTCGGCCAGACGGACGGCCATCTTAGCTCCTTCCTGGTGCAGCAGCAGGTTGTGGAGCGTGGTGATGGCGTAGAAGAGCACAGACTCCATGGGAGAGCTGAGGGAGAGAAACGGGGGGGGGGTTAAGTGTGTGTCACAACACAAATAGGCATGTCCAAGTTAGATAAAGATAACATTAAATATCACTTGAAATGAGTGTTTGTAAGTATTTTTTCTGTTTACTTTTTTGTTGGACCGGATTTCTTCAACCTGCCTCATATATTTCCACTTGAGTCTGCGATCTCCTACATTGCCATTCAACGCGCTCCAGAGAATGTGCTTAAACTAGAACTGATAGTGGCAGGAACAATATGGTTTTCTTGTAGAGAAACTAAACTACTACTGCTTCTAAACATCAGTACAAAGTTGGTATATTTCAAAAAGGATTCAATGAACAACCTCACAAAACAACCAAATGGGCCTTGAAATGCAACTGACATTGACAAAAAGCTCTTTTCTGGCTATTTACCCTTACTTCCTTTCACACCTGCACTATAAGAGAGTACATTTTCCCAACATATACAAACTCTAACTTTGTCTCTCTTTCTCTTTGTCCGGACGTACCTGAGCATGCGGACCAAAGCAGGGATGCCTCCGGACTTGAAGATGGAGAGCAGGCCCTCTCTCTGGTGGGACAGGTTGTGGAGGATGCTGGCCGTGGCCCGCGCCGTCTCCATGTCGCTCGTGTTCTGCATCGCCCGAACCACCGCCGCCACCATCTGAGGGGACGACATCATCGCGCGGCGCGACGCCTCCTTGCGCGTAAGCTGGTTGACGATCTGCGCTGCCTTGCTGACGACCACCTGATGAGAGAAGAAGAGTTCATTTTTACATGTGGGAAGTAAAATATACACTTGAAAGTGACTCTGCCTGATTCTAATGCTACTTCTATATTAGAGGGTGGTATTTAAGATGTTTAAAACTTTAAGCTCAACATGGTGGTTTCAAATTTGTCTGACCAACTGTTCAAAACCCCCACATATTCCATTTACAATGACATTAAACATGACTTTTCATGGATTATCAGATTTGAAGGAATAGTTAGGCATATTATATTATGTGCAACAGTAATAAGTCAATATAATTATCTCATTAGACCTTTAATTTGACCAAAGTAGAGTGCTCCAGGGTTAACGTATTTTTGTAGGTCAACCAGGAAGTTAGCATCGCCCTGGGTCTCCTCAACAAAAAGCCAATGGGATTTTATATTGGGTTTTGGATTATTGCAGAAATCAAGCATTATTTCAGGCATCTAACTAAAAACCTATTAATAAAACACATTGACTTTCAGACGAGGGAACCGGAAGTGCTAAAATGCTAACTAATTTCTGGGTTTTAAGACTCATTCCTGCGGTGTGTGTGCGCGGTTACGATTCTGCGTTCATCACCTGGTCTTCATCGTTGAGCAGCTTGGTGAGCTCAGGCACGGCGCGTGTGGCCAGCTCGGCGTCGTCCTGGTAGTTGATCAGATGGATGATCGCCATCTTGAGCATCTGGGAAGGCTCAGCCAGCCGCTGGACGTTGGTCATCTGGGACGGGTCCGTCTGAGTTGATATGATGGTGGTGCTTCCCTCCAGCGTCTCTGGGAACATCGCAGCCCGCACTCGCTGGGCTCTGGTGTAGTGGGCATCAATGTCTGTCGAGAGGTGAGATGACGATGATGTCACAGGCCACATGTATTTAAGTCTACAGCATATTCGTATTGGCTGGTTTGGCCCTTGCGTATTGTCTTACCAGGCTCTGATGTGACGGTGGTGGTGGTCACGGTGTACTGCTTGGAGGTGGTGTAGTCGTCGTCATCTCTGACCGTGGTGGCTCCAGACTGGATGCCCGAGTCAGTGCTATACATCGTGTTCTGCCACTGTCCCACCTTCATCATGGACTCGGCTTCACCCCCTGCACGGAGAGATGAATTGTGGGACGTCAGAAGTCATTTATTAACAAGTTTGATAAACATGAACTGAGGCTTTTGAGGAAAACTAAAATCGCCACAGGACCACAGTTTCACTGCTACGCCACATAGAAGGAACCCTTTTACGGAAGTAGCCTTCAGTTTGTTGAACGTATTAAGGGAAGTGACCTCAATATAAACACATGAAAACAATAGTTGGAAGTAGAAAAGGTCATGATCAAAGAAATGGTCTCCTTTAGAAAGTACTGTGGACTGAGGCGATGAATACAAAAGAGAAATTGAAATGCTCAAACTGAAGTCAACATCAAATCACTATATTTTTAATAGTTTGCGGGAATGTAGGAAGAGGAAATATGACACGTAAAAATGTTTGTCAATTACTTACTTTGCATTTCCATCCTTGCCTCCTGTTATCAAAACCACGATGGAGCAAACCTGAAAAACACAAAGAAAGCCAAAGATTTACAACATGTCTTCTGCTATAATGATGATGATAAACTTCCTGCCTCTGCATGAATTAATTCATATTCCAGCGAGGTGTCTGCTCCCTCACACAAGACTGTCAATTCAGTTTTTATATGCAGTATGAGTATGACAGTTCACAAGATGACCCCCTCCCAGCCGTGCACCCTGGCCTGCAAAATGACAACACGGAGCAGCAGCAGAGGCTCATGGGAAAGGGAGGGCAAAGTGGGCAAAAGAGACAGCTGTAAGTCAGGAATGCGAGCCAGCCCAAGTGACCTTTCACCCCGGGCCTCCGCCCATACAGCCGTGGGAGCAGCCTGCTGCTGACGCATGGCAATCAGGAACCTGCTCGTCAGGTTTCCACTCCGTTGGGGGAATGTGTGTGTGTGTGTGTGTGTGTGCACAGACAGCGAGCGTGCTCCTTGCAACACACTAAACCTCTTAGAAAACCCCTGCGAATTGACTTTTACTTTTGTTTGTCTACAAATACTACCATCTATAAGCCTTCTGGGTCTCATTAAATAGGTTTCTAGTCATCCAACATCCTGAGGCAGCTCGTGCAACTTTATTGTAACAGAGCTCCAGATTGCGCAACTGCCATGAAAGATACTTGTTGGTGCAAGTTTGTTCTGCACCTCCTACATGAAAAAAGTCATTCCTCTTGTTCCATTGACTGAGGTATTCAATCCTCACGTAGTCATCTTACTGTATCTCATAGTACAACAATCATTTTTACACTGTGCTTAAACCTGCAGTAGGCAGAATATTTTTGCCATCATTGGGCTAAAATTCCATAATAACCTTTCAGCATATTGTAATTCATGTGCTCTGAGAGAAAACTAGACTTCTGCACCTCCTCATGGCTCTGTTTTCAGGCTGTAAAAAATCTACAATCTACCAATCACAGGTCATTTCAGGGAGAGAATGTTCCTATTGGCTGTTCATTCAATATTTTGTTACTGTAATGCCTATTTCTCACCTCAAATGTTTTCAGAAACATCTTGTAGTGTACTGTTTAGCTGTAAAATGATAAAGTTTGCTCCGGCTGGTGGGCGGTGCTTGGTATTTCCTCAACTGATCTCCACATGGCTGCTAGGTCACAAACTTTCTCATTTTACAGCTAAACAGTGCACTACAAGATGTTTCTGAAAACATTTGAGGAGAGAAATAGGCATTATAGCAACAGAATATTGATTCATATTTGATCAGCCTTGCCTAATTTGACCGTTTGATTAGAGTTTGAGAGTAATTGACAGCTGCTCAGAGACGGCAAGGCTCCAGCTCGGCTCTGATTGGTTATTTTCCTCCGGTCTGTGAAATCTTGCAGATGCCATTAGGAGCACCGGAGGACACAGGGGCACATGATTTTTTTCAGATTACCTGTCTCATGCACTACTGTCAGGATATAGTGATCGTTTTATTTTTTTAATCATAGTTTAATCATTTCTATCCACTGCTGCTTTAACTTTTGGGAAGAAAGTTTAGTCTTTTATGGGTTGTAGATGTGAATTCCAGACTTTTTAAAATAATTTATGAAGATGACACAAAAACATGTTACTTCCTGTCAAAACAATAGCTCTCAAATATTAAATCTAACATTCATGAAATGTTGCCACCTGTAACTAAATACACACATTACCCTTATCTCACCTTCTAATTTGCAACCTTAAAATGAAGATTAAAATATAAACTATCCTTCTAGACTTTGCAGACTCTCACCAGCAGACCATGCACGGATGTTTTCTATGATTGCGTTTCTGCAGCCTTAATGTCGCCCACCACAGAAACCCTCTTCATCGCAGAAAAATCTGCATTCATAACAGCCGCCTTGCCGCCACTGCATGCGACATATGACCGACCGGTACAATGCGTCCACTGTGCTGCTGGTTACAAGTGTGTTCAGATGTTTGACTTCTTTGCAGAGCACATTGCAGGGATGCATTGTGCTTTTGTGTGTGTGTGTGTGTGTGTACTACACATGTAAGAGTGTGGTTGCTGATTTCTGCAGGGGGAGGGAGAAATGACAGCTGGTTATAGCTCACATCATGATCCCATGCAATAAGCATCTACACTTATCTTCCGTCTTTACTACTAATAAAACAAGTCGGGGTTAAAAGTCACAATATCAAGCTGCCGTGTCCGCACAACATGAGCGATAACGACGTAAATTACCACCTTCACCTCTGCTTACATTCAAATTCACGGATTCATACTAGCACAGCTTAACAATGTAGTGAGTGAGTGCTGCCGAGTTGATTGATGGGTTCGGAGGAAAGGAATTTGTACAAAGCCGAGCTGCTTTGTCTCTCTGCCTTTTACACTGGAACTGTTGGTGATGTGAAAGCACCACTCCCTCATCTTTTTTGCCCTCTGGCTTTGCATAAGGATGTGTCGTGTTATGTTTCAGTGCCTCGGCCGACCCAGCCCGCTTTTTCTCCCCCAGGCATCATACTGTGTGTGTGTGTTTACTGGTGTGTTGTTGTGTGTGTCATTGTAGCTTCTGCTTGGAGCTTTTTTTTCCCATCGCAGTTTGTACGATGAAGAAAACAGTGTGTGTACGTCATGTTTCTCATTAAGTTTGTCCTCAGTTTTCTCTCTGTGGCACTTTAATGGGCTAGTAACCCACATGCAAGTCCCCACATGTTTTTTTATTTGGCTCTGCATGTGTTAATTACCGTCGATGTGCATGTGTTCACAATAACCTGATGTTCTTGTAAAAAGGTCCCAACATGTCCCTCTGCCTCACTCTCACCTTAACAGCGAGTTTCAGCTGTAGACAGTCTGGCACAAGATCCTGCAGGACCAGGCCCCAGAGGACTGTCTGTGCTTGCAGCTACATGCTACCTTACTGCACTGACTCATAAGACAGAAACTACACTTACGATCACTGTGTATTCCTACCGTTCTAACTAAAGGTGTGGCCTCTGTTCAAACACAAGCACGAGGGCTTCTCCGTCAAGATGATGAGCAACTCCCGACTATCTGTCCATTCATCAAAAAAACTAAAAACATTTCAATTAAACTTTAGATAAAACTGATCTGAAATAAAGCCCACGTGACTTTGTTTTTGTTTCAAACTTAACTACAGTTCGCACACCGTGTCCATGCAGAACGTTCTTGTCCTCTGTAAATCAGGACAGTGTTTGTGTAGTCTTTGTTTTCCTGGGCGAGGCGGCGGGTTCAGCCAACTGTTGCAACGCTGCGACACGCCCCGTGTATCGCCTAGGTAACCGAAACTCTGCTCTGGCACTGTGCTGTGGGGGTTTTATCCGCTGACCCATCTGATGTTTGAAGCTATGCTCGCTTGTTTGCTGATAACTGCCTCTTGGGTTTTCTCATAATTTTGTTTTTTTCCTCCCTCCCCCACAATGCCCGACTGTGGCCCAAACCAAGAAAATAAAAAAAACCTTCTTAGTTTTGATTTGAAAGATAACATGGAGCAAAGTAAAAACTAAAGCCGATCAAAAACTTTTCTTCTTGTATATGACGGTGATAGTAAAACTGAGTGTCGAGGCTTATCTGCTGATCCCTCCCCCATTGTTCAGCGCTGACCGAAAGCTGTTGGTTGTATTGTGTACTTCTGACTGGACTTTGCTCTCTTCCAGTTAATGAGTGATGCATCCTTTCACTCTCACTGTACCTTTGCTCCGTCATCGTCTTTACTATCATATATCCACCCCCGCAAATGCGCAGGAACATGGAAGCAACACTTGTTTTTCTCAGGAAAACTACGTCTCAGTCACTCCCACCACTTCCCCTATCAACCTCTGTGGATGACTTAGTCTAGGGGGTTAAAAAAACCCTGCACAGTAACACCAGGAATGCGTGTCAGTGAACGAGTTGCAACAGAATAGCAGATACCGTTCAGCACCCGATGGAGAAACGCTGGTGTGACATTCCTCACTAGCGTAGTGTATTCAATCTGTCCTGTGTCTCCGCGTAAATCACTTTTTCACTCTTTCGACCACTAAACTTCTCACTGACTCACTCACTCATGGCTGAAACTAACAGATACTATGAGGATATGGATACTGTGACAATGGATGAGTAACTCACCCCCCCCCTGCAGGCACATCAGACAGGGAGTGTCTCCCCAGCCTCTCAACCAGGGTGTGGCAGCAGAGTGTGTGGGTGTATGTGAGTGAACAGGGTGAGGCTGGATACACCTAATTGCTAAAGGGGCTAAACTGTAGATTCTGACACTGAAATTCTCCTCAATGAATCATCCCGATAAATTAACAAGTTATGTCACAACCTCCGTATCGAACTGAAAAACATTCCAGCGCTCCAGATTTTTTGACTTGGCCTAAAAGCTCCTCTGCTTGTATCACAGCAGGAATGAATCAGGTCAGGGAAGAGGCCCAGGGGGCTGGAGATGTACTCTGGTCGTATTCCAGAGCGGCTCCTAACATACATTGCCGAGTTTGCAGTGATTCGTTATTCAGCCCCATGCCTGTTTGGCAGGCGGGGGTGTAAATAACATGTCACCAGGCTTTTACTGTGCACTCTGCTGGGCTTTTACATGCCTGCTTGAGAAGATGCAACATTTAAAAAAAGAAAAATAGTGTCAAGTGTTTGGCATTATTTGGGGAATACGCTCATTCGCCTTATTGCCAAGAGTTAGATGAGAATATTGATACCACTCTGGTGTCTGTCGGTTAAATATGAAGCTAGAGCCAGCAGCCAATTAGCTTAGCTTAGCATAAAGACTGGAAACAGGTCTGTCTAGTGATATCAAAACGTACACCTATCAGCACCTCTAAAGCTCACTTGAAAACGCTAAGCTAAGCTAACTCCTGGCGGTAGCTTCATATTTATCGTACAGACATGAGTGGTATCATTCTTCTCATTTAACTCTTGGCAAGACAAATGTTGATCTACAGAGCGCTCCAGGGATGATGACGTATTTTTGTAGGCAAACCAGGAAGTTAGCATCGCCCCGGGTTCCCTCGACAAAAAGCCAACGTGGTTTCTCCATTGAGTTTTGGATTATTGCAGAAAATAAGTTTGTTTATTAACAAATGTTTATGATACTAACACGGTTTGTTCCGTAAAATAACAAATGGACACACTTTTATGATTTTTGAAGCGTGAATGCAACCGCCAGAAGTAAAAAAAAAAATAACATAAGGCTATAAATAAACTTCACGAGTGGGGTATTTATTGATGTATTTTATGTCGTAGGAAAAACGTTAAAATCTCTTCAGCTTGTGTTTACCACAGACCTTATTTCAGGCATCTAACTAAAAACCCATTGTCTTCCAGACGAGGGAACCAGAAGTGCTAAAATGCTAACTCATTTCGGACTCATTCCTGTAGCTCTCTATTCCTTTAACGTCCTTCTTGAAAAAAACAACACGTTTATCTTTCGTTTATGTTAATTGCAAAGTCACAACACGGTTGTCAGAACATTGCGGATTTGTCAACCTCATCTGGTGCTCTGTGATTTCTAACAGGCTTGCTTAATGTCATGTTTAGACTGACATGCAAATAAAGCAGATTATGTCACCACACATCTGTAAAGCTTCCTGCACCATCTGCACAGATCAACTATTTGACATATAGGCTGCACCCACACGCACACGCCTTTTCACATAATATGTCCCCTGACATGCAACACACACACAAACCCACATACACTCCTCTTGAAATAAACTGTTTCCCAGATGACTTTAACACAACACCCTGCACTCACACAGCCCGACCCTCCTGACACAGTAAATGGCCAGTGCAGCCAGCTGAGCCTCCAGACAGGCTGCAGTTGACATTGTGCTCTCCGCATCCACAGAGACGGGGTTCAGCTGTCCCGATGGGACACAGCTTAACACCCCCCCCCACCAACCTCCTTCCTAGTCCCCAAACCACACGTCCCTTACCCTCCCACTCGTCCAACGATAGCTGTTATGGCGCTGTAATGGAGGCAGCAGGGGCTAACTGGATAGTTGCTTGTTATAAATCAATAAGAGAGGATGTGAAGCGGTGCAGAGCTAATGGATTTATTGTGGTGGGTGACAGGAAGTGGTGGTCAACATTATCTGACTCGCTGGCCTGTCTGATCAGAGAGGGGAAGTTTGTTAGGAGAGGCCGTACTTTCCCAACCGTTCCTACTGTGGACGTAAAACTACGGTGACAAACCCCCGCAGGCTGTATCACGTCATTCACCAAGTTCAGGAAGAACACAGCTGCTTCAAGCCCACATTTTGAACGAGAGCGTTTGTCTATTGGCTGTAACAGGCGGTTGATAAAATCCAGACCATAGCAACGCCAGCATGCCAGGAGCCCACAGAGAAAGAACAGACAATGAGATACTGCTGCACTTGAGCAACACACAAACTGAATCAGTCTAATATATGTGGCAGATACAGAGCACAGCGTGCTCTGGAAACATTCCCAACAACACACAGTCGACCACAGTCGGCATGCCAATGAATAAAATAAGCGGCAGAATGGATAATGGCCCCAGATCTGTCAGTTGATTCACTGCTGCTACTTTAATGAGTCAAATTAAGCCGGTGGATGCAGTATGGTGGCTGCGAAACTGGCGTGTAGTTGTTTACTCCAGTCCCTGTGGGATCTCGCTGTGAATCAAAGGAAATGCGAGCTGTCTCGGAGGAGGAGGTGCCTGAGAGCAGAGCGGGATCAGATTACACAAAGCTGATAAAGAAGGAGGGAATGAGTGGAAAGGGGTGTGTACCCCTGTGCGACAAAGCCTCATTTGCAAGGCGCACAACAAAGTTCACCAAACGGAGTCCAGGATTTTGAGATACAGACAGATGTATGGCCAGAGATTGTCTTCCTTATCATCATAAAGATATGGTTTCACTTTCTACAAAGCCTAATCCAGTATGTGAACATGTGAAATTACTTGAAGAAAGTGTTTTTAAGGCCAATGATTTTGTCTTTGGACCTACAGTGAGCAGGATGAGGCCCTCTTCGTGTTGTCTGGTTGACGGTAGGAAGGAAGAGGATGAACTAAGACTCTGACAGAGCACAGAGAGCCTCTGTGTGTCACTTTTGTTTGGGGTAGAGAGGAAAAGAGTAGCCGCATTGTCCCATTGACTGCTGTCCCAGTGAAAAGGAAACCGGGTCTCAAGTGTCCCCGCTGGATGCGACCAAAAAGGCCGAAGCACATCAAGATGGCTCCGTGTGTTCACTGGCCAAGTTTGGTGTCTGCATCCAAAGCTCTGTTTAAAAAGGCCTTACCGGGACGGGAGTTTTTTTCTTGTCTTTTTTCTTGAACCGCCACGCATCGGTGTGCGGCTGAGCACTGAGGCGATGTGACAGATGATTAAATTTTCAGGGAGATTAGAGGCACGAGGGAGCGGGAGGGGGGGTGCTTCTAACCAAGTCTAAAGGGATCTTAAAGAATACAACGCTCCGCTAGAACCAGTTCAACTTCACTGTTTGAGCTTCTTTATGAAAACCAAAAGAAAAGAAAAAAGAAACACAAAATCTAAATATTTGAAGAGTGAAAGGTAGCATTATAAAAAATTGAGTGACTTATTCTGACAACAGTCATCATGTCATTTTGTTTTGTAGAGAGACGAAGCCCCGCCCCTTCCGGTGGACCCCATGGGACCTTAGTTCGGAAAAAATATGTACGGTAGCCGACGGAGGGAGAGAAATATTTTTTTGATCCTGTTTGAATTGCGCCATGAATCACACATACTGTATGATATTTGTCATTTTAAAAGAGAATTTTGCAAGTCGAGAAAGTCGTAGGTTTGTCATAGTATCATTTAGTTTTGTGTGAAACCGCTCAGTGAACTACATCTCTCGTCTTGCACGATATACGTCACCAACACTAGCTGGCTAGCTAACTTAGCTATGTTCCACACACAAATGTAACGTTATCTGTGTTTTATCCAGCGACTCCTGGTCTTGTTATCAGCCGGGAAGCGAAAGAACAAGCGAGACCCGTTGCCGGCTTGAGTTCATCCCAGTATGAAACACACAGGCATTGTAGCCTCAGAGAGAAAGACGTCACTATGTGGCTTTTGGGTGTGTAGTCTTTCTAATTACGTATTTTCACAGTCTTATACTTCAACAGTTTTACAACAAACTGAGACTTTCAAAATTATTTTTTAAATTGACAAACATCATATGTGTGATTCATGGCGCAATTCAAACGGGATCACAAAAATATTTGTCTCTTGCCGTTGACTAGCGTTCATACTGTTGATTAAAAACCTCCAAAATGTCAACTTTTAAGGAAGAAACTAAAAGAGGAGGCATAGCAGCCCTGATTGTCTCAAAACACCCATGCATATTTCAGTTTATCCAGTGTTTTACAAAGAATGCACAGGCCCCAGGGTTGCACAACTTTCTCAACCCGAGAGAGCACGAAATCCCTCAAAAGAAAACAATCAAAAGCGGAGTGATGAAATTTTCACTCAACAGTGACGATATGCAAAATGAACCTCCATGTGAGATGTTGATGTTCTCCATGTTGCACATCTAACAAGTCAAGCTTCCCTAGTGGTTTGCGTTCTGTTTCAGCCACACCCTCGCTGTCCTCACTTTCCTCAATCTCTCATAGAAGTGTAATTAAGGGACGGGGAGGAGGAGGAGAAAAACAGACACCACAGGACTCATCAGAGTCGCTATGCTGAGAAGTACAACGCAGCCAAATCATCCAACTGTGAAAACTTTATCTTTTGAGTCAGTGCTGGAATCTACTTCCCTCCCTCCCTCCCTGCTTGGATACGCAGTCAGCAATGAAAAAATTATCAACGGTAATAATGTATTCATGAAGAAAACAGTAGGGTTCAGCTATTTCCAGCATGCTGTTGGCTGGGTTGGGTGTTTTGGACAGAGCTTTGACAGGAGTTGACTTGAAACCTGGCAGACACATTCATACAGCTTTTAAGTGAAAGTGATGGGAAGAAACAGCCATTAGGCCCGTGACATTTTAAGTACAGGACATTTTCTTATCCTCGTTTTATCCAACCCAGGGAACCGTTGAAAGTAAATAATTCATTTCAGTGACTGTCGTGGGTAGGGTTCAGCTGGGCAGTGCCAGCTTTACTTGCTCAGCATTATACCACTGTGCTCCGCTAGAAGCTTCTGGTTTTACTTTTCGTCAGTGACAGCAGAAATCTTTTACATGAATGGATGTTTTCAGATGATCCTGCTAATTATTCAATTACTGTATTCATCCTATACAAAGAGACTTTTTGGCTTGATTGATTTAACCTCTT
This sequence comes from Sebastes umbrosus, assembly GCF_015220745.1. Classification (NCBI taxonomy): domain Eukaryota; kingdom Metazoa; phylum Chordata; class Actinopteri; order Perciformes; family Sebastidae; genus Sebastes; species Sebastes umbrosus. The sequence continues at coordinate 29,369,422 of NC_051271.1, read as the reverse complement.
CTCTGGAAATCTAGTGTTTAGTTGCACCTGCCTGGTTTACCATTATAGGTTAAAGTGAAGCCATGTCTTTGGTCAGAGATAGTAATAATAATATTGGAGCACTGGGTGTCTGGGAGGCTGCAGAGTTTGAAGACAGCATTGTCTGATGAAGATTTCCTCTAAAGCCTGTGGAAGTTAAAGAGGACCTATTATGCATTTTCCTTTCCTTTAATGTTTTATATAGTTTTTTGTGCATGTAAAAGTTCTGCATAGTTACAAAGCCCAAAGTCCACGCCAAAGGGAGTTACTCCCCGACAGAAACACTGCCCCTGAACTGTCTTGCTTGCAGCCTGAAACACCTAGCTTAAAGTCCCGTCTGTTCTTCCGTAACGTGGTGATGTCACCAAGTAATACATCTGCATAAAACCTGCCTAGCGGGTAGTTTGGCAACGCCTTGAAACAAAGCTAGCTAGAGCGGAGCTTTAGCGTGGTCCGAAGAGTTTGTTTTCGATTGACAAATCATTACCTAAAAGAAAGCAAAATACAACCTGAAAAATTAGCATAATAGGTCCTCTTTAACGGGGACGTATTATGCTTTTGTGCTTTTTCCACACCCTCAAACAAAGCTAGTTAGAGCGGAGTCCGAAGAGTTTGGCTCAGTTGACCAATCACAATAGAGTAGGCCAGCTGACCAATCAGAGTAGACAGGGCTTTTCAAGAGGTGCTGCAACACAGCCGGTATGAAAAAAACAAATATTTTTTTTGGAACATTAAAGTATGTAAATATGTTCCAGTAGAAACCCAAAATATAATATATGCACCCGATTGAGCATAATAGGTCCTCTTTAATCCCATGGCGATTTTGATGCCGTCACACCACCTCCCGTTGGACTTTAATCACAAAAGACCCCTATCGTAGCTGATGGGAAACTCTATCTCTCGGCGTCCCCTTCTCCATGGGAACGGTAAAACACAGAGGCATGGTGCGATGCAAACACAGAGCAGATCACACAACGTGTGCGCCGAGTGGCTGTAACTGAGCCCCTGGAAAGTACTCAGCCAGGCACCACCGAACACAGAGACAAAGTACGATATTCACAAAAGAAGAAATCCTTCACGCTAAACAAAGGGGGTATATGCCATACAGTAATCCCCTTTGCAAAGTGTGTAGACCTATTTATATACTGAAGGATCTCCTGGCCTCTTGCTCTGCTAATGTAGGACAGTATCAGGGAATTAAGCAGGAGGGGGGGGAGATTATCACCGTGCCACCACAGCTGTAGCCGCGAAATCTACAGTAAGTCGCACCCCCCCCCTCCGTCGCCGTCCCACCACCCTCTTCCCTTAGGGCAGACAGAACAGCTTTCCAACCAGGGTGCTGTCTGCTGCTGTACTACTTGATGACAGAGACCCAGGGCCAGCTCTGCGGACGCCTGACTGGCAGAAAGTATTGGCACGCTGTCCTATTCAGCCTGACACACATTCAACAGCCTCAGCTGGACGCATTGGTCCAGAAACAAGTTGGATGGCACAAACTTGTTTCAGCGCTGTTCTTTGTGATGGTGTTACTTGCTGATAATTCAAACAAGATTTAGTGTTTAACGGTCCAAGAGAGAGAAAAGCGTCTAATTCCAATGTGATCCATGTCCAATTTGACTTTAACAGATATGAAAGTTGGCGGCGGAGGACACCGCAGATGATTAATCGCATTAGAAAAAAGCAGATAAGATAAAAGTTGTTTAAAAGGGGGCCGATTTCAGTAGATTTGCACACTCACTTCAAAAAGAAAATTTGTGCTGCTGCAGTCAATAAGAAAGACAAACTGCTGTCCTGTCAAGTCTGGACTCATCCGCAAAACTAAGGCAATGACATCATGGAAGATTTGGCAACACCTGGAGACATCACTGTGGGCGTGGATGGGCGCTATAGTAACACAGCAACACATTTTAGAGATATGATTCATTATTCGCTGTCATACATAACAGATGTGCGTGACCAGGAACTTACTCCGTCATGCACAGTGTATTAGATCATTGTATTATTTACTGTTTGAGCTCAAGTGTTTAAATACAACTAACAATTATTTTCATTATCAATCAATCTGCTAATTAACTTCTTGATTAATTGTTGGTTCATAAGATGTCAGAAGTGTGCGTGTGGCTTCTTCAATTTGCTTGTTTTGTCCAAAAAAACTGTCTAGAGCTGCAACGATTAATCAATTAAACGATCAGTTGTCAACTATTAAATTAATCATCAAGTATTTTCCGGCTTCTTAAATGTAATATTTTCTTGTTTCTTTACTCCTCTATGACGACAAACTGAATATCTTTCAGTTGTGGACAAAACAAGACATTTGAGGACGTCATCTTGGGCTTTGGGAAACACTGATCGACATGTTTCACCTTTTTCTAACATTTTATAGGTCAAACAAGTAATCAATTAATCGAGAAAACAATCAACCGATTAATTGACAATGAAAATAATTGTTAGTTGCAGCCCTAAAACAGTGAAAACCCAAAGTAGCCTATATTATAATCATAGAGGACTAAGAAAGCTTTATATTGAAGAGATTAGAACCAGTATATTTGGCACATTTACTTAAAAAAAAAATGACTTAAATGATTAATCAATCAACTTTATGTGGACTGACTAATCGATTAATCGCACTCAGGTCTATTTAAGTTTATATTTAGGAGCTAGCTGGGACTATAAATGCTGTTGTTGTCATGCCAACGTGTTAAGAGACCATAAAATGTGTGAGACAAACTCTGTAACCTCTTTACTTTCTCTGTTTTTTACAGAAACACATTAAATGATTGTCTGCAGCAGCAACATGAACACCTCCTTCTCTTCACCTGCCTGCCTCTCTCTCGCACGCGGACACATACACACGTGCGCGCGCATCTTGTGGCCACCACTAATGACACACTCTGTAGGACTCTATTGACAAGTGACGTCAAGTATCGAGTGATCGATACTGGGGGCATATAAACATGGTTATGAAGGGGCAGAAGGAGCTCTTTGACGCGTTGAACATAAACTAAAACGTGTTTAATGAGAGAAAGAAAGGAAACTTTCTGGGCCTGGGGAGCTCGAGCTTTAACTCCTAAACAGCAGCAGGCAGTCTGAGGCATGCGGAAATGAACTCCAGACACAAGGACTGGATTTACACCCAGGTATAGGCTAAATATAAGAAAACCAAACATGATCCCACATTAACATACATATTCACGCTTATATATAAGGGGAGATAGAAACTACTGTAGACTTTAAGGGAAAAAGACTGAGGAGAAAAACAAACCCGTCGGTGACAAAGACACGGAGACACAGTCGGAGAAAGTGAAGATACAATCAGTGAATCTCACCTGTCGAACACACGCGGAAGCGGTTTAGATTAGTCCAGGTTAGTGTTCTTTTCTTCTGGAGCGGACTCTTCTCTGTATTTCTCCACTTCTCTCTCCACTCTCTCCCCTCTGCTTCTGCTGCTGCTGCTGCTGCTGTTGGCCGACCGATAGTCCTCTGAACAAAAAATGAGTAAAAGAAGCGTCACCTCAGCCCAGACTCCTCCTCCTCACCCCGACCCCACCCTGCTCACCCTGCACCCTGCTGCCACAGCTCCACTACACACACACTGAGAGAGACAGACAGGCCTTACAGCTGGAGGACATTACTGTAAACACATGTATATATATCACCATATAGGACCATGCTACAGGTTTATGATATTACTACAAGAGTGGAAATAATATTTAAAACTACTGTATAAAATGTTTTACATTTATACAATTAGGTTACATTATTGTAAACTATGTAGCCTTTATATATAATAATGATCTTATACTGCCCTATAACTTTTACTCTTGTGTGTTATACTCTATTTTAGCTTCGATCCTAGCTTTAATTTTTAGTTTGTTTTTACTTTCTAATATTTTATGTTTTTATAACTGTTTTAATTATGTCTTAGAAAAAAAGAAAAAGAAAATAATATTTAAAACTTTACCAAACATGTATAAAATGTTTTACATTTATACATTTAGGTTACATTATTGCAAACTATGTAGCCTATAGATAACCCATACACATAATAATAATAATGATAATACATTTAATTTATATAGCGCTTTTCTGGATGCTCAAAGACACTTTACACAGATAAAATGATCATAAAAACAAGGACATCATAAAAATATAAGACACACAATAGTAATTACACATTAAAAGCCGTTCTAAAAAAAGCAGTTCTAAAAATAGATAGATAGATAGATAGATGATAGATAGATAGATAGATAGATAGATAGATAGATAGACAGATTGTTGTGTGTGTTATGATAAGCTTTTACTTTGGAAGATGACAGTATGCATTTTCTTTTTAATAATGCTTTCTTTATTGAACACATGCTCATTAACAGAGGTACAAACAGATACATAGACAATTGAAAAAACAAACAAAAAAGAAGACCAAAAAATATTCATAATGCCAGAGTTTATGTTACATCATATTATATTAATTTAATAACTTAAAGATTTTAATGGCTTTTTTGTTTTTAACATTGTGTAAGATGGTGCTATATTGTTTGAATTCATTAATTAAGTGCAGGAAAGTTGGCTTGGTCTCCTGACCATTTTTTCTTATGAATGTGGAATTTGTATATATATTATATATGTATAATTGTATGATATACAACATGTTGTTTTCAATTTTATCTTGACTAAACTATATAATCACATCAAATATATTTAATTCAACATTCATCTTAAGTTTCTTTTGTAGAAAGTTGGCTACATGCATCCAGAACATTCTTGTATACATAGTGAAAAAATAGATGAGAAAGACTCTCTTTTTAAAGTCCACAGAAATCACACTTATAATCAATATCCAGCCTGAATCTTTCTAACACAAGTTTTACTGGATAAATTCTATATAATATCTTGAAAGACACTTCCTTTCGTTTGTTGTTGATACAGTATTTATCACAAATTTTCCAAGCTCTCTCCCTCTGTATATCCTCAAATAAGGAAGACCAAAAACATCTAGATAAAGGGACAGAAACATAACTGAGTGTGTTCCTAATATGTTTGTTAGAGCACTTCTCTTTCACTATATTAGTGCCTCCAATATAAATTTATATATATATAAAACTTTCAACATAATCTTCTGAATTAAAAAGTTCAACAGTACCAGGGTTTCGTAGAAGTTTAAGGACACTCTCTGGTATGGCTAGATACTGTAGTTAGATAACACCCCTTTCGTGCACCTGTGTGACGACTTGGCCACACCTTGATCACGGCATGAAACCAGACGACAGAATGAGTCACTGCAGCAGCAGCCGGGAAACGATACACTGTCAGAGGGACTGCTCACGCTATTTATTTACTGAGAAACAGATAATAGACTGTGTGTGTTTGTGTCATGTGTTTGACACAATCTTTTTTTTCTTCCTTTTCTGACAATAGTTTCTTTGGAGAGAGAGAGACAGGGAGAGACTTAAAAAAACACCATTACAAGAAAAACCAGGAACAAAATGGACCCACACACCTCCCTGCTGGAGATGTTTATCATGTGAAAAGTAGTTAGGCTGGATAGATCCTCCTCAGGCATTTTAATCCTGTGTGCTACATAGTACATACAATAGTTGTTATAAATAAATCTCACGATTTACAGTTGCTTCTGTAAAACTGGATTATAAAATCAGTGAAATCACAAAAATAAAGTTTTACTTTACTAAAGTAAAATTCTTGTTTTGTCCCATCGGCAGTCCAAGAGATAAATGTCGCATTCTCCCTCCCCTGTTCCATTGCATTCACTTCACAACAAGTCGTTGCCAGGCACAGGTCAACCTCAGCCATTTATCCGTTTTTTCCACACTAACTGATGATCCCACGTGATACCAACGTCGTTTTGCTATTGACTCTCAAACCTTGTTAGAAGTGGGAACCAAACGTCAGATATCTTTCACGGAGATAAACAAAACATTCATTTTGGACCCGCCAACATTTTTTAAATGATTAATTCACAATCAGAATATTCTTTTAGGAAAAGCCATACTTTTATTCTGCACCTTTCTAAAGGCTCTGTGGATGTGTTATTTTAAAAAAATATATATTTGTCTACATAAAATGTTATTAATAAGACCTTTAAAGAAATTCATAATGATAGAGTGATTGAAAAATACTACATGCAGCAAAAGATGTATCTGGTTTTTTTTGCTGACTCGTTTTAGACTTGTGAAAGTGTGGAAAATAATGCAATCCCTCCACCTATAGTCACTGATGGTGCAGTGAAATGTGTCTAGCTGCCTACAGTATTTGACACATCCAGACTCAGATAGGTCAGGCTGGATACTATGTCCTGCCTCGGGGCACATTGCCATGGCTCTCTCCTTTGTGTCCACTGTGACAGTCATCATCTGTGCCTCCTAGAATGAAAGAGACAGGGACGGAGGGGACAAGGCACTGCTGGTTATATAGGCCATCATATTAGTCAGAGTGAATGTGTGGACTGACAGCCCTCTCTTTAAAAATAGCTGCAGGCCCAATTGACATTCTTGAGTGTCCATGCATATTGCTTGAGGGGCTTGATGTTTATTAGACTATTCACTGTATGGGACAGTATAGCTTCATAACTTCTCAGAGCTGTTACTCGTCCTTGTATTTTGCATATCTTTGACTTGTTTTGGCTCTCTCAGATATCCCTGGATAGTGGACACAGGCATGGGCAGCGGTGACATGAATGGAGCCATTGTTTTGAACACAGCAGCCTCTTTATTTTGAAAACCAGCCAGGAATTAAAAGAGTGGGATTCTTTGGGACTTCAGCTCATTCTGACTCTGTCAGACACCTGGCTTTTTAGTTCAGCACTTATTTAATGTTAAGCTTTTGATGTCAATCTCTTTTATATAGAAACTAGGGCCAAAGTTTATGCGATAATAATAATGCAATTATTTTTTAACGGCACTAATTTCTTTAAATTAATCATTTTTAGGTCGTAGAGGGCTAAAAGGAGGTTAAATAACAGAACTTGCGCTAAATTTTAGGCAACGAAAAACTGACATGACCATTTTCAAAGAGGTCCCTTGACCTCTGACCTCAAGATATGAGAATGAAAATGGGTTCTATGGGTACCCACGAGTCTCCCCTTTACAGACATGCCCACTTTATGATAATCACATGCAGTTTAGGGCAAAATCATAGTCAAGTCAGCACAGTGACACACTGACAGCTGTTGTTGCCTGTTGGGCTGCAGTTTGCCATCTTATGATTTGAGCATATTTTTTATGCTAAATGCAGTACCTGTGAGGGTTTCTGGACAATATTTGTCTTTGTTTTGTGTTGTTAATTGATTTCCAATAATAAATACATATATACATTTGCATAAAGCAAACATATTTGCCCACTCCCATGTTGATAAGAGTATTAAATACTTATCAAATCTCCCTTTAAGTTACATTTTGAACAGATAAAAAATTTGCGATTAAATATTTTAATCGATTGACAGCCCTAAAAAAACATTCTCTCTCACTGAGAACAAGTTAGAGAAGCTAATGTTTAGGATGTTCTCCTTATGTCGTCTGTCTCTGTAATATGTCACATCATAGATATACTTACAAAGTCAGAAAGTTTTCTGAATGTGCTGTAGGCAGGGGTCAAAAAGATGTCTGCGCTGGATGTCTGACATACTTGGCTCCAGTCATGCCCTGTGTAACCTCCCAGCAAACAGACCATGAATCTCACTGTACGCTTGAATCTGTCTTTCACTCCAAGGGCAGAGGACACGCTGATATGATGTCCCTGCTTTACAATACTCGCCTGTTTCGCTCTCTCTGGTCCTCTGCGTCTCGCCCCGCAGGAAATGGCCCCATTGTCCTTGGGAGAGGAAGTGGCCTGCAGCAGACCACTATAGCTCACTGAATTGATGGAGACTCTGGTAAATTATTAATCGCCCCTTACAAATGGAAGACATGCAGATACTGTAGCGTTGGCTGTCCACTGAGGAATATTTTGGAACAATGGACAGTGGAGCTGCAATTGACCACCTCTACCAGGAGAGAGATAATGTGTGTACTTTGAGTATAAAGACGTGTTTTAGTGGCTGTATCATTTACTGACTTAGATATGTGTAAACAGGAAACCAAAATGCTGAGCATGATAGATAGATCTATCTGAGATAGATAGGTAGATAGATAGTTACTTTATTGATCCCGAGGGAAATAAAGTTATTGCTCGGTAGTTCATTTATGACCTTGGAAACAACAGTTGACAAAACAATCTCCACTCAAAGTTCACTTACTTGCTACTTCTGGAGCTTTTGACCCATATCACACAGTCTTCATGGAGTTAGCTCACCTCTCATGGAACTGCAGATGTTCAAACTTTACATTATTGAGCACTTCTAGGACTTCTTGTCCATGCTGGCTTAGAAGTTAAGCTTGTAAACAGCAGACAAAACGATTCCCACTCAAGGTCCACTTATTTGCTTGTTCGGGAGCTTTCGACCAGAACAAGCAACATTTTGTCAAATGCAGAGAAGCATTTAATCCTGTGGCATGTACAGCTTTTATTACTCCGTGAGACAAATTGACCAGCTTGATTGTGAATTTCTAAATTTAGATATTTTTTTAATTAATGATGTAATAAAGATATGCACAAAAGTTACCACATAATTGAGCAAGAGATTTTAGAACCAGACGATAATGACTACACTCTTTCTGTTCATTCAGACTTTTTGCCACTAGAGGTAGACAGAGACTCACACAATCAGTTAACACTGCGAGACTGGAGGCATTTGTTGGGGTCAGATCAGATGTGTGTGAGTTTTTTTGTGTGTGTGTGAAAGTTTGAGGGTGCGCAGTCCGTGCACATTCTCAGGCGGGCTTGGTGGTTGACTCTCAGGATTAAAATAGCTCAGAATTTGGTCCAGTCACATGTGGTCGTCCTTACTAGTTTGGGAAGATAAAGTAAGAGAGGCAGCTGAAAATAACCGCAGATGTTCTTTCAATGGCACACATAACAATCAGACAGATGTTAAGCTTCTAAAGGTCATAGTTGTTGGTCGTTGGAAAGGGATCTGCTTGAGATCATAAACTGTATATAAGGATGGACGACGCGTCTCCACTTCCTCCCAATGTACAGAAATGGAGCCAAAATATCCCGAATACAGGAGCTGCCGTCTTGAGATTTTGACGTCATTTGGAGCCAGAGTCTGCGCAGTAGTGATCGGGCGATGGAGTTGCGGTATCGAGGTCACCCGCCAGAACCAATCGCGAACCGAACACGGCCCATCTTGTCAGCCAGAGAGAATCACAGCTGCCAATCATGACATCTCACCCCCTTCTTATAGCATCAAATAACTAATTAAAACCAAACTTAGCAGAAATCCTGAACACTTGAACATACATCAGTGTGATAAGAACTAAGAATAAAATTACAGAAACGTGACAATTTGACGTGTGGGGGGGAGGGGGCTATGTGACCAACACTGCAACCAGCCACCAGGGGGCGGTCGAGGTGTTTTGGCTTCACTTTTGGGGAGCTGTCATGTCCTCCATCTTTGAGATAGGCCTATGTGAGTACATCATCAACACTTCTATCTGTTACAGGTATTGCATCTGCTAAATGATATCTAATCTTTGTTTATTTATAAGCAGTGCAACCCTTCATATGCTTATAGTGTTGACATAGGTATGTGTCCAGCAGCTAGCATCACCTGTCACACTGTGTCAGATAGGACAACCAAAAATATCAACAGTGTGTGATGTGATTTCTCTGGCTTAAAGTGGCAGTAAGCAGTATATTTTTGGCATAATTTGGCTAAAATTCCATAATAACCTTTCAGCATATTGTAATTCAAGTGTTCTGAGGGTAAACCAGACTTCTGCACCTCCTCATGGCTCTGTTTTCAGGCTTTAAAAAATCTAGCCTGTGACGGGAGACTTTGACCAATCACAGGTCATTTCAGAGAGAGAGCGTTCCTATTGGCTGTTCTCCGGTCATGTGGGCGGTGCTTGGCATTCTCTGAAGAGATCTCAACATGGCTGCCGAGTCACAAACTTTCTAATTTTACAGCTAAACAGTACACTACAAGATGATTCTGAAAACTTTTGAGGCGAGAAATAGACATTAACATAACATAATATTGATTCATATTTGATCAGCGTTGCCTAATTTGACCGGACGGCTCTCATAGATGGCAGCGGGACAGCAGATCCCAGGTCAGCTTTGACTGTTTGTTTTCCTCCGGTCTGTGAAATCTTGCAGATGCCGTTAGGAACACCAGAGGACACCGGTTTCATGTACTACTGTCAGGATATAGTGATATAGTGTTTTTTAATCATATTTGCTCCAATCTCGCCTACTTCAGCTTTAAATACTTTGCATGTGACCAGTTGCTAAAGCCTTGTTTAATTTCCACATAAGTCCATTATTCTCTCATATATAAAAAGATAAGAAAGAAAATCAAGAAATCCCTGAAGGTTGACTGGAAACCTGAACACTTGCTGCAGCAGTTCATCAGTTTATTGGCCCACCTCAATCAAATATCAGTCCTACAGCTAAGAATCTTGGTATCGTCTTTGATCGGAATATGACTTTTGACCATCATGTCACTAAACTTGTCCAGACCTGCTTCCAGTTAAGAAACATTGCAAAAATCAGATGCATCTTGTCCTCCACGGATCTTGAAATTTTAATTCACACTTTCATATTCTCCCGTCTAGACTATTGTAATTCCCTCTACACCTGCCTCAGTCAATCTGCTTTAAATCGCCTACAGGTGGTTCAAAATGCAGCGGCCAGGCTATTAACCAGAACTAGCCGTCGGTCTCACATCACCCCTGTTCTGGCATCCCTCCATTGGCTCCCTGTAAAATTCAGAATCAACTTTAAGATCTTGCTAATTACATTTAAGGCACTGCATGACCTCGCCCCCAGTTACATTGCTGATTTCCTTGTTCCACATTCGACCTGTCGAACACTTCGATCCTCTAATCTCGGCCTTTTATCGATCCTCCGCTCAAACTGCAAAACAAAAGGTGATCGGGCCTTTTCTGTCTTAGCCCCGACTCTCTGGAATCACCTCCTCCTTAATCTATTAGAGCTGCTGAATCTCTGGACTGTTTTAAGCGGCTTCTAAAAACCCATCTCTATAGGCAAGCCTTTCTATAGACCTCATCCACATGTGTGTTTGTTTGTGTTTTATCTGTTTCTTAATGTTTCTGTGTGTCATATTGTAATTTTTTTCATAGTTTGATGTTTTTTTCTTGTGTGAAGCACTTTGTAACGGTGTGCTTTAAAAGGTGCTATATAAATAAAACTTTACTTACTTACTTACTACAGCCATCATTTTTATGTGGACTTAAAAATAGATAGTCTCAATGCATTTCGTTAAAGAACTACATGTCCCATGATGCCTCGCTTTCAAGATGACCAAATGGAACACAGAGCGGAGCAGCCGTTGAGGAGGTTGTGACAGCTGAGCTTCAAGTTTGCTGAGAGAAGAAACTTCAGCGCCGACTAACGACCTGAACGCGACTGATATAAACATGTAAGTTCAATCTGTTCCCCCTGTCTGTACCGCTTACTGTCAGTTCTACAGTTGACATGTCGGAGTATGTTTCTTAGACTGTCCTAACTTGGTGAGAGGAACTTTCCATATAACCGCTGCAGGGTGGAGGTGTTGATGTTAACGGTTGAAGTTGTTCCGTTATTAATATCTTTATAACACTTAACGCTGACTAACATTTAACCTTTGTGACACTTTGTGGACAGACGGGAAGAAGCGGTGCTAATAAGGTATATCTGTAGCTAAGCTAGCTAACTTATGTCTTTGCTAATTAACCTGTGTTCTCTCATAATGATAGCTGTTAACTCTGGTCAACTCTCAGCCCCTTGTGACGTCATGAGGTTTAAACTGTTACTTTACAGCACAATGTTAAACACAGTCACTTTTATCAGTAACCATTAACCTGTTAGAGTAAAAAACATTAACCTGTTAGAGTAAAAACCATTAACCTGTTAGTGTAAAAACCATTAACCTGTTAGTGTAAAAACCATTAACCTGTTAGAGTTAAAACCATTAACCTGTTAGAGTAAAAAACATTAACCTGTTAGTGTAAAAACCATTCACCTGTTAGAGTAAAAACCATTCACCTGTTAGAGTAAAAACCATTAACCTGTTAGAGTAAAAAACATTAACCTGTTAGTGTAAAAACCATTAACCTGTTAGAGTTAAAACCATTAACCTGTTAGAGTAAAAAACATTAACCTGTTAGTGTAAAAACCATTCACCTGTTAGAGTAAAAACCATTCACCTGTTAGAGTAAAAACCATTAACCTGTTAGAGTAAAAAACATTAACCTGTTAGTGTAAAAACCATTAACCTGTTAGAGTAAAAACCATTAACCTGTTAGAGTAAAAAACATTAACCTGTTAGAGTAAAAACCATTAACTTGTTAGTGTAAAAACCATTCACCTGTTAGAGTAAAAACCATTCACCTGTTAGAGTAAAAACCATTCACCTGTTAGAGTAAAAACCATTAACCTGTTAGAGTAAAAAACATTAACCTGTTAGTGTAAAAACCATTAACCTGTTAGAGTTAAAACCATTAACCTGTTAGAGTTAAAACCATTAACCTGTTAGAGTAAAAACCATTAACCTGTTAGAGTAAAAAACATTAACCTGTTAGAGTAAAAAACATTAACCTGTTAGTGTAAAAACCATTAACCTGTTAGAGTAAAAACCATTAACCTGTTAGAGTAAAAACCATTCACCTGTTAGAGTAAAAACCATTAACCTGTTAGAGTAAAAAACATTAACCTGTTAGTGTAAAAACCATTAACCTGTTAGAGTAAAAACCATTAACCTGTTAGAGTTAAAACCATTAACCTGTTAGAGTTAAAACCATTAACCTGTTAGAGTAAAAACCATTAACCTGTTAGAGTAAAAAACATTAACCTGTTAGAGTAAAAACTATTAACCTGTTAGAGTAAAAACTATTAACCTGTTAGTGTAAAAACCATTAACCTGTTAGAGTAAAAACCATTAACCTGTTAGAGTAAAAAACATTCACCTGTTAGAGTTTAACTGTTAGAGTAAAAACTATTAACATGTTAGAGTAAAAACCATTAACCTGTTAGAGTTAAAACCATTAACATGTTAGAGTAAAAACCATGAACCTGTTAGAGTTAAAACCATTAACATGTTAGAGTAAAAACCATGAACCTGTTAGAGTAAAAACCATTAACATGTTAGAGTAAAAACCATGAACCTGATAGAGTTAAAACCATTAACCTGTTAGAGTAAAAACCATTAACCTGTTAGTGTAAAAACCATTAACCTGTTAGTGTAAAAAACATTAACCTGTTAGTGTAAAAACCATTAACCTGTTAGAGTAAAAACCATTAACCTGTTAGTGTAAAAACCATTAACCTGTTAGAGTAAAAACCATTAACCTGTTAGAGTAAAAACCATTAACCTGTTAGAGTAAAAACCATTCACCTGTTAGAGTAAAAACCATTCACCTGTTAGAGTAAAAACCATTAACCTGTTAGAGTAAAAACCATTCACCTGTTAGAGTAAAAACCATTAACCTGTTAGAGTAAAAACCATGAACCTGTTAGAGTAAAAACCATTAACCTGTTAGAGTAAAACCCATTAACCTGTTAGAGTAAAAACCATTAACATGTTAGAGTAAAAAACATTAACCTGTTAGAGTAAAAACCATTAACCTGTTAGAGTTTAACTGTTAGCGTAAAAACTATTAACCTGTTAGAGTTTAACTGTTAGAGTAAAAACTATTAACATGTTAGAGTAAAAACCTGTTAGAGTAAAAACCATTAACCTGTTAGAGTTTAACTGTTAGCGTAAAAACTATTAACCTGTTAGAGTTCAACTGTTAGAGTAAAAACTATTAACATGTTAGAGTAAAAACCATTAACCTGTTAGAGTTCAAACCATTAGCCTGTTAGAGTAAAAACCATTAACCTGTTAGAGTAAAAACCTGTTAGAGTAAAAACCTGTTAGCGTAAAAACTATTAACCTGTTAGAGTTAAAACCATAAGCCTGTTAGAGTAAAAAAACATTAACCTGTTAGAGTAAAAACTATTAACCTGTTAGAGTAAAAAACATTAACCTGTTAGAGTAAAAATTGCATAATAATAGCACAAGTTGTGCTACAGACACAGTATTTGATACATACTGTTTAATACCCAGTTATATTAATAACTAAAAAAAAAAGAATTCAGTGCACTTTAAAAATGTTAAATGTTTTGATGCTGTTCATTTTAACAGTGCTCTTTCAAATGAATATCTTTAATATTTGTTCTATTATATATGAAAAGTTGTGTGATAGTTATGGGACACACAACCAAAGAGAGACAGATTCATTATTCTTTTCCCTAAGGCTGTTACATGAAAGGTAATCATGTGCTCCTTACGTCATACAGTATCTAATACCTAGAGCTCATTTTGTGTTAGCAATCTTTTCCATTCAGCTTTAGTGATGCCAGTTGATTAAACTGTTAGAGTAAAAACATCGCTTTTCATCTTTGACCTCTCCTGCGTGAAAGCACTCCAGTACTAACCTGGTGGTTAAAAGAAGTAATCCCCTCCTTGCATAGTAACAATGACCTCTCTTTACCTTTAGTTTCACTGTAGTCACACAGCAAGAGACTCACAGAAGGTGCACCCTCCTATACACATATACACCGGTGGGAAATGAATGGCACCTTTGTGTGTAAGCTGTCCCATTATTCACTGTGTATTCAACACAACTGGCATCACTGAAGCTGAATGCAAAAGATTGCTAACACAAAATGAGCTCTAGGTATTAGATACTGTATGACGTAAGGAGCACATGATTACCCTTCATGTAACAGCCAAGGGGAAAAGAATAAGGAATCTGTCTCTCTTTGGTTGTGTGTCTCATAACCATCACACAACTTTTCATTTATAATAGAACAAATATTAAAGATATTCGTTTGAAAGAGCACTGTTAAAATGAACAGCATCAAAACATTAAACATTTTTAAAGTGATCTGAATTATTTTTTTTTAGTTATTAATATAACTGGGTATTAAACAGTATGTATCAAATACTGTGTCTGTAGCACAACTTATGCTTTTATTATGCAGTTTCTGCATTTAAATCATACCTGTGCTAATATATTTAAGGAAGTTATTGCTTGTCTGCTTCAGTTCAGACAAGTTTGGCTTCTCTTTTTAATGAAAATGAAATTAAATGTTGTTGAAAAACGTGTTTATGTTCCTCAAGATACAAAGTTATAGATAAAAAAAACTAATTATGAATTTGGCTCCAAAAAGCAGATATCATGTAGCCACTTATCCAAAAATGTTTTTAAGACCCTCTAATATTGCTTGAACACGAACAATGCGATGCAGAATGGAAATTTCATTTCAGTTCTTGACTTTTTTACTTCTTTGCTCAGGATTTCCACAAGCACTGTTCATGATTGTAATCTTTCGGTGTGTCCTTACAACATTTGGAACAAAGCCCGGAATCCCGGAAGAGTGGAAGATCCAGAAGAAACTACAATGCCCTTTTTTGGTAAATATGCAATCCTTAAATAAGACTCGCCTAAAGTGTGAAATATAAGCAATCAGACCAGAATCTATCTCAAATGTCAGTTGTTCAGTTTTTAAATGTTTGGAAATGAAATTGCCCTACTTCAGTATGATGTTGCTCAGAGCATATGAGAAGAAAGTCAAGTAGCATAAATAGTACTGGTCTTTGTTTTGTGATCATGTCTTTCCAGTATACTTGTTTTTGTTGTTATAACTGAATTAGAGTGTGAGTTTTGTCCCCAGTATTATGTTAAGCCAGATTTAACAAACAGTGGCGGCCTCTGTGAGCTTCATGTTAAACTGTACACACCACCACTGACGTTATCTATGAGTTACAGTGTTTTCAATACTCCCTCAGGATGTAGCCTAATCTTGTTGTGAAGATAAATCCCAGATAAGTATAAACGGGCAAGATAAATTCAGGACCAAATGATGTCAAGGTAGACATTATGTTGAATTAGTTAAACAGAAGAAACATACATTTATAAAGAGGGTAAGACATCCACAGGCCTTTGTAACAAAATAGCACAGTTTTGTTCAGTTTTAGATAGCTATTAACTAATCACTGATTACTGTCTGTAAATCAGTGACCATTAGTGCACTGCTGGTGGAAACAGACTTGGCATTGTTGCTGTGATAAAGGCTGAACTATAGACGATGTAAATCTAATTTGGATAGTACAGTAGAAAACAGAGCCTGAAGCTTTACAGTGTTTCGCTGATGCAAAATGACTGTCCATGAGGAAGCGGGACATCCTGACCAGCTGCTCTAGTACAATAACCTGAACAATTGCTGTCTCACACACCTCTTGTTCTTCTTTCAAGTTAAGCTTGTGTCTGCTCATTGTTTCCCTGGCACACACTATAATAAACCAGCACGCCTTTTCCCTATATGTCCCTCCTCCTCCTCCTCTCTTGTTCCTCCTTACGGCCCCACCTCCACCCCGCCTCACTGTTGCTTTCTCTCTCCTGACAGGACACACTCAGGACAGGACAGAAGCCGGCCGGTAAAGCAGCCCAGAGAGCATTTCATTTGATGGACACATACTAACTAAAGGAGACGATACCCTACATACACAGAACATCGCATGCTAAGATAACTACTGCAGCAGCACAGTAAGTCAGTTTCACTTCTTTAATTTAATTCTATGGCTTGCTGGCTTGTCCAGTGTTATTAGCATTTGAGCTAATGTCTGTTGCTGTACTCAGTCTGTGTTGATCAGCCTTGATCCAGTACAGATGTTTGTTTTTCTCATGACTGAACTAAATAAAAGGAGGTTTCGTCTGCCTAATTGTGCCACTTTGTGCGCAAAGAAGAGAGAATTTATGAGGGATTTACTGCCATATGCTATTTAAGTCTGATGATCATTTTGCCTTAGTTGAGTCAGTCACCGCGATTTTTTTAATTTAGCTTCAGGCTTGTCTCTTTGTACTTTTGAACCAACCCTGCTGATTAGATGTCCCGAGGTAATTTCATTTTCTGCTCTGATTATGTGTTTGTCTCTGAACTGTCAGTTGTGACAAAGAGAGAGAGGCTTCCCTTTTTTAGATGTCTGATGTTCTTTTATGTTTAGCTGTTTCTCATCACAACACATAACAATGCCTTTAATCAATCTGAGTAGTTGTGACTGATAACAGACGCTGGCATTCATGGTTGGACATGTTGACCTCATGCTGTAACTGTCATTACAGCTGACAGTTTTTTCTGTTTGTTTAATTTGATCCATTACCAGAGGAGGCTAACAGTTTAAGAAGAGAAAAATTAATGTGGCATGAAATGTGTACTGGGTAAATACACATTTTTCCCATTTAGTAGGTATGAGTAAATCTGACCTTTTTAAAGTCGAGCGCAGAAATGTTAGGCCTTGTGTTAGGGATGAACAGTAACCTGCAATACAGCTCAGAAACAGTTAAATCTAGTGTAACCTTGAGGTAGTTAATGTTATGTGTGGATTGACCTCCTTTTTCCCCCAGATTTCAGTTACATATTCAACTCTGGGTTGTGGCATCTCTTATGAGAAGTGCTCAAACTCAGGGAACTTTGCTGCTGAGGTTGAATACAAAGTTTTCTTAAAAATTAAAAGGACAACCAGATGTATTTTAAGATGATAAACTTATTTGAGGTGGATTTAAATAGGGCTCTAGACAGTGGTGGAATGGTACAGTACATTTAACAAGTACATTTACTCAAGAACTGTACTTAAGTATAATTTTGGGGTACTTTATTTGAGTATTTTCATTTTATGCTACTTTATACTTCTACTCCACCACATCTCAGAGGTAAATATTGTACTTTTTACTCCACTACTTGTATTTAGCAGCTTTAGTTACAAGTTACTTTGCAGATTTAGATTATTAATACAAAATAATTATCAAACTATGATGTATTATTATAGATTGAGCTACATAGCAGCCTGGGACGATACACCTATCTCCCGATTCGATACTATCACATTACTACGTCACGTGCCGATTCGATATGTATTGCGATTTTAAGTATTGCGATTCTACAAGTATTGCGATTCGATATTACGATTTATCACGATTTTTGTTAACTTTTTTAACACTATACCATGGGAATAAGTTGAATCATACACTTCTTTGGACTTTTACTTTGGAAAATATCTAAATTGATACAGTAAAAATGTTTGATCTTCAGTATGTATGTAGTCTGAGATGTCATGAAGTCAAATATATCAGTCATCGATTTTTTTTCCCACCCCTACATAGCAGTATATAAAGTAATTAAAATGAGCTCCACCTTTACGAGCTGCAACATTAAAGTGCTGAACACATTAATGCTTCAATAATTATAATCCAATATTATTCTGAAATGGGCCATTCTGCATAATGAGTACCTTTACTTTTGGTACTGTAAGTATATTTTGATGTTAATACTGTTGTACTTTTACTTGAGTACAATTTTGAATGCAGGACTTTTACTTGGAACTGAGTATTTTTATATTGTAGTATTGCTACTTTTACTTAAGTAAAAGATCTGAGTACTTCTTCCACCTAAAGTCTACTGCCCCTGTCTGGCATAATCTGTCGTTATAGCAACATACAATAACACTCTTTCAACTCAAAATATTTTTTGCCGTCCGACTGGGGACACCTAAGGGCTTTTGATAGTGCTAATGGAAATTTGCAGAATGGAATCATTATTTCGACCTTGTCTCTTGATCTGCTAATCACATGTCCATTATAAAGGTTACAGCAGTTAGAAGGCAAACTCAGCAGGCTGGCTCTCAAAATCTTTAACTTTGAGTCTGACAAGTTGTTATTCCTGCCCAAATCTCAAAGATCTACAGAGTGAGTAAGTCGGAATATGGGTCTGAAGTTTTGCGTGTCCCTTACAGCTCCTGGAGCAGATTTAAGGGACCGCATGTAGAGTGAACAGAGCAGATTGCCCTTTAGAGAGTGACTAATTGGTATTTGGGTTTTTGTAACCACTTTTCTTTTCATGTGGAGTTGCTGTCCAGATATAGCTCTCCCAGTTGTCAGGGTGACATTCTCGCTCATGTTAAGGTCCTCTGTACACCGGCCTCTTGTTAGTTTCCCGTGCTCTTTTCCTCCTGTTGCTCTATTTAATCTCTATGTCTGATACTGTCTAGCTGTTAAACTGTCTTTCTCATTTGTTCTCGGCCCACTCATCTGAACACCATACTCTTTCCTAGTCCTGTAATTAGTCGATTAATCACACGCAAATTTGATTGTCATTTATCACACAAAAATGCCAAACATTCACTGGTACCAGCTTCTCAAGTGTGAGGCTTTGTTGCTTTTCATATTATTGTAAACTAAATAAATCTGTGGGTTTTTCACTGTTTTCTATGATTCTGTAGATTAGATGACTAATCAATGAATTTAAAAACATGATAAACAGATTCATCAGTATTTAAAATAATCACTAGTTGCACGCAGCCCTACTCTTTCCTGTCATTCTCCAGGTTTTCATCGAAGGAGCCGCCTCCTCTCTATCAGTCCATTTCCCAAGCTGCTCCAACTCTCTTTAATGTGGCAAACTTCAATATTTGTTTTGCATCAGGCAGGCATCATATCCTGTCTTTTGTCATGATGTAGACTCATAAAGGTGTTTGCATTGTGCTGACCTCAGCCTGATATGTATACAAAAGATGTTATTAATAGTATAACAGATATCATTTTACAACATATCTGTGTTGTATGAAAGTGATCCGTATGAGATGACACAAGGCTGGCAAACTTCCATTTCTCCACTGTTGCCTCACTCACCTTTTATGGTTAATATCACAGAATGAATAATAAAGGTGTCCTATTGTGAAAACTTGGCAAAGAACGTGTGAGTCTTTAATGGTTAACCAAACAATTCTCCTAATTCAACTCTATGGAGGAGTCTGCTGCTTCAGATCATTTACAACAGTTATTTTCTTTTACGGTGATGACTATACGGGGGTGGGGAGGCTCAGCTTTTCTTAGATACAAGTAGGGGGGGCTTCGAGGAAAATAGGAAAAATGGGAACCAGTGATTTACAATAATGAGTACATGATGTCATTCATGGGATTATAATTGTTGTGGCTGTGTCTAGCTGGTTAGTGTTAATATGGAAAATGAAGTTGGGGTTATGACTATATTATAGACTGACGGATGCAGGACTTTTAATGTTCTGGGACAATTTACAGATGAAAAACAAACTTGTCACTACCCTTTGCTGGACAAACTATAGAGTGGTGACACAGTGTTGAAACGGTCTTTGTCATTTCTGTACTTCAATTTCTTGTAATTTATAGTCTGACATATATGCTGATACGATATATCTGCAATGAGCTAACGTCGGACGATTTATCGGCCGGGTTCTAGTTAAGGCTAAATCTCACTGGACTTAAGCTGAACGTTTTAAATAGATTCACAGTTGGTTGATTTAATACATTATATACAACATTATTTTAGGGCTGTCAATCGATTAAAATATTTAACCGCGATTCATTGCATGATTGTCCATAGTTAATCGTGATTAATCAAACATTTTTTATCTGTTCAAAATGTACCTTAAAGGGAGATTTGTCAAGTATTTAATACTCTTATCAACATGGGAGTGGGCAAATATGCATGCTTTATGCAAATGTATGTATATATTTATTATTGGAAATCCATTAACAACACAAAATAATGACAAATATTGTCCAGAAACCCTCACAGGTACTGCATTTAGCATAAAAAAATATGCTCAAATTATAACATGGCAAACTGCAGCCCAACAGGCAAAAAACAGCTGTCAGTGTGCTGACTTGACTATGACTTGCCCCAAACTGCATGTGATTATCATAAAGTGGGCATGTCTGTAAAGGGGAGACTCGTGGCTACCCATAGAACCCATTTTCATTCACATATCTTGACGTCAGAGGTCAAGGGACCCCTTTGAAAATGGCCATACCAGTTTTTCCTCGTCTAAATTTAGTACAAGTTTGAAGCATTATTTAGCCTCCTTCGAATACAATGGATTCCTTAGGTTTTCTAGCTTCATATGATACCAGTATCTTCAATCTAGCTTTAAAACTGAGCCCGCTACAACCTCCGAACGATGGATTACGTTAAAGAAATTTGTGGTGTTCAAACAAATTTTTGTTAACGCGTTATTATTGCGTTAACTTGGACAGCTCTACATTATTTATCTCTGAACTATTTGTGGCTACGTGGTTATTTGATCATATAATGTGTGTGTGATGATCACTACTAAAACGATATAACAATATTTTATTAACATCTAAAGTTTGCTGCCCAGTATGAAGTCAGTTTGATGACATACTGTACAGAGCTATTAATTCAGTATGTTTTGCTTTCTACTTGTTTGCCTGCCTTGTGTGGATTAAAATAGAATAAAGGATCAATGTAACAGTAACGTGAGCAGCAGAATATTGCCCCAGTTGGCATCACGGATAGACATGCATTACTTGTTAAACATCATATTGCAGTTTGATTGCGCCATAAAGAGTGTGTGTGTGCAAAGAGGTTGCTCATATAGTGAGTTGTTTGTGGTCTTAATGGTGTGCTCAGATCGTGAACTGAAACACGTCCGCTTCTCTTTGGACTTTAACATACTGCAGACGGACGCACTGTTGGTTCATGTTATCCTCTGCGCTTGACTGGTTAAAGTTTTGATGATTTTTTTATCACGCTAGCTTTGTCACACAGTATTGTAAGATGGTTACCATGTATACTATGACATGAGACATTTTTCAGAAGTAGTTTATGCTGAATAGTGCAGTAAGGCAGAATATCTCAAAGCATAGAGCCTCATAGCAAAGCCTCTAAAACTCTCTGACATCTAATCATTAAATGACTGCAGTTATCTACACCATGTGTGCATTATTCCCTAGTGTCCTA
Organism: Sebastes umbrosus; assembly: GCF_015220745.1. Lineage (NCBI taxonomy): Eukaryota > Metazoa > Chordata > Actinopteri > Perciformes > Sebastidae > Sebastes > Sebastes umbrosus. The sequence continues at coordinate 29,347,504 of NC_051271.1, read as the reverse complement.
CTGTATGTAGTAGTGGGGTGCATGCTGGATTTAAGTGAGTTTACTTGCACTCTAAGGGATTTAAATCACTTTAAGCAGGCTTTAGTTACTGTTACAAATGTTCTTAAAGATTTTTAAGAAGTAAACAAAGTCAAAGGCAGTCTCATGTTCTAGTCTTTCAACTCTCCTGTTATATTAATAACCTTGGAGAACAGATGTAGACTCCCTGTGGTCCCTCTTGGTTTTGTCAATATTATTATTTTTATTAGGGGCGAGTCAGCAGCTCGCTGCCGGTCCCTCTTGTTTTTGTCAATATTCTTCTTCTTCTTCTTCCTAGGAAATCTGCCTTCCCATACATGAAAGTAAACCAAACTTTGCACATAGGTCCAGTCCTATGCCAAACTTTGTCAACTGGCTTTGTGGGCTAATAGTCTTGATGGTGCATCAAAACGTTTTAGTGTAAAGCGTACTGTACACAGCTACTGCAAAGTCTCGCTAAATATAACTCCAATGTTCATGAAAATAAATTACACAATTTTGAGGTCATGGTAGATGCAGTATGATAGATTTCAGAATTTTATCTTAAAAACTGCATTTTTTACAGCATTTTGAATTCTATCCTCATAAACCATTGCAGTCAGTGGAAATAGAGTATCTTTAAATATCAGTTATGGAGCAATCAATCTTTGTCAAAATACATTTTCAGATATCTCTATGTTGTCTAGATGACGTACGGAAATTCTCATAATTTTGTCTTGATAACTGAATTTTTGACACTAGTTTGAAATCCGCCTTTACATGCAACCCTGGCGATTGCTTCAGTCATAGTGAGAAGTAGCAGTTTCTCACTCGGCAGTAAGCTCAACTTGCTCTTGGTGTCTAAAGGCCCAGACACATCGTCGGCCTGGTGTTTTTGGCTCTAGTCTGCCCTTGTTGGAGGCTTTTTGACCGATTCAGCATGTTCAGTCGGCGGCGAAGCTCGTCGTTGAGAGAAATCACTCTGATTGGCTGTTCATCTTAAGCAAATCCGTGCACAAGAAGAGAAACGGAAGTGAGGAAAGCACTCTAATACACGGATATTTTTGCCATCTGGAGTGAAGCTAAGTGGTGAGGGAAAGTGGTATGAAAATGTTCGGCAAACGCTGCTTTATTTCATGTACATATCATAACAATGGGTTGTATATCCGCTGCCTCGGTCTTCCCATTTCCCTTTTTAAATGATGAATACAAACTACAGCTACCTGCTGATAGGGAGAGTTATTTCTTCTCATGCAAGCACAAAACGTACGTGGTAGTTGGTCGTTGGGTGTACTCTTTGCACCCTGCCTTCAGCCCTTTCAGTGTAGGTGTCCTCTCTCCGTCCCCCTCCTCCTTCCATCTCTCTTTCACTCCTGTGTGCCTCTGCTCACGTACACAACCTCCTGGAAGGGCATTGTTTGCACAGAGTACCAACATAGAGCTTTTCAAACACCCTTTACCTCCGTTGAGTTCAGCTCAGGTCCAGTCCAGGCTCCAAGGTCAAAGGCAGGATACAGTTTCAGTTCACACGTGACTTAAAACCAGTACCATAAAACATCAGCCTTTCTTACTGTAGTTAATTTAGTTATTATTTTATTATTAATGCCACATTAACTCTGCTTACAGTTCACTTTCAGAATCCCCTGATGGCATTTTAAGTTTGTATTGGCCAGTTATTCTGTTGCTGTTTTCTGAACACAGAGGTCGGTGCACTAATCTTCTCTGCAGCTCCATTATGTTCCGTATGAATGAAGCCCTAGCTGATTACTCAGCTTCTCTCTGGCATCCTGCCCAGCACAGTAAAAAGATGAGAATACAAAGGAGGGAGAGATGGCCAATAACCATGTCCCCTAGTGTCACCCCTAAGTGGCCGACAGGGTCTCGCTCGACTGCACGGTTAACAAACCAACAGTGTGTTTCACTCACTGCTAAATTGGAACTGACACAGCGTTCATGTGAAAAGCTTGGACATGCCCGTTTTCTTTCTCTCTACATGAATACATACTGTCACTTTTGTTTTGTGTGCATGTGAAATTAAGATATTTTTATACCAACAGAGTAAATTAATGTTATTCTGTTGTGGGTAAATGAGAACCTTTACTCTCCTCACACCAGACATACTGTGTAGATTTACTATCAAAAATGGTCGGTGTGATTGGGGTGAATATAAAAGCTGAAGTGTGTGCAGGTGGCGTGACTCCTCTTACATCTATAAGAGAGGGAGAGGATTGATGGGGAAGTGCTGGCCACAAGCCAAAACACTCAGCTGATTGGATGGAGAATTGGGAATAGACCAACAAGGATGAAGGGAAATAAAGGGCTTCTGGTGGTGATAGTGATACTAGTGCTGGGGGGGTCAGCTCAATTCAAGTGTAACCAGATGGGTGTGTTATCATGTGTGTACACAGCTGCAGTCTTCAGCTGTGTGTGTCATGTGCGTATGACTCGCCCTGTACTTAACACGATAGGCTAGTAGCTGTTGCTTTAATTGGGCCTAACCATTTGCCCTCTAGCCAGCATGTTTTATTGACTGCAATAACTGGGTCGAGGTATCAAGTGTCCTTTTGTTAACAGCCTGGGTAAATGAAGCCACTATGTGACTTGAATTTATGAGATGAGCATTATTCTAACATTAATACGCAGCTTTTTGAACTGTATGAGAGTATTTTTGATATAAAATCTGTCAGAGTCATTACATGCTGCAAGACATGCAGTTTAACATCTTTGTCATGAAAATATTTCTGTGTATTTTGACTTTCTTATGATCACTTCCATACACACAACATTATGTTTTTATGCTTGTAGTGTGTATATTACCACTTTCATGGTTGCCTTTATAGTATGAAAATATGGTGCTGTGCCGTCAGATATTATTATATAAACCAGAGCTAAATCCATCCAAAGTTTCCATTTTCTTTAACCTCTTCCACCCCTTGAGGGCGCCGGCGCCCTTGGCCGACTTTACTTTCTTCGGAGGTTGAAGCAGGCTCAGTTCTAGAGCTAGTGAAGGTGCTTGTATCATATGAAACTAGAAAACCTAAGGAATCTATATCATGCTAGCATGTCGGGAAGAACGCTACAAAGTTACGCTACATTTTGCAGAGGAAAAACTGGCATGGCGATTTTGAAAGGGGTCCCTTGACCTCTGACCTCAAGATATGATGATATGTTACATTTGTATGTGTCTTATGATAATCACATGCAGTTTGGGGCAAAAACCATGCAGTTTTATGCATGCACTACAAATGTGTTATTTATTCTAAAAATGGTGTGCTTGGATATTTCTGCACACTGGGGTCCCTAAACAGTCTTGGAATTGCATAATTTGGGTATCAATGTAAAGCTGAGACTCTTGTGGGTTCACCCCATACATTGACCCCATACTTCTATTCTATAATGTTCGTAGCCCTTATACATTTTCTTTAATTAATTAATCAATATATATTTTTTATTTCTTAGCTATGACTAGAACAACTTGAAACACAGTGCTGAGCTGCATCTCAAATTAATCTTACGGTTCCCAGCTTTCAGATGATGTACACCACTTCTATGTGACATACAGTATACTGCTGACCTGCTATCTCCCCCTAAAGACCCCCTGTACCCCCCCTAAAAAAGACAAAAACGGGTCTATGGAAAAGAGGGGGGGAGTGAAAAAGGTTAAAGACAAAACTGCATACATTATACACTCAGGTGCCAGTTTATTAGGCACACCTAGTTAAACCTAATGCAATCTAATAAAACAGTTGTGCAATAAATCCCCCCTTCATGCAGCTTATGGTCATTTTTGAAGGATGTTGTTTGTTGTTGAACTGTATTACATTAGAGAGAGGTGTTTCTGTTATTTAGCCTACCCTCATTGATATAAATTTGTCGTATTAGACTGCATTAGATTTAGCTACAGTACATATAGGTGTACCTTTCAACATAAGACTCTTCTTTTCCAGATGTGTATGTTATTGTGCAATACTTTAATTAGGTGGCACATACATTATATGGCATCTGCTTTATGTCAGAGACCACACTGAATCAGTCACAGATCAGTACATACTGTATGCAATAAGACACAGTCTTCTAGCTGTAGCTACTGGCGTTTCTGTGTGTGATGCATATAGCATGTACTGCCTCATACTGTGTGTCTTTTTAAAAGGGGTGTTACAGTTATGAGCAACCTGATCTGTGTGTAGCTTCAGGCAGGGGTAACTCTATATGTGTGACCCACAACACAGACAAGAGGCCAGGCCCTGTTTTGCTTCTAGTGAAAAGCTATTTGATCAAACAAAAGGTTTGATGCTGGGAGAGTTCAGGTCTTTTGAAAAATGAATGAGACTCAGTTACTACTGACATGATTAGATCTAGCCTATTAGATGCTTTCTTTGCCAGTTACTGTTTTATCACAGATCGATAGTATGTTAGAGTAGGGCTGCACAAATAAATTAAAAAAAGGTTTGAAAAATACAGTATGATCCGCTCCAATTTCCAAATCAGATGAGGCTGCAGTAACTAGTTTGAGAGATGTTATATACTTGTTTTTTGGTCCAATTATGGTTCTATAAAATGTCCATGGTAAAAAAAAAAACTTTCATTACATTCCTACAGAGTAAATGTTAAGCAATGTCAAAGTTCTTCACTTGATTTGTTGCAGGAAAATCTGAAAGATTGAAAACAAACTCACGTCGTCACGCCATATTGCAATCCAGGCATACAGTGCTGTAGATGATTGCAATGTCCGGCAAAATAATTGTAATATTAGTGTCGTGCAGCGCTATATTGGAAACTATAAACCTAAGAAATCCATTAGCACCAATCATGCCATGCCAGCAAGGAGGCCTAATAACGCTCCAAATTTAAGCAAAATTGTCGAGGAAAAACTGGCATGGTCATTGTCAAAGAAGTCCTTTGACCTTTGACCTCAAGACATGTGAATGAAAATGGGTTCTATGGGTACCCACGAGTCTCCCCTTTACAGACATGCCCACTTTATGATAATCACATGCAGTTTGGGGCAAAAACCATGCAGTTATTTGCATGCAGTACAAATGTGTTATTTTCACCCATTCTAGGAATGGCGCAATTGAATATTTCTGCATACTGGGGTCCCTAAACAGTCTTGGAATTACATAAATTGGGTATCACTGTAAAGCTGAGATTCTAGTGGAGTCAATGAGCCCAGTTGTATTCATGTGTGGCGATCATCTTAGTCACCATAGAAGCCATTTCATATAGTGAGACCATTTTTTTAAACTTGACCTCACTGTATAAAATGACCTGAGGTGACCTCTAGGATAATCACAGCCTCATGAAACTTTACAACCACAAACTAGAGACCTAGAGCATTCAGAGGATGGATGACCTTCCTAAGTAGATTGACAATAAGGGGGTTTCTGAGCAGTTTACACAACAGAAGTGCTCATCATCCAATCGCTGAAAAATGCAGTTCTTGCAGAAATCTCCAAATGTCCCAAGTTTTTGATACCAAATCACGGCATGGCTTTTTCTATGGTAGTCCTCAAGGTCTTGGTGTCTTAATGTGGTATTTTGGAGGGATTATTGATCATTTCTTATAAATTTTTGAGTGGTAAAAAATGGTTAAATTTAGCGCCAAATCTGTGTAACAAATGGTATCAACCCAAAAATTGCTGCAACAACTTATGAGACATAAGTGAGCATGGGAATGGCCATCATATACTTCCATCATAATGTTCAAAGCCCCTATACACTTTCACAATTTATTTTGATTAATTAATTAATTTATTCATGTTTATTTCTAATTGATGACTAGAACAACTTGACACACAGTGCTGCGCTGCATCTTAAAATAATCTTCCGGTTCCCAGCTTTCAGATGATGTACACCACTTCTATGTGACATATACTACAATAAAAACAATAAAAAAGTACTGCTCTACCCTCCTGATAACATTTCTGCGCATAGTCCCTGTAAAATTCTAATGTTTCTACTCTCTTTTCTCCCCTCTCTTCCTCTTTGTGTTTTTCTCTCTCCAGTCATTGCCATTCTCAGCCAATCAGAGCCTGATGCCCTGGAAGCCTGTGTCGTTTCCCTAAGCCACCAGGGGGCCTCAGTCCCGCAGCGGGACACCCAGCTGTGGGTTTGCCTTCACCCTGAACCCTCCAGCGCCAGTCAAGCTGTCCCACCCTGCCTCCTCTCCCTCCTCTTCTCCTCCTCCTGCTCCTCTTTCTTCTCCCTCCTGGCTCCCACAGGCCCACCTGGACTCCCAGTCAGCTTTCTCCCTCCATGAGGGGCGGGGGGAGGCGCCGGGGGCCCTGGATGTGGACCCCCAGCCTCTTTATCTCGATTCACCTGTGAACATCGAGGACTTGGAGCAACCACCCTGCCACGATGTGTCAACTTTAACAGGTGAGTCATATCTTTTACATATATCTTTTAAAAAGATAAAATAATGATTGCATTAACTAGCTGTATGAATGAAAACTTCACTCACTCATCAATCTACAAATTACCTATATGTTGATAATACAAAGCACCAAAGGTTAATTCAACTATATTTTGAACAGTGTACACTTATGAGTAAGAAAACAATGTAGGTTCGTAGATTTGTCAGTAGAGGGCAGTGTGCCATTGTAGGTGACATGTCAGCTTCATTGTGGTTGTTAACGTGCTGCTTCCTTTCTCTTTCTGTGTTTTTCTTTCCTCATACATAAACCCATACACTTATTAATCTTTATACAAATGCATACATGTACAAACAAATCCTCCCCACACTCAGACCTTTGTTCAGACCTGCCAGAGTTGGAGATAGTGAGCCTCCTATCAGAGGGTCAGCCCAACTACACTCTTCGAGCAGACAGTGTGTTTGGATACGACAATGACGACTGGCTGCACACCCCTCTGCTGCCGCCAACAGTCGCTCTGGGACTCACACACGAGCAGATTGAAGAGACGCTCAAGTACTTCTGTGAGTACTGTTTTATGAACACTTCACATACAGTATAGTGTGTAGTGATGGAGTTACCAGTGATAGGCTCTGTGGGCTTAATTGAAATCAAGCCCCACTTCATGTTCCCCAAATGACCCTTTGACCTTTGATATGAAATATTTTGGGGTGGGCGGTGTGTTGTGTTAAAGTCTGGAGAGGGGTAACAGAAAATGATTAGACCTCATTGTAGGGCATTTTCTTGCAGTGCTTTCATACATACATTGGTTTCTTTTTGCCGTTCATACTGGGCAGGGACGGCTTTAACCCTTTTGGTGCCCTAGGCGAAATTCGGATTTGGAGCCCCCCTCCTTCAAACAAGACAACTTTGTGCAGTTTTTCATTCAGTGTCGTTCACATTTATGCTCTTGAAATGAGACTAACCTTTTACGTAGTCAAAGTATATATTATAAATAAATAAAAATATTTTCTGTTTGCAGAGAACATTTTTGCAAGTTATACTGCAGGTTTAACATAATTATTAACAAAGACAGACAGTCCTAGTGATGGCAAATCTTTTTTTTGCTTCAATAAGATGTATTGAAAAGGTGCTATATTCAATATTCTTTGTTAATACTGTTTAAGTATTTAATTCACTGTAAAGTGTATGAGCCTTATAGAAGCAAATGTGCAAAAATGAAAACATAGAAGACTAGCATGTAGAACTAAAATCTTCCAAGTCTCTGGTTTTGACATCTGTCCGTCTAGCGATCTTACGTCCTGACCCATACTCTGACTGTTGGGATGCACATGGCACGGAATGAATGCTCAATGAATGTGAGCGTGAATGGTTGGTTTGTCTCTGTGATAGTCTGGTGACCTGTCCAGGGTGTACCCCACCTTCGCCAAATGTCAGCTGGAATCGGCTTCAGCCCCCCCACGTCCCTGAATAGGATAATTGGTTACAGATAATGGATGGATGGATGTCCTCTTTTTTCATCACATTGTGTAGTGACTACATTTCTGAACTTGTTTGCTTGATCAGTAGGATAATAATATTTTGCCCAGAAATTAGAATGAACTTAAAGGGACTGTTTGTAAGAATCAGAAATGCTTAACAGCGACACCTGTGGCCGTTAAGTCAACGAATGTCAGCATCAGGTTTGCGCTTGTGCTCGCTGTACATAGACATGAACGAGCATCGCTCAAAACAGTGAGGCGACACACGTCAGCGTAAACCACAATATCACTCTATATTTCACCTGCTTGGCAGTAATGTTAGCTGACCAGACGAAGGTTTCTCCACGAATCACTGCTGATCCTAGTGTTGGCTTTTCCTGATTCAGCCTCCCGACCGCGGTCGGAGGGAACAGGGAACATACCGGCACCCAGTCGGAGACATTAACGTAACTCACTTCAGAGCCCCGTCACTTCACAAGACACGGGAAACCTCTGTTGGTCTGGAGGAGCTGCAGCATTTATTTCTGCACAAACGTCCACTGTAAATTCACTAGATATTCTCAGAGCTACTAACTCTTCTGCAGTGTGTAGTGTGCGTGCATGCACGTGTGGTGGAGCGAGCTGAGTGAAGGCAAGCAGGCAGGCAGGCAGGCAGAGGAGCAGAGGAGCAGAGGAGCAGAGGAGCAGAGTACAGCAGAGACTCCGGCCTTGGAGACCAAAGCTACGGTCTCCCCTGCGACCTCCGACCGCAGCCAACACTGTTTTGCAAGACGGGCTTCACTAGATATAACTTTAGTGCTTCCGTGTAGTTTGTGTTGGAGTCTTGTCTGAACAGCGTAGCCACACGCGAGCGCGCATGGGACACCGACCTGGATTGACTTATACGTGTAAGAAGTTACAAACAGTCCCTTAAGGGTGTGTGAGTGTGTTTGTAGTGACCTGAGTGTGTGATGCCTAATCTCCCCTGCCCTCTCCTCCACATACACTGCCTCATTTGTGAGTCACAGATGTCAAATGTCACCAAGCCAATTAACCTGCCTTGACTTGACTTCTCTAAGCAGTTTCCAATGGATTGCCGCAGACGCCATATCCCAGTGGCCACTCTGACATAATGATGACATTGTTGGCAAGTCAGTTGCTGCAGCAACCCAGACAGGCCAGGGTTTATTATTAGATGCATAAGTTGTCTGGACATGTGGGGTGATGGGAGATTGTGTGCATCCATGCCTTAACAACTGTAAGGTTTGCTTTGCTATGTGCACAAGGAATCTTTTTTCATTGTTTTTATAGTGACTACTTTAAAACACTGATCTGCTCTCAGCTTTAAAATGGAGGGTTGATCAGCGAGTCTTAGACGTTCTGCTCTGTAGTTATTTGAAGTGTATTAAATGTTTAAACTCCCCTTTTAAGGATCCTTTTTAGAAATGCATTATATATAGAGAGCCTCACTTCATAACAATTTGATGCATGATGCAAAGCCAGTAATTTAGTGGTTCGGTCAGCGACGCAACATTCAACACACGTGTATGAATGTGTAAATATCCGCCATATTTACTTTGCAATGATATCTGAAAAGGTAAAGAAACTTTGCTCTGCGGTAAAGCTGCTTTGTAACAGAAACCTGTCCTTGCCCATGTTAATCTCACCCATAATCTATACAGCACATTTTGTTTACTATATTTCCACTACTGCATTGCCATTTCCATTCTTGTTTTTTCAGGAAATAATACGGGCCACTGTGCAGGTGTATTTTAACAGTTTCTCAGGAAAGATCTGCTGAACTAAACTTTATTTCAAGGTACCCGTTACTCTTGATGACCTTGCCTTTATAGTGATAAGGATTTCATGAGATTGCATCCTCTTGATGCTAGATAGGCTGTAGCCAGCTGGTGCCAAGCCACATGCTGCTATCAGGACCAGGAGAGACTTACCTGCTCCATGCAGATTATGCCATGGTGTGCCATGTTGCAGTGTTTGACTCTTTTGGCAGGTGGCATATGGTGTTGTTTCTTTTTTAGTGTTCTTCACTCTAGCTCACTGCTTCCTTCTCTGCACCATCTGTTTGGGTTTTAATTCCCGTCTTGCACTGCGTTTGCGTCCTACCCCTGAGTCTCACTATTGAACCTTGTTTTTGTGAAAACCCTCTGATAAACCCACTGTGCGCTACTTGTTCAGTACCAAACGGCAGGTAGGCAAAGTTAGCAACCAGCTGGTGAACACAGTGGAGCCTTTAGCAGCTGAAGAGCCGGATAACAAGCTGGTGGAGACGACTCCAGATAAATGCTAATGTTGCCCTGTGTCTGCTGGATGTGTAAATAGGCAACTGTTTGCAAAATAATCTGTCATATCAACATTATAAGATGACAATATGTTGTGTTTGCAGTAGGGCTGTCAAAGTTAACGTGATAATAATGCGTTAATGCAAATTTGTTTTAACATCATTCATTTGAAAGGTGAAAATACTAGCATATGAAACTAGAAAAACCTAAGATATCCATTGGTACCAACCATGTCATACTAGCTTGTCGAAAAGGAGGTTAAATAACGCTTCGAACTTAAGCTAAATTTTGGCAAGGAAAAACTGGCATGGCCATTTTCAAAGGGGTCCCTTGACCTCTGACCACAAGATGTGTGAATGAAAATGGGTTCTATGGGTACCCACGAGTCTCCACTTTACGGACATGCCCACTTTATTATAATCACATGCAGTTTGGGGCAAGTCATAGTCAAGTCAGCACACTGACGCACTGACACACTGACAGCTGTTGTTGCCTGTTGGGCTGCAGTTTGCCATGTTATGATTGGAGCATATTTTTTATGCTAAATACAGTACCTGTGAGGGTTTCTGGACAATATTTGTCATTGTTTTCTATTGTTAATTGATTTCCAATAATAAATATATACATACATTTGCATAAAGCAGCATATTTGCCCATTCCCGTGTTGATAAGAGTATTAAATACTTGACAAATCTCCCTTTAAGGTACATTTTGAACAGATAGAAATGTGCAATTAATCACAATTAACTATGGACAATCATGCAATTAATCGCGATTAAATATTTGAATCGATTGACAGCCCTAGTTTGCAGCTTGTTGCGTTGCCCCAAAATGGCCAAGAATTCTATTAATGCAGGTCCTGCAGAATTAGATTTTTTAAGGCTTTGCTGTCACTTTGTCTTCACAATTTCTTCAAAACTTCTCAATTTCAGTAGTCGCACACAGGCAGATTTGTTTATTGAAATGATTGACTGGATAGAGATTGAATAATGTTATTTAGTTATTAAACACATTTTGTCTCACGTAGCATGGGCAACACAGTTTTAAAACCTAATATGATTGTAGTTATGAAGTGAATAAACCTCAAATCACATTTCTTTGGATGACACAAACAGGATTACCAGGAAGCATTTGAGCTAATGTTGTAGTCACACCTAGAATAACATTGTCTGCAGCATGTGTTGCTCTTGTATTGGGGAGTTGGCAGCCTGCGGGTAGAGCGTATCTGATCTTTAATAAGTAATGATTGTTTATACATTAGATCAGAAATACGAGCACTACGTGACTGTCGTGCAGTACTGTATTTTGCTGTGGGTCAAAACAATGTGGCAAATGACCTTTAAGGGTGTTTCCTTGGTCAATTATTGACCAGCGATATCAGCTCTCAGTTTACAGAGACTTGTTTTGTTGACATAGTGCTTATTATATTCTCACATTGAGTTACAGAAGAGGGCTGAGCTGATTTTATCAAGATTTTATTTGAGCTGTACTTTATTGCCTTTGTTTTGTAACAAGCCGATCCCGATTAACTTTACTGTCTTTCAGAGGCTGTAGCAGGTTCAGTGTTAGAGCTACAGTGAAGGTATAGATATCTTATGAATCGTGTCGGGTAGGAGGCTCAGTAACACTCCAAACTTGCGCTAAATTTTGGCGAGGTAAAACTGGCATGGCCATTTTCAAAGGGGTCCCTTGACCTCTGACCTCAAGATATGTGAATTAAAATGGGTTTTATGGGTACCCACGAGTCTCCCCTTTACAGATATGCCCACTTTATGATAATCACATGCAGTTTGGGGCAAGTCATAGTCAAGTCAGCACACTGACACACTGACAGCTGTTGTTGCCTGTCGGGCTTGAGTTTGCCATGTTATGATTTGAGCATATTTTTCATGCTAAATACAGTACCTGTGAGGGTTTCTGGACAATATTTGTTATTGTGCCTATTCTAAAATGATGTGTTTGAATATTTATGCATACCGGGGTTGCTAAACAGTTTTGGAATTGCATAAATTGAGTATGACTGTTGAGACTCTTGTGGAGTCAATGAGCCCAACTGTATTCATGTGTGATGATGTAAGTCCCCATAGTAGCCATTTCATTGTAGTGAGACCATTTTTTACAATTTGATGTCACTGTATAAAATGCTTGTGGTGACCTCTAGGATAATCACAGCCTCATGAAACTTTACAGCCACAAACTAGAGACCTAGAGCATTCAGAGGATGGATGGCTTTCATATGTATATTGACAATAAGGGGGTTTCTGAGCTGTTTCCAGTACAGAAGTGCTCGCCATTCAATTGCCAAAAAAGCAATTCTTGCAGAAGTCTCCAAATGTCAAACATTTTCGATACCAAATCATAGCATGGCTTTTTCTGTGGTGTTCCTCAAGGTCTTGGTGTCTTAATGTGGTATTTTAGAGGGATTATTGATCTTTTTTTTTTATCAACTCTTGAGTGGTAAAATTTTTTTTTAATTTAGCACCAAATCTGTGTATCAAATGGTATCAACCCAAAAATTGCTGCAACAATTTATGAGACATAATAGAGCATGGGAACAGCCATCACATACTTCTATCATAATGTTCTTAGCCATTAAACACTTTTACAATTGATTCTAATTAATTAATTAATTCATGTTTATTTCTGATTTATGACTAGAACAACTTGAAACACAGTGCGGAGCTGCATCTCAAATTCATCTTCATGTTCCCAGCTTTCAGATGATGTACACCACTTCTATGTGACATCTACTGCTGACCTGCCCTCTCCCCCTAAAGACCCCCTGTACCCTCCTAAAAAAGACAAAACAGGTCTATTGTGGGTCTCAGAGGATTAATATTGTTAATGTAAGGTTCATCTCTATGATCCAGGTGATATGATGTCTAGTAAAGGTTGAATCAAAGCAGAGTGTTGATTTTACTGGGAGGTGACTCAAAGACCTTGTCACGTCTTTGCTTATTATTGTGGGCAAAGTACTTGAGACTTTACTTCCTTATAACCTGTTTTCCCTTGTATCATTTATAGTTGTGTTGTTGTTATAGCTCTGGCCTGTCAACTTCAAATGGTTGAACCATTCCTGTAGAGGATGATATGATTTTCCACTTAATCCGTACACATTTCATTTAGATTTGCTGCCCTCGAAGATTTAATTCTGCAAACAATAAATGCTTGCAAAGATGGGAAACCACAGATGGTGAAAGTTGTGTCTCCACTGTCTCTTGCGTGCTGCATTTGACCTGGAAAGAGTCAGTTTGTGCATGAAAAATGAATGAGGAGTTAATATTTGATTGGAAGAAAACTGCTGTGTCTAGGGTAGCAACTGCAAGGGCACGGGATGGACAGAGACAAGACGGTGATGACCGGGTGTAGAATGACTGCGGGTCATCGCAGCACAATGAAGTTGACTGGACAATTCATTGGAAATTAATTTTTTGAATCTTGATTGGAATGAAAATAAACTGAAACACACGTGGTTGCCCTAATAATCTAGGAGAACAGAGCATTTACTTACTATCTGCTCACAGAAGGCAATCCTCTAATCCTCAGAACATATTAATTAGACTTTATTATTGTTATTGATTATTCATATAAGTATCAACTTAAATTAAATAGAACATATTTAAACATATAAAATATATATATATATAAATATAATTAAATATAACACAAAAGGAACCATTATTTTAGTATAGGGAGAGATGATATAATACAAATTACATGTTTTTTTTCTCTCAATAATCCCAGTCAAAACCCATAAAATCTCAGACTGTATTCACTCTATTGCTCCCATCAGACCCCTGTAAAGTGGGTGTGTCTCTGTCTGCACCAGTATTACGCAGAGCCCTCTCTCTATCTGCTATTACGTATGTGCCCAGATCAAGAACAGCCATTGGTGGGGGCGGAAGCTACCATCTCCCTCAAATCCAAAGGGGTGGGTGGGCTTAATGCAGCATCCTTTTAAACTCCATCAGCATCCCCATCCTGGAATATTTTTTCAATTATAGCCAACGATACTCATCTTTTTATACTTGGACAAGGTCATTGTGATCAATGTCATTTTTTGTGGCTCTTGGTGTGGTTTTTTCTTCCTCCTTCATCCCTCCTCCTCTACCTCCCCTCTCTTCTTACCCGGTAGTCCAACGTGGCCAGGTGAACGGAGGCACGCGTGACGACAGATGGCTTTTACAGTCTGAGGGATTATATATTAACGCCGAGCAGCTCAGATTCTCTTGCACACAGAAACACAGGCAGGTGTATACACACACCCACTCCTGTTGCCCAGTGGAGACTGTTTTCCCCAAACCCACAGGCCTGCAGAATGACTCCAGACACACAACTGGTGTGTGACAACACAGCGTACATACAGTAGGATCAGAGGAAGAAGAAGAAGAAGAAGGAATTTAACAGATGGACGGAGAGGCTGAAGGCAGTTTTTCTCTGGTCACCATGGAGGTGTGGAGCTCCTCTGCATCTGAGGAGGAGGAAGAAGAGAAGAGCACTTCCAGTCTTATGGGTGAAGTAGTGGAGAAGGTGGAGAAGAAATGCCTCAACAGCAATAACAATAATAGTAACAACAACAACAACAACAACAAGGAAAGCCTTTGCCGGGAGGTGACACAAGGTGAGAAGAGGCAGGGAATAGGAAAAGGCAGGTGGTATGTATAAGAGATCGGTCAGCGATCCATTCTGCTTAGAAGAGAGAGTTTAGAAAAATTATAACGTGTCGTCATTGTTAATAATTATTCTGCCCTGCAAGTCAGATATTGCTATCTGGTGTGTTTTGTTGTACATTGCGTCTTCAAGGTCTCTGTTATCTAAGTGCTTTAATACTTTATAGTGCACTGCATGTACTGCAGGGTGCAGTGATGTCATTGAAGGTGCATCACGCAAATGATGATTACTGTTCAACAAAATGCTGCTTGCTTTTGCAGCTCTTGTCATAGGACAACCTGAAAGTGTCACGAGATATAAAGTTTTGTAAATATATTCAGTCTCCTCTTATTGTGGTGAAGGTCACTGAGCCTGTGTGTGTGTGTGTGTGTGTGTGTGTGTGTGCACGCTGCAGCTGCGCAATCAAGCCCTGTGTACATGTCAGCAGTTGTCATTTTGAATTTGGGTTTTCTCTTGTACTGCTGTTGTTATTATATGGAGGTCGGAGCCATAGAATTAGGAAATAGTATTTTAATGCTACAGTTTCCAGTTTTTTGGATTTCTTCTTCTCTGACATGGTTTGAAACTCAGAGGGGAATTGTGCTTTTGGAAACCAAATTGGTGAAACGAGATTGAAGGAACGACCCGAATGCTCATCCTAACAAACGACTGCTTTTGAATGTTCCAAAACCCTCTACTTTGAGGTCTGCGGTTCAGAAGAACAAAGAGTGCAGGTGCATTCACTGTGCTGCTGCCCATAGTTTCAGTCCAATATCGTCAGTTGTCTATGCTTTTCCTGTAATGCGACGTTTTGATACTTGTCAATGAATAGGCGTCAAAAATAAGATAATTTGAGGGTGTTTCCTGGCTTATTGTGAAGAGCAGTTTGTATTGGCACAATTTAATCTTGTTACAGTATTTTTCAAATTGATGTATGTGTTTATAAGGATAGACATGGTTGTACAACTAAGATTAAAAAAGGTGCTGCCTGTCACGGATTTTCTGCCTTAACAGAGCAGTTAATGTGAGCCTGGAGTCTCCTCTATTCCTCATCTGTTTTGGGCGTTCTTTGTCTAAATGGGCATGTGGCTGGCACCCGCACGAATACTGCGACACGGGCACCCCTCCAGGAAAGCAGGACACTCAAACAAACACGTTTCTGGTCTCTCGGTTCTGCAATAGAATAAATAAATTGGATAGATTTTCAGTTGACGACATGTCCATATTGCCAGGATCTTTAGGCCAAAATCCAACTGTAATTTTTAACCTATTAGTGATGGATCTGAGAATATTATTTATAAGTCCTCCTAATTCTTTAGGTCTTTGTAAAATATGTATAAACTTAATACTGTTCACTCATTAACTATGCTAAAAAAAAGTCCAGACAGATTAACAGTAGGAAGCTCTCTGAGACCAATTTCAGCTCCTGCCAATCTTGTCAAGTCTGCGCCTTCAGAACAATAGAGCTCAAAAAGGGATCAATGTGATTCTTGTTCTTAGAGCTCATCCACGCCTGTCTGATCCCCACAACGTCACAGACGTCATAAGTGTACCTAAGGCAGCAAGGTTCATCCATAAGGTACAGTATTAGGCTAGCATTTCAGGTTAGCTGCCTGGATTTAGCTCAACCCAAACCCTAAAACCCCTAACATCCTTGATCTGCTTTACGCTGTGGCAGTCAGGTCAAGAGGAAATAGATCTGGTATTTCTGCCAGTGAGACTTTGTCTTCAGCTTGCTGAAGAATGCATTCATTCAAGTGCATAATACTGGCAAGCTCACGGCTGTTGCTCTGCACTGCTCTCATACGGCACTTACAGCTGATAACGCCGTTCTGACCGTTGTCGTCATTGCGGAAACATAGCACCCCACCCTCCGGTTCCCCCTCAGGTTAACACTGTTAGCCCCGACAGCTGTTTCACTGTTGTTTGCCGTGTTAGTGTCAGTGAATGATGCGAGTACTGTACTTCTATTTTACCTTAATATAGGTTTTATTGAATTAATTTGAATAAATTTAGAGTCAAGCTTAGAAGTTCATTCTTGACCTCTTGACGAAACCGCAAAACATTTCACCTAAAGGTTCATTTAGTAGCTGTTGTGGAGTTTTTTACTAGTGCAGAGCCCGTTCAAAATGTGCCTGTTCGGAACGGGCCGATTGCTCGGCCTCCTATGTGGCTAGTTAATCAGTTCAAGCCTGAATACAACTCAAGAAGTCTTGATCTCAAAATGCTATTAAATTAATTTGCCATTAAATGTACTTAAGGATCAAATTTAGACTCTTAGCATAGCTTTTTATTACATGACTCTTTTGGTACAAACATTTACCCACCAATATGGCGGAATGCCTGTTGATTTGGGACCCTGGTCCTGAGCAATACATCCACCAAGTGTGAAGCCGATCGGATGAACGGTTGTCGAGAAAAGTACTTATGAATATGTCCCGTAGATCTCCGGTTGCGACGGAGAATGAGCTATATCCAAAATGCCGTTCGGCAGTGTAACAGTTATTAAGGGTCCCCGCTCAATTCAATACACAGCATGTACATAACACACTGCTAAAAAATATGCCCTGTAGATCTCAAGAGCTTACACTCCGCACTGGACTGCACTTCCTTGGGTCCTCATCAATACACCCACCAAGCGTGAAGTCGATCGCTTGAACAGTTATCAAGAAAATCAACAGGATCTTTGTCAACAGATGGAGTTTGCCCATTTATTATGGAATTGTAAATATTCAAATTCTGAGCACTTTAAGGACTTCTCGTCCATATTGGCTTAAATATAAAAACTTTGAATTTGAGAGTTGATGTGACTATCACATTTGACGAGATATTTCTTTCTTGGGCATTTTCTGCCTTTATTTGACAGTGAGAATAGAGAGAGACAGGAAATGTGGGGAAGGGAGTAGGGGAATGACATGCAGCAAACGATCCGGCCAGCCAGGAATCAAACCGGAGACTCGCTGCTCAAGTCATTTGCGGCCATGTGATATAACTCCTAACCACTCGGCTATCAAGTCGCCATCATTTTATGAGCAGAATTTAATAAATTAGAATGACAGTATCCATTACCTGCATTTGGGAGGCAGGGTTGATCAGTGGTGCAAGATTTATCCTTTCTATTAGAGATTCAGTGTTCAAGTGCATTAAGTTAAATTAAGAGAGTTTCCAACATCATTTGTCAGTTTTGTCATCTTGGCGTCCCAGATTCTACTTTTGCAGGAGTGACTTCCCTCCTGACATTTGTCTGGCAGAGCTTTGTGATTATTTGTGATGAGTTAAAATGCTTTCTGAAACATTTTTGTTTTTGCATTACTCTTTAATCTACTAAGTGAAGATGGAAACATGACCTCTACCTTACTGTAAATCACCTCCGACTGCTAAAGGCATGATTAGTATCAGTAGTGCAGCCCAAGGTTAGGTTCTCTCCATTAGGCTGATTAGACACTGATACAGCTATCCAATCACTGTGTTTCCAGGCCAAATTCAAGGACTTCAATCTAATTATTTTGCTTTATGCCAACTTCCCATCTCTTTAGTCAAGCTATGCTTCTACCAAAGTAAAGTTACGCAACTGATTTTGGTTTAGAGGCGTGCAGGCTAGTCCAGACACATTTTGTACATCCTTAAACAGAGACGAATCAGATGTTAAAAGATGGTGTGAATCTTAAGTCTACGAGTTCTGCACCAAAAGCACAAAACCTACAATTGCAGGTAGTATTACAAACGTTGCACAACATTATTGTATTGTATTATTGTACTTAATGGTTGTATTTTATCATCTATGTCTTTTGTGAAATTAACAAATTACAAACAATGTTAACTTGTCAGTGTTTGGCTCATGTACAGTACATGAATGACTTCAATTAAGAAAATACTATATCCATCTGAACTGAGGAAATGACCCATTGACCTTCCACACCACATCACCCTTACTGACTTTGAAGGGGACATAAACAAACCAATCTCCAGGCTGTAAACAAAGTTAGAGGTCAATAGTCAGTCGTTGTTATCCCTTCCATGCTGTACACGTCCTGCTAGTGTGAACACTTCGTCAGTTCAGCCCTGGCAGTCTCTCCCGATGAGCTATATTTGTATCCAGGAGAACGAGGCCTTTATTGCCGTCTTATCTGGGCTAAAAGGGATCAAGCTAAGAGGATCAGTATCTGGCTGACCACATGGAGATGTTGTGGTCTGTAGCTGTAGAAACTTCAAGGAGAAATATACTCGAGGCTCATTCTAATTCAAAGAATGCTGTTTTTAGTCTGGGCGATTGGTGTTTTTACAGGTTAATATGAAATAATAAAAATGTGACAAGGGCATGTTTGCATGAGGGCAGCCTCTCTTTCTTCACATGTTTACATGATTATGTAATCTATGAATAATAATCCATTTTTAAAAGCTTATAATCCATTTTATCAGTAGTGAATCCAAAAATGCAGCAGGAAACCAGAAGCTTTTAATAGAAAGTAAAAAAAGTCAAAGGGATCAACAGTACTGGTCTGGACATGTGATTTGATTGCAAAGTTAATTCTTGGCGAACGGCTCAGAAAACGCAATATCACCTAACTTCATAAAAGTATAACAAACAAAGAGCCCTGAAATCACTTCTTCTAACCAACCAATATTTTCCATATGGATTGCCTATATAATACAGTCATACAAGTCTAAAGGCCTATTATGATCATCACTTGATTTTCTGTCTTTTTTTATTTAATAATTTGTGTTCTCTATATTTTTTGTTTATCTTTCTTGTCTTATGAAAACTCTATGCCATATCACATGAGCATATGCTCTTAGATTGTTAATGACACTGAATTATGAATGAGTCTTCTTGATATTTGCATAATCGGTGGGTGTTTATGGGCTGCATTGTTGTCAAATACTTTGCTAAACTATGTCTCTGTTTTTTTACTATGTCTAAAATTATTGATAGATACATACACATTGTGTATATTACATTACTGTAATTATTTCATGTAATATTCTGCTTGGAGAATGCCACTTTTTAGGCAATTCTCCTTCACGCCCCCTTGCAAATTATATATTGTATCTTTTTAATTTTATATGTGTAAATCAAGAAACAAACAAACAAACAAAATAAAAACAAAACTCCCCCATTGGCTAATTGTTGTTGCTCATAACCCCTAGCTCCTGATAAACACTCTGCCAGGCTTTGTTGTTACAGTATCCTTTGTGCCACCAACAGCTCTGTCTCTTCCTCCATTCATTTAATCTCTGTCTCCTTCCTCCCTCAGTGTTGTGCTCAGACAGAGTGGGCCAGGTCACCAAGACGTATCATGACATCAAGGCAGTCACCCACCTGCTGGAGGAGGTAAGAGAGAGACACACAGCAGATGAACGGGATTATAGCGGATTAAAGTTATCTGCCTCACTGACCATCACTGTGTGTCACCCTATTCAGCACTGTTGTTTCTGTCAGTGCGATCAGAAGGAAGTAAATTAAATTGTGATTGTACATCTACCACATTTTGATGATATATACTGTAACTGTGCAACGTCATTATGCATTGTTCCATAAAATAAATGGTGGTATTTATGCATCGCTCTGCAGAAAGAGCGGGATCTCGAGTTAGCAGCGCGGATCGGTCAGTCCCTCCTGAAGCAGAACCAAGAAATCACCGAACGCAATGAAATGCTGGATGAACAGCTTGAAATAGCAAAGGAAGAGGTATAAACAAACCTCACGTCACACTGAAATACACAATCTGTGTTATGTTATCAATGTGGTGCTCATACAGTCAAGTGATATCAGCTTCCTTTATGTTCTAGATTGCTCAACTTCGCCATGAGCTCTCGATGCGAGACGACCTCCTTCAGTTCTATGCGAGCTCCGAGGAGATCGAGAATGCTGAATCGCACTCACCGTGAGTTTACACACACACCAAACACACACACACACACTACACAGATGTTGAGGAATGACCTTCACAAAAACATGTAGTATTAGTTTGCTTCAAAACAAAGTGTAGGTTTGTGACTTAGTCCATAAAGATAACCTTCAAATTAAATGAGAATTACTGTAATTCATGCTACTAATTTCTGTTCGATTGAACAGAAAACACAAATTTTATTTCCCTTTAAATACATACAGAGCAAACTCTTTCATTTCAATAAACAGAGTAATAACTTTTTGAAATGTTGAGTGCTACTTGAGCCTTTGACAAAAACTTGTCAGTATTTTCTTGTTAAAACTATTTCAAACAACAGAAAAGGTGTAGTCTACTACATTATCCTTGTTCTTGGTGTTCTCAGCGCACTGAGTTTGTGTATGTAAACATATGTCAGAGCATCTCCACTGATCCTCTCAAAGTTTCCAGTAAAGCTGTCTGCTAAACTCTTTCCCATCCGCAGTTAATCATCATCACTATTCATTACTCTTCTCTTTTCATTTCTATTCATTGCAGCAGCTTATTTAACCATTTTTAAGTACATATTACCACTCATTTTGTTAGAAAATATACATTTGTTTAGCTATCTACAGTTGATAATTGTCCACTGGTTCTCCAGGCGAAAGATGTCTAATGCAGACAAATGTTTCTTCTCTTGTCGTAGAATAAAAAGGAACGAATCATGCAGTTCCCTCAGCAACTTCGTCCACTACGACTTCCTGCAGCAGAAACTGAAGGGCTTAGAGCACGAGAACCGCAAACTGCGAATAGAGGTATGCAACACTGCAAATTTCTCACACAGAACGGCATGAAAGGAAAGTTGCTCATTGATATAAGATTAAATAAGACACTTTATGGTCATGTCTGTATAAAATCTAGCTTAAGGTATTGTTTTATGAACTACTGACGACATTTAGTTTTAATCCTATACAAATATTTTCATTCATACTGCAACATTCATTTGCAGAAACTGCTTGAAAATACCAAAAGGGCAGTATGCAATCTCATTATACACTGCATAACGCAAAATGAACACATTTCTAACTATAAATAAGTCATTAATGGGATGCTGAGGAGGAGTTCAGTCAATATTTTGGGTAGTAACACCTATTGTTTATCATGGCTTTTTTATGTTTTCGCATTAGGATTAAATCGGGTGTGCTGTTGGTTGAATTTAAATGATAACTTTGGTATTTTTCAACCTGGACCCTATCTTTCCATGTTTTTGTGTCTAACTGACTAAGGGACAACAATTTCTGAAATGTGTCCAGTATTGAGGGAGAGTGCTGTAGGCGGCAGCTGCTCACGGGTTGCAATATGGTGCTATAGGGGCAAGCTGGCACCGTCATTTACGTCCTCTAAAAGTACTTGTTTTGCCATGACAGGCTCTGGTTGTTATTATAAGTGTCTGACATTATGGAAAGAGTCTCGCTCAAGGAGAACTCTTGTTCTGAAATCTGGCGAGGTGACTTGTTGCCGGAAGCCAACGGAGGAATAGTGGAATACATCCTTGGTGAAAACGAGTGCCGGCTGGGCAGAGTTTGTTGTGTTGGAGTACAGAAAGCATAGTTTAGTGTTACCTAAAAGATTTTTAATGTCTTGGCTGAATATAAAGATGATTTCATTGTGGACGAGGATTTTGAATTTGATGGCCGCCCGTATTTATTTGAGCCAGATTATACGGATATTCAGATTTCACAACAAGACTTTTCTTTGAGCAGGACTTGGACACAATAACAAACAGACCGGATCAAGCAAAATGTAAGAAAAGTGTTTTATTTCTCTGTAGGGTCCTTTCCATAATGTTGTCAGACACTTATAATAACGGCGGCAAAAACAAACACTTTTAGTGGACGTTATGTTACATTGACGCTGCTCACTTGCCCTCGCAGCTCACGACTGCTGGTTACAGCGTTCTCCCTCAATACTGGACCAATTGTAAAAAATGTTGTCCCCATTAGTCAATTAGACATGTAAACATGGGGAAATAGGGTCCAGGTTAAAAATTACTGAAGTTACCCTTTAACAAATACATGAAATGATTTCAGTACCTTGAAATTAAAATATGTAATTTATTAATTGACTCTTGTGTTAAACGTATGACAATTTCTCATTGGCATTATTTCTGCAGGCCAATGAGCTCACAACAGAGACGACCAACTACGAGGAGCAAGAACAGGAGCTGATGATGGTGTGCGTGGAGGAACTCTGTAAGTTTTACAATCTTGTTCCAGTATAGGACAATAGGGCATAGACGATGAGTTCCAGGTGTATTTATGGGACTTGTGTATTTCAGCATCCGTCAATAAGCAGGTAGTCGACCTGTCGGAGGAGCTTGCACGGAAAATTGAGGACACTCTCCGACAACAGGAGGAGATTAGTTCACTGCTCGCTCAGATTGTTGACCTGCAGGCCCGTTGCAAAGGGGTAAGAGACCGTTTCCATGTTCTGTACGAATGGATTCAAACCACAGTAAAACTCTGCTAACTTTCTTCTCTGTCCTCCTAGATCACCCATGAGAATGAGGAGCTGAACCAACACCTGAGTGCCTCCCGTGAGAGCCAGCTACATCTTCAATCAGAGGCAAGACATTTACAATCACTTTGACAAAATATACTCACTTAGAATTGGATCAGGATCCTTTCACATTCTTACCTGAGGAGGGCAAAACTCCAACAGCACTTGTAGTATGGAGAACAACTTTATTGAAAGACTAACGCGTTTCGACTTGTGGCCTTCTTCATCAGGCTCATTCTTACCTGAGATCTGTTTCCAAAAGGCTACAATTAGAATGTGGACAACTAAAAAACAAGCTTTTGTGTTTTCAAGTCTTCAAACATGCACAGGTGTTGTATGTTAACATTTGCAAAGCCAACCTTCTTTCATTGAATGTAATTGTGGGCATTTAAGGTATCACACCGTGAAGAAACAACAAACAATCTGAGTGCTTTTCCATGTTGGATGTGAGCCAAACCTAAATGCTACTGGCTGACATTCCACACTCAGTCAGTCAGTCTGTTGCCAGACCTGCATAGCTCTTGTCAATCTGCTGCCTCTGATTTTCTAAGATCACACAGTGGTAATCGTTTATTGTTTACTCCAGACCGCTGTGAGTTTGATGGGAAAGTCTGTGTGTCACACAGCACTGCACATCAGTGGCGCCGGAATGAAAATGATTTAAAGTAAAATTCATCAATCTGGAGCACTTTCAGAGCAAAATTATGAGGCTAGATCTATGAAGGACTTGGTTCTCTAGTAAACAATTAAATCATAAAGGTTGTATGGTTATGAATGCTGATGGCAAAAAGTCACACAGCAAAAAAATATGGTAAACGAGACGGGGTGCCGACATCGCCACAGACCCTTCCCTTCCCACAGGGAGAGAGGGCGCACTGTGCAGCGAGAACTCCACGGCCCTGGGCAGCAGCGAGGTCCGGGCGTAGGGTGATGTAAAACTCACGATTGGGCCTTTCCAAGCAGACCTCGGTGGCGGCGCACCGGAGGATGAGAAGTGTGAAAATATTTTCGGTTCATTATGAAACGGTAGCGGGCTGGATGTCAGATCACTTTGATTTCATTTGAATTAGGCTACACAATGGTTGATTATGATTGGATAAAGACCCACAGCACACTCTGCTCCGCCGGTTGCAAAATGTGGATAAATATATTATTCAGGGCTTTTTTATTGGGCATCAACTTCATGTTTACACACGTATTGTTGAAAAAAAAAATAGACTTGAAGCGTAAATAAAGGCTTCAGTTCAGGTTGAGCTTACGTGAGACACAGCTGAGATGGAGCCATGTAGACAGCTCTTTACAGATTAAAATGAGAGCGCATCTGTAGAGTACAAAACACTTCTGACACCCTCCAGTTTTGACATGCACGGGGTGGTCGGGAATAATTGAAATGTCTTTTTTTACCGTGTTGCAATATAGGGGCATTTGCGGAGATACAGTGATTTGTGACCTTAAAAAGAAAGTAGGACAGGGCAATTGCCCCTTGGCACCCTTGGCCCATGCTGCACATACAGTCAATGTGTAGTTGAGATTTTGTTAATATGTACCATCACCATATGCATCAGCTATAGCCTTCATTCATTCGCCATGTTTACCCAGAAACCCCTTCGCTATGATCCCACACAGACCTGTTCATGTGTGTCTTTGCAGATGCATACTTGAGCATTAATATGTCAATAATATTCAGCTCTGACGTTGTGAATGGTATCATGCATTCTTCTTGTACTACAGTTTGACAGATATGTCTCCCCCTGTCTGCAGCTCAAGGACCTGCAGGACAAGTACTCCCAGTATGAGGACATGCTCCGCGAGGCCCGAGAAGACATAAAGAACTTGCGGAATAAGAGCCTACCCAACAGCACGGTGCAGCGGTACACTGCACTGGCCTCTGTGCTCCCCATGGACTCACTGGCAGCCGAGATAGAGGGCACCTTCCGCAAAGGCCTGGACACCCCGGCTCCCTCAGAGTACAAGTGAGTCAACCCCACCCCTCCTATACAGTAGCTTCAGTTGTCTAGGTAACTTTCGTTGAGATTTGTGCAAGTAGAAGATTTGTGCTTTCTGCCTCAGTCTTCTCATTGGTTAGATGAGATCCTGTGCATTTTACTTTTTAATGAGAAGACGTGTTTCTGAGCTTCTGACATGCTGCCCTGCTTACTAATAAACATATATACATATATACTATATACATATGTCTGCAACCGAGATGAATAATGTAGATTGTGAGTAATCTTTTTATGGCCCCTGTGTCGCCTGACAGGAACCACCCGTGGCGTGTGTTTGAAACAGTGAAGGTGGTCAACAAGAACGTGAGGCTGCGGTCTCGCTGCCACTCCCCGGGGCTTCCAGGCTCCAGCCCCGTGTCCACTCGCTCCAGTTGTACCAGCACCCCCCGAACCAGCTACTATTGCTCAGACAATGCCAGCCTTACTCTGGAGGACAAGCTTAGCTCCAACAATGCTCAGAAAGAAGACAACAGGTGAGTGTGCGATCATGCACATACTGTACGTGCACTATTATATCTAATGGAAAATTCCACAGCAGCTAAAACATATCACATCTATTCACCGCATTGTTAGTGGGCCGAAGCGTCTGGGCCAACCGGGCACACCAGGAGGCCAGGACCTGGAAGCCGCCTTGCGCAATCTGTCAGCCCGCCAGCAGAACCACTCTTCTGAAAGGCCTTTCTTTGATGTTGAGCGTGAGCGTAAACTCCATGCCTTGGCAGCAGACTGCGAGGAGGGCGAGAGCTCCAGTGGCTTCCTGACACCAAACGACAGCCTGGTCTCCAGCCCAGCAGTGTCCACGGGCACCAACTACTCCAACGGCAGCTCACGGCACTCCTGTGGCTCCTCAGGAGGATCCAGGTCCTACCTGCCCGACCGCCTGCAGATCGTCAAACCTCTGGAAGGTAAAATCTTCATGCTTGATACTGTGTCTTATCAATTTCTTGGAACTTATCCCAACTTATGTGGAGTCACGATGGAGCATAAAAATATGTTTGTAAAAATCCAAACAAGACAAAGAGTTCTGATCATTAATGACGTTAGTGTGTGATACTAATTAAATACTACAGGTGCAAATCTGCTCTGCTCTTACAAGTACAAATTACTCTTTAAAATAGGGAAGCAAGGCAACAGTTTATTTACTTTCTATTGAAGCATATGATTTAGCAGCCAATGGTAACTGATCAGCAGTTGGTGGCAGTATTGCTAGAGGAAATGTAGCAATGCAACACAAAAGGCAGAGAAGAAGAAGACTGCTAGCAAGCGAATATGGATGTAAAAGATTAAAGGTCTTATTGATAAAATTATTATGTAAATTAATATTTTTTTTTTTTTAAAAATACATCCACAGAGCCTAAGTAAAAGCATGGCTTTTCATGAAAAAATAAATATTATGATTGTGAATTAATCATTTTAAAAATTTGGCAGGTCAAAAATGAATGTTTTGTTGATATCTATGGAAGATATCTGACGGTAAAACAACATTGGTATCACGTGGTATCTCTGGGTTGTCAGTTAGTGTGGAAAAAAAACAAATAAATGGCTGAGATTGACGGTAAGTGCCTGGCAACGACTTGTTGTGAAGTAAATGCAATGGAACAGGGGAGGGAGAATGCAACATATATTGGCTAAATGTTATCAATAGCACCTTTTAATGTAAACATAACTTGTTTGTTTACAAAAAAAATTCACGCTGCACCTTTAAACACTGACCCTACATAACGTTACCTACCAAGATTACATTTTCATATTAACATATGCCTACTAAAGTTACAACCATTATAGTTTGTGATTTTGTTTCACATTTTTCTTGACTTCGAAGGGATAATGAGACAATTTGGATCACCTGAAACTGTGCTTAAGACAACAATTTTCATTTTTTATCATGTCTGTAGTTTAACAAGACTATTGTCTTTTGGGGGAATCTACCGTTTATAACAGGGTATCTGCAGGTCTTGTAAAGTCTTGAAAAGCATTGAATTCAGTTTCATCAAAAAAGGCCTCTGAAGGTATTAAAAAGTCTTGAATTTAATTTAAGTCTTACATATCTATGTTAGTTGTAAAATGTTTTTGTATCTTGTGGAGAAATGTGATAAGACCATATGGTCCCTTCTGATTTTCCTTCCATTATACTTTCATACTTTGGCCAGTATGATTGTGAAGCAGGTATTATATTGCATTCTGTGTGGTATTAAAAATGTGTTAAGTTTTGATTTCTACTTTGTGAACCCTGTAAAACCCTGTATTTCATTCTACAATACATATTAATTGTTTAGGCAAAAAATGACCTTGTCTCCAAAGTATTTTCTCTGCAATTCATTTTTAGTTTTTGTACCTTCCCAGCAAAACCAAGGATGAGACCATTTCAACCCTAATGCCACACAAATAACAAAGCATAACAACACAATGACATTTAAAACATGACATGGAATTTAAAATCAAATAAAAAAGAAACCCCAAACCTTTTGGGGTTCAAGAGACTAACAATCTGAAATAAATCATAGTTATACTGTATCTAACCATATAAATAACACGTAACTGCATGGTGTTGCAACGTTCTTCAACCTCTGTTCCCTTTGACTCTCTCGTCATCAGGCTCGGTGACTCTGCATCAGTGGCAGCAGTTGGCCAAACCAAACCTGGGAGGCATCCTGCATCCACGTCCGGGCGTCCTGACTAAAGACTTCAGGGAGCTCGAGATCGACATACAGCACGTCTACAGTCTGAACGACCTGGAGGAGGATGAACCGGACTTGTCGCAGCTCTCTGGAGTGCATGGCATGGGTAGGACACGCTCAAACACACATGCTGCACAGTTCCACTAGCTATATCATTCCTATTCACTTCATTAAATCTCCTCTAAAATCCATGTTTCCTGCTTTCTCTCCGCCTTTACATTGTTCATGTGCCATTAATTGTATAGTATTACTTCAGTTTCCAGCTTCATTGGCTCTTGTAGTTTCTCATTAAACATCATGTGTAGTTTAATGCACCTTTTCTCCCTCCATGACCTATCGCAGTCTCTCCATCCGGTCCCAACCTCCCTCCGACCTCTCCCACACATACCATTACCACCTGCCAAGTCCTCCAACCCTCCCTCCTCATCCCCTCCTTCTCCACTAGGTAAGAGCATACATTTTTAGCATGCTGTGTCGTCTTTGTGTCATTTTTCACAGTCCGGAAGTCAAATTTGAGCCTGAACTTGATTTTGTGTCGTTGTGATGTACCCGAGTGACCATAAACATGAAGGAACTCCTGAAAAAGAGTATTCTGTGTTCATTAATCCACTCTCTTTCTGCAGTGTCACTTTCATTTAATAAGTGTGGATGTTCCAGATGTCCTGTCTTCCACGCTGCTTTTTCTCCCTCTTTAACTTCTGCTCTTTACCCCCCCACCCCCCCTCACAGTGGCAGAAAGCGTCTGTCGAGGCTCTTCCTCCAACTCTAAAAGGCGCCTTCGGGGCAAAGTAAGAGTTGAGGGTTATGGATGCACCATGAATGCTGGATTTCAATATTAATGACGAAGGCACAGCACCATGTTCGTTTAACTAAATAACACAGAGTTTTAAAATTTAAGAGGTCTTTAGTCAGAGACTGAGATGTTGAACATTTGCTGTGACCAGTGCCTGAATTGGACCAAAAAAGGTTCCAATACCCTACTTCAGCAGTTGCATGACATGATCATCATCACATGATATATTTATATTTATACGTACAGTATATCTTGGTAATATATCCCAATTTAAATATATTTTTGAATGCATTTCATGGCATACATTAGGCCTACATACTGTACATTTCCACAGATTGTACATAAATGTATATTTGGTGAATAAAAAACTTTTTATGTAGCTACTAATACAAATCAAATTGTACACAAATATAGCATTACATATACGCTACAATAAAACCAACTTAAAATATCATATCTGTCGGCCTTCAGATTAAATTGGATAATGAGAAGGAATATCAAAGACATTTTCAGTGCTGTTTTCTCAGCATTAGGCTGTGTTTACACAGAGACACAGATAAGAAGTAAGGGTACTCATGTGGACAAAAATCAGAAGTGCCGGTACTCCGTACTGGTGAATCCCAGCCCATTTCATGCACTGGCTGTGACCATATTAAAATGATCACAGCTACATTATGGGAAAATCATGCGCTGTGCTTCTGTCGCTTCCTACTAACACTGCTCTAACTTGTTTGTACTCCTCACATATTCTTGGCTTGTTACACAAAATGTTTTAATGTCACTTGACCTTTCTAGGTTTTCATCTCCACAAATCACTAGATCCTGTTTCATCACCGCTGCCAGACTAACATCCTGTTTATCCATCTTACAGCAATGAGTGACAGGCACTAACAACAAACGAACTAAGTGAAACTGTTCAAACCTGTTTTTTTTTAATATTATTTGCATATGAGCTTGCATGTTTGTGTAAAAACTACTGTAGGGCTGTCAAAGTTAACGCAATAATAACATGTTAACGCAAATTTGTTTTACGCCACTCATTTCTTTAACGCATTAACGCAACTTGCGACTTTCAGGTTGTAGCGGGCTGAGTTATAGTAGTTTTAAGCTCATGATAGTATTATCTTATACTATCATATGAAACAAGAAAACCATGTCATACTAGCATGTCGCAAAGGAGGTAAATAAAAGAAAGGTAAATAACGCTCCAAACTTGCGCTAAATTTTGGCAAGGAAAAACTGGCATGGCCATTTTCAAAGGGGTCCCTTGACCTCTGACGTCAAGATATGTGAATGTAAATGGGTTCTATGAGTACCCACGAGTCTCCCCTTTACAGACATGCCCACTTTATGATAATCACATGCAGTTTTGGTGCAAGTCATAGTCAAGTCAACACACTGACACACTGACAGCTGTTGTTGCCTGTTGGGCTTGAGTTTGCCATGTTATGATTTGAGCATATTTTGAATGCTAAATGCAGTATACCTGTGAGGGTTTCGTCATTGTTTTGTGTTGTTAATTAATTTCCAATAATAAATATATACATACATTTGCATAAATCAAGCATATTTGCCCACTCCCATGTTGATAAGAGTATTAAATACTTTTGAACAGATAAAAGATGTGTGATTAATTTTTGATTAATCACGTTTAACAATGAACAATCGTGCAATTCATCACGATTAAATATTTTAATCGATTGGCAGCCCTAGTTTTTAACTAGCGCAAACCGGTTTTTCTTAATACCTTTGTTTTATTTAGAAAATTAACACTATTACTTTCGAATCCAAAGAAGCAAAGGGAGTATAGACAAACGTTAACAATTAAATCATTTCTAAGGAACATATCTCCAAACATGAATGTGACAACAACTCAACATCCAAAACACACACCCACACGGCAGTCACGCCTTTTTCATAGGAAGATTATCAAACACGCGGTTAGAATGGAATCCTCGAAGTGATTGACACAAGAATCTAAAAGTTAATTCGATGTGGACCACACCTGGCAGGAGAAATTGGCATTTAGCGCTTTGCACGCCACTATTTTGTGGCTTTCACTCACATCCAAATGTAAAACCATTACTTTGAAAAAGCACTCCATTACAGATACCAGCAGTAGTTCAAATGTGTATTTGGTATCATAATCCAAGGCTGTTTTAATGTGAAGCTTAGATAAATTCAATAGAATTCAGCAACTTGTTATTAATCAGGTTATTATCAGTATTTCATTTTGTATGAGAAACAATATTTTCATCACAGTCTCACTGAATGGCGTGTGAAACACTTCTGTTTTACTGCAGTAAAAAAAAAAATTCTGTAAAGTTCCATCTGTTTTGAGTGCTTCATTGTGGATTTTCCAAGTCAGGATTAAAATATTCTCGTCAAGAGTCACAGTACCTGTGAGGGTTTCTGGACGATATTTGTCATTGTTTTGTGTTGTTAATTGATTTCCAATAATAAACATATATATACAGTTGCATAAAGCAGCATATTTGCCCACTCCCATGTTGATAAGAGTATTAAATACTTGACAAATCTCCCTTTAAGGTACATTTTGAACAGGTAATAAATGTGCGATTAATTTGCGATTAATCACGATTAACTCTGGACACTCATGCGACTAATCATGATTAAATCTTTTAATCGTTTGACAGCACTATAGTAAAAAGAATGTTTTCTTTTCTATTTTGAGTTTGTTTTTAATTATTATTTTTTCCTGTTGGCAGCCTTCACTCTTTCGGCCTGCCATCTTGTCGGACCTGTGAGCTCGTGAGCACTTCATCTCCATCACACCGGCAGCACTTTGGCCCGGGATGCCAGACCACCACCACCACCACCACCACAAATGTAGCCACTTCATTACCGGGACTCGTTCAGCTGCTGCAAGAGCGTGGCATCTCAGCCTCTCCTTATCCCCACAACTACCTGCACTTAAGTACAAAACCTTCACCCTCCACAGCAAAAGACGAATGTGGAGACTCACCATCGGACAAAGAGGTAAGAAGGAACACTTTCAGTTTGAACTTGGTGGAGAAGCTTCAAGGTCTGGGGTTGCACCGAGTGGCAGCCTGGGGGATGACGGGCCACAGTGGGGAGGAGAAGCAGACACTTTGATGAGGACTGTTCACCACTTCCTCCTCTCTCATTCACCGTGGTGACTTTACCATGTGATCCCCACTGTGCAGTTCAGGGCCCACAGCTCAGTTGTCGGTAGTGTACAGTTATTCTTTTCTATGAATGTGTGTACAGTAGTTGTGTGTGTGAGACCTTTTCATCTCAGGAAAATCACCTGATTACCTGATCACCAGTCTGTTTGACTGCAACCTGC
This sequence comes from Sebastes umbrosus, assembly GCF_015220745.1. Classification (NCBI taxonomy): domain Eukaryota; kingdom Metazoa; phylum Chordata; class Actinopteri; order Perciformes; family Sebastidae; genus Sebastes; species Sebastes umbrosus. The sequence continues at coordinate 29,315,489 of NC_051271.1, read as the reverse complement.
ATAAAAAGCTTCTTTTTATTAAAAAAAAAAGCAACATCATGAAGATTTTTTTTTTATACTGTGTTTCGTGGTTGTCATTTTACACGTTTTTCCCGCCGCTGGTTTTAAAAAAACCTTATAATTTTTTCCGTTTCCAAAGTGGAACATCACTTATGTGTATATTTCAAAGTTGTCATTTAGGAAAGTTAAAATAAAGACTACATGCAGTAAATTATTGTTAGTTGAAACCACAAACCGAACCAATGCTGTCACACTGAAGAATTTTCAAATGCACTAAAATACACTCCGGTCTTCCTGCTTATTAGCTGCTACATTGAGAAAAGCATGTTCTATATAAGATTGTCAAATATATGGAGTTGAACACTTGATAAACTGATCAAGAAGCACTGCGATAACACACGGTGCACTGACTGAACTGAGAAATGTTGATGATGAAGACATCCTGCAGCTGTCTGCCCCTACAGTTCACCACCTGCTCTCACGTAGCACATGTTGAAGTGTCACCTGTGAGAGCTGCTGAAACTTCTGGACTTTATCCTGAGCAAAACCTCACTAAAAAGAAATCAGGTTTGCCATGCTAAATCAAAGACGGAGAATGGGATTTTTATAAGCAATATGTATATTTACTGCACTGAAAAAATCTTGCTTGTACAAATCTGCTGCATTTCATGTCATCAGGAATTTTGAAATCGCTAGGATGTAAATGAAATTAAAATAATTTGGGGCATTCAAAGTGAATCCTCCGTGACGTTGAGGGGAATCCTTATTTAAAGACGAGCAGGAGAGAGGTCCTAAATATTTAAGCAGCATGTTTCTGAACAATCAACTGTAGCAAAAAGGCATAGGATACTGTGGATTAAAAAGGGAAGAAATCATAAACACAGGTTATAATAATTTGTGTTCTGATTCAAATCAACCAAACTACTGTTTCTCTGCACTACTGTTTGTTCTCTTCTGTGTTAGCATCACAGCTGTATATGTCAGTGTGTGTACCACCTGTGAATAAAACTTTGCATCTCCATCCAGCACAGTTCTCTCTTTCACCTCATGGCAGCGATGAAGACAGATGTGACTACTGTGATAATTCTGCAAAATATTTTTATTTATAAAGTTGCAGTGAAAGTTGACTTCATATAAAATGTGAACAAAAAGCGGCGAGTCTGAGCCCTCGGGTCGTCGTCTCATTCTGCGTCCCGGCGTCCGAAGTCCACCCAGCCCTGGTAGTCCCGATCCGACATGCACTCGGAGTTCGTCATCTCTGTGAACAAACCATTCCTACATGAACCACACACACGGGTTCAGTAAACAGATCTGATCATCTCCTTGGATCTCTGCCCACTCACTCATTCATGATTGACAGGAGCGGAACAAAACAGCAAACGGGGGAGTACTTTCACACCCAGACGCACAGCATACCTGAAATCGCTTGCATTATTTGCTTGGTCATAATCTCCCGTTCATCCTCAGAAAGGTGTGCCCGTCTCTCCATCCGTGCAGAGGGAGCCTGAGGCGCCGGCTCCTGTCTGCCTGCCGAGCCTCCCACTCTCTCCCTCTTGGCTAGAAGCTGCTTTAGTAGATGAGCCTCTTTAGCCTCTCTGGCTGCAGAGCACACTAGCAGCGCAGCCAACAGTGCGAACACCACAATAACTTTCCCTGACATGTCTGTGTACAAGAAGAGAGAAAAAGTTACTTAAAGTGACAAAATAATAACCTAAAAATGAATGAAAGCCATTACCTGTGAAGACTGTGTGAAGTATGTGCACAACAAAATCCAAACAAGTGTGATGCTTCTAGTGCACAGAGAGCAGATCGGCCCTTTTTATACCGCAAGTTTGGTGTCAGCGATATGGCCTAAAATCAAAGATAGATAACAGTGTTCACTGATTGATTGGTAGACGGATGCACTGGGAGGATGTGCGTAAAGGAAGCAACGCACCACTACTTCCACAAATCCATTATGATGCTTTTCACTTACCTGGAAAGGCCTTTTTTGCACCGCAATAACAATAAAACGAGTCAATGAGTTTACAGAAGAAATCCAATACTCCTTTAGAGTCTTTTTTTTATACCCATACAGAGGATCTGATGTAACTGAGTAGCCGCTAAAAACAGGGTTTTCTGGTTTTCTCAGCTTGCTTCCTCTAATCCGATATCTCCACTCTAAGCCTTAGCAGTTACTATAATTCTTGCTATTCACACATGTTGGAACAAGACACAGACAAATGCATTATTTCCCATGTCCATGTAGCATCTACAGTATGTGCCTTAATTTAACCCTGCATGAGCTATTGACAAGGCAAGGCAGCTTTATTTGTATAGCACATTTCAGCAACAGGGCAATTCAAAGTGCTTTACATAAACATTTAAGAACATTGCGACAAAGTGCAGAAGAACATTAAGACTTTATTAAAACAGTTATTAAAAACATTAAAGATTAGAAAATAAAAACAAGCTAAAAAAAGCTAGGACAGAAGCTAAAATAGGATATAACACACAAGAGTAAAAGCTCTAGTGCAGTATAAGATCATTATCTGGTTTAATAAAAGGCAGCAGCAAACAGGAAAGTTTTATAATTATATAGACAACAGTTGATGGACATTGGATGATGATTAATCTCGTTTGACAAAAAAAACAAAGTGTGTATAATTTAAAGCTGCAGTCGGTAATTTTGAGCAAATATGATAAAAAAGGGGAATTTTATTAAACTCATTATATCCTCACAGTAGTGCATGAGACAGGTAATTTGTGGAAAAAAATCATAGTCCTCGTGCTCCTAATAACATTTGCAAGATTTCACCCCCCCCCAAAAACAACCAATCAGAGCCTCTAAAGCAGCTGTCAATCACTGTTCACAAAACTAGTGAACTCCGATCAAACTGTCAAATTCGGCAGTGCTGATCGAGTATAAATCAATATTCTGTTACTGTAGTGCCTACATCAGACTGTCAATACGTCATCCAGAGTAGGCTCGCATGACCAAGCCCCCTTTTGGCGGGAAAACAATCCCGTGTCCCTCATAGACGGTAACAAAGTAAACAGAATAAGTTGAAACATGTTTCCACACTTCTACTTTAAACAAATCGGTTATAGTAATAATAACGCTAAGCCCAAGAGTTGCTGTGTAGTTGGTTGCACCAACAATAAATCCAGAAACGCTGATCTCTGATTTGTTCGTCTGCCATGTCTTAAAAAAGATATAATAATGGGGCTTTATTGCTCCAAACTATAGACCAGACCGGCATTGCTTCATCGCCGAGGCTGCGCTCCCTTTTGGGGGAAAGAAACTCGCTGTCACAGGAGAGAAAATTATGAAAAGCTGTTGTGTCGCGAGTTAACCGAGGCTTTCACACTGACATTTGAGGCACATGCGATACGTGAATATTCACCGTCAGTGTGCTAAATGGCTAAATGATGCTGGTGACAGTGACTAGCATGGCTAGCTAACGTTAGCTTGAGTGTGAGTCTGCTGCAGTAATACAGTCATACATTAACGTTATAGCAGCATCAGACTGTCGTCTCCAACTAAATCTCATCCCAAAGGTCAAACAGTTGGCTATTAACACGCTGGATATTTACAACACTTAGCCTGACGTGATTCAATCAAATCTATATAGAAGTCTGGATAAACAATATCCGGCCACTGTGTTTTGGACGGGGGAAGACTGAAGGGACATGACGACGATCAACCTTAATTTATTAAGGTATCGCGAACGGTCTGTGTCAGGCAAGGTCGCAAAATAATTATTAGACATGTGGGGTCTATGGAATCTTCGGTTTTCTTTCCCCCAGATTACAGATTACCTGTCTCATGCACTACTGTCAGGATATAGTGACAGTTTTGTAAAAATAACTTTTTATCATATTTGCTCAAAGTTACCGAATGCAGCTTTAATGATTGGTCGGAGGGGATTATTACCGTCAACATGTCACGTTGTTGTCTGGACTTTCCAGATGACGTACACTATACCCTTTTAGTAAAAATACTACAGAGAGTGGTTGACCTTAGCGCTGTTTACATACTGTATAGATTTTCTAGTGGCCCAGTTATTGTGTATCCAGTTGCCACTGACAACAGAACATGTCTAGAAAAGCAGGAACCACATGAACGCAGCCTATGAACATTTCCTACGGGCAGTGAAAGCGTCCCCTGTCCGATGGATTTAATCCGGTAGCAACGACTTGAGTGATTCTGTGCTACACTTTGATTCATGAGTAGAAGTGACAGCAGCACAATGGAAAGCCCAGAATGAGCATGAATAAGTTCATCTGCAGACAATACCTCAGGATGTTCTGACCGATGAGTAAACCTGAGCAGCCTAATAAAAGTAAATCAAACCCTGCACCTGAGACATGATCCTTCCCATTGTTGGAATGATTTAATGTTGTTGACAGTGAGATATTTGACATTTATGCTCTCAATACACTGACGCGAACACACCCATTTCTGAAATCTGATAAGTGTCCCAGACACCACAAACTGTAGACAGCTTGTTCCTTCGACCTGTTGCCCAGGTTAAATTCCACGTTACCAGGCCGGCCTGCGGCAGATGCTCATCGCTACTTTTTGGTTATTTTCACAGTTGTTGCTCTTAAGCAATTCATAATATTTGAAGCTGCAGGACTCGTAAGGCTGCTGAAATGTTATGACAGGGTTACGGTTACGGTTATGGACATGGGTCATGAGGAGACTTTCACTGAATACATTCATGGTTGTGTAATGGTGTTAGTAAAAAGAACACAATTTCTTGATAATCATTGCTGCTGTAGCTGCTCATCTCTCTGGTCTAACTTTCATTTTTTTTGGTCCTGATCATTTCCCAAAAAGTACACAATAACAGCAATATTTTAATCCTGACTGGGAAAATCCACAATGAAGCACTCAAAAACAGATGGAACTTTACAGGAACATTTTTTTTACTGCAGTAAAACAGAAGTGTTTCACACGCCATTCAGTGAGACTGTGATGAAAATATTGTTTCTCATACAAAATGAAATACTGATAATAACCTGATTAATAACAAGTTGCTGAATTCTATTGAATTTATCTAAGCTTCACATTAAAACAGCCTTGGATTATGATACCAAATACACATTTGAACTACTGCTGGTATCTGTAATGGAGTGCTTTTTCAAAGTAATGGTTTTACATTTGGATGTGAGTGAAAGCCACAAAATAGTGGCGTGCAAAGTTAATTAACTTTTAGATTCTTGTGTCAATCACTTCGAGGATTCCATTCTGACCACGTGTTTGATAATTTTCCTATGAAAAAGGCGTGACTGCCGTGTGGGTGTGTGTTTTGGACGCTGAGTTGTTGTCACATTCATGTTTGGAGATACAGTATGTTCCCTAAAAAGGATTTAACTGTTAACATTTGTCTATACTCCCTTTGCTTCTTTGGAAACGAAAGTAATAGTGTTCATTTTCTAAATCAAACAAAGGCATTAAGAAGAAACAGTTTGCGATGATTAAAAACTAGGGTTGTCAATCGATTAAAATATTTAATCGTGATGAATTGCACGATTGTTCATAATTAACTGTGATTAATCAAAAATGAATCACACATCTTTTATCTGTTCAAAAATATTTAATACTCTTATCAACATGGGAGTGGGCAAATATTCTGCTTTATGCAAATGTATGTATATATTTATTATTGGAAATTAATTAACAACACAAAACAAAGACACATATTGTCCAGAAACCCTCACAGGTACTGCATTTAGCATAAAAAATATGCTCAAATCATAACATGGCAAACTGCAGCCCAACAGGCAACAACAGCTGTCAGTTTGTCAGTGTGCTGACTTGACTATGACTTGCCCAAAACTGCATGTGATTATCATAAAGTGGACATGTCTGTAAAGGGGAGACTCGTGGGTACCCATACAACCCATTTTCATTCACATATCTTGAGGTCAGAGGTCAAGGGAGCCCTTTGAAAATGACCATGCCAGTTTTTCCTCGCCAAAATTGAGCATACATTTGAAGTGTTATTTAACCTCCTTCACGACATAGCAGTATCTTCACTCCAGCTTTAAAACTGAGCCCGATATAATGATCTTTTTCAAATGACCTGACTTCATGCACTACTGTCAGGATATAGTGACCATTATATAAAAATAGATTTTTTTAGTCATATTTGGTCCAATCTCGCCTACTGCAGCTTTAACTGCTAGTGTAACAGTAGAAAAAAACCCCAGAAGAGTAGTAAAGTCAGACTCAGTAATGTCAGTTACACAGAAATATCTATCTAAGCTATCAGGTCATACCAGACCAAGTAAGGTCATAAATGCAAACAACAGATTGTAGTGAATAAAGTGAGGTTTTGTTTTATTGCTTATAAATTCAACTGTTCATTTGTAAGAGGTAGATTGTGTTATGCCTTCTATCAAAAGTGACAGTCTCACCTTAAAGCAACTCTCTTGAATACAGCCGTAAAGTGTAACTGGCAGTGAAAAGAAAAACAATTATCTTCATGCCTGGCAGGATATCAGTGTGGTTATCAGTTACCCAGCCATCAAGCTGCCTAACTAGATATTCAACCTACCTGTCTTTCACAAAGCGTCAGTAATCCTACTGAACACACCTATTAGATTTAAAAAAAAAAAAAACATTATCTGCATACCACACATAGTTGTGCCATGGGACCAGTCTGTCTCCTCTCAGAGTCCTATAAAATGCCCACTTGTCTCAGACAGAGGCACTCCTCGGAGACTCTCCAGCTCTGCTCATCACCTCTCCAGGTCAGCTCACCTCTCCACCTCTCATCATGTCTGTCAGCCTCGCCCGCCAAAGCAGCACCAGCAGAAGCTACAGCTCCCGCAGCGTCTCTGGCAGCAGCTCCCGCAGCGTCTCCGGCAGCATCTCCGGCAGCATCTCCGGCAGCAGCGTCATCAGCCAGAGCAGAGGGATGCAGCAGGTCAGAGGCGGCCAGTCCAGCATCTCCATGTCCGGGCCCTTCCAGAGCCGAGCACCCAGCGTGTACGGGGGCGCAGGAGGTTACGGGACCCGCGTCTCCCAGTCAGTCTTCAACTGCGGGTACGATGAGACTGCCGTGATCAGCAACGAGAAGGGGACCATGCAGAACCTCAACGACCGCCTGGCCACCTACCTGGAGAAGGTAAGCCATGATGATGATGATGATGATGATTAAGGTATACCTATATCGATGCACAATCCTCTGAAACTTTCTTAGACTGTGATTATAGAATATATATATATTATTTAGTTTTCTTTTTTACCTGCATCAAAATCAGTTAAGTGCAAATACATTTTAATGGGTTTTAATGGACAATGGCTCAATTTGCTCCTCATAATACCTTAGCCTGATGAATGCACGAGTCTCTCCTTTACAGACATGCCCACTTTATGATAATAATAATAACCACATGCAGTTTGTGGCAAGTCATAGTCAAGTCAGCACACTGACACACTGACAGCTGTTGTTGCCTGTTGGGCTGCAGTTTGCCATGTTATGATTTGAGCATATCTTTTATGCTAAATGCAGTACCTGTGAGGGTTTCTGGACAATATTTGTAATTGTTTTGTGTTGCTAATTGATTTCAGTAATAAATATATACATGCATTTACATAAAACAAGCATATTTGTCCACTCCCATGTTGATAAGTATTAAATAATTGACAATTTTCCCTTTAAGGTACATTTTGAACAGATTAAAAATGTGTGATTAATTTGCAATTAATTGTGATTAACTATTTTAATCCCTAGTACAAATCATTGCAAAATAAAGTACCCAATAATACATAGCCTACCTTTACTTACAATAAGCTCCATCTTGACCAGCTACAACATTAAAATGCTTCTTACATATGAATACATCAGTTTGTAATAATACACTACTGACAGGGAGCCTTATGCTGCATGACAAGTACTTTTACTTCTGATTACTTTTAAGTACATTCTGTTGATTACACTTCCTTTAACATGAGTATAGGATTAGAAAACTTCTTTCATCAGATAGTTCATGGTGAAAAAAACATGTAAGTGGCACAATATTTTAGTTTGGGTGGAAATGAATTTGACCTGAACCCCAGGAAAAAAGAAATTAGCTTCCAAGTGCCACCCAGGAGTTACGAGCATGAACTAAAAGCGTTTTCCAGTGTCTGTCATCTGTGAATGCTTGATGCGTCACCGTCTGGTTGTGTGTGCAGGTGCGCTCTCTGGAGGCTGCCAACAGGAAGCTGGAGTTGCAGATCAGAGAGTTCTATGACAAGAGATCTCCCACTGTTTCCAAAGACTTCACCAGCTACTTCGCCACCATCACTGACCTCCGAGCCCAGGTACCGCTCACATTTTACACATCATGGCAAAAAATGATGTAACTAACACAACTATTCTACAATACAATGAACAAGAAACACAGCAAAAGCATATATGTGGTGTCCAAACAAGGATGGATCACCAAAGCAGGCAACCAAACATGTATGTGCATGCTTTAAAGACACATAAACACCTGTAACTTACTCTTTTATAGTGGCTTTCAATCAAAACCCATGGAAGAAGATTGAGTTTCTTAAATATACGTTGTCATGTTTTGGTGCACAAGCCAACGTATGAATGAAATAGAGACACATTTTAATTTTCTCCCCTTTTAGATCATGAGGAGATATTCAGGGAATCAAGGTATCATCCTGCAGATTGAGAATGCTCAACTGGCTGCAGACGACTTTAAAATAAAGTAGGTTTACCCTCCTCTGTTGCTTCAAATGTGTCATTTTAGTCTGTAATATAAAAACAAAAGGTAAAAAAAAGGTTTATTTGATGTGGTTGGAGTAACATCTACTAGCACAGCACTGAGACTGAAGATCTGAAGATGTAGGTAAAGGTTTTTTCTTCCTCTCATTTAATGCAATTACAACTACATATGGCTTCCCTCTGTAGGTATGAGACGGAGATGAACATGCGTGCGATGGTGGAGGGCGACGTGCTGCGTCTCCGAGGGGTTCGGGACAGCCTGACTCTTACCATCAGTGACCTGGAGCTGCAGATAGAAAGTCTGAAGGAGGAGCTGGTGTACATGAAGAGCAACCATCAGGAGGTGAGAGCCATTCAGAGAAACTTCTTTGGTCTAGAAACAAAAAAACAAAAAAGCAGGATGGCTTTCTCTGTTTTCAAGTACAATGGTGCCATCTGTTGGTGGTGGCAGCCATGGCTCACACACCTGTAGAAGGGCAAGAGTTCAAAATGTGTCCATGTTGCAGGAGTTGCATCATCTGAGGATCCAGCAGACCGGCGCGGTTAATGTAGAGGTGGACAGCACCAAGTCTGTTGATCTGACGCAGGTCTTGGAGGACATGAGGGAGCAGTATGAAGCTGTGGTGCTGAAGAACAAGCAGGAGCTCGAGAGATGGTTCCAAGCTAAGGTGAGACGGGAGAGCAACGTGGCTGTAAATGTGAAAACGATGATGATGAAAACATTTTTAGATCATGATGTCATGCGTGTGTGTGTGTGTGCAAAAACAGGTGGATATTCTCCAGACGACAATCACAACATGTTCAACAGAGGTGAAGACATTTTACACAGAGCTGTCAGAGCTGAAGAAGACCTACCAGAGTTTGGAGATAAGTCGGCAGAGCGTCCACACGGAGGTAGGCCATATTGGAACTGACTGTTTGCAAAATCACACTCACTGTGCAGGGTTAGCTGATCATACTTAGATTAAAGGGTGGGCTCACATTTTTTTCAAATGTGTCTTAAAACAACACTCACATGCCCATATGTAAATTAAAACTGTTTTTACTTGCTGTAGTTAATCCTCCTGTTCATTATGGGCATTACAAGATCGGCCCTGTTCAGACCTGGTATTAACATGCGTCCTGAGTGATCGCATCATAAGTGGACAGCTCTAAGTACAGGTGTGAACGCACTCAAGACGCATTGAGGACGCATTGAGATCCGATCGCTCAGACCACATTCAGAGGTGGTCTGTGCCACATATGGCCACATTCTTTTAGCAGTGTGTACGCGAATGTGTCCTTGGCCACATTAAGGACCTCCTACTCAACTGACATCCCGCTGGGATCCACACAGCCTCACTGCACTCCTCATGTGAATAGACAGGCAGACACAAGAGCTTGTTTGCCTCACAGCAAGGAAACAGCTTCTGTGCTCTACTGTATTCTGTCAGTACAACTGTATTTTATTAAAATATATCTTATCTATAGGCTACATAATCTACAGACTATCAGAGTAGGCACGCAAAGTGCATTATTATCACGGATGGGGGTGTGTCTGTGTTTTTGTTCCGCTGCTTTGAACGGAGCCGACATCTGCCCGCTCTTCCTCCTCTCCCCGGCTCTCTGAAGCTCTGTACCCCGCTGTTACCTGGCAAAAGCAGCGATATCGGCAGCACGGAGGTCCACTGGTACAATAACCTTATATTTTGATGTTAATAAAATGTACCTGAATTCACGAATATGTAGGATATTACTACTGAAATTCCTGTAATATTACGTCACAGCGTCTGCTGTATTAGCCATGTGTGAAAGTGAGATGGGATCACAAGTGGCCACTGGAGACTCATGTGGAGACGTGTTCTAATGCCAGGTGTGAACAGACGTATTTAAAGCGGTCCAGTTGTGATCGGATCACTCAAGACGCATGTTAATGCAAGGTCTGAACAGGGCCATCCTTTCCTAATGCGCTTCCAATGTAAGCGATGCGGTTCTGTGTGAAACTATATACCAAAGTTTATCTGAAGAAAATAAAAGGCTTCAGTGGTGTTGGTCAGTGGAGATTCAGATTCAGTTACAACTGCAGGGGGCTGTTGATGGGGGCATGCTGTTTAAAGGGTACTGACAATGAAATATGATCCATATCAGACTCCTGCGACGGATTGTAATACTTACTGACAGGATTTTACAACTCAGGGAAGTTATCCCGTGCTAACTATTTTATCTTTCGACACAAAGGTCGTGAGGTAAACAGTAGAAATACTGCGTTCATGTTTCAATGGAATATACCAGAAATGTGCGCTTGCATGTATTTGATTGGGTAGTGCTTTAAAATGAGTGCAGATATATGAAACTATAACTTTATCATTTCCCGTTGGGGTAGTTCTTTTCTCCGATTACACTCAAAGCCTTCCTAACATAATTCCCGTCCGTCCTGCAGATTCAGTGCCTGCAGCAGAATTATGAAGAAGTGAAGAGTCGTTACAGCGTTCAGCTCAGCCAGCTGCAGATGACCATCAACATGCTGGAGACAGAGCTGCAGCAGCTGAGAGTCTCCCTCGAGCAGCAGCAAACCGACTACAACGTCCTGCTGGACATCAAGATGAGGCTGGAACTGGAGATCGCTGAGTACAGGAGGCTGCTGGACGGAGAGCTGCAGGAGAGGGGGCTGTATGAAGTAAAAAAGTGAGTGTTTAATTTCTTTAAAGTGATAGTAGCAGGCCGACAGCTAAAGCGATAAAATATGTTTTAAAATGCTGTTTCCTTCTCTCCATAGGGCGGCTGTGATCATCAGCAAGGTTGTGAAAGTGGAAGGTAAGAATCCCAATCATTCACTAAACCAACTTTCTGATCTTGTGACAATATCATGAAACTTGAACTTTGGGGCGCAGCGCACCGCGAGATGTGCACTTTGCTGCGCTCGCGCTTTGCTTGCCGCAGCGAAAAGTCGTTGTTGCACCGCACAAGCCATTGGAAAATAATGGGTTTCAGAGCACATGGTGCCGTTGCTGCATTCTGTGTGAAAGGCACATTAGTCACATGATGCATTATGTCTGTTCTCCACCTCTGCAGAGCATAAACCCCACATCGAGAGGAGAGTGAAGACCATTGTGGAGGAGATTATTGATGGGAGGGTGGTGTCCTCCAGTGTTGACACCCAAGTGGAGGACATTGCGTAAAACCTCTGCTGAACTTCCATTTTTACATTGATTTGGCCCCTAAATGTCATTAATGGACTCCTTTGATACCTGCTTAATGAATATTTCACTAGAGTCAACAGTTAAAGGTAGGGTAGGTAGTGCTTTTCTTAATATTTTTTTTGTAATATTTGTTGAATTTCTTTTTACATCCTGACAGCAATCAATAAATCAAATGCTCTGACAAAAAAAGAGAGAGAAAAAAACTGGTATCTGTGGCTGTTGCAGGATTGTAATAAACCCATCCAATAATTTAATTTGGCCCAAATGTAATGATTGGATGGGCTACCTGCCTGCCTGCCAGCGCACACTCCCACTAGCTGCTAACTTGACAGCTGTGAGTACTAATAATAGCCATAGTCGTTGTTCACGTTCATTATGATAATTGTTGGGGAGTGGCTTTGGAGGGAGGCCTGAAGCGACGGACTGTCAGTGTTGCAGACTTGGTAACTTTCTCGCTAGATTTAGGGACTTTTGGAGCTAGTGCTGCTGGCTACTTTCATTGGAAAAGAGTTGGCAACACTGGGTTGGGTTTTTTCGGTTGGATCATTTTTAATATCTAGTGTACTCTTGCTGGTTTCTCATCATTACTGACCCTACCTTTAACTTGTAATTGCAAGTTGACCATATACCAGGTATATGATAGTTCCCAAACTAATCAAAAATATTTTCGAAAAGCACTTTTTGCATTTTAAGAGGGTTTCCTTGGCCTTTTCTTTCTTTTCTTTTGATTGCAATTAAATAGCAAGGATGCAGGAAGTGATGTATAAGATAAATATTAGAGCAAAATATGATTAAAAAGCCAGAAAGCAAAGATGAGGGTGAGTATTCTTAATCACAAACATGGATTTCCAGAAAGATGGATTATAGTTTGTACATGGATTTTTCACTGGCAAAATTCTACTTTTTGGGCATACAAACAACACAAGAGTTGTAACAGGGTCAAGCCAGTTTTAGGCCATACAAAGGAAATTATAAAAACTCGATAATGTTTTTGTTGTCTGAGCTCAAGTCGGTGTCTCCTGTATTAAATCACAGCAAAATAAAGCAAAATCTGATATTGACTTTAATTGAAAATGTTTCGGGTGTAATTTCACTAATGACCACCAGGTGTCACCTTTGTCTTTCTCTCTGAAAGTGAAGTCCTTGAACAACCTTAGTGGATTGCATAATCGTGTTTTGTATAAGTGGAAACAGATTGTTGCTGCACAAGATACATTTAGAGACACGATTATTACAGGACAATGAACAGCACAAAATCAAGGCACAATACTGATGCAATGTTGTACATTGTAGGAAAAATAATGAATGATAATAATGAATATGACTTTTACAGAAACATGCAAAGATGCTTTTTGTACTTTTTTTTAAGTGTAGATTTGGTGTCGCCAAAGACTTCTTCATTTGGGTGGAGTTGAATCAAGCAGAGACTTCCAAACCTCAGTGATCCACCTGTCAAATGAGTCAAACTGTTGGTCCGAATGACTCAGCGTGAAAGACTCTCTCCCTTTCACTGCTTTTGTGCAGCACTCTATGAGCACATAATTGCCATCCATCAACGGTATTATTAAATATAATTAGCGGCCCTGATTTATAATCACGTTGTTTCAGCAGCTCTGTGCAGCAGAGCAATATCAAGTTGAGGCAGAGAAGACCGGATTCATTCCCTTCACTGTCTAGACTCCACAATTAAAATGATTCTACATAACTAAACAAGACAAAATCAATGACAAAAAAAACCCATTGTGCATCATTGTTAGACCCTCGCACCTAACGTACAGAGAGTCCCGTTTTAAATTGAAATCCTGACGTTAAATTCGCCCACCTGGTGTCAAACTTCATGCCTAATTGTAAAAAGCAAAAAGTTCTCATGCAGGGTGAGCAAATTCCCTGCACATGCTTTTTGCTGCTAACTCTGATTATATTTGATTCACAGAAATAGAAAACACAGTAGGCTGTTATGCTTCGTGGTTGTGTGCACCACATGAGGAAATGATTTCCCTCAGCTGACTGCAATTATTGTTATTATTACCCAAACACAAGCAATTTAGTGCTTCATTTTGTGCACATATGGGCTCCTGATTCAGCTCAGTTGAGTTCACTCACAGTATCAAAGAGACAAGGAAGGTTTTGGTAAAAAAAAAAAAGTGACTCTGCTCAGTTTTGCTGTAAATTTCCAGGTGTTGCAAGAATTACCACTGTGAAGGGTGCGGTTAATACCTGCAGGGCATCACACCCTGAAATAGAATAAACACAAGGGCAGAGAAGCATTGTCATACGGTGAGTCATGGCAGCTCTCACTCCCTCTCCTACATGAGATAGAAAGGGAGATATTGTTTTATGTTGGCTCATACCTTACAGTCACACACCCAGGTAGAAGCGCTCTGGGCTGTTTCTCATGTCATGACATGTCACGACGCATTTCGAGCATACTGTTCCTGCTTTCACCTCAAGCGAGGCACTTCGTACTCAGACTTGAATGAGCCTTCTGCATTCTGAGGAGTCACATTCCCGTTCACATGAAAAGTGGACAGGGTGTGTGACACAGTAAATGTGTCAAAAAAGACCGACTGGTATGTTTTTTTTGGCAAAAGCCCTGCAAGTTGGAGTGCACGTACAACTCTCACACTTACCATGTGCATTGCATAGCAGATTGTCACCCACTAGATACAGGGAATACATCAATTAGTCTGCAGTGAGGTTTGAATATACTTTAACCTTATCTTCTGAAAAGGTGAAAATGTCTTTTCAGTGAATGCAGAATGCACTAGCTTGCAGGAGCATCTCAATTAAAAGCATGCACACCTCATTCGTACTTTGCTTCACACGAGAACCACAGCCAGACCGCGCCCTACCGCCACACATACCATCACCATTAATCACTCAGCTCACATAATCCACCCTTTCTTTGTCGGAGCAGAAGAGTGTACATAGTGTCTGTTTGTTGCAGAACATTGTGTTACAATTAAATATCTTAATTTTGTTTTCAAATGAATACAATCAGGTATTTTGATAACACCAAAGAAGCATATTTGGATACAAGATGCAACGTGTAAGGGAATGTGGACAGAGATAATCGTGTTAAAACAATATATGAAGGCTCTGTGTTTTACTTAAAAAAATCCTAAAACAAGATAATCTGAATATAAATGCAGACTGAATGAAAATGTTTCAGCAACAATTGCTCTGCTTCACACTCCGTACTGTAGAACCACAGTCTCACCTGGAGTCTACTGAGCAGCTCCTTAGAGCAGCAGGGGGTCAAGTGGGTAATACTCTGGTCACAAGCCCACTTCTCAACCTCTAGACCAGAGATTCTCAAACCTTTTGGGGCCAGGGACTCCCTCTTAATTGTAACACCGATACTCTTACTACCATTTATACTCTTAGATGTCATTGGAACTATTTTGATTCTAAAACCTTTCAACCTAAATACTTCAGACCTGTTTGATAGTGATAAACAGAAACACATTTCAATTTGAGTCATGTTAAGATAAAATGAGATAATCCTTTATTAGTCCCAGAGCGGGGAAATTAGCAGTGTTATTGAATGTAAACACCACTTATATACCTTTAAACTGAGGGGGATTTTATTCAGATTGCATTTGGACTCAACAGCATTCATAGCTTACATTTCAAATGATTGATTTTAAAAGCTTTCAGAAAAATGAACAGTAGCAAGACATAGTTCTAATAATCTTTAAACTTACCAGTCTAAAACTGCTTCAGCTTAATAATAATGCACTCACTGCTGTGTGTCGCAATCATATCAGAGCTTCTATTGGCCCAAAGCTAACCTGGGTGGGAGTAATGGACACAATATGCTTGTTTCATTGCCGTAAATTGTCCCCACCTGTAGATATGCACTTTTTAATGATACAGCACTATTTTATAATTCATAGCAAATTATTTCGCTGACCCCTGACAGAGTGCCATCGACCACGCTTTGAGAATCACTGCTTTAGACCACTGCTGTCAAAAAGGGACTTTTATGTGATTTTTCTGTGGTTTTTTCAAAGGAATTAATGTCAAGTAAGTGCAACAATGAATTCACCTACATTAAGTACAAACCTTCTTTACATAACTAAAGTATGCAGCATTTAAAGACTAAAGACTTGAGAAATTAGTAAAGCATGAAAGTTTAGATTCTATACTGATTCAGTTCATATCTGAAGCGTATAGGAATTATTAGGAATCCTGCAGGCACTGAAAATGTTTATTTTATATGTTAGAAGTTGAGATGTGAACTTTCAACAATGCGGGTGCTACTAACAGGTCAAAATTCTGACTTGTGTAACATTGCAGATCATGACAGGACACCGCTAAAACTAATACACGCTAACGTTACATAACGTAAAACAAGTCTACAGTGGTTCTGTGAGGCTGTACTTCAAGGGACAATTTTCACCTATTATGTGGATGTCCAATTAGTGTTGATGGTAAATAGTCAATTGGAGCAATACATTCCTCAGTGCCTGCTATATTCACCCACGTCAGTGACGTAGTCACTGTGACGTCACCCATTGGTTTGTGGACTGCTGTTTTGAAGCCTCAAGTTCAGAACTTTGGCCGTCGCCATCTTTGTTTTTGCAACCAGAAGTGACACGAGAGGGTGGAGCTAAGTACAACAGAACGCTGAATAAGACATTTTAAGGCGACCAAAAAGGTTTAACTAAAATTAACTTAATTAATTAACTTATAATTAACTGAAAACACACTGTGAAAGGGTTAAAGTTCTAAGATGAAAACACGGACAACTCCAAGACTGGACAACACCGTGGTAGAGACCTGTCAATCACAAGGTAGCCACGCCCTAAAGCATCCCCTATGGTTTATTTGACTCCAAATGGGACCATAATTTACTAAATGAACATCATGCTGTATTGAAGAAGACTTGAAACTAGCGACTTAGACCATAAACTCATGTTTACAATGTTTACTGAGGTAATAAATCAAGTGAGAAGTAGAGTCATTTTCTCATAGACTTCTATACAATCAGACTTCTTTTTGCAACCAGAGGAGTCGCCCCCTGCTGGCTATTAGAGAGAATAGAATAATAGAAATTTTAAGGCACTTCTGCATTGGCTTCACTTCTCAGACCCTCAGGTAGTACACTGTACTGACCCAGAAAGCAGAGTTCGTAGCTGCAAAATCTGTTGTGGGGCTGCACGGGGGTGCAGTGGTTAGCAGCACTGTCGCCTCAAAGCTAGAGGGTCGCAGATTCAAATCTGGCTTGGGTCCCTTCTGTGTGGAGTTTGCATGTTCACCCCGCGTCAGCGGGAGTTTTCTCTGGGTTCTCCGGCTTCCTCCCACAGTCCAAAGACATGCAGGTTAGGTTAATTGTTGACTCTAAATGTCCCGTAGGTGTGAATGTGAGAGTGAATGGTTGTCTGTCTCTCTGTGTCAGCCCTGTGATAGTCTGGAGACCTGTCCAGGGTGTACCCCGCCTTCGCCCAATGTCAGCTGGGATCGGCTCCAGCACCCCCGCGACCCCGAATGGGCTAAGCGGTTACTGATTGGATGGAAAATCTGTTGTTCTTCCTGCATCCAGCGCCGTCACTTGACGTGACAGTGACGTAGTTGGAGGCAAGAACAAACTACAGGCTATTTCAGGTGGGATTTCTTTGGGTAGCCAGGAGGCATCCTGTAGATGGCGCTCAAAAACAGAACTTCTTTGGTTTCTTCGCTTTTATTGCTAACTAGCTACGTATTCCAACAGTGAAAATGGCATCCCAAAATATGAGTGCCAAGTGGACAAGGATTCATTTTACATTTTTCCTCTCTAGAGCCAGTGTTTGGTTTGTCCGTTCTGGGCTACGGTAGAAACATAGCGGACTCCGTGAAGAGGACCCGCTCCCTGTGTAGATATAAACAGCTCATTCTAAGGTAACGAAAATACAACGATTCTTATTTTCAGGTGATTATACACTAATGAAAACATACTTACTAATATTGTATTCCATTTCTATCAATAGATCCCCCTAAATACTACACGCTGTTCCTTAAACCATAGGTTTGGACAAATACATTTTTTGACTTGATGCCGCTAGATGAAAAGTGAAGGGATCACCAAAGTGATACTGAGGGAGACATTGAATGTTTGAATCAAATTTCATGGTAACTCATCCAATGGTTGTTGAGATATTTCAGTCTGGATTGGCTGACTGACTTTGCCACTCCTAGAGCCATTCTGCTAGCTTGGCTAAACTGTACTACATATTAACATATTAAAGCTTCAGTAGGCAGAATATTTTGGCATTATTAGGCAACAATTCCATAATAACCTTTCAGCATATTGTAAATCAAGTGTTCTGAGAGAAAACTAGACTTCTGCACCTCCTCTGTTTTCAGGCTTTAAAAAATCTAGCCTGTGACGGGAGACTTTGGCCAATCACAGGTCATTTCAGAGAGAGAGAGCGTTCCTATTGGCTGTTCATTCATCGGAGGCGGCTGTCAATCACTTGCGAACTCTGATCAAACGATCAAACTAGGCAGCGCTGATCAAATATGAATCAATATTCTGTTACTGTAATGACTATTTCTCTCCTCAGATGTTTTCAGAAACATCTTGTAGTGTACTGGTTAGCTGTAAAATGAGAAAGTTTGCTCCGGCTGGTGGGCGATGCTTTGTATTTCCTCAACTGATCTCAACATGGCTGCCGGGTCACAAACTTTCTCATTTTACAGCTAAACAGTACACTACAAGATGTTTCTGAAAACGTTTTATGATTACCTGCAGATTACCTTTCCTAAGCACTACTGTCAGGATACATTAAACGTTTTATAAAAATAACTTTTTCTTAATACATTACATGCTGAACCATAGCATGTTAAAAGCAAACTGTACACCTCAGATTGTAATGCTAAAATACTAAATGTTAAATACTGTTACATTGCACAAGTGGATGCATTTTGCCGGTCTGTTGAAAGAGGGTATAATTTACTAAATATGTTGCAATTTAATATTGATAATGCTAAAAGCAAGTTTGATTTCATGTTTTGTAAAAAAGACGTGTGTATTTCAGGACCTGTAATGATAACATGCTGATCAGATGATTTAATCCAATTAAAAGTGGTTAATTTTTTACAGCTGTATTTCACAACAGCACGAATTTTCATTTCAGAAAATGTCAGTTTTTTTTGTGAAGAATTACAAAAACAAATTGCGCAACTCAACCACACCCCGAGTTACATTCTTCAAGTGACCTACTGAGCAGTGTGAGACAGTGAGTGATATTTGGGCTGATACAATTGTTGCCTACTGCCTGAGGAAAAATGCCTGCCTTACAACAGTCAGTTACTATTAAAATGTATTTTAAAAAAAAGAAAAATGTTCTATATATGCGCATAGATTCTATTTAGTTTTTATCACTGAAGTGATTCAGTTATTTGCAAGTTGTTCAATGTGCATCAATGTGTTCAGCATTTCATGAAATGTGAGCTATTCATTCTACAGAAAACGGACTTGTGCAATCGTTTATCGCAGAGATATATGTTTCTCACAGTGGTTCGGTGTTTCACACATTAACATGTCTTTGACAATTGTTCTTTTAACTCTGACACTAACTCACAGGATACTTTACATAAACTTGCTCAATCAGTACGTTGTAATAATATGCTGTTTAAAACTCTCCAGTGCCACACCCTTATGTTATTCTATCGCAGGGATGTCTGATTGAACAAATATAACAATGTGCACATTGTTGCGTTGTATTATGTGAACGCACATTTACACCATCACTTGGTTCTGCTGGCAGTGCAAAGGATACATCTTTAGGAAGTGAGATTGGAAGCTAAATGTTTTAAATGGTACAAATGTCAAGAGACAATGACGTTCACCACTAAATTTACTTACTTACATACTTGCAGGTGAACTTGAGTGCGGCATCTGCGAATGAGGCAGTGAAACCCTTAATGAAGTGCAACTAAGCTGTGTGTACACACAAGAAGTTGGTGTGTTGGTGTGAAAATGCTATCTCTAACTATCTTGGGCATTATTTATAGCCGTTTAGCACATGCATGTGATGAGTTTGCAACCTCGGAATGAATATCAGCAGTGTAAAGGAACATCTGGCTTGTATAACTCCAGGCTGTAGATGTGCAGTCTGCAATAGTAATTTGTTAGTTGGAAGTAAATCAACTCTTGAAGCAAAATGCCTGTAAAGACTTGAACTAAATACTGTGGCAAAATGGAAAGGAGCAAACAAGCAAGCGCTTGTTCTTGTTTGGGAATGATGGACATGCCAAACTACAATGCCAAAAAAAACACAGAACATGCAGGCACATCTGTGGTTTTCCAGCAGTGCTGTGCCCAGTCTTGAATAAGGCCAGGTATCGACTGACGTCATTGAAGTCTATAAAAACTGCTTATAACTGAAAACCCTGCAGGCAATGGTTGAGCAAATCAAAAAAGAGAGTATCAAAATTGAAATTTAAGATGTGATAAATAACTGAAACTATGACAAAAGAACCAATAGAGAGAAAAGACAAAGAGGTGTGTGAGAAGAAGTTTGCTGGCTGAGAGTCAAGTGAAAAACACAACTATCATAATGATCTATTTTACAGTGTTTGCAATGCTTGCTGCCTTGGTAACATAATAGGTTAAACTAACCTGAGGCTGACAGTAACGGGCGTGTCTGTTTCACAATTTACAGTATACTTTGTAGAAATGAAATATAAAGGTTCACAAGGATGCCCTGTCTTCATGCACATTAGTATGGCACATGGGTATAAAGGATGCATGGAATAATGAAGCCATTGTATGAGGTTTGCAGGTAGTTGTGAGGTTTGGATGAATTCAGTAACTTGACTAACAAAATGGGATTAAGTTTAATCCCTCTTCCTCCTTCTGATCGTGACACAAATGAGCCTGAAGGGTGTGTGTGATGGGTGGGGCAGAGCTACCATTTTAGGTAATACTCCTCCCTTGCAGTCCTGCACGCCCCCACCCACAGCCGGAGGCAGCAGCAGCCTTGTGCAGGATAAAAAGGGGGCAGAGGCAAAGCTCTGCATCTCAGTCCATCTCATTCTCTCCAAGGCAGGCAGACCTCCTGAGCACTCTTCACAATGTCGATGTTTTCCCAGCGTTCAGGCATGATTGGCTATGGAAGACTCTCTGGTAGTGGTGGTGGTGGTGGTGGTGGTGTAGTCTCATCGCGAAGGGCGACCAGCGTGTATGGTGGTGCAGGTGGCTCTGGGTCAAGAATGTCAGTTTCCTCCGGCAGTTCGTTTGGAGGGGGAGCATCCGGAGGCTATGGCGGAGGCTTCGGCGGAGGCTTCGGCGGAGGCTCCGGCGGAGGCTTCGGTGGAGGCTTCGGCGGAGGCTCCGCTGACATGGACCTCCATGTCGGGGCCAATGAGAAGGCCACCATGCAGAACCTGAACGACCGTCTGGCCTCCTACCTGGACAAGGTGCGCAGCCTGGAGAAGGCCAACGCTGAGCTGGAGCTCAAGATCCGCCAGTTCTTGGAGAGTAAGACCTCCCCCTCTGCCCGTGACTACTCCGCGTACATGGCCACCATTGCTGACCTGCAAAACAAGGTATGTCACATGACTTTCTGATTCCTGAATGAGATACCAAAGCATGTCACACTGTAATACAATGCAGCTATCAGATTAATATGTGGTGCCTTTGAACTTTATCTTACCCCGAGTGGCAAAGCATGATTTTGCGGAGACCATTACTATCCTCGTGTTCCATTCAGTGCTTTTATAAGGTGTTGTTGTCTACATATTTCATTTACAGAGTCTCTTTGGAGTCAGTTTGATGAAAGAATTGCACTAATTATGTCAAATGAAACCTTGCTTCATCACACAGATCCAGCTGGCCACCTGTACCAATGGAGGCATCTATCTGTCCATTGACAATGCAAAACTGGCAGCGGACGACTTCAGAACCAAGTAAGTATCGGGATGAGAGACAGAAAGTGTCTGAAACATAGTAAAATGGGGAAAAAAAGCTCTGAAATAACTTGGAAGCAATACATGGAGGATGTATACATTGATGTTAAGTTGCAAATGTCCGATCTCTTGCTGCCTCACAGGTTCGAAAATGAGCTAGCCATGCGTCAATCAGTGGAGGCAGATATCGCCGGTCTAAAGAGACTGTTGGATGAGCTGACACTGTCCAGATCAGACCTGGAGATGCAGATAGAAGGCCTCAAGGAGGAGCTGATCTTCCTCAAGAAGAACCACGAGGAGGTGGGTAGCAAACGCTTGACAGCAGTCATCTGAGTGGGTTTGCATTTAATCTGCTGTCTCCGAATGTCGAATAAAATCTACTCAAACAGTTCCGCAATCATCCACCTTTTACCAAACTCCTTTTATTCAACAGGAATTGCTAGCAATGAGAACCCAGATGGGCGGACAGATCAATGTGGAGGTGGACGCAAAACAACAGCCAGACCTGAGCCTCATTATGGCTGAAATTCGTGAGCAGTATGAGGGCACGGCCGCCAAGAACAAGAGAGACCTTGATAGCTGGTTCCAATCAAAGGTAAGACTGGGCCAAAACAAACCCTGGTGATGATATTAATTGACTAAGTAACTTCTCATTGCCTATTTAGACTGGTACGTATGTAACATATGTAGTTATACATGACACTGATGTTCTCCCATGTCTACTGCAGTCAGAGGTGCTGAACAAGGAGGTGGCAGCCAGCACAGAAAGTCTCAATACGTCCAGGTCAGAGATCTCTGAGATCCGTCGCACACTGCAAGGCCTGGAGATCGAGCTACAGTCCCAACTCAGCATGGTAAATGATAACGACCTACGGCAAATCTTACATACAATTTGATGCACCTACTGTATTTTTCAGTTTAATCACTCCTTCTCTTCACCTTCCTCCTCCAGAAATCGTCCCTGGAAGGCACCTTAGCAGAGACAGAGGGACGGTATTCCATGCAGCTCCAGGGCCTCCAGTTTCAGGTGACGAGCCTGGAAGAACAGCTGACGTGTATGCGTGTTGACATGGAACGCCAGGGCCAAGAATACAAAATGCTGCTCGACATCAAGACCCGTCTGGAGATGGAGATCGCAGAATACAGGAGGCTCATGGATGGAGAGGGCAGGTAATTTGTCTGCAAAGAATTATTCTGTCCTTTCATTTTAAACTAATTACTATCTCTGTAAAGTGAGGTATTATACCGATACTTAATGCAAGCACTGTGATTCTCCCCCTCCACAGTGCTGGTGCTGGTTCAAGTTCAAGTTCCTCCTCATCTAGCAAGGTGGTAATAGTCACAGAGGAATTGAGGGATGGCAAAGTGGTGTCCTCCTCCTCCTCCACCACGAGAACATCATCATAATCATCTACATCTAATGTGTCTCGTGCAGCAAATGCAAAACCAGGTGCCACACCTGAAAACCACAAGCAACATATGAATCCAATTCTTCCTTCACATACACATGTGAATGCAATAAAATGATGCCAGTTTGCTGACTACCACTTTGTCTTGTCTGACTTATTTGTGTCTTAATTCCAAATGATGTTTTGATAGTGGCATGGTTTTGAGATGAACCAAAGGTCGTCCTGACAAGAGTTACTTTGGATATTTGGTAGGTCCGTTATATGATTATTTTTGACAGATTTGTGAAACCTAAAAAGCTTGAGGCTGTGTCAGTGTCCAGGGCCGGCTCTAGCCCTTTTTCTAGCCCTAGGCAAAATTTGGATTTGGAGCCCCGCCGCCTGGGTTAGGTTTCAACCCCCCAGAACCCTAACCCTAGCCCCATAAACCGCAGTACACATCAGACACCGCAATGGTTTTAAGACAAAGAATTACGATTTTTATTCTCATAAATAACTGTAGTTATTATAATATAAATAACCAATTGGTCCCTGATATTGTTGGCTTATGAGGGCAGATGATAAAGTGTTAGAAAGACAGTTAAAGGGGTGAAAAGTGTATTTCTTTCTTCATTTCCTTTTTTGTTTATTTGTTACCTCAGTGCAGAAAATGAGGAAGGGCGCCCATCGGCATTTAAATATATATATATATATATATATACATACTGTTAATTTTGAAGATTTTTTCCCAAGTTGCTGGTGTACGATTTATTATTTTAATGATAAATAACAATTCAGTGAATTTACAGTATATCTTTGTATTTATTTGTTAGGAGAGCAATGTTTAAGTCAAGCCTGATGTTGCCTTACACATAAAAGAATGATCCCAGTCACTTCCACACAGTGAGGCATACAGCTCATTAATTAAACAATTAATTTTCACCCAATGCATGCTGGGATCGGTCCCAGCCCCTCATTACACTGATTAAAGCTGCTTCAACCAATGTTTGGCCACTAGGGGGCAGAGCTTGTATGCAGTTTACAGAATTGACAACCAATGGTGCACATTTATTCCTATGAAAGTTTTGCTTTTCTAAAAACAAATATTAAACATTGATGGTTTAGAAATTCCTAATAATAATTGACCTTGTTTGCACTTTGATGTCTTTTGTTTGAAGTCTTTCTCATTCGCTTTGGCTCACTTCTCAAATGAGAATTATTTTTTCAAAACAATGTGTTCAAATCTCTGAACAATTAGTTTGTTTTTCACAACAGATTATAATTTCTCATTCATTCAAGCAAATTGCACCTGTGCAAAGAGTCAGTACAATTGTCTACAATTTGCACAATAACCACTTGCACATATCTTGCTGGTCAAAACTGATGAGTTGACTCTCAGTGAAACTGTCATCCTCTTCACAACGTCTAAACATTCTTTCATTGTTTCAGTCATCACATGCAAAATGACCCATTCAAATATCAAAATCTGTCAGACATACATGTATATTCCATAAATATCTGACATGGTGTTACGTACTGTGAGGAGGTACAATTAGTTGTTTTTTTACTGAACTACAGCAGCTTTTTTTCATTGCAGGGTTTTTAAATTTAAAAATGACATAGATGCCATGTTGTGGCAAATATTATATTTTTTTTGCCAGTGCTTCCAATTTATCACTCGATCTCATCCACATCCACATCAACGGTCTTGCTGCTCCCGACCACCCTTCCATCCACAACTGTCTCCACCACTGTGATGACCTTTGTGACCACTGAGGAAAAGAAAAGATACAACAATCATGAGCGAATCACATCACATTTCTCAAACCCAGTTAAAAATCAAGTAGCATTTTAATGATAAAATATGAATTATATGCATGCTTACCTTGTCTTGTGCTGGTAATGGAGAGAGAAAAGAAAGAAGAACGCAGTAGTCTAGAACAAACTGACATGAAATCAAACTGGAGTGGATATTTATTTTTCACTGTAATCCCCCCATCCTATCAGTGTTTCTCTCTGTCTCACCTTTCATCCTCCCCATCCAGCAGTCTCCTGTACTCCGCGATCTCCAACTCCAGCCGCGTCTTGAGGTCCAGCAGCATGTCGTACTCCTGCTTGGTGGTGGCGATGTTGGCGTGGAGCTGGGACAGCTGAGCCTCCAGGTTTGTGACCATGGTCTGGAGGCTTGCTAGCTGTGTAGCGTAACGCGACCGGGTCTCGGCCAGGGTGCCCTCCAGAGCCACGATTCTTATTTTCAGATGATTATACACTAATGAAAACATACTTACTAATATTGTATTCCATTTCTATCAATAGATCCCCCTAAATGCTACACGCTGTTCCTTAAACCAAAGGTTTGGACAAATAACTTTTTTGACTTGATGCCGCTAGATGAAAAGTGAAGGGATCACCAAAGTGATACTGAGGGAGACATTGAATGTTTGAACCAAAGTTCATGGTAACTCATCCAATGGTTGTTGAGATATTTCAGTCTGGATCGGCTGACTGACTTTGCCACTCCTAGAGCCATTCTGCTAGCTTGGCTAAACTGTACTACATATTAACATATTAAAGCTTCAGTAGGCAGAATATTTTGGCATCATTGGGCAACAATTCCATAATAACCTTTCAGCATATTGTAATTCAAGTGTTCAGAGAGAAAACTAGACTTCTGCACCTCCTCTGTTTTCAGGCTTTAAAAAATCTAGCCTGTGACGGGAGACTTTGGCCAATCACAGGTCATTTCAGAGAGAGAGAGCGTTCCTATTGGCTGTTCATTCAACGGAGGCGGCTGTCAATCACTTGCAAACTTTATCAAACGGTCAAACTAGGCAGCGCTGATCAAATATGAATCAATATTCTGTTACTGTAATGTCTATATCTCACCTCATATGTTTTCAGAAACATCTTGTAGTGTACTGGTTAGCTGTTAAATGAGAACGTTTATGACCCGGCAGCCATGTTGAGATCAGTTGAGGAATTACCAAGCAGGAACGCTCTCTGCCTGAGGAAAAATGCCTGCCTTACAACAGTCAGTTACTATTAAAATGTATTTAAAAAAACAAGAAAAATGTTCTATATGTTTGCATAGATTCTATTTAGTTTTTATCCCTGAAGTGATTCAGTT
Source organism: Sebastes umbrosus (assembly GCF_015220745.1). Lineage (NCBI taxonomy): Eukaryota > Metazoa > Chordata > Actinopteri > Perciformes > Sebastidae > Sebastes > Sebastes umbrosus. The sequence goes on along the minus strand of NC_051271.1, from coordinate 29,289,184 downwards.
ATTTGCAAGTTGTTCAATGTGCATCAATGTGTTCAGCATTTCATGAAATGTGAGCTATTCATTCTACAGAAAACGGACTTGTGCAATCGTTTATCGCAGAGATGTATGTTTCTCACAGTGGTTCGGTGTCTCACACATTAACATGTCTTTGACAATTGTTCTTTTAACTCTGACACTAACTCACAGGATACTTTACATAAACTTGCTCAATCAGTACGTTGTAATAATATGCTGTTTAAACCTCTCCAGTGCCACACCCTTATGTTATTCTATCACAGGGATGTCTGATTGAACAAATATAACAATGTGCACATTGTTGCGTTGTATTATGTGAACGCACATTTACACCATCACTTGGTTCTGCTGGCAGTGCAAACGATACATCTTTAGGAAGTGAGATTGGGAGCTAAATGTTTTAAATGGTACAAATGTCAAGAGACTATGACGTTCACCACTAAATTTACTTACTTACATACAGTACTTGCAGGCAAACTTGAGTGCGGGCATCTGCGAATGAGGCAGTGAAACCCTTAATGCAACTAAGCTGTGTGTACACACAAGAAGTTGGTGTGTTGGTGTGAAAATGCTATCTCTAACTATCTTGGGCATTATTTATAGCCGTTTAGCACATGCATGTGATGAGTTTGCAACCTCGAAATGAATATCAGCATTGCAAAGGAACATCTGGCTTGTATAACTCCAGGCTGTAGATGTGCAGTCTGCAATAGTAATTTGTTAGTTAGAAGTAAAACAACTCTTGAAGCAAAATGCCTATAAAGACTTGAACTAAATACTGTGGCAAAATGGAAAGGAGCAAACAAGCAAGCGCTTGTTCTTGTTTGGGAATGATGGACATGCCAAACTACAATGCAAAGAAAAATACAGAACATGCAGGCACATCTGTGTTTTTCCAGCAGTGCTGTGCCCAGTCTTGAATAAGGCCAGGTATCGACTGACGTCATTTGAAATTTAAGATGCGATAAATAACTGAAACTATGACAAAAGAACCAATAGAGAGAAAAGACAAAGAGGTGTGTGAGAAGAAGTTTGCTGGCTGAGAGTCAAGTGAAAAACACAACTATCATAATGATCTATTTGACAGTGTTTGCAATGCTTGCTGCCTTGGTAACATAACAGGTTTGGCCAGCACAGTGAATCAGTCTTGCTCAAGAATCAGGTCACAAAATTCAGTTAAGACACCTCACCTGAAGTTGGAAAAAAAAACAGCCAGATTGGACTGAATAACTAACCTGAGGCTGACAGTAACGGGCGTGTCTGTTTCACAATCTACAGTATACTTTGTAGAAATGAAATATAAAGGTTCACAAGGATGCCCTGTCTTCATGCACATTAGTATGGCACATGGGTATAAAGGATGCATGGAATAATGAAGCCATTGTATGAGGTTTGCAGGTAGTTGTGAGGTTTGGATGAATTCAGTAACTTGACTAACAAACTGGGATTAAGTTTAATCCCTCTTCCTCCTGATCGTGACACAAATGAGCCTGAAGGGTGTGTGTGATGGGTGGGGCAGAGCAACCATTTTAGGTAATGCTTCTCCCTTGCAGTCCTGCACGCCCCCACCCACAGCCGGAGGCAGCAGCAGCCTTGTGCAGGATAAAAAGGGGGCAGAGGCAAAGCTCTGCATCTCAGTCCATCTCATTCTCTCCAAGGCAGGCAGACCTCCTGAGCACTCTTCAAAATGTCGAGTTTTTCCCAGCGTTCAGGCATGATTGGCTATGGAAGACTCTCTGGTAGTGGTGGTGGTGGTGGTGGTGGTGTAGTCTCAATGCGAAGGGCGACCAGCGTGTATGGTGGTGCAGGTGGCTCTGGGTCAAGAATGTCAGTTTCCTCTGGCAAATTCGGCGGTGGAGGTGGTTATTTTGGAGGGGGATCATCCGGAGGCTTTGGAGGGGGATCATCCGGAGGCTATGGCTTCGGCGGAGGCTCTGGCGCAGGCTTCGGCGGAGGCTTCGGTGGAGGCTTCGGCGGAGGCTCCGCCGACATGGACCTCCATGTCGGGGCCAATGAGAAGGCCACCATGCAGAACCTGAACGACCGTCTGGCCTCCTACCTGGACAAGGTGCGCAGCCTGGAGAAGGCCAACGCTGAGCTGGAGCTCAAGATCCGCCAGTTCTTGGAGAGTAAGACCTCCCCCTCTGCCCGTGACTACTCCGCGTACATGGCCACCATTGCTGACCTGCAAAACAAGGTATGTCACATGACTTTCTGATTCCTGAATGAGATACCAAAGCATGTCACACTGTAATACAATGCAGCTATCAGATTAATATGTGGTGCCTTTGAACTTTATCTTACCCCGAGTGGCAAAGCATGATTTTGCGGAGACCATTACTATCCTCGTGTTCCATTCAGTGCTTTTATAAGGTGTTGTTGTCTGCATATTTCATTTACAGAGTCTCTTTGGAGTCAGTTTGATGAAAGAATTGCACTAATTATGTCAAATGAAACCTTGCTTCATCACACAGATCCAGCTGGCCACCTGTACCAATGGAGGCATCTATCTGTCCATTGACAATGCAAAACTGGCAGCGGACGACTTCAGAACCAAGTAAGTATCGGGATGAGAGACAGAAAGTGTCTGAAACATAGTAAAATGGGGAAAAAAAGCTCTGAAATAACTTGGAAGCAATACATGGAGGATGTATACATTGATGTTAAGTTGCAAATGTCCGATCTCTTGCTGCCTCACAGGTTCGAAAATGAGCTAGCCATGCGTCAATCAGTGGAGGCAGATATCGCCGGTCTAAAGAGACTGTTGGATGAGCTGACACTGTCCAGATCAGACCTGGAGATGCAGATAGAAGGCCTCAAGGAGGAGCTGATCTTCCTCAAGAAGAACCACGAGGAGGTGGGTAGCAAACGCTTGACAGCAGTCATCTGAGTGGGTTTGCATTTAATCTGCTGTCTCCGAATGTCGAATAAAATCTACTCAAACAGTTCCGCAATCATCCACCTTTTACCAAACTCCTTTTATTCAACAGGAATTGCTAGCAATGAGAACCCAGATGGGCGGACAGATCAATGTGGAGGTGGACGCAAAACAACAGCCAGACCTGAGCCTCATTATGGCTGAAATTCGTGAGCAGTATGAGGGCACGGCCGCCAAGAACAAGAGAGACCTTGATAGCTGGTTCCAATCAAAGGTAAGACTGGGCCAAAACAAACCCTGGTGATGATATTAATTGACTAAGTAACTTCTCATTGCCTATTTAGACTGGTACGTATGTAACATATGTAGTTATACATGACACTGATGTTCTCCCATGACTACTGCAGTCAGAGGTGCTGAACAAGGAGGTGGCAGCCAGCACAGAAAGTCTCAATACGTCCAGGTCAGAGATCTCTGAGATCCGTCGCACACTGCAAGGCCTGGAGATCGAGCTACAGTCCCAACTCAGCATGGTAAATGATAACGACCTACGGCAAATCTTACATACAATTTGATGCACCTACTGTATTTTTCAGTTTAATCACTCCTTCTCTTCACCTTCCTCCTCCAGAAATCGTCCCTGGAAGGCACCTTAGCAGAGACAGAGGGACGGTATTCCATGCAGCTCCAGGGCCTCCAGTTTCAGGTGACGAGCCTGGAAGAACAGCTGACGTGTATGCGTGTTGACATGGAACGCCAGGGCCAAGAATACAAAATGCTGCTCGACATCAAGACCCGTCTGGAGATGGAGATCGCAGAATACAGGAGGCTCATGGATGGAGAGGGCAGGTAATTTGTCTGCAAAGAATTATTCTGTCCTTTCATTTTAAACTAATTACTATCTCTGTAAAGTGAGGTATTATACCGATACTTAATGCAAGCACTGTGATTCTCCCCCTCCACAGTGCTGGTGCTGGTTCAAGTTCAAGTTCCTCCTCATCTAGCAAGGTGGTAATAGTCACAGAGGAATTGAGGGATGGCAAAGTGGTGTCCTCCTCCTCCTCCACCACCCAGAGAACATCATCATAATCATCTACATCTAATGTGTCTCGTGCAGCAAACGCAAAACCAGGTGCCACACCTGAAAACCACAAGCAACATATGAATCCAATTCTTCCTTCACATACACATGTGAATGCAATAAAATGATGCCAGTTTGCTGACTACCACTTTGTCTTGTCTGACTTATTTGTGTCTTAATTCCAAATGATGTTTTGATAGTGGCATGGTTTTGAGATGAACCAAAGGTCGTCCTGACAAGAGTTACTTTGGATATTTGGTATTTGGTATTTGGTATATTTTGTTGGCTTAAAAGTGTTTAATAAGTTTCACTACAATTTCACTACAATTTTATTATGAGGGCAGATGATAAAGTGTTAGAAAGACAGTTAAAGGGGTGAAAAGTGTATTTCTTTCTTCATTTCCTTTTTTGTTTATTTGTTACCTCAATGCAGAAAATGAGGAAGGGCGCCCATCGGCATTTAAATATATATATATATATATACTTACTGTTAATTTTGAAGATTTTTTCCCAAGTTGCTGGTGTACGATTTATTATTTTAATGATAAATAACAATTCAGTGAATTTACAGTATATCTTTGTATTTATTTGTTAGGAGAGCAATGTTTAAGTCAAGCCTGATGTTGCCTTACACATAAAAGAATGATCCCAGTCACTTCCACACAGTGAGGCATACAGCTCATTAATTAAACAATTAATTTTCACCCAATGCATGCTGGGATCGGTCCCAGCCCCTCATTACACTGATTAAAGCTGCTTCAACCAATGTTTGGCCACTAGGGGGCAGAGCTTGTATGCAGTTTACAGAATTGACAACCAATGGTGCACATTTATTCCTATGAAAGTTTTGCTTTTCTAAAAACAAATATTAAACATTGATGGTTTAGAAATTCCTAATAATAATTGACCTTGTTTGCACTTTGATGAGTCCTCTCAAGAGTTCCACTGACGTCTCTTTTATAATAGTAGTCTATGGGGAAAATGCTTTGTGAGTCACAGGGGATTTTTAGGTGCCCTACTAGGTTGTTAGTTTGGCCACTGAGACAAAAAGGCAGGAAGGCTGACTTGCCACACCTTGTTACAGTCTTTCTCATTCGCTTTGGCTCAATTCTCGAATGAGAATTATTTTTTCAAAACAATGTGTTCAAATCTCTGAACAATTAGTTTGTTTTTCACAACAGATTATAATTTCTCATTCATTCAAGCAAATTGCACCTGTGCAAAGAGTCAGTACAATTGTCTACAATTTGCACAATAACCACTTGCACATATCTTGCTAGTCAAAACTGATGAGTTGACTCTCAGTGAAACTGTCATCCTCTTCACAACGTCTAAACATTCTTTCATTGTTTCAGTCATCACATGCAAAATGACCCATTCAAATATCAAAATCTGACAGACATACATGTATATTCCATAAATATCTGACATGGTGTTATGTACTGTCAGGAGGTACAATTAGTTGTTTTTTTACTGAACTACAGCAGCTTTTTTTCATTGTTGCAGGGTTTAAAAAATGTATTTTAATGACATGGATGCCATGTTGTGGCAAATATTCTGTTCACTGTATTTGACTTGAAAGCTCAAAGGTGATTTTTATTCTGTTTACAGTACATGTAACACATTGCTACACAAATGCATTTACTGTAAACACAAATGTGCATCCTGTTTCTGTGTACTTCAGTATTGTAGCCTAAAGTATTGACTTTTTTTTTAATGAAATGTTTTGGGTGCGTTACTACTTTTTGCAAACATAGAGTTGTGGTGTCCCGTGAAACAGTTGTAACAACTGCACTCACAGTTTAGAGAAAGTTAAGACTGTTGTGAGCCAAATGGGCCAAAGCGATTGAGAAAATCTGTAAGCTCTCTTAATATTGCAGTTCCATGGGGCAGAGGAAGTTTAAAATTAGCACACATAGTCCTAATACAGCAGGTAGCACCATGTGTTAGCAAGAGGGCTGTCAATCGATCCAAATATTAAATCGCAATTAATCACAAATTAATCACACTTTTTTTTTTTTATCAAAATGTACCTTAAAGGGAGATTTGTCAAGTATTTAATATTCTTATCAACATGGGAGTGGGCAAATATGCTTGCTTTATGCAAACATATGTATATACAGTATTTATTATTGGAAATCAATTAACAACACAAAACAATGACAAATATTGTCCAGAAACCCTCACAGGTACTGCATTTAGTATAAAAAATATGCTCAAATCATAACATGGCAAACTTATATATTATATATAAGTTTATATATATATATATACATATATATGTATATATATATATATAATACACAGTATATATTATACAGTATATTGTACATATTTCACAGTATTCTTTTCATATATTCATCGTAATTCTCTTCTATACAGCTTTCATTTTAACTCAGATATATTGTACAGAATTCTTATAACTATTTTTCGTATTTTTCTTCCGTATTTGTTCATTTGTTTCCTGATTTCTGTACTTAATTTTATTTCTAATTTACTTTTCTTTTACTTATGCTTATTTTATGTACCAATCACGCCAAAGCAAATTCCTTATACGTAAAAACCTACTTGGCAATAAACTGGATTCTGATTCATTATAAAATACAAAACACACACAAGAACGTTTAATTCAACTGCATGATCTTTATTGATTTTTTTGGCCAGTGTTTCCAATTTATCACTCGATCTCATCCACATCCACATCAACGGTCTTGCTGCTCCCGACCACCCTTCCATCCACAACTGTCTCCACCACTGTGATGACCTTTGTGACCACTGAGGAAAAGAAAAGATACAACAATCATGAGCGAATCACATCACATTTCTCAAACCCAGTTAAAAATCAAGTAGCATTTTAATGATAAAATATGAATTATATGCATGCTTACCTTGTCTTGTGCTGGTAATGGAGAGAGAGAAAAAAGAAGAAAGCATTAGTCTAGAACAAACTGACATGAAATCAAACTGGAGTGGATATTTATTTTTCACTGTAATCCCCCCATCCTATCAGTGTTTCTCTCCGTCTCACCTTTCATCCTCCCCATCCAGCAGTCTCCTGTACTCCGCGATCTCCAACTCCAGCCGCGTCTTGAGGTCCAGCAGCATGTCGTACTCCTGCTTGGTGGTGGCGATGTTGGCGTGGAGCTGGGACAGCTGAGCCTCCAGGTTTGTGACCATGGTCTGGAGGCTTGCTAGCTGTGTAGCGTAACGCGACCGGGTCTCGGCCAGGGTGCCCTCCAGAGCCATTTTCTGTTGTGGTCGGAGGAAGAAGTTGTTAGGTGAGTATAGGTAATCATCTTGTTTATCTTCGTACTTCGAAATGACCCTTATTCGCCCTCTTGCTGAGAGTTAGATGACAGGCTGCTGGCTGTATTTTCACATTCAACATATCAGTGTTCTCATCGAACTCTCTGCAAGAAGGCAAATTTCTTTAAACATCTACAGTGTTGTTATTATCGGTCGAGGCAGATGGCCGCCCACCAAAAGCCGGGTTCTGCCCAAGGTTTCTACCCACTAAACGGGGAGCTTTTCCTTGCCATTGTCGCATAACAATGCATGCTCATGGGGGTGGTGGGGATCTCTTGTTGGGTTTCTATTAGTATTGTCTAGACCTGCTCTATATGAAAAGCGTCTCGAGATAACTTGTTATGATTTGACGCTAAAATAAATTGAATTGAATTATGTGTAGGAGCATCACAGCGTCACATCCAATGGATGATCTTTATTGTTAATACATGTTGACATACCATGCTCAGGTTGGACTGCAGTTCAATCTGAAGCCTCTGGACGGTGCTCTTCAGGTCCTTAATCTCTGATCGGGTCGTCACCAGAATCTCTGTGTGTGTGATCACTTCCTGCTCCACCGCCGCGATCTGACCAGATCAGAGAAAACAACATTCATCGTTTTACCCAACAAGTATAGTAGAATCCTGGCATACTATCAAGATAAATAAGCTCAATTGAACAATGGAAGTGGCTGTATTCTGAGCAGTAGTAACTTCATACCTTGTTCTGGTACCACGCCTCGAGGTCCTTGCGGTTCTTGCTGATCACAGTCTCATAGTGTTCCCTGATCTCTGACATAGTCTGGTTAAGGTCTGTAGAGGGAGAAGCATCCACGGCCACATTGACCTGGCCGCCCATCTGACTCCTCATCAGAATCAGCTCCTGTAGGGGTCAAAGGGCAATTTCTCAGTGAGCTGTTGAAATATCCATCCATCTGCAACCGCTTATCCCGTTAGGGGTCGCGGGGGGGCTGGAGCCGATCCCAGCCGACATTGGGCGAAGGCGCTGTTGAAATAACTTAAAATAATTCATTATATTTTTATTACATCATCCGATGGATTCTCTTTTTGTACTGCATTGCATGTATGCTTTTGGTTCTTTGATCTGTGTGTGTGTGTTTGTGTGAGAGACAAACATGACCTAATGGAGGGAGAGAAGAATACAAGGAAGTGTGCAGAAGGAAGAGGGGCAGTCCTGGGAAAAGGGAGGAGGCGGCAGACCTGTTTATAAAAACAATAAGCTAACAAGGAGTTTCTTCAGTGTTATCAGAGGTAAGGCAGAGGTCACGTGTGCAAACTCTGGCCAGCTTTGACCACAATAGATGGCTGTGATAAATGGTGACAAGTTAGTCTTACAGTGAATAGCTGCTGTGTGTTTAGCTCCAAAGCTGCTGAAAAGATGGATGATGATGAGTTTATTCAGTCACCAGTGTAGTAATACACTTTCAGGTTACGTGCATGCATGCAAACACAGCATGGGTGTTGGCCTGTGTGCAGGAATGCATCAAGGGTGTCGACAGATGCAAGCTATCAGTTTCGTTGCTTGTTTGACTTCCATCAACAAGCCCTTGGATTGCTTAAAAATGAACGCACCACAACTCCCTCATCTATAGACTCTCTCACCTCTTCGTGATTCCTCTTGAGCATGATGAGCTCGTCCTTCAGGGCCTCATACTGACTCTCTAGGTCCATTCTGGCCAGGTTCATCTCATCCAGCACCCTCTTCAGTCCAGCGATGTCCGCCTCCACAGCCATCCTCATGGCCAGCTCGTTCTCATACCTGAGCGGAGGAAAGGTCAAAGAGGTTTTAGTGGGTCGTTAAGACGAAGAAGTTGTCAGTGAGACATGAGTTCACGCTTCGATGCTCATGTGATGTTTCACTTATGTGGCATCGCAGGGAGAGGCAGGGGAGTCCACTCACTTCATTTTGAAGTCATCAGCAGCCAGCTTTGCGTTGTCAATGTCCAGGATTGTCTTGGCATTAAGCCTAGAGGCGATGCGAATCTGAGGAGGAGAACAAAAACACGTCAGAAAAAGTACAAGCAAGCTCATGTTTCATACAGTTGTACTTTACACAATGATGATTTATCCGTTGGTTGATATTCTATTTCTACACTTTTTGGGAGAGGATCCCTTCAAAATGTGTCTCTTAAAGAGCAACAGCACATGTGAAACAGTCATATATATATGTATAATTATTTAAATAAGCTTAAATTAAGAAAAATATGTTTGCAGCCTATGCAAAATTGATGTACTGTAAAATATTGGCTTGTAATATCAACTTTCTGATACATCAGTTGAGCTCTGCAGTCAACCTACACTGCATCCCTCTGTAATTATCACTGTGACACTGAACACTGTCGGCAGGATGTGATGCACTGTTGGAAGGAATCTGGTATGTCAATCACCACAGTGCTGCTTTCTGTGCTTCCTGATAAGATGGCCTCCTTCTACGCCTACCTCTCTCCACACACTCGCAGTGAAAGATGAGAAGATAACAGAAAACACAGAAACGCACACACACACACATCTGTTTACTTCCTCTTACCTTGTCCTTCAGGTCGTCGATGATGGCGTAGTAGCTGGTGTGGTCGTGGCAGATGACAGTTCTGGTCTGGTACCAATCTCTGATCTGCTTGTCCAGGCGGCTGTTCTCCTGCTCCAGGGCACGCACCTTCTCCAGGTAGGTGGACAGACGGTCGTTCAGGTTCTGCATGGTGGCCTTCTCGTTGGCCCCGACGTGGAGGTCAAGGCCATCGGCCAGGTTGAAGCCTCCGGAGGATGCTCCGTAGCTCTGCTGGGCTGAGGAGATGCGGGTGCCACGGCCGCCTGCTCCACCGTAGACACTCATGGTCCTCTGACCGTAGGATCTGCTGCTCAGAGACATGCTGGGAGGTCTGGATATGGATCTGGTACAGGTAGGATCACTGGAGTTGATCTGCAGTTGAAAGCATCACTTTGGTCTCCTTGGTTATATAGCTGGCTCACGGAGCAAAGTGGGAAGGGCTAGGAGGGGTAGTTGAAAGGGAAGAATGCTACCCCCCTACTCCTCTATGCAATCTCTTCATCAGCGCGGGTGTGGTGACTGGTGGGTAGGGGTTCATCCGCCTTTTTCAGGTCGAACCACATTTCATCGTTTCTCAATGAGGGCATGCCTTGAATTCTCCTCGGTTCAATTCTTTGGCAGTTTGTAATTGCAGCCTTCCTTGTTTGTTTGCTTGAAAGCAGGTTTAGAGGCACAGACACATATACTTTCAAATAAGGCCTTCTTAAGGAAGAAACTCATAGCAGTGACAGAAATGGCACATGCCAGCGACAATTCCACCTCAGTGAAACTTGGGGCCAAAGGTTGAGGGCAAGGCAGTTATAAGATAGCCAACGCTATTTGTGTCTCTTCATAAGCGTCTAGTTAAGGTTTTCAAGACTGTGATAATTGTATACAATATAAATGTATTAATGAAGGAATATATATATATTTTTATTCAGGTGTTATACCTGTTATGAGTGTTATAAAGCCTACATGGACTTACAAGAAGCCACTTACGTTAGGCAAGAGAAAAGAAAAAGGGAAGTAAGCCGGACACACGGTATTGTATCCATCTGTGTTGAAACATATCCAATATAAACTTAGATTAATCATACAGTGCTGTCGTGCTGCGATGGTAAGCCATGAGCAAAAACTGAGCAAAGATCATCTTATGAATGAACGGTAGAATATTTCATCGTCAGCATCATCCAAATCACGCAGGTGAAACTTTCTGTCCTCTGGGCCTGGCTGGGACTCTTCATTGTGAATGTGAATAATGTTCTACATGCACTGTATACAGTATATAGTAAACCAAACTGTGAAAGTAACTCTAAAATAACACCACATAAGAAATATGAATTTTAATGACACTATATCTTCATCACATACACCTCATGCCAGTAGTCTGGACAGTCTGTAAACTACTGAATCATGTGTTTAGCAGCCAAGTACATCATTTGTTTTTATGCCGCCGCACTGGCAACAGCCATGGACTCTCGTAGTCAAAGGTCAAAGGTCACTGTGACCTCAGAAAACACATTTTTGGCCATAACTCAAGAATTCATATGATAATTATTTATATGCAAATTTCACACACACATGTCAGAACAAAATCATGAAGTGATGGCATTTTGGACAGACATGGAAACTGCAACTTGACTGGTTGGTGGAGGCGTACAACCGCGAGGCAATAATTGTAGTTTATATTCAATATATATATTGCTATAAGTGATTTGTAAGCTAGACTTCTTTAAATGTGGCGACGGCCAGCAGAGATAATTTTAAATTGTTTTAGGCTGCAGACATAGAAAAAGGCTTCTCTTACAGTACAGGCATTTTTTATGTGTTGTATTGTATTGTTGTTGTCTGTATTGTTTTTATGTAGGCAGAGTATTTTTGGCACCATTGGGCAAAAATTCCATAATAACCATTCGGCATATTGTAATTCAAGTGTTCTGGGAGTAAACTAGACTTTTGAACCTCCTCATGGCTCTGTTTTCAGGCTTTAAAAAATCTAATCACAGGTCATTTCAGAGAGAGAGAGAGAGAGCGTTCCTATTGGCTGTCCATTCAACGGAGGCAGCTGTCAATCCCTCGCAAACTCAGATCAAATGGTCAAACTAGGCAGCGCTGATCAAATATGAATCAATATTCTGTGACTGTAATTCTTATTTCTCACCTCAAATGTTTTCAGAAAGATCTTGTAGTGTACTGTTAAGCTGTTAAATGAGAACATTTATGACCCGGCAGCCATGTTGAGATCAGTTGAGGAAATACCAAGCAGGAACGCTCTCTCTCTGAAATGACCTGTGATTGGCCAAAGTCTCGGAGTTCATGAGTGATTGACAGCTGCTCAGAGATGGCAGGCTCCAGCTCGGCTCTGATTGGTCATTTTAGGAGCAGCGGTGGACACCGGAGGACACCGAGGCAAATGACGCGGTCTGTTATTTCTCTCTGGCAGACGTTTCTGTATCAATTATTGATTTAAGTAAGTAGCTGTGTAAAAAGCGGGATAATGTACAGCTAGCAGGTCATTGTTGTGAAATAAACCCCTTCAGGGCAGTGCCTCATCACCCTATTGGGGTTTATTTCACAACAACCAGCTTGCAGTACATTATCCCTAACATAATAATGTAAATTACTTTGCAGATTCAGATTAATAATACAAAATATATATCAACTAATAAATGATGATGTATTATTATAGCTTAAGATACCCAGCAGTATATAACGTTGTTTGAATTAGCTCCACCTTTACCAGCTGAAACATTAAACCGATGTAAACATTAATACATCAATAATTATAATCCAGTAATATAATATGTATGATTCTGATATGGGCATATGCATAATAAGTACATTTACTTTTTGTACTCTAAGTATATTTTGATGAATTTGACTTGCAACAGAGTGTTTTTACTCTGTAGTATTGCTACTTTAACTTCAGTAAAAGATCTGAGTACTTCTTGCACCCCTGCAGTTATCTGATTATCTGATTCTATAGGATTGAATCATAGCGGTTGAAACACTGAGGTTGAATAAATACACAGACAATATAGTTTTGTTTAGATTGTTTCCCCTCTGAATATTGTAGAACGAGCCTGACAAGTTACTGATAAACTAAACTTGTTTCACTAGTGTAACTGCACTCACCACTGTCGCAGGCCTTCATTAACTCTGTTGTAACATTTGGAAATGCTGGTAACAAACTGGATTTAGTCATGACCAACTTCTAAAAGTCTAACTTCAAGAAAAGTACCAGCTAGTTTGACTGGTTTTGTAATTATCATCGCAGCCTACACATAACAGAAACACACCTCCATGCCAGTAGAAAATTAGCACCTTGCTGTTGTTCTTTCCAGTTATTTCTGCCTGACTGCCTCCATCTATTGTCACCACGCAGCGCTTCAGTCAGCAGTCACACTGATAAGCAGGGTGAGGCCTAAAAAGGGGATGACTGATGGTTTGACTGCGTCTGAAGAATGTCGGTCTGTTTCTTTAAACATCGTACGATGTGGGAAATAGTATTAGAGGCCCATTTTACTCCAGCGACAGCTATCAGCTAATAAAATGATCAATGTGGGATGATGCCTGTTTGAAGTTCTTGACTTGAAGTTGTAGGTTTCTCATTTTAGACTGTGTTGTATCTTAAGATAAAAGATCTAAATACTGTGTTGTGATCATAAATAGGGCTGTCCTAAATACCATTTTTTTGGGCTTTGAAGCTTCGATGAGAAATATTCGAAGGTATTCGAAGTTTCGCAGAGCAGCACATGTTCTTCTGTCTGTCTGTCTCCATCTCCCCTGTTTCACACACACCTCTACACACAACAAACAGCGATATCCATCTGAGAATAAGTAATAATAATTAATGCTGAATATGAATAATGAATAATGTTGTGGGATTATTCCTTATTTCATGGACTATTTGGGGATTTATGCATTATTGTTACATACTTATATATAAAACTATAACCCCCCCCAAAAAAAACAAAAACCCCTGAAGCATTCAAATAGTGATTTGGAGGTCAATTACCATGGCAACGGTCAAAGCTTTGAAGCCTTTGGGTTAGCCTTTACTCTCAAATCAGTATAGCAAAGACAAATAAATGTAATAATTATTATCATTATTTATATATCAATTCTTTTGATTAGCTGAAAAGAGTCAAATCTGACGGTCAGATACTCAGTAACATGATGATGGTAACATGATGGCATCTCATCTAATAGATCTTTCTCACAGCAAGGAGAGGCAGGTTTGTTTATATAGCACATTCCAGCAACAAGGAAATTCAAAGCGCTTTACATAAAACATTAAAGGCATCGAGGAACACATTATAAAAGATAAAAGTAGTGACCTAAACAGCAAACTGTGGGTTCTCACTGCTCATCATTAAATAAAAACAAGCTACAATAGAATAAGACAGGTACAAAATACAAGAATAAAAGTTACAGTGCTGCGTAAGAAATTAATAATTATTTGATTTAATAAAATAATAAAATGTGGCCAAAACAAAATAACTTATAATACAAACAAAACCAAATCTGAATTTCACCTAGGGCACCAAAAGGGCTAGAGCCGACATACAGGCATTGAACTCAGAATGACTGCACAAGGGAACATTTGTTATTTTACAAGATGTGCTCTCTTTTAATATTTATATAACCTGCTGCTACCTGCCCATTACACTATTGTATGTGGTACGCTGTATATTCTTGTCTTTTAATGGTGGGTTGTGTTATGTGTGTTATGAAACTTTGTTTTATTTGGAGAAGCCTAAGACAAATTTCCACGGAGGTGGACAATAAAGTCTATCTATCCACCCATCTATCTAAAGGCAGCAGCAAACAGCAACGTCTTCAGCTTTGATTTAAAAGAAGTTAGAGTTGAAGCTGACCTGCAGTTTTCTGGGAGTTTGTTCCAGATATTTGGTACATATATCAGCCTGCAGACATTTTGACCCGTCACAGAAGATGAAAGACGGGTGTAATTAATCAACGATGGCTCCGTTCCATTTAAGTGTCCAGGTGAGACAGTGTGCATAACACCAGGGAATATTGTTATTAGTTACACCTCTGCTTTTCCTGCTATGACATGTCAAACTATGCACTATTGATCACAATAATCTTGTGTTGTAATACTATGCATTGGCTCACGTCAACACAAGTTCTTTCTATCTTTTAGAAAGTTTAGATCCCCCAAGACTAAATCTGGCTATGGCACATCTAAGCAATGTGTGTTCAAAATGTACCTTAAATTGAGATTTGTCAAGTATTTAATACTCTTATCAACATGGGAGTGAACAAATATGCTGCTTTATGCAAATGTTTGTACATATTTATTATTGGAAATCAATTAACAACACAAAACAATGACAAATATTGTCCAGAAACCCTCACAGGTACTGCATTTAGAATAAAAAATATGCTCAAATCATAACATGGCAAACTCAAATCCAACAGGCAACAACAGCTGTCAGTGTGTCAGTGTGCTGACTTGACTATGACTTGCCCAAAACTGCATGTGATTATCATAAAGTGGGCATGTCTGTAAAGGGGAGACTCGTGGGTACCCATAGAAAGTCTGGAGCGTTATTTAGCCTCCTTCAAGACATGTCAGTGTGTCATGGTTGGTACCAACGGACTCGTTAGGTTTTCTAGCTTTAAAACCGAGCCTGCTACAACCTCAGAAAGATTGATTGCGTGAATGCATTAAAGAAACTAGAATGGTACCCCCTCTTCGTTCAGCTTGCACCATCATCCATGTGTATTTGTGTTTATGTTGAGATCAGCTCTACGTAGCGGAGCATCGTAAAACACTTCATTCAAACTGGACAGAAACAAAATAAAACTCACCTAAACCGTCATCGTTACTCTTTCCAACAATCATCAAGTGTGCTTGGGCGAACTCAACTGTAATTTCACGGAGTTTAATGTGAAAAAACGCAGAATATACAGTTCTGCGGATCACAGATTGTGCCACACCCCACCCCACAAAAAAACTTTCATTCAAATCCATTGCAGACTTTTGGAGTAATCCTGCTAACAAACAAACCAAACCAACAAACCAACGCCGGTGAAAACATGACCTCCTTCCTAGTCCTTCGACCTTGGCGGAGGTAATTAGTGGTGTCGTTATTATCGCGTTAACTTTGACGGCCCTAGTTTTTACTATAGGATCTATTCTTCATGTTAATTCTTTTGACTTATAAGATGATTTACAGCTTCAACATGCGAAGCCTTGCAGGATTAACAGCCCTCCAGCACTGCACAGTTGGCTTGTAAAACAACTCTCTCAATACCACCTTAATCCTTTTAAACATTTCCGTCTGCTCTCTGTAGAAAAGATCCTTTGTTCTCTCAGACACGGGAGACAAAAATGCTGCTCTGCAGGCCTTGTCTGTGCCAACACTACTCTTACTGCAGATCCTTTCTTGAAGATAATCGACGTTGATGGTGCGTTTACATTGGTAAGAGGCATTTCAGGTACAGCAACATTCCTTTATGTATGCATGCTTGTGCAAACGGTGTTTTTATGTGACAGCATTATTTGTTGACAGTTTTAAGTGGCTGATTGGATCATTAAATCACAAATGACAGATCCTATAAATCAGGACGGAAACACTAAGTGACATAGTTGCAGTACTAGTACATTAAATGAGGGCGTTACACTCAATAATTAGCCTACAAGAAGTATTCACTCTGCTCTTGGTGTTGTTAGTTTTTAACATTGAACTATAGTGGATACAAACAGTTTTTACACTGATAAACATGAAAATGTATGCTTTAATTTCAATCTGAAAACAATTTTTGGACCTAAATGGATAATATGTGAAAAATAAATAATTAATCACATAAGTTTTCACTGTCTATGCAAGACAAAGGACTATATAATATATATAGACAGTGAATAAGTACTATATAGTATAGCACTCTGTGTGATTGCCGCTGTTTACTCACTGATGCACTGGTCCAGTGTAGAATGAGATTTATTCTAAAGTGAAAATAATGTGATGCATAAAATTAATGATGGCGACTATAGCTCAGTGGGTAAAGTATGGATGTACAAAGAGAACTGGATACAGCGCTGGAGGCAGCTACCGTTCATTCTTATGAGAGTTGCTCAGTGGCGCATGAAGCCAAAATGGCTCGAATGCCGAGAGATAAAGTACTCGGATCTTCCGGCGATCTTCCGCATCCATTGGGCCCATAGAGCAGGCACAGTAGCGTTTCCTTTAACCCCTCCTCCCAGCACTCGGTCCAGCCTCGGTCTTATTCACACTGTAATCAGTTCTGATTTAAAATAAACACAGATAAATCCCAGGACAGAGACATCCAATGAAATAAAGTAGTAGTCCTGATACACAGTCTCTGAGTGATACATTTGTGTTTAGTTCTATTATGAAATCAAAACACTGCAGGTTGTGTTGTCAGAGAGGGGTCATAAGTGTGTCGCTGCCATATTTATCTCACAAATTGGCTTCAATTTATCCTTCAGTGGTTAAAATGACCGTCCAGTGTTTAGAGATGCAGGTGAGCTAAAAAATATCCAACAAAACACGGACCAATCCTGAAGCGACAACTCACCACCTCCCGTCAGCTCCCCACGCCTACTGTCTTTCACTTTTCAACCGTGAACAGTGAGCAGAGAGATCAACATGGACACGAGATGATGAGCTACCAAGAATGCTTTGTCTCTGTCTTTTTCTGCTCGCTCCATCAGTCCAGATTCCTTCAGCCACTCACACAGACACATCCTGCAGCTGTTTACCTGTCATGTGTGTGCATGCAGGTGTGGTTGCCACATACTTCGTGTGGGAACATAAACGTCTTATAACCTACTGACAATTAAACACATTCTTTCAATGTTATTGCATCAATAAGTCATATAGTAGTCATTATACACAACACTTTTGCGGTTTGAGTCTCATATTTCTCTTTACTTTGAGGATCTGATGACAACAAATTCTCTGTCTCTCTCTTTCAGGGAAAGAAAGTTTGATACGCCAGCAGTTTCAACTCTTCAACAACTCCGTTGGGTGTGGCGGCGTGGTGATTTACCGGTGACTCCTGCACAGAATACGTGCTCGAGGTCCACGGTAAGCGTTTTTTTTTGTTTGTTTTTTGCAGTGACTATCACTAGATGGTGCACTTTAGCTGTGATTCTCACCTCCACAGCTGTTGTACAGGAAGGGTGTGGCTGTGTGATAATCCGTTGCAGACAGTCAACTGAGAGATGTCTGAACCCCTGAAGACTTTATTACATCACCGTTTTCTCTAGTCTGAACTTTGTGTGGATTTCATTTTTATCATATCTTGCAGTTTCTTACACCATACTATGGATACCTTTCATCATCATCATCATCATCCTAAGTAGACAAGACAAGCTTCCTTCTTAAACATCTTTACTATTATATGTACTCTTGGAATGAGCAAAGGTAGGTCTGTTGACTCAACAGACTTGTGTTTACCCAAACTACAGTGGATGAATGAAAGAGTCTATATGCACAGCTGATAATTCAATGTACAGTGTGCAGGTGAATGTTTAACTTTGCCTGCAGAAACTGTTCCCACATAGATAGATAGGACCAACACACCAACTTTCACTGTAACAGGTCACACACACACACACACACACACACACACACACATACAGATATAATTTGACCTCAGCACATTCACACTGTGAATGTTCAGTCAGTGATTCAGTCCAGGACCTTTGTGAGAAATGTTGCATGCTGGGATGTGATTGCACAGTGCCTGCTGAATGGTTGAGCAGGATTTGATAATGCGGTGTGGAGGGGTGTGGTACATCGAGAGGAGGCTTCAAGGACCGTGTTGCTCCATTACAGGCTCACATCTGTGATTCATAGTTGCTAACTCTGCACAGGGCTGCTGTTTGGGCACCACTATATCTGTTTGTGTCTCTGTGAGCAGGACATTTCAAAAGATTCAGGATAGATTTTCTTACTAATGTTGTTGAATGGTTGGTGCTTGAGCAAGAAAGGACTGATTAATATTTCACACAGGGTGGAAATGGCTTCTTGCTAAAAGTCGTATAACTTTGGAACTGATTCACAGAGCACACAGACAGACAAACCCTTATTGGCCTAGGCAAACACACAAGGTCACAGAGGTCAGTCCTAGTTAACTGCCGTGCCAGTTCTTCCAGAATGTGGTGCAATGGGGAGATAACTTCGAGATAACTTTTGTTATGATTTGACGCTATATACAAATAAATTTAATTTAATTGGATTGAATGGGCAGCTCAGTGGTTACTGCACAAATACAGTGCTGTTTGTCATTCAAGGAAAAACATGGCTCTCCACGGGGAAATTGAAAATAATCTATTCATTGATTTCTTTACTTACTTCTTTACTTGTATATTATTTTTTGATTTTATCGTTTTATTTTGTAATTAGGCACAGCGGTGCTCTGAGCTAAATGCTAATGTCAGCATGCTAACATCCTTGCAACAACAATGCCAACGTGCTGTTTACCGTATTCATAATTTTCAGTTTTATGTGTTAGCATGCTAAAATGTGCTAATTAGTACTTAAAGGCAGGGTGGGTGATCTTCAGACACTAGCAGGAGTACACTAGATTTTTAAAAATGATCCAACCAAAAAACCCAGCCCAGTGTTGTCAACTCTTTTCCAATGAAAGTAGCTCGCAGCACTAGCTCCAAAAGTCCATAAATCTAGCAAGAAAGTCACGAAGTCGGCAACATTGACAGTTCATTGCTTCAGGCCTCCCTCCAAAGCCACTCCCCCACAATTATCATTATGATAATGAACATGAATGGCAAACATGACTATTGTTAGTAGGCCTACTCACAGCTGTAAAACTAGCAGCTTGTGGAAGACATGCAATGAGTGCACGGACAGGTAGTCCGTCCAACCATTACATAAAGGCCAAATTAAATTTTGGACGGGTTTATTACAGTCCTGTGACAGCCATAGATACCGGATTGTTTTTTGCTTTTTTTGTAAGAGTGTTTGATTTATCGATTGCTGATGGGATGTAAAGAAAATTTCAACTAATTTAACAAAAAATGTTTCTCAAATCTTTACCAACCCTGCCTTTAACACAAAGTAGCTAAGACTGATGGGATTTCCATCAGCAGGTATTATGTCATAAACCAAAACATATTGTCCAAATTCTGATCTTGATGATAGTGCTAGATGAAAATTTAAATTCACCAAAACGGTGACGACATGGGCTCACTGTTAAACCTTTTTTTATTACTACTGCTTGAGTGCTGTGTTTTCCCCTGTTTGTTTAGGGGAAAGCAAACACACTGCAGTTCTTTTCAGAGGTGGAGCACCCGACTCACATTCAGTGCAGGAGCAGCAAACCTGTTTCCTCCTATGAACAGTGCTATTTGTCCACATTGTGTTGTAATAATCACCTGGAGATAAAAAAAACTTTGCACAGGCAAAACTCACATTATATTCTATTGATAAGAATGTGTCCTTTAGGTGACGATTCAACATGTGGCATCGACAGCTGCTCATTGTTGGTGGGAGCTGGAGCTCCACATGTGCAAGCAGGAGCTCCAAACCTCAATATGCTAGAACAAAGAACAAAGGTGCACTGATGTGCCATGTTGATGAGACATAACGGAAGTGACCAGTTTATGAATGACATGGGAACTTCAGCCGACTCTCATTCCCATTGCATGATGAAACTGATGGCAGGGACACTCAGGTGCAGGAATCCAAACCATCCAGACATCAACACAATAGATGAAATTCAAGCATGAGTAGTTGACACATGCACTCTGCCATCCTCGTAGTTGCTATGCTGCAACTGCACCTGGACTATTTTGATACTGTTTTGAGATATGCTTAAATTAAAATAACAGAAAAGCGGACATCCCTTCATGTCTTCAGTCTAGACTCTCTTTGTTTTTGCATTGAATAGGTACCATCCCTCTATTCTCTACGATTGAAAGAAGGAAACTCAAAACAGAACATCATGGATGAAGTATTTAAGTGTAATTGCCGGATGTAACCTCCCTGTTACAGTTCATTGTGAGTCTACTTTACAGTGCCACAATAACCGGTGATTCGGTACCAAATATGTAATCAGTGTTTTTCAAAGTTAGACATTTTCTCTGTCTTTTTTAAATTTGCTACATATAACTTGTTAATTACAGCTGAGTGCACTGCAATTAATATACAACATAATGACATGATACACATCACACAACAAAGCTGCACCATAAAAGGAAAAATCAATGCAAAACGTGTCGGGCAACAGACTGCATAGTCTCCTTTGCAAAAGGTTGAAGTCTATTTATGGAGAGAATCTCATCTTCAGCTTTATTCAACCTGTTTCAGCAAGCAGTGGGATTTAAAGGGGGGAGTGGGTGGAGTAGTATTTCTACATACAGTTTATGACTCACAATGCATAAAAAACTCCCACAAAGAACAAGTGCAGACACTTGTTCTTTCTAACTAAGATTTAGATAAAGTTAAAAAGAAAGCTCTCAAAGATTAATGGGATTTGAATCAGTGATCAGACACTAGATCCTGTGCTTATTTTAAGCTTCAGTGTTACTGGAAGTCTTGCAGGCCCTCTTTGTTTTAAGTAAATATTCAGTATCACAGACTCTGTTCTCAATCTTACTGAGCTAGATACCAAAAAGTAGCTTAATCTTGGTTTGAAGTTCTCATGAGAAGCTGTAAACACACCGTCATTACATGTCTTACTCATTCACCATAGTAATTACAATATAACTGCAAATGGTTGCATTGATACTACAAATAAAAAACATGAAAAAGACAAAGCGGTAGAGTTTCTTGTAAGATTGTAGAGGGGATTTCAGTCAACCGTGTGCTTGAATCATGAGGTTGTTTTTTAGTGAAAACACCCATCTGACACAGATGGTCTCCAGCCCATGAGGACATGATCTCATTTATTTCGTAATTTGTCTTTGGCCTACTGTACATAAAGCTACGTTTCAGAAGAAAACCCAACCAGGACAAAAAAGTTCCTCAGAACTGTGATACATTAATTGACCTGGAATGTAGTGGACAACAAACAGTAAACTCACCTGGTTGTAAACATTTAGATAAACATTGCACACGTCTCCAGAGACTTTGTCCCTTTCTGCACCCGTGAGACAGCTAGCAGCACCTCCCAGGGTTTTGTGTATTTTTCCCTTCTGATCTCCTTGTGGGAGTTCTTTTCTTGTTCTCAGCGAGGGTCTTAGTTTGGAGGAGTCATTTTTCAATCACTGTTTTCATAATGTGGGTGCTGACAGGCCCGCTGAGATTATACATAACAGTGATTAAGTGCTACACAAATAAACATGGCTTGACTTGTTTTTAATTCCAATCAAGGCAAGAGCAACCTGGGACCAACATATTGAATTTTGGTTTTGATCCATATAATATTTTTAGACTGTTTCAACTCCCCAAACCACAAGAGGCTTCTGTATAAGGATTTATTTCATATTATGAAAGTTATTTCCCTTAAAAAAGACATTTGGTGGTGCAAACTATGTACAGAAGTCGTAAAGAGTCTAGAATAACACAGAAGGAATGAGTCTGGTATAAGATGTTGCAGTACACTTTGAATTGTGTGGGTCACTTAGGGGAATCGTTGGACACTTTGGAATATATGCTTATATGCTGTCTTGTCCAGAGTTAGATACTACTCTCATGACTGTATAAACATGAAGCTAGAGCCATAGACTGTAAGAAGTGGACATAGTCACCGTGACGTCACCATTTGGTTTGTGGACTGCCGTTTTGAAGCATCAAGTTCTGCATTTTGTCTGTCGCCGTCTTGGATTTTGGCCATCGCCATTTTGGTCTTTTGCAACCAGAAGTGACACGAGATAGTGGAGTTAAGTACAACCGAACACTGAATAAGACCATTTTAGGTGACCAAAAAGTTATAATTAACTTTCATGAACTGAAAACACACTGTGAAAGGGTTAAAGTTGGGTTAAACTCCCAGACCGAAGAACGCTGTAGTAGCGACCTGTCAATCACAAGGTAGCCACGCCCTAAATCCTGCCCCGCTTTATGATAATAAAGCTAAATGAACATTATGCTGTATTGAAGAAGTCTTGAAACTAGCGATTGAGACCATAAACTCATGTTTACAATGTTTACTGAGGTAATAAATCAAGTGAGAAGTAGGGTCATTTTCTCATAGACTTCTATACAATCAGACTTCTTTTTGCAACCAGAGGAGTCGCCTCCTGCTGGCTATTAGAAAGAATGCAAGTTTAAGGCACTTCAGCATTGGCTTCACTTCTCAGACACCGGAGTTGCCCACTGGCTAGAGCCAGTAACCGGTTAGCTTAGCGTAGTTTAGCATTAAGACAGGAAACAGTCTTGGCCAGGCACAGTAATTACCTAAGGTCTCCACTGCTTGCCTGAAAATCTTCACAGCAGTGACAACCAAACTCCAGGACCTCCACAACTATTTTATCATTTTATTACTATTTTATTGTTTTCATACTTTAGTTTTCATATGGATAAAACAAACCAGATATAACGTGTTAATTAATAAGCTTTAGAGGTGTTGGAAGCCCATAACACAACTGTCTTTAGAAACTGTACAGCAGAGGGAAAACACAGTGAAGTTTGGGTTCAAAATAGGGTTATCAAAAAACTCTATGTAAACACAAATCTGTTCAGGGTGCTACAGTAGACTATAGGCCTACACCAACATAGGCCCATTTAATTACCATATAATTGACCTCATGGTCTTTTATTCAAAGCTGACATGATTAATCTCAAAGAGCCGGTGTGATTGCAGCCCAGATTTTAAAGAGCCGATGCTGTTCGCTCCATAGGTTCCAAGTCCAAAAAATCCTTAATCCAACTGTCTAAAACAATTTGGTGTCCTCACCTTCCAATTAATACTATCGTCGGTTTCGCTGAGAGAAAAGATAATCCAATCAAGTGTTGGAATTCTTTTGACGTTAGGCTATACTCTGTCTGTCTTACCTCCCAGTAGACTCGCTTTTGGACATAATGGGAAAATTATATCCAATATTTTCCACAAAAAATCTTTCACATTTAACCAAAATCTTCTTCTACCTCTTGGCATTGCCACAATTGATGCATAAAAAGTACCTACCGGTCATCCCACAGCCATGCCAGCACATATCTGTAACTTCTTCTACCATCTGTACCATTGTGCTTTTATGGATGCACTACAGTCAAAGAAGGTATGGTATAACAATCTATACATTTTGGAGACAGTTCTTCTGCCATTGGCAGCATCTTTTAATTGAATATCAATAGTTTCAATATTACCAAGAGTATGTTTTAAGTGTGTAATTCCGCATAATAGATTTCAGCTGTAAATATTGGAAGAAGTTTGAATTATTTAAACCAAAATGTATTGAATCTCCATCATTTAGTACCTGACCCAGCTCAACAATATTTATGATATGTTAATAAAAAGAGGTTTACCACCAGCTGTGTATAATAGGTTATTCCATATGGGACAAGAGGGTATAGATGAACCACTGATTTTAAGACGTTTATGTTATTCTTTAACCACTTTGCACGAAAACCAAATTAGAGGGCTTTCGATGAGCTTATCATATTTACGGTGATAAAAGAAGGGAGCTAGGGAAACATGTTATTTTCAGAAACAATCTTCTGCTCCAGCCATCTCCAGCTACATGCCCCCTCAGGATTTGTCTTGTAGTCCCAGGATATTGGATATACACCATTGTAAGCCAAGTAATATAAATACACATCTGGTATCCCTAACCAACCTTTGTTCCTTGGAACAGCTACTTTCTTTAGGTTAATTCCAGTCTTTTTATCTTGCCATGGGAATATTGAAAATAATTTTCTAATCTTGTTAAACCAGTTCTGAGGACATTTTAGTGGGATTGCTGACAAGATAAAAGCTAATTTGGGGAATACAATAATTTTAATCAGATTATGAGGTTATTATTAAAGGTAGCCCACAGTAAAGGTTGAGAACATGTGTTTCTTGTTTGCGTACAAACGTTTAAAGACTTAAATGGGTTTTCGGTTTTCGCTTTTTATCTTATTCCAGAAAGAATCCTCTAATTTGTCCACAAGTATCTGTGATCAAGATCCCCATTTTTTTTTTAGGTTGGAGGTTAGATTACGTAATGCAGTTGAGTTTACACACAGTACATGAGAAACATGATTCACTTCTCCCTCTGACTGAGAGGTGACCCCCATGTGCCTCCCTCAGCTCCCCCCAGCTGACACCAGATGTTATGCTACAAGAGCACGGAAATTGGCCAGAGCCCAACTCTGAGATAAGGATAACACACACACACACACACACACACCCACACACCCACACAGTGTGTTTTTGCGTGCACACCCAGCCACCCACACATTTGCCCACACACACAAACACAGAAACCACACAGGATCCCTTGAGGCGTTCCATCTCATTCCTCACACAGCCCATAAGAGTGGCCAAAACTAACAAAATGGACTTTGCGCATGCACGCTCACACACACACACACCCACCCACGCACACACACACACACACACACACACACACACACACACACACACACACACACACACACACACACACAGGATGCAGGACTGAGGGGGGATGTTGTGTGTGATATGGTGAACAATGGGGTCTGACGAATTCCCTTACATGGCTTGGACTAAAAATATGGAAAGCAACGCTGGTTTGTGGTTCAAGGCTACAAAGTCTTCATACGGCTGTCAATCAGTAACAACTTTAATATTTACAGGCTAATTTTATCTGGTAGACTGTAATGCCGTTCAGATAAAATGAGCATTTAATGAGATATCGAAGTCTTCTATCTCTTACTACTAAAAGAGTAACTGTATAAAAGCTCTTAATTGCTCACACGGTAACAGCATGATGCTGCTACAAATAATAATTTTGCAAACAAGTGATTCATGAAACCAGTTTGGTAGTATCCACTGGTTAAAGTACATAATGTCTGAGAGATTAAATGTTTCATTTGGATTACCCAGACTGTAACGCAGCCTTATCATCATAACACTGATGAAAGATATTATTTGCAAACGGCTTAATATGAATGTTGACTTATGGCGGGACACTAAGACGATGACACGCCTTTTCTGTTTGCATTAGGATCCAAAATGACTGGTGAGATCGAGGCTAGACCTGCAGGTATTAATGAAAGCATACGCAAATCATACATGCAGATGGAGACACACACACGCACTCAGATCCCCACGGACCAACAGACGCCTCACACATAACACAGATGCAGAAAGACACACACTGACACACACGTTCCATAACAGTTTCCTCACAGGAGTGGAAAGAAACCCGAACCCTGGTCCTTAAAGGAAAACAAATGGAGGTTCTGCCAAGCCTGTGGCTGGAGGAAAATTCCCTCCTACCCTCTCCACTCCCTCCTCCCAGTCAGACCCGCCCCAGGTCCAGCACTATATCAAGAGCCTGCCTCCCTTTATCAAACTCCACAGTCCTGCTACAGTCTTCAGCTGTATAACGGTCCTCTCTCCTCGTGTTCTCTCTCGACCAGCAGACAGTCAGCCATCATGTATTACAGCCAAAGCAACATGGGTGCTCCCCACTCCGTCATGAGGCAGAGCCGCAGCTACACATCAAGTGCTGCTCCCCACAAGGCCCACAGTGTGTCAGGACTCAGCTTCAGAGGAGGCCCACGCATCTCCTCTACCAGCGTGCGCACCGTCTCCTCCGGGTATGGAGGTGGCATGGGAAGCGGCATGGGTGGTGGCATGGGATTCGGCAGCGGTGGGTTCGACCTGTCCAACGCCGTGGACCAGAGCTCCGTGCACCTGAACGAGAAGGCCACCATGCAGAACCTGAACGACCGTCTGGCCACCTACCTGGACAAGGTCCGCTCTCTGGAGGCGGCAAACTCCAAGCTGGAGGTGCAGATCAGAGAGTACTACGAGCAGAAGGGGCCAGCAGCAGAGAGGGACTACAGCAACTACTGGGCCATTATCAACGACCTGAAGGACAAGGTATAGTGTGTGCCAGTCTCGGCTGCTTGAACACCAGACAACTCAAATATTTGCTGTGCTGTTAATGATTATCAAAGGAGGGTTTTAAAAGGGCTGAGACATTATAGGCATGACTGGAGTCTGCATGGTCCCTTATGCTCCTAAATCATTGGTCTTTTGATGGATAATTAATGATGATGTATTTGTAAAAGCTTGAAATAAACAAGAAATGGTTAAGCATGTGAAGTTAACTGATATATTAGTGTGTAATTCAGAGCAAACCAGTGTATGCTACTGTATGTAACTGCACAATGAGACTTTTGCCTCCTGACCAACTCCCATTGTTCTTCTTATCTATAGATTGCCGGCGCCACCATCGGCAATGCCAACATCCTGCTCCAGATTGACAACTCCAAACTGGCTGCTGATGACTTCAGAACCAAGTAAGTCTTAATACTTCTGTGGACCTATCTTCATCGTGTCAATTTCAAACAAGAAGGCTTAAAGGGTTATATTTGCCTCATGTCGGTGTTCTCTACTCTCAAAATCTAATTAGATTCGAGCATGAGCTGATGATGCGCCAGTCTGTTGAGGCTGACATCGCCAACCTGCGCCGTCTGCTGGACCAGACCACCCTGACGAAGGCTGACCTGGAGATGCAGATCGAGGGCCTGCAGGATGAGCTGGCCTACCTCAAGAAGAATCACGCAGAGGTAACTGATGCACATCCTTTAGCTATAATGATCTCTACTCTCAATGAGAACAGGCTTCATCACACCTGTAGACCTTTTTGCGAAATAGATCTTAATGCTGACTTCTTTTCCCCCCTTGGTTGTTTAGGAGCTGGCAGCAATGCGCTCTCAGCTCACTGGCAATGTCAACGTGGAGGTGGATGCCGCGCCACAGGCTGACCTCAACAAAGCCCTGGAGGAGATCCGCGCCCAGTACGAATCCATCACTGACAAACATCGTCGCGACCAGGAGTGCTGGTTTAATGAGAAGGTGAGAAGACTTTTCCCGTAAACAGTCTCATCCCATACCTCGCAAATGATTGGGTGTACTCCCTCAAGAGTCTAACCTGTAATTAAACATGATCTTCTGTGAAGTAATCAGCAAGATTTCCTCACAACTGTGTCTGTGTTTCTTGCTGTAGTCGGCAACCATATCCAAGGAGGTGGCCAGCAGCACAGAGTCAATCCAGACGTCCAAGACAGAGGTCGGTGACCTGCGGCGCACACTGCAGGGCCTGGAGATTGAGCTGCAGTCTCAGCTCAGCATGGTGAGAACCCCCCCAACCCCCATCCCCCACCCCCCCAAAAAAACTCTGTTCACATCTCACTGAGCTTGCCTTATATGAGCAAAATCCCCAGATCGCTGTCTTGTCAGGGGGAATGGTGAAACAAACAGTGACAGAGGGTGAAAGAGCAGAAGGGAGTGTAACAGAAAGAGGCTTTATTGAAAGGAATGAAGGGAGGGAGAGAGAGAAGATAAGAGTGATGGGAGCTGTGGAGAAGGGAGGGGAGGGCTCCTGCTGAGGGAAACATTTCACAGACATCTGCTCAATTTCTGGAAGACATAAAAGAGCTTGAAGAAAGCCGAAGGAATGCTGAACTGGATGACCCAAAAAGTTGTACTCCCATGGATTATCTGTGCCCAGCTGGAGTAAATTGTTCAACACTCCCTGCAAGAACAGCATACCGCTCCTGTGTAACAGTGGAGGAGCAGCTAAAAGACACATGTATTTAACACCTTACACATACACCTCTGCTAATCAAGACTTCATAAAAGATGGGAGAATGCTTTACAAATACAGACGTGCTTTTGTTTGTCTGGCATATCATCCAGGGCGTGGTTGGTGGATACAGACTATAGCTTTAAATTGTCATAACTGATTTACTACAGTAAACTGGTTTGCAAGTATGAACGTCAAACTATATGTGTCACAATTCGTGTGCATTAATTCAGCTAATTTTTCCTTCCGCTCACTTAACAGAAAGGGGCTCTGGAGAACACGCTGGGAGAGACAGACGCTCGTTACGGCGCCATGCTCTCCGCCTTCCAGAACACAATCAACATGCTTGAAAACGAACTAGGCAATGTGCGCTCAAGCATCGAGCAGCAGGGCCAGGACTACAAGATGCTGCTGGACATCAAGAGCAGGCTGGAGCAGGAGATCGCAACCTACAGGAGCCTGCTGGAAACAGAGGAGTCCAGGTAGATGCAATGATACAAGAGCATGGATTTATGAGACCATTTAGACCAAAAATGCACTATTTTATCTAGAAAATAATGCACACGCCCATATCAATCATTGTTTTCTACTTTTCTCTTCCCTCATTCTAGACCTATGGCTACAGGTAAAGGTAAGAGACGCCTGTTTTAACAAGACATTGCATAACAACAGTACAGTCAGTGTAATACAAGCTTGAAGCACTGCCATCATGATTTTTTTCCTTCTTTTTTACAGGAGGCTCGACCACAGTCACAACCACCACTGTGCGCAGTTCCAGCTAGGAGGTCCAACTGGCAGGACAAGCTGTTCTCAGACACACACACATACGCACACACTAATAAAAGCTGTTACACGAGATGAGTGAGACTGTACTGAAAACAAACGGAGTCAAATTGAAAGTGAAGCCCGTGTTAAAGTTTACAACAATTGCAATTTAAGATAAATTGTGTGTGTTTGTGTGTGTGACCTGTCTGAAAAATAAATCTGCTGGTGAATACGAGTTGTGCTGTTTCGTGATTCTTTACAGTCTACATCTTTCTCAATAACATCGCTCTGTTTGTGCAGTCGTCATGGCGACCGCATGACATTCTGGGAGGTGGGAGGTGGACTTGCGGAAATCTATGTTATGTAAACGGGGCTGTTGTCAGGAAAGGGTGAACAATGGTTAACAGCTCCAGCATGGAAAGCATTAGGATTTAGAGAAACTTGATGCTCTCAGAACTCAAACAAAGTGAGAAAACTTGAGAGGAAAAGTGCAAGTTATGTGACCAAACAAAGTGAGTGACCCGAGGCTTTGCCCGAAGAGTCTTTTTAAACAAGACACACCCAAAGGTTTGACTAATCTTTGCCCTGGAGGCTTTCAACATGAAGTCTGTCTAACTCCTGTCACCTAGTAACAAGAACACACACAGCTCAGGATAGAAATACTGAGTGGGAACGCAAACAGTGACTTACTGAACACAGAGAGTCATTGTGTAAACAGGTGCTATCAGTGCTGCACTTTGGCCTCTTTTATGAACGGTGATTGATTGCAGATGACCAATGAGCTGATGATAAAGTATCGTGAAGGGTGCGGCTTCTCGGATTATGGTGACTTAATGTATATGTGTCATGTTTTTACTGTGTGAAAGCGAGGCAGGAGATTGTTATGTTCGTGTGTGGTGTGTGTGTGTGGAAGAGAGGGAGGCAGAGAGGGAGTGAAAGTAGCATTTGAGCCGTTGCACTCTGTACAGGTCAGCGGTTACAGCCTCTGAAATTACAGCCAAATCCTGTGAAGAGTTCACAATTCTCAAATGATGGTGTAATGTTAGTTTTGGAGAAGAGAGAGATTACAGAGAGGATCAAATTGCAAAATCCAACCCCCTCTGAGGAGCTTCACTCACCCATATTTGGACCCATTTTGCTGCACATCAGTGTCTCTCCTCCACACTGTTATAATGATAGTTGATGACAAAGCCCTTCCAGTTATGCTTGTAATGTGAAATGAAAATCCAAAGCAGAGTTCATAAAAAAAGATGTTGCATCAAGATCAGGCCATTTTCCCCAGATCAGTGTTTAACGCAGTGGGCCTGTCGAGAGCAAACTGTGAAAAGCAATAACTGAACATCTGTTTACGAGCAAGCTAATGCCAACCCTTATGAGTTCTTCTGACATTTTAGATATATTTGGATGTTGCGCGTTTTTTTTGTCTCTTTAAGTTTTTTCCTATGTTTCAAATGTACCATGATATGCCATGATGGTATTTGTTTCAGTTCTCTCTGTAGGAGATACAGTACTAATGCCAAAGTTAATATGCACAGCAATGTTCATAATGACAGTCCAAATCCTTATTACGTTTTTAAGCCAGTATGTGAATACACATTATATTATCGGAAAATATAGACCAGAGCATCTAATGTGGTTTGTGATTATATCATAATGAACAGATTAAAAGAACAGTTTAGCATTTACGAAGGCACTCTTGGTTGATTCGGATGATTCAGGGTTCAATAATGAACTGCATGGCGGCTAGACAAAATGGCAATACCAAATGTAATTTTTTCTTTCTTGCTGAGAGTTAGATGATAAGATTGATACGACTCTCATGTCTGTGCACGCTAAATATGAAGCTAGAGCCAGGAGACGTTAGCCTAGCTTAGCATAAAGACTGGAAACAGAGGGAAAGTGCTAGCCTAGCCCTGTCCAAAGGTGAAAATAAACCCACATATTTACACATGGTATCTTGTTGTGTAAAAATGAATGACTTTTTT
Source organism: Sebastes umbrosus (assembly GCF_015220745.1). NCBI lineage: Eukaryota > Metazoa > Chordata > Actinopteri > Perciformes > Sebastidae > Sebastes > Sebastes umbrosus. The sequence continues at coordinate 29,257,946 of NC_051271.1, read as the reverse complement.
AGAAAATAGTCTTGCACATAACCCCGTGTAAACCGACAATGACGAGCTACATTGGAGGAGTAATTACCTTTTAAAGGGACTGTTTGTAACTTTTTAAGCGTATAAATGTACCGGGTCGGGATCCCATGCGCGATCGTGTATGCGTGCTCGCGTGTGGCCGGAGTCACTCCTCCTCTGCCTGCTTGCCTTCACTCACACTGCGTGCGTTCTCGCTGTCTCGCGCCACCTCTAGACGTGAACGCGCGCTCACTCCACACTGCAGAATAGTTAGTTTAGCTCTGAGAATATCTAGTGAATGTACAGTGGTCGTTTGTGCAGAAATAACTGCTGCAGCTCCTCCAGACCAACAGAGGTTTTCCGTGTCTTGTAAATTGACGGGGCTCCGCAGCGAGTAACGTTATCGCCTCTGACTGGGTGGCGGTGTCTCCCTGCGGGCGCAGTCGGGAGGTAATAACATTTCTCTTCCTGCTTCAGCCCCGGCACCGACCCGCTTTTGCTGAAGCAGGAAAAGTCAACACTAGGATCAGCAGTGATTCATGGGGAGACCTTCGTCTGGTCAGCTAACATTACTGCCAAGCAGATGAAATATAGAGTGATATTGTGCCTTTAGCTGACGTGTGTCGCCTCACTGTTTTGAGCGATGCTCGTTCAGGTATATTTAGAGCGAGCAAGCGTGAGCCTGACGCTGACTTTCGTTGACTTAACGGCCACAGGTGTCGCTGTTAACAAGCAATTCTGAAAGTTACAAATAGTCCCTTTAATCATCTCAGTCTATTTGCTCCAAATCCAATTAAGTATCTTGAGTGGTATCGTGCAGGAGAAGCTGCAGCTCAACATGGATGAATTAAAAGAGCTGGTGGATTTAATATGCACCCAGACTGCATTGTCACCTATAGCCTTTAATGAGAAGTGTCATGTTTACTGACAGTTTTATGAATGATTGCTTAACACCAACTTGCCAACTGGCAAGATTATTTTTCAATTTGTTGTGGAGCCTCTGGGCGTGAGCTGTCATCATAAAGATATTAATGAAGAAATTTGAGTTAATGATGGATTTAATAGATAAGGAGACCAGAGGAAGACAGCCAAGAAAGCAAGAAGCTGACAGTGAGTCGTACAGTAGTTAATTTATTATTTACAACATGAATAGGCAGACTGTCTTCACGTGGTTGCCCAGAGGAATATGTGATAGGAAGCGGTGCCAAGTTGCCGACACTATTTTCCCTGTCATTGCTGTCTGCCATCAAAGGCGAGCCTGAGGCTAGCAGAGAGTAAGATCAGAGAGGATAAAAGAAGATGTTACTGGTTTGATGTCATGAAATACTTGACATATAGAGAGTTCAAGTCAGTTCAATTAATTTCAGGATACTCTGGATTCTTTCTGTTTTCCGCTTTCTATTAAAACAGGGACTTTCCCTCAATGTGTGTAACCTTCCTTTGCCCTGAAACTGCCTGCAAGCTGTAGGTCACAGTATATTATACTATATATCGCATATAGTCTTTTTAAACAATTTATTTAGCGTATTAAGCTTCAGAATTACACAGAAAATATATATAAGTATAATTAAAGGGACTATTTGTAACTTTGTAAGCGTATAAATGTACCGGGTCGGGACACATGCACGCTCTCATATGCGCGCTCGCGTGTGGCCAGAGCCTCGTCTCCTCTGCCTGCTCGCCTTCACTCAGACTGCGCGCGTTCTCGCTGTCTCGCTCCACCTCTAGACGTGAACCGCGCTCACTCCCCACTGCAGAAGAGTTAGTTTAGCTCTGTGAACATCTAGTGAATGTACAGTGGACGTTTGTGCAGAAATAAATGCTGCAGCTCCTCCAGAGAAAAACGTTACCGTCTCCCTCCTGCGCCCGCAGGGAGACACCGGGTGCCGGTGTCAAGCAGGTGAAATATAGAGTGATATTGTGGTTTAACTGACGTGTGTCACCTCACTGTTTTGAGCGATGCTCGTGCAGGTATGTTTAGAGCGAGCAAGCGCAAGCCCGACGCTGACTTTCACGGCCACAGGTGTCGCTGTTAAGCAGCAATTCTGAAAGTTACAAATAATCCCTTTAAAGGGACTGTTTGTAACTTTTTACACGTAAAAATCTACGGGGGTGGGTGTCCCATGCGCGCTCGAATATGCAGGCTCGCGTGTGGCTGCGCTGTTCAGACAAGACTCCAACACAAACTACACGGAAGCACCAAAACCTCAAAGTTATATCTAGTGAAGCCCGTCTGTTAAACAGTGTTGGCCGCGGTCGGAGGACGTGGGGGAGACCGTAGCTTTGTATTCCAGGGCCGGAGTCTCTGCTGTACACTGCTCCGCTGCCTGCTTGCCTTCACTCACACACCGCGCCCGTTCTCGCTCCACCTCACGTTCATGCGTGCACACTACACACTGCAGAAGACTTCATAGCTCTGAGAATATCTAGTGAATGTACAGTGGACGTTTGTGCAGAAATAACTGCTGCAGCTCCTCCAAACCAACAGAGGTTTTCTGTGTCTTGTGAAGTGACGGGGCTCCGCAGCGAGAAACGTTATCGTCTCCGACTGGGTACCGGTGTCTCCCTGCGGCTGCGGTCGGAGACGATAACGTTTCTCTTCCTGCTTCAGCCCCGGAGGCTGAAGCAGGAAAAGCCAACACTAGGATCAGCATTGATTCATGGAGAGACCTTCGTCTGGTCAGCTAACATTACTGCCAAGCAGCTGAAATATAGAGTGATATTGTGGTTTTAGCTGACGTGTGTCGCCTCACTGTTTTGAGCGATGCTCGTTCATGTCTATGTAGAGCGAGCAAGCGCGAGCCCGACGCTAACTTTCGTTGACTTCACAACCACAGGTGTCGCTGTTAACAAGCATTTCTGAAAGTTACAAACAGTCCCTTTAAATGAATAGTTGGACATTTTGGGAAGGACTCTTATTTGCTTTCTTGGGAAGATTGGAACCACTTTCATGTCTGTAGGCTAAATATGAAGCTACCAGCAGCCGGTTTTAGCTTAGCTTAGCTTAGCATAAAGACTGGAAACAGGGACAAGGGTTGTTTTTACACTTCAGTTTTTGTATAGATTAAAAAAATAAACTTTAGTGGTGATGGTTGTTGGATGTTTGTTACCACTGGACAGAGCTAGGCTAGTTGTCCCAGTCTTTGTGCTAAGCTAAGCTGGTAGCTTCATATTTAGCCCACAGACATGAAAGTGGTTTGTGCTTTGTTAATAGTCTGTTTATTGTCAATACTGTATGTACTGCTCCTATTTTAATACTTCCTTCTATTTAAATGGTTCATATTTTGTTACACTTTGTTTAGCTCTTTTTTACTGTGTTAGCTGATGCATATTGTTTTTTGCACTATGCCCTTTGCTGCTGTATACTGCAAATTTCCCCACTGCGGGACTAATAAAGGAATATCTTATCTTATCTCTTATCTTAAGCTAAGCCAACCAGCTGCTGGCAGTAGCTTTATATTTAACATGCAAACATGAGTAGTGTCAAACTTCTCATCGAACTCTCTTCAGAAAAATTCACTTGAATGTGGGCCTGTTGTATTTCAATGTGGACTTTCACCAAATCACATTAAGCTTTCATATCAGTGAAATGTTTGGTTAAGTATTAGTCATGTTGGCAACAGTCAAACCGGGGGCTGACGCCCGTTATCAGCAGGAATGTTGATGTCTCAGGGTCAAAAAGTCCATTAAGGGTGGCTGCAGAGAGAGGGAACATTCTTCACTCGACTGGCGGACTCTATTCTGGAGCAGTGTTAGGTTTGACACACAAGCTGAGAGGAATGCCTAACGTCTTTGCTAAAGGTCTGAGACGCAGTATGGCATCAGACCTTACTGTGAAAGTTTTCAAACTGTGCCTGAGCTGTAGCGAGGCATAGGAACAGTTGAGAGGTAGAGAGTGGAACAAGACCAAACACACTTCAGGGGCTTTCAGGTCCTGCCAAGCATGAGACAGATGTGATTTTTCATCCATTTGCACGGCTGTGAGTTTGGCCCTCCTGTCAGTCCATTCTCACTATTGAAACGTAGTATCGTCTCCAACTGCATTTTAATAAGTAAGCATGTTGCTCTGAGTCGTAAGTGCAGGATGGCTGAAAGGTGGGAGTTTAACAGGTAGGGCTGGTTTGACGAACCACACCCTGCAAGATCCTGAAGACCAGGACGGACCTACTTTGGCCGGTCTTATAGTAGCTTATCATTCTGTATACAATACCTGCTATCATGAAAGAGTGAGTATATACAAAGAAGAGGTTTGATCCTGTTGCATTTTTCTGTAGTGACTGTATAAAAGTGACCACATCCACTTTTAAAGCTCCCCATGGTCTGGGTGGGTGTGTGCTGGAGCATATCCCAGCACGTACTAAGTGGAGAAACCCAAACCTTCATACAGCATGTGTTTAAAGAAATGCATTCTGTTGAAATCCCTATTAAGATACACAAAACCCAGAGAGTAAGTACCCAGTGAAAGAACTACTGATCAGAAGGCAGAGTGAGGCACATTTTCCCTACAAAGCTGCTACTGACTGTAAACACCTACTGTATGACGCTTATTTTCCAAATTCTGTAAGTTTGCGTGAATGCGCCCGAGAGGCTCACAATAAACTTTAACAAAAGTGCATTCATCACACCAGCCATAAAAAAAGCAGTAGTAATGATAAACTTGATGCTCTGTACTTTATAACCAATGTTAGCAAGGGGGAAAAGCTCAGCAACAAGGGAAATGTAAGTGAATAAACATTATCAGGGCAACTACAAATTAAATAAAAATAGTTAAGACAGAAATTAAATATACAATATGTACATATTGGCACTGAACAGTAAGCAGACAGCTTGACATTTAGTTCATTTTGGCCACAGACTGAACTGGGCAACTCCCTCTTCTTATAAAAGTTAATGCAATACTGCCACCAAGTGCTGGTTTCCTGTACATTTAAGAATGAGTGTGTCACATAGTCAACAAGAGAGACTAAATGTAATACCAGATTAGACTCATTTTCAAACCCATAGAAAAAGACATTTGCTGCAACTTGTTACAGCCAAAACCACACGGCCATTTATCATTTCTGAAATCAGCTCAGTATATGCAGGCGCTTTCCAAAATGAACACCATAAACCAGCAGATTCACTTTCTCAATACTTTGGGAATTCATAGCTATTTTGCTAATGTGTCAGTTTGATTTCAACTTTCAGTTATTAGTTCAGGAAAAAATCGTCAAAAGGGCTTTGGTTTTTCAGATACTCTTACCTGCGGTAGAACAAAACACGACTGTGATTTTTCATAATTTGTAGTGATGATGGTCGTAACGAAAATATTTTATACAGCAAAAGGTGATGGAATTGATCAATATATTGGCTCACCCTATAGGCGAAAAGGTGCAGAATAATATTAAATACAAAGTTAGGCGGCCAGGGACAGCGACACCTTTTTAAAAGAAAGTTACTTTTACTCAAGATAATATATGATGGTATGTTGACACAGTTCAGGCCATCATATAAGAAACTTTGTACAAAAACAATAAATGTGTGAGCAGTAAAGCGATAATGTGTAAAGTGAGGAGTAAAGTGCATTTTTTTTCATGTTAATATATAACAGAGTATGCAAAAATAAACTGTTTTTAGGCTTCTATACTTTTGGAGATATATCAAAAATAAAATTTGACCTCCATCAAGAGCTCAAGATTTTAGAAATACATCTCCTCTTACAATGTTTAAACTAGACAAATAGACCACGTTAATAGTTACTGTTACCACTTTTAAAGATCTTATACAGATTTAAAAATAATTTTTAGTTTAAGTTGTTCTCATTTCCATACCTTCCTTCTTTATGTAATTTGTTACAACTTATAAATAAGAATAATAATAAATAAATAAACAAACAAATAAACAAACAAATAAATAAATAAAAGTAAAATAAGATACAAACATTATTCCATCTTCCATATCGTTATTTATATCTCAGGCAAGAGACTGAATCTAAATGTAAGTGCTGTTGCATAAATATGTTCATGATGCATGATTGGTAATGATGTCATAAATTCATGCAATAAATAAATGATTAATCTGATGTTAAGTTAAAAAAATTAATATGATACGATTAAAATGATTTGTCTCATGCAGTACAGAATTGTGTAACAGGTAGAAGGGTTGTATTCAAGAGTACATAATTGTGTTTTACGTTCCGTCCCGGAACTAATGTTCTCAATTTGTTGAGGCACTATAAACAATCCAACGTGAGAGGGTGCATCTCTCTGTTCTCTACAAGAAGACAAGTGGGACATGGCAGGACAAACTCATCAGGTTTACAAGTAATCACTGCCTACAGCGACTATCTGTGCTGACTGTGTTATGATGTCAGGTTGTAGTCTGGGTGCACTAAACTTTCTAAAGAGGAAGTTCTGTAAATCAATCCTGTGTGATCATGTTCATGCTGTGAGTTATTTCTGTCCTGCTGGACTTTCCATATGACAATGCTGCCATCTAGAGGGCAGGAGTAGTAATGGACTGTCCCCAGCATTAAAACCTAGGCTACATACATTTACCAGTATGACATGGCTTTATTGACCAATAAACCTTCATGAGCTGCACATTAGACACGTTGTTTCATCTTCAAAACACCAAACTGGAGGAACATTGTTCTGGAGTTTTGAATGAGGCTCTTCTAGTGGTTTGCAATGGCCCAATGTCATTTTTATTTCGTGTTGTTTTCACTTTTTGGTTAGTTCTCACAAATATATTTAGTTATCTTTAGACCGTGTTAAATTAACACATATCTTTTGTATTCTGCAGTTTTTAGCAATATTTAGCGAATGCACTTTTTTCACCAATTTCCAAAAGAGGATGTTTTGATCTCCTTGTGACTAAGAAGAGGAAGAGCTCCAATCCATTGTTCCTGTTTAACAATGGATCTGCTATTCAGATTCCCAATAGAGTGCTCCAGGGATGACGTATTTTTGTAGGCCAACCAGGAAGTTAGCATCGCACTGATTTGCAGAAAACAGCTCTGTGGCAAACACAACTTTGTTCCGTAAAATAAGCTCCACAAAGGCTTCAAAAGTCACGAGTGGGGTATTTATTGATGTATTTTATGTTGTAGAACAAAACGTTAAAATCTCTTCAGCTTGTGTTAACCACAGAACTTATTACAGGCATCTAACTAAAAACCCATTCATAAAAAAAACCATTGACTTCTAGACGAGGGAACCTGAAGTGCTAAAATGCTAACTCATTCTGGGTTTTAGGACTCATTTCTGTATCTCTCTATATACAAAATGCAGAGTACATTACTGTGTTAGTTAGTTTCAGTGGCTCAGTAGAAACCTGGATCAGATCTTAAACAAGTATAGGAGATAAAATTGAGAGTGTACCTGCAGGTATATTTCTATATGAATCATAGAAGACGCATCAAAGCAAGTCATTTATTATCACTTTAATTTTATAGGGGAACCACAAGTACTTTAAAAGAAGGTTATACAGCGCTGTACATTTGGGAGCAGTACTGACAGACTTGATAGTCATATCTTCTCCCGTTAAATACTATTCATTTAAATGTTCTATATTCTTATAATGATACAGTGAAACAATAAAAGCTTGTGTAACTGGTCCTGCAGCTTTTCTGATATGTCGATATCATTTTTGTTGGGACTGTTATTTCCTTGTCATTTTTTTTTTTCCAAAAAAGGAAAATAAAAGTTATGATCAAAAACCATACGACAGGCAGAAACTGCCAGGCTGTAATCCTGTATGACTCCCAATTCACTCACACAATAGAGAGAAAGAGAGACAGAGAAAGGGAGGAGGAAAAAAAGGAGATACAATTTCATGTTCTGAAGGCTGGTCCGCGATGGGAATGGGCATCAGTTCATAGTGAGGTGCAGAGAAGCACAAGATATATTTTGCACTTTCTGCGACCTCGACTCTTACTCTGCCCGACCATCAACCCCTCTCGAAGGCTCACTTCCATAGCTGTGTGCTCAGAGTCTGGCCAGATCCAGTGGCGGCCCATCCACCCATAGCTGACGGAGGCTGACCGAAGGCCATCTGGCCGCCTGCACCGTTCAGAGTCATCCCTGACATCTGATGATTCACCTGAGGATGTTAGACAGATCTGTATTAACACTAGAGCATAACACCGTGGATTGAAACCTAGAATATTTATCTTGACCTCACCCTGTCCCCGAAATCAGTTCATGTCCTCTGTAGTCTGACTGAGATGTAAGGAGGTAAAAGCATGCTTCTAAAAAATTGCAGTCAAAGTTGAGCTCAAACCAAAGCTCCTCCTGCACCACCTCTTCACTAGACGTCACATTGTACTGGCTTGCTTTGGCATCTCCTTTCCCTTCTCTAGAGCTTAAGAATTGATTATTGCCGCTCTACAGAGCGTCCCACTGTTGTGATTGGTCAACCGAACCAAACTCTTTGGACTCAGTTCCAGCTAGTTTTGTTTCAGGGTGTGCCAAACTAGCCTTTATGCAAATGTGTTACTTGGTGACATCAGCACTTTATGGAAGAAAAGGCAGGACTTCAAGCAGGGCTTTTCAGGCAGTTCAGGAGCAGTGTTTCTGTCCCTTTGGCAGTGCATGCTGAAGTATATTTCCTCGTCGATAGCATGCATCGTCCTAACAATACGGCTATATTCCCCATCGAGACGTCTCTTTGTATGTAAGGGATGAACAGCCCATCTCCTCTGCAATCTGGCTGTTCAGACAGTACTTGCCAACTTTGGGACAGAGCTCCTGTTTCTGCTGCCATCTGGTGGCTACTCGATGCTCTGTCCACACCATAGACTGTATATGAGAAGAGGACGTAGTCACCGTGACATCACCCATCGGTTTTTGGACTACAATTTTGAAACCTCGGGTTCGGCATTTTGGCCGTCATCATATTTTTTTTTTTTTTTTTGCAACCACAAGTGACACAAGAGGGTGGAGCTAAGTACAACTGAACGCTGAATAAGACATTTTTAGGCGACCAAATTATTACAATTAACTTGCATGAACTAAAAACACAGTTTGAAAGGGTTAAAGTTAGAAGACAAAAACACAGTCAACTCCCTGACAGACCTGAATCAATCACAGGGTAGCCATGCCCTAAATCCTACCCTGCTTTATGGTCTATTTGACTCTAAATGGGACCATAATTTACTAAATGAACATCATGCTGTATTGAAGAAGACTTGAAACTAGAGATTGAGACCATAAACTCGTGTTTACAATGTTTACTGAGGTAATAAATCAAATCAAACTAATCACACTTGATGGACACACATGAACACAACCTAAAGCAAGATTTATTGTGAAGTTGCTTTTTAAATAACCTCCGATAACGCTGCAGTAATTAACATAGCTTGATGACTCTCCATACCTGACCCATGTTCCACTGAGCCTGCTGCCCAGGCTGGATGGCGTACATGCCCTGAGCAGGCACCATGCCTGCAGGCAACGCACCGCCCTGTGGTCCCATCATCCTCGGTGCCATGCCCATCACACCAGCGGCTGGCGCGTTCCCCATGAAACCATTAGGCATCGTCATCCCGACCATCATGCCCGGACTGGGCCCCATCATGGCTGCCCCGCTCTGAGCCATCATGGCACCCATGACGGTTGTAGGCGGCATGGCTGTGCCCATGCCAGGGAAGGCCTGATAACCACCAGTGGCCTGGACAGGAAACTGCATCTGGGAGGGGCCCATGAACATGCCAGCTGAGGGAGGAGGAAGACATGCAAAACAGAGGGAAGAATGTTATGCATACAAATATGTCTTTCAAGCCAGTGTTGTGAGGTGTAGGGTGTTTTCCAAAAGCAGTTAAATAAAAGGAGCCTGTTAATCAGGACGAGAAGTTATGAAACCTCTGTGGGACTGTGTTGGGACATACAAACAAGTATCTACATGCTCCTTATGGATTCAGTTCGCCACATCCACAGATCCCAGTATCACCTTGGTGAGGAAATGTGACTCTAGCCCAGGGGTTTTCACGTAAACAGGAGGTATAATGTTGCCATGGAGGCAGGAGCTATTAGCAGTTACTGTTTGCAGTGTACCCGTGGAGGTACAGACAATTATCACTGGATTACTTTTATACTGAAGAAAAGATTTAAAAATATGATGACTCTCGGGCAAGTTCTTAAGTTATAAGGAGCATCCTATTTCTATGATTTCTAGGCAGGTTTATGGACGGTTCACTATTTAACCTCAATACTTTCTTAAAACAGACTAGGGATGTCAATAATTAACCGTTTAACCGTTAACCGTCATTAAGCATTTTAACCGATTAACGCTATCGGTTAAAACGGTTAAAAGAAATGTTAATAATTAACTCAAAAGCTGAGCGGCTCAGAGGAGCGGCTCGTCTCTTTAAGGAGAAAAGCTGGTCCACCTTAACAGCTCACCGTAAGAGTCGGAGCCGGAGTTGCTGGATAAAGGAAGTTGGCTCCGGTCTCTCCATGGATGTACTAAAAGAACAGCTCCAGCTCGCTTGAGCGGAGCGTAGGAGTTGTAGTTTCGTAGCATTTATCCACCGACAAATAAACTGCTACACCTACGTTCACAGCTAGAACGCCACCCACAACCTCACACTCACACACAGTCTGTTGGAAACTCGCTAAAGTTACGTAGACTACGTGTGCGGTGGCGAGCACGAAGCACTGTTTGTTGTTGTAAGTTATGCCGGGGAAGACAAAGTATCGTTACGCCGGGCAGACATACAGCTGACAACCTGCTAAACTAAACCAAATGTGCGGTGGAGACTTTTACTGGGAAAGTGGCTGTATGTCCTCGACACTAAGTTAACGCTCCAGGACAGGTGATCTGGGGACTCCCGTCAACGAATATCAGTTGTCGGTTAACGGTTAATAATCGGTTAACAAGGGTCGGATATCAGATATCAAGAACATTTTTCTAAATGAGCATCCCTAGAACAGACCAAACGTGTCTGTAGGACAGAGTAAAGTAAAAAGCTAGCAAAAGCTGAAATCAAGTGTCTGGTCAGATTTGCAATCTCTCTTGCTCATTCTTTGATCATATAATTCCTGATAGAAGGCAAAGTTCTTGTTTGGCTGCTTATGTTTAGACATTATTTACCAGTGGAGAACTTTTACTTTACATTCTTTTAAACAAAAAAAGGGTTTCATAAAAAAACATCTACAATTCTCAAGGTATCGAGAAGAAAGATTAAAGGAACAGTGTATAACATTTCGGGTGATCTATCAGCAGAAATAGAATATGATATTCATATCTATGTTTTCATTGATGTGTAATCACCTGAAACTAAGAATTGTTGTGTTTTTCTTAGCTTAGAATGAGCCCTTCATATCTACATAGGGAGGAGGTCCTCTTCACGGAATACACCATGTTTCTACAGTAGCCCTGAACAGACAAACCAAACCCTGTCTTTAGAGAGAGCCTATAGCGTTTTTAAGGCCACCGTAGTTCTCTGACACACTTGGAAAGGGAGGGGTGAGCGGAGGGATATTCAGTTGGTTGCAATCTGCAACCTCACTGCTAGATGCCACTAAATCCTACACACTGCTTCTTTAAGAATGTTATTATGTCTTAATAATAACACATAACACATAACAATACAAGAAAAGGACTTAGGTGGTATTTCACATTATTTCTAAACGTTTGCTTCCTCACCAGTGGGGGCCTGTTGGGACATGCTGTTGGTTCCATACAGGGACAGGATGGAGTCCTTGGACAGGGGCTTCTTAGCCATGTCTTCGGTTTTAGTGGTGCTACTGCTGTCGCTGAACAAGTCCAAGTCTCCCTGCCCTGACCCTGAGACGGCTCCACCTCCCGCTGCTGCTGCAGCTTGTGTCGGTGTGCTGGCCGCGTTACTGGAGCTCACCTGAAAGGAAGAAAAGTTTTTGAAAACTTGCCGGTGAAAGTATGGAATAACATTTGAAACATAACCAGCTCAAGTTTTGTACAGTTTGAAAAAAGAAAATAGTGCTTGTACACCTGCTGGTCCTCGGTTCACTCCCTGGTTGCTGTCCTGACAGAACAGGCTTCGAATGAACCGACTAATTATCATCAACAAAGGTTCCATAATTAAATTCAATTACATTTAATTAAAGTGTACGACCTTGATTGCCGTGCTGGCATACAGCCTGTTGGTAGGTTGTTAGTAGCTGGTACAGCCATTGGGCTTGGTGGTAATTAAATTCCTTTGACCTAACAACTCATTTTACCAGCACTACCTGTGCCGTGGCACAGCAATTACACAATTATATCACGAGTATATATTTTATATTTTACACAAATTTTGTTTTATGGTTTTCATCTTTGGGTTTATGTTGGTCGGACACACCAAACACTAATCATGGATTTTTAAAGACCTTGATGATGGGCATTTATCACCATTTTTACATTGAATGACTAATCAAAATAATGACAAATGAATGAACTACTAATGTATTATATATATATATTTTAGGGCTGTCAACGTTAACATGATAATACACATAATTGCTTTGTGTTGTTAATTGATTTCCATTAACAAATGTATACATCCATTTGCATAAAGCAGCATATTTGCCCATTTATTTATATTATAAGAGCATTAAATACTTGACAAATCCTCCTTTATGGTACATTTTGAACAGATAAAAAATGTGTGATTAATTTGCGATTCATCATGGACAATCATGCGATTAATTGCGATTAAATATATGGCGCGATTGACAGTCCTAATGTTTTCATTGGTTGCAGCCCTATTCAAATGTTTAACCAAATGATTGCCTCATTAGCTGCATTCATGTTCTGTCTGGCCCTCTTTCACTGTCTCTCAGCATTGGTGTTGCTGTCTTGTGTGCTATTGATGCTGGTAGTTATCATTTCACTTTTTATTTTCTACTGCACACTTAATTGCAGTTGTACAACTAGACAACCATTAATGTCGATCCCTCCTGAGCAATATTCAGAAATTAGTACTAAATCAAGACCGGGGAATAGTTGCTGGATTTTACCTGAGAAAACTGAGCTGCGGATGAGGACGCGGGGAGGGGGTTGGATACCATAGGGCCGAATATATCCAGGTCATTGTTGTTCTGGCTTGTGCTCGTGCTACCATTGTTACTTGATGCCGCTGCCGGTACGTCTGTGAGAGAAAGGTGAAAAAAACTGGTTTTACAGGTGGAAATTAAGCTGAGAAAACAACACTGTGAGACTATTTTAACACAACGCAGCTTAACTCACTGACAACTTCTCAATGATATTCTACCTGAATTCACTAAAGAAGTTATGAAAGATCAGAAATAAAACCCTAATACAAATGGAATTGCTGTGAAAAGGTGTGTAAAACAAACAGAGCGTATGTTTGCTAATGTGTGTGTAATATGTGTTTGCCTTTGTATTTATTTAACTGCAATGCCCTCCCACAGCTGCAGAACTGCCCACACAGTAAGCATAATGGTTAGTGGTACAATAAAAAAATAATCAGCTTGCCCTCATTAGCTCGTTGGCCACAAAACTAAAATAACAGTTAACATGCCATCCAAATAATGCAATACCCTCCAAGCCTATCAGTGGCATAAATATGTCATCTTACTTTAAACTGTAAATGAATGGGCTGTAATGAAGTGATAACACATATATTCTTGGGTATTCAGTCACTAATGTCAGGGATCTCTCATTGAAAGAATAAATGGACAAGTACATTTAATAAACAAACAATAACCTATAGCTCTACCCCACCATTTGATCATGAGAAACAACACATTTGAATTGTAAGCACAACTGTCTGAATATGCAGAAATATCAACATAACTGCCACTTGTACACTGTTATACCTGTCCCATCTAACCAGTTCACTGCATAATATTTCAGCCCTTGTAATATTCAGCCCAAGGCTGATCCTCCACAGAAACAGGTTCCAAATCTAGATGTAAAAAACAAGAACTTACTAGTCACTTCTTGTAACTGAATCAGCAGCTTTAGCACTTCCCCTGACTAACTCACAAAAAAAACGCCTTGCAGTGGTTCCCTGGTACAACGGTTTTAATGTAGAGCAGCAGGAGAATTTTATAGTTTGCATTAAAAGCAACTTAAACAACCACCAGAGTACATTACAGTTCTGATACAGACAGCAATCGCAGATCAGCAACTGGTTAGTCTGCTCTCTGTCAGAGATGAGGGTAACAGGAATGTACAGTGACTTGTGTTACACAGGTGCTAGAAACCAACTAATAGGGGAACACAGTGAGCCTTTTCAAGATGACACTTTCTCTCAAGCCCACTGCTTGATTATTACGCATCGAGCGACCAAGTTTACAGCGAGGACGACACAAGCTTAAAGGACCAGTGTGTAACAATTTGGAGGATCTATTGGCAGAAATGGAATATACTATTAATTAGTATGATTTCTTTAGTGTATAATCAGCTGAAAATAACAATCGTTGTTTTTTTTGTTACCTTATAATGAGCTGTTTATATCTACAAAGGGGGCGTGTCCCATCTCCGCCATGTTTCTACAGTAGCCCAGAACGGACAAACCAAACACTGAACTTTTCCTGCTTGGGCCGGAGTCCATAACGTTACTCGCTCCCGTTGCCGCCCCTCTCTCTCTCTCTTGCTTCACCACTCACTTCCCACGTACACACACACACTCTAAGCACTCTACTCTAGAGAGGGCCATTCACTTTTTTGTGTTGGCCACTGCATCTCTCCAACACGCTTGGTATTCCGGAGAAGTTGCAATCTGCAACCTCACCGCTACATCCTACACATCCTACACATCCTACACACTGTTCCTTTAATATGGATACGGTTATGGTTTTGCCCTGCGCCATACATGAGAACAGAATGTCTCGGTTCAGTGCAGTTAACCCCTGCTGTGGCCTACGTGGCAAACCAAGCTAAACAGTTAGACTACATACAGACAGCTTTTATTTTAGCCTGTGTAGCTGAGGGTTACGTTGTGCCTATACTTTATGAAAGTAATAAATTAATAACTCGGAGGCTCAGTAGTCGGCACCAAGACGGCAACAGCACATCACCGCTTCAATCCTTCTGCTCCACCCTTCACAATAAAATCCCCCGAACACAAACACTGGAACACTGCTTACTAGAGAAAACTTAAAGCCCCCCTCCAGCCAGTTTTACTTCCTGGTTTTTGGTAAACATTCTTTCTCAAACAGAGAATGGGGATGTGGTCAATAGTCAGACGTAATTCATCACCATGAGGCTACATTTACAGCCATAACATGTCACAGCATCAGCATGCTATGCCTACCTAGCAAGAGTTACAGGCAATTCATCATGTATACAGTAAAATTAAATACAAACTAAATATCAGTAATCTAAAATTACACAGTAAGCCCATAAAAACTCCTGGCTCAATGTGTTTATGGTCCAATCATTTATTTGAACTGGCAATAAAAGGAAAACAATCACAAGCTGAAACCTTATTCAGCTCGATTCCATAAATATCTCAGTCAGCACATTCGTATGGCACATTTCAGATGATTTTTTTTTTTTAAGTAACACAAGAAGCGTAGAGATACTCACCAAGGCCTAGTAGGTTCACAGAGGGCTCTGAAGTCTTAGCGGGGCTGATTTTGGGAACTGGCCTGGACTCTTCACTCTTTTAAAAAAATGAAAGTAGTTAAAATAAACAAGATAAGTAGGGCAAACTCCATATGGGACAACGCATATGAAGCAATGCTGAGGAGCGTGTTTATACAACTCTATTCATGAAGCAATGCGTGTGAGACACTTACCTTGGTGTAGGATGACACCTTGCCCCCTCTGTCTGGCTCCCTCTCTTTTTTACCGTCTTTTGGCTGAAAAAACAAGAAACTCAAAATGAACAACGGGAAAAACTGATGCCAGCTTAAACCACGTCTTTTAAAAACGTGTCCTTAAGAGCTATACATTATAAGAAAACGGATACATACACTGCTCCCATTGGTCACATTCTTGCTGTAGTATTTCTTCTTCTCATATTTATCCCTGATGAAGAATTCCACAGCTCTTCGTACAGAGTTAAGAGAAAAAACGGCAACAAACTAGTACAAAATGAATAACTTCAGTATATACACAGTATGGCACGTTTAAGTGCTTTGAAGTGTGTCTGATGATAGTGAAGGATACTGGTCTGTTTGAGGTCTTCTGAAGCTTTCTGGTAGGTTGGCTTCATAAAGCTGCCTGGCATTGGTGTTACCCATATCCTGTATACTCTGAAACAAGGAAGGACAGACGGGTAAATAGAGAACAGAAGCTGTTCACATATGCACGCTGAAATATTTCAACTCCATTGAATTTACACATGACGATTAGTGTGCTCATCACGGAGAGTACTACTCAGCCTGTGAAAACATCATATTATGTCTTCTGTGGCTCTAGTGGAGCTTTCTGATGCCCGGGGTACAATTAGCGGCATGGAGTTTGTGACAGGTGGGCAGCTACTGTACAAGGCAGGATGCATGGAAGGCTGGATACAGGTGTGAAAGAGTCTCAAATATGGATTTATGTACCTTGGACGATGTCTCATGTGAGACATCCATATTTATTAAACTTTTTATTAAAAAGTGCCATGTCACATATATTGAAGCTTTCCAAAAAAGGGTTTTTCCAGTTGTAATTATGACTTGGATGTTCACGGAAGTAAACAGTAAGTTGAAAACTGGTAATTATGGTAACCAAATTAAATGAATGCAGCATACTGACAGACCCTATCAATGTGCATCATGGGAAGTGTAGGATCCAGTATGTTTAAAGCCTAACCCAAACTAAGGACTAAATGTTAGGCCCTCTGTCTAAATTTTGACCATTCTGTTGTCAGACTGTCCCTTGCAAGTCTGCCAAGTTTGTTGGGGTGCAGTGCCAAATTATAGAGTACCCCTTTATAATGGAAATGTACAGTATTGTGACAGGTCTGAGGAACTGAAATGGAAAGGCTGGCTGTCAACAGAGGACAGATATGGCAAAGTAAAAGGACGCTGAAATCAATCTCCTTATGTCCCCATACACGAAGATTTCGCAATAATGTTTCACCAAAATGGCGGTGGGGGTTTGGTGCCTTGCTCAAGGGCACCACGGCAGTGCCCAAGAGGCAAACTTGCATCTCTCCAGTGACAAGTTCACACTCAGTCGATGCGGGGATTGAACCGGCGACCCTCCGGTTCCCAAGCCAAGTCCATATGGACTGAGCTACTGCCACCCCCAATTTCAGGTGATAAAAGACATCTCTTTCTGTAATTGTACCAAAGTACATAGAGAACAAAACAATACCTGGATTTGTTCTGAGGTCCATTGGTCCAGGTTGACTGATTTGACCCTCGATATGTGTACTCCCAGGTTCCTGTGGATGCCAGCACACCGGATGCACATAAATACTCCCAGATTCCAGGATGCCCATCTTGGACCTGATAAAGCAAAAAAAACAAACAAAAAAAAACAAGATCGATTACAATATGGAGAGGTGTCTGAAGAAAAACATAAACATGCAATTGTGACTGTCTCTCTCTCACACACACACACACACACACACACACACACACACACTATGAAAAAATTTAATTTCCCCTCGGGGATTAATAAAAGTGCCTTTCTTCTTTCTTTCTTTCTTTCTTTCTTTCTTCTTCTGAAGACAGTTTACGCCCTTTTGGTGAGACATTATTGCGAAATCTTTGTTGTATAGGACATAAGGAGATTAATTTCAGCGTCCTTTTACTTGGGCATATCTGTCCTCTATTAACAGCCAACACCTGTGACAATACTGTACATTTCCATTATAAAGGGCGGTACTCTATAATTTAGCACTGCACCCCAACAAACTTGGCAGACTTGCAAGGGACAGTTTGACAACAGAATGGTCAAATTCTGCGCAGCAGAGGGTGAGAGATCCTAAAATTTAGTCCTTAGTTTGGTTTAGGCTTCAAACATACTGGATCCTACACTTCCTTTCCATGATGCAAATTGATACGGCTGTCAGTATGCTGCATTCATGTCATTTGGTTACAATAATTACCAGTTTTCAACTTACTGTTTACTTCCGTGAACATCCAAGTAATAATATGCTTATATTGTATATTGGTAGAATTTCAATTTGTTTTATTCCTATTTTATTCTAACGTTTTTA
Source organism: Sebastes umbrosus (assembly GCF_015220745.1). Lineage (NCBI taxonomy): Eukaryota > Metazoa > Chordata > Actinopteri > Perciformes > Sebastidae > Sebastes > Sebastes umbrosus. Next base: position 29,239,876 of record NC_051271.1, on the reverse strand, counting down.
TCTATTCTTTTGTTATTATACTGCTTATTTGCACCAATAAGCAGATAAATGACTTTAAAGTGCCAGAAGCAAAGCTGTGCATTCTTCACCAATGACCTAACATGAGTGAGGTAAGAAGAGCCAGGTTCCAATATGTGCACTATCTGTTGATATCATGTTTACAGCTTGTATTGTATATTGGTAGAATTTCAATTTTTGTATTCTTATCTTATTCTAACATTTGTATCCAGTATTTTGTTATTATACTGTTTACTTGCACCAACAAAACCAAAGCAAATGCTTAGTGTAAACCTCTTACACCTGGTAATAAACACCATTCTGAAGATCTTGCAGTGACTTTAAAGTGCCAGAAGAAGCAAAGCTGTTCATTCTTCACCAATGACCTAACAAGAGTGAGGTAAGAAGAGCCAGGTTCCTGTGTGTGGAGGAGCTGCCAGACTCGCTGCAGGCGTCGGTGAGAGGCACTGTGAGGGAGCTTATGTAGATTTAGAGAAGTTAGCTCGCTAGTTAGCCACTTTAGTTTAGCTTGAGAGGAAGATGTGTCAGCTGACTAGCCTGAGTTAGCTCAGCCGAGCTAACCAACGCAGATGCTACAGTGTTAGTCAGCGTTAGCGGCGGACTCTGAGTGGAAGTGTTAACAAACTGAGAGTATGTTTAGTGTGAAAGTGTCACCTTTCGCCTCGCAGTCGGCGCAGTACTTGTTGTCTTCCTCCCTGAGCATCTTGGACAGGATGGCCTGGTGCTGCTCGTTCAGTTTGAGGGCCTTCTCTCTCTCCGAGCGGGTCGCCATGGTCACGGCTTTAGTCGGACTTTACTGAGTACAAAACAACTCTACTTTAATCAGTCGTCAATAGGAATAAGTCTCTGATAAAAAGACCATATCAGAGCGATGAACGGCTCCTGAGTGGGATCTGAAAACACCCGGAACCGGAATCCCCTCCTCTCTTCCTCTCCGCCCACACACAGGAACAGCAGCGCGAGTGCTGACGCGGCGGACGCACCGGATTGGACGACAAGCTCTGACGTCAACTGACGCACGTTTCTTGTGAATTACCGTAAAGTTACATTTTCATAAAAAAAAGAGAAGAGAAAAATGGCATTAACAGTTTTGTATGTATATTTTGTTATTGTACTTGTATTTTCTAAAAAAAAAAAAAAAAAAAAATGATGAGAATTTATGCAGAATTTTTATTTTTTTTTGTATCTTTATATAGATGTATTTTTTTGTACATAATGTTAATGTACTTATATTTTCTAAAATAAAATAAAAAAATCGTAAAAAATTGTCAAAAAAAAGTTTTATACAAGAAAATATAAACAAACAACAGTATACCATTGGGGTATGTATTTTTTTTATTATTTGTTTTTACTTTATAAATGTACCCCTGACATGAGCAGTTTTTGTATGTACATACTGTTAATGTACTATAATAAATGTCAATAAAATAAAATACAATAAGAAATTAATTGCAACTTATTATGTTTAATAAATGTATTATGGGCCGATGAGAATTTATTCAGAATATGTATTTCTTTAGTAATTTTTTTGTATCTTTATATAGATGTATTTTTTTGTACATACTGTTAATGTACTTATATTTTCTAAAATAAAATAAAAAAATTGTCAAAAAAAAGTTTTACACAAGAAAATATACAAACAACAGTATACCATTGGGGTATGTATTTTTTATTATTTGTTTTTACTTTATAAATGTACCCCTGACATGAGCAGTTTTTGTATGTACATACTGTTAATATACTATAATAAATGTAAATAAAATAAAAAATAAAAATTCTAGAAAATCCCCCACAATAAGAAATTAATTGCAACTTATTATGTTTAATAAATGTATTATGGGCCGATGAGAATTTATTCAGAATTTGTATTTCTTTAGTAATTTTTTGTATCTTTATATAGACTGATCACTGACATGATCAGTTTTTGTATGTACATACTGTTATTGTACTTATATTTTCTAAAAGAATTTAAACCCACAATAAGAAACATTAAGAATAAGAAGGCAATTAATTGCAACTAATGTTTGATACATTTACTATGGGCTGTTATTCAGAATTTGTATTTCTTTAGTAATTTTTTTGTATCCTTATATAGATGTATTTTTTTGTACATACTGTTAATGTACTTATATTTTCTAAAATACATAAATTAAAAAATTAAAAAGAATCCCCCACAATAAGAAACATTAAGAACAAGGCAATTAATTGCAAATAATTATGTTTGATAAATGTATTATGGGCTGATGAGAATTTATTCAGAATTTGTATTTCTTTAGTATTTTTTTTGTATATTTATATAGATGTATTTTTTGTACATACTATTAATTATATTTTCTAAAATAAAATACAAAATCGTAAAAAATATTTCCCAAGTTTTATACAAGAAAATATATACAAACAACAGTATACCATTGGGATATCTGAAGGCTTCAGAAAGTTGCCTTTTAAGCAATCTGAACAACTTTAAATGAAACTGAACTTAAAGACATACATACAAACATTGCTCATAGCTGATTAAACCTTGCCATTGAAAAAAGCTATGGAAATAGGGTAAAAGAAATACATGGAATTGAGACTTAAATTTAGGTGTTCTCAGATATTTTAAAGGACCCATGGTTACTCTGTACATACAAAACAGTTCTTAAAAAAACACTTATGTGAAGCCTAATTGGGCAAAATGGTAATTTTAAAATGCACACTTCAGTACATCACTACCCATAAAGCTTTCCCAACAGCTATTCTTCATATCAGCTTACATAAATATACATAATGATAGCACTATACAAGCAGACTCAAATTAGAAACACTAGCAGATACAGTAAGTGGTGCTTGAGATGCCTAATGCACCGCTGCTTTAAAAAAAGGTTTCCAGTCGGATCTTGAAGTTATTCTCTTGATGCCTCACTGCAATGCCATAGCGGAGCAGCATCTCTATGTACGGTGGCCAGAATGTGTTGTCCATCGTCACATAGGGGTCATGTGGTGTATTCAGGGCCTTGTTCATGAGCAGCTTTGGGAGTATAAAAGACAGATAAGTAATGGTGCAAAGTGATACAACTTATAGTAAGCAGGCTGGCATTTACAAAGAGACAGTTCAATAGATTTTAGTTTGTATTTCTGTCTCTATTTGAAAATGCACACTGGAAAGAGATGCTAGGAGAGAGAGAGGACATGACAAAAGTGCCTCCCCACACTTAAATACTGGATGTTTTTGTGCACAATGTGCCATAGTCAACAGAATATTATAACGAAAAGCTTGAGAATGAAACAGTGACAGCGATGTAGGCCATATAACAACCTGACTTATACATGTGCAGCACTGACAGTTGGCAGATTGACTGCAGTGGACCTTGACAACTTTACCATCAAGCATCTCTGGCTCTCCAATTCAAGGGGACGATATAACTATTCACCGTCATCAAAACACAATTCGTTTTAGTATAGTCTTGGTTTTTATAAATGTCATTGCAGCAATAATCAAAACCAAACACCTGTATTAGCTCCTTCTCCATCATATACACATGGACTACTGGACATAGTTTCTGCATCCCAGTAGAAGTTTCTCACAGCAGACCTTTTGACTCATAGCAGAATAAGCACAAATGTAAATAATACAATTTACGACGGCTCTGTTACCAGTGAGCCAGCTTGCACAATACTGAGGGCTCTGGAACTGCCAGACATAAAATATGTATGCAGCGGTTATTAATTATGTCAAAATGTCTGCTATGAAAAAAAGAAGCTGCATCCTTCAAAGGACATGTTCTGTGAAGTCCAGGCGTGTTTAAACACTATTTAAAGATATTAATCTTATTTAAAGCTGGACTAGGCAGCGCTGATCAAATATAAATAAATATACTGTTACTGTAATGACTATTTCTCTCCTCAAATGTTTTTAGATTCATCTTGTAGTGTACTGTTTAGATGTAAAATGAGAAAGTTTGTGACCCGGCAGCAATGTTGAGATCTGTTGAGGAAATACCAAGCACCGCCCACCAGCCGGAGCACATTTTCTAATTTTACCGCTAAACAGTACATATATATGACACATATAATGTGTATATACATATACATAAAAAGTATACACACAATATAGTATATTTTGACCACCACAACACCAATGCAAATTCCAAAACTTACTTAATAACTCTGTATTGTGATTTCTGATATTGACTGCTTTAACTTAGAGCAAGGGAAATGAAGTGGATATCAAAGCTGGTGCATGAAAACCCACCTCAAGAATTTCACTAAGTGAAATCAAGTCTTCATCTAAGTCCTGGGTTATGTTCTGAAAATGAAAACAAAAGATGGTTATCTGCACCGGAGTAGTGACAGCACAGGATTTGCATGTAAACAGGCTGCAAAAGAATGGACGATCATCAAACACCTAACAGGCCACTGCACCTTCTTCTTCTTGTTTGTACTGGATTCATTCTTAGGAGGAGGGACGTGCTTCTCCAATATGTCCCCCAGAGACTCCATCAACCTTTCATGGTAGTCCTTCATTTTCTGGATTTTCGCCTTGGTGTCTTGCAATACACTGTGGAACACACACAGAACTGCATTATTTTTCCTCTTTCCATTATTCTGCTACACTTTACATTATGTGTCAGTGCTTACGTGCTTTGAATTGTGCTTATGTGCTTGTGTATGTTTTCTTTAATGCCATCGACCTGCCAGAGATGCAGATGAAAATTAGACTTTGTGGCTAAATCTGGCAAATTTACATGACTAATGTAACATTACGTTAATGTGCGTTGTCCTTGAACTCCTCTGGTTCAGTGTGACTTTGCCATGACACTCACCTTTGCTCTGATAATTTCCCCTTTTCCGTTTGAAGCCGTTCGACGTGGTCTTTGGCAGCTATCAGCGCCTGCTTCTTCTCCTCCAACCACTTCTGTTCACTTTAAATAACATAAACTTTCAGAACAATACACATAGCAAAACAAATGAAAAGTATATTTCATTCACTTTTCAAAGCATTTACGTGCTCCGAGTAAAGACAGTCAGTCAGCACTGTAACGAAAAGGTTTACGCACAGTTCTTTAGTGTCTCTCAGTTTGTCTCTCTTTGCTTCGTGGCAAGAGACAACCATCTCAAGTTCAGAGCACAGCTTGAGCATCTGTGGAAAACAAAGTGGGAAAATGGATTACCTAACTGGAGCGATGCATTTAAATGAGGAATTTCAATAAGACACATTCTTCAATGTTACATTTCACACACATACTGTACTGTACCTCCTCTTTTCCAGCTTGAAGTAAAACTTCTGAATTTGATGCCAGCACTGAACGGAGCAAAAATAAAGAAAGAAATAAATGTGTTTCTAAAAAATGCATAATGGCAAACATTAGATACAGCAGGTATAACAACTTCAATTTGATTTGAAAGCCTGGAATCACAATTTGATAAAGTCACAAAGTCTGAAGTACAATCTTGATTAAACAGTAATCTTTGTTGAACCGATTTCACACAAAGCTAAATAGTTTCTTTTTGAAATGTGGAATGACATTAAACTGTAAATGTGGCATAAAACTGTGGTTCTAATTTGTGATATTCATACTTCAGTTGTAAATACTTATATTACATTATGGTTACAGCGTCTATCACAGTGTGAATGGAGGACTTACGTTCCGGCTCCACTGTCAGCCACTGCTTCAGTTCAGCTTCTGTTGCCATCAGTCGATTTACTGCCTGTGGGAGATGAACATTCACTAAGGCTGGACCCGAATATTTGACTATTCGGTTTTCAATTTTGGTATTCAGATATTTTTATTTTTTTTAAAGGAACAGTGAGTAGGATCTGGCAGTATCTAGTGGTGAGGTGAGAAGATTGCAACCAACTGAAGCCTCTCCCGTGTGCCAAACGTGTTGGAGAGCTACAGTGGCCGACGAAAAAAACGCGAATGGCCCTCTCTAGAGCCATTTGGAGCAGAGCCAGTGCGTAGAGAGTGGGTGTGTACTTGGGAAGTGAGTGGTGAAGCAAAAGAGAGAGATAGCGGCGGCGACAGGAGCGAGTGACGTTATCGACTCCGGCCCAAGCAGGAAAAGTTAACAGTGTTTGGTTTGTCCGTCCTGGGCTACTGTAGATACATGGTGGTGCAACATGGCGGAGTCCACGGAGAGGACCCGCTCCCTATGTAGATATAAACGGCTCATTCTAAGGTAACGAAAACACAACGATTCTTATTATCAGGTGATTATACACTAATGAAAACATACTTATTAATATTATATTCCATTTCTGCCAATAGATCCCTCTAATTGTTATACAAAATTAAAAACACCAAACCTTTTGGAAAACGCTTCTTATTCAATAACAAATTACAATACAAACAACAATACTGTAGAATAACAGAATCCTTAAAAATGCCTTTAATTAAACGGAAAGACACGTGTTATACAGCGATGTCGTTCATCTCAGTGGAGGACGAAGAAATGTCTGGCTGGGTCCTTCCCGGGTCATGTCATGGAGACAAGCTAAGAGCCCTCGTAGCCGTTGCTTATGTCGCAACCCATGCTGGGCTCAGGCCAAAAGGGCTGAGTGAAGGCCTCCGCAGGCTGCATTACGAACTGGCTTGCAGCTGGGCACTGACGGAGAGAAGCGCTGCATAATGCAAGCAGTGATTAATTTGCGATTAATCATGATTAACTATTTTAATCAAATTGACAGCACTACTCATTCTGCTTGTCTCTGTAAACACCTGTGATGTACACTATGCTTATATTAAAGGGCTGTGTGAATATGAAATTTTGAAGATAATGTTAGTGATTTACATCTTTGGAAGCGAAAAAAAGTGTTGTCTTGGCCAAATGATTCAAACATTTTTGTTCAAATGCCATAGTGTAACCATAATACCCCCAAAACAGAAAAAAATAACTTTTGAAACACCCACTTCACCACTTGTTTTGTATCAGTAACATTGGGAATATAAACTGGGAAAAAAAAGTTTGGAAACTTGTGTTTGGTGGATTATTTCTCTGTTGTTACCATGCTAATTGGCATTGTATTTTACATTGTTGGAAAGCCTGTTTAATTACCTACACAATGATGTCCAACTTGTAAGGATCATGCATTTGTGGGATGAGCAGCACAGCTGATTATGTGGGTAGCGCCCAAGAAAAATTTCCCCAAATGCTCTGCCAACGGTAAA